>NC_136069.1:1444035333-1444635333 GCF_964261635.1 Lissotriton helveticus | reverse complement strand
AAATCCCATCCTAAGGAAGGAGGAATCAGACCCCACAAAGCACGTACAACAGATTGTCTGACAGTGCAAGCACTGTTTAGGCTTGACCTAAAAATGATACAGTCATAGGTTTATGTGGAGGTAGAAACTGCCAGAATGTTTTACCTTATGCAACAAATATCCAGTGCGCATGTTATGTGTTCCAGTTACAACTTTTGTCGTTCAGGGATGTCACTAAAATGTTGCTTCTCTTTTCTTTCACTTTTCCTTTATTTCTTCTACTTTTGTATGCTTGTGTTTAAGGTGCAAGGTTCAGAGGCATGTTTTCAAGACTGATCTAATTTGTTTATACACTGCAAGAACTTGGGCGTATTAAAATCATATCGCATTGTTTGTCAGTGTTTGAATCTGTCACTGTTGATTAAATGGCTGCCTCATAGAGATCTGTTGCGATATGTATCATCATATTTTCGCACAGACACAGAATGTGCAAAAGCCTTCAGTACATCAGATCCCTTTGCTCACAATACAGTCTTGATAGAAGCTCAAACGTCAAATATCTCAGGCTTTTCCTCCCACCATAACCTCCTCTCTGCCCCCTCTTTCAAACGGAAAAAACACGGCGGCCTCAGGTTCTCATTTCTGGCACCTAAACTATGGAACTCTCTTCCATATGGACTCAGGTCAACTTCTTGTTACACTTCTTTTAGGAAAACCTTGAAAACTCACCTGTTTCGTCAAGCCTATGAATAACACCTGCACATCGTCTCCCACTCTTGCCCATCCGTCCCCAGCGCCATGAAACCGGTTGGTGTCCGTGCGCTATATAAATCCTTTTTACATTACATTTTAACACTCAGGGCAAAGTGTAGAGACAGACACCTGTGAAACGTGTGTTAGCATGTGCATGGGATAGGGGCGAAAGACGTTCCATGTACCAAAGACTCATAACAACAACAATGTATAGCTTCAAGGTGTCCCAGTTGTATGATCCACATATTAAGCTAATCGTGGCGTTTTAGCCAACTAAACTTTACTGTTAGATTTTTGATCCCAAATTACAATGTTAAGAGGAAAATATCAAGTCTCAGATTGCAATGTGATATTTATTAAAAGGTCAGGACTGACTTGAAGTTTGCCATTTGATATTGGGATATGGGAACACACGGTAGCTATGCATTTCCATGGAACAAGAGCAGCACCACTTCCATGTAGTCTAATAATGAGTAATGTCTGGTAGTCTGGTAACAAGTGCAGAAAAGCAGTGGAAAGCATGCTGAAAGCATCAGGGTTTCGGTGTTTTAGAATGGAGGCCTACAAATTAATCTTGTGTAATTTAATGTTTTTATTTTTTATAAGGAACTGAGGTGTTGACAGTGTTGACATGCCCCACACTGTAATACTATTTAATAAGGCATACAAGAGGGCCCCCCAAACCGCATCCAGGAACTTGAAAAAATATATTTGCATATAACATGTTCTTACTTTCTTAATCTACCAAAAGTCCAATAAACCAGACAGAGTCCCAGGAGAGTGGGAGAGAGAGGTAATGAGATGTGAGAGAGAGCATGTGAGATAGAGTGTAATGCATAGGCTTCTGTGTTTAGCAGTCTACCTTACGTCTATTGGACACACTGCCATTGAACATTAGACACTACATACCATGCAATGTGCATTATATTAGTTACTAAAAAAAAAAGCTACATGTTCTGTAAACATTGGAAAAACACTGACAATAACATTGGAAACCACTTTGAAAAGTCCACTGAAATCCATAAAAGGTAAACCTTTTCTGACATCACGTTTTGGAATAAGGATGGTGTGCAGCAAGACCAATTGGCATTGGCATGGATAGAGCATAAAATCACCACACACAAGCGCAGTACAGAAGTCAGCAATATGAAAACACTAGTTAAAACTCAGGCAAAAGTCTAAGGGGAGCCTTAGCTTGTCACGGCTGCCTCAAAAACACAGACACAGCCGTAAACCAGAAGAGAGCTCTCATACAGGACACGATCTAGTCTTTCAGATGGCGTCTTGTGTGTCGGGTGGCCATGCCCACCTCAGAATTGCAAAGACCTCACTGTCTCTGCTTACAGACAAGACTAAGATAAAAGATGTGCCCATGGCTGCCAACTCACGAGCTATTATTTTACTTACCTGCTATACTTAAACTGGATTTTGTCTGCTGAGTTCTTCATCCTGCTGTCAGCTCGTTCAGGCTGTGGGGTACCTGTTTTTGAAGTCCTTGTTCTTCAGAGTTGCCTCCTGCCTTTTAGGGAGCCCTGGAGTTGCTGCATTTCTTCCAGTCACTTTACTACTCAATAGAGGGAACATGGGAGCTTAAAAATCGGTGTTGGTTGTTTTGAACTGGCTCCACTAAAGTTTCTGAAGTTCTTTAAAACAAAGAAAATAAACTTTATGTAAATAATTTGTCAAAGGGCTTATTTTTGTATGTCTTTGGCCCTACACATTTGCGTGGAACATTCTGGAACCCTTTTATAAACTTCTACCGTGAGATTATTATCAAGAACATATACAGGAATGACATGATAATTCCTGGATAGCACTGCATGGTATTTGTCCTCCCAATGTTGTCTTAATAGATGCATAAATGATTCTCAAAAGCTATTACTTATGTCATCACACTCATATCAAAATAATTGTGTAATGGTTTCTTTTGTGTGTACCCTTACCCCAAAATAAATTCTGAAGCAACAGTGCTGAAAAGGGACGTTTGTGGTAAGCAAAATACAAGAAAGATAATAGAGTTGCTATTGCTGTGGATAAGTGTGGCTCACTGGTTAGAAGCGGCAGACCCTGAAGCAGAAGTCGGCCCGGGACCAGGGTTCGATTCCCGTTGCGGCAGGGTCTTGGGTCAATGTCCGCGGACTCGATAATTCTCGCCTAGGTGCCTAAGCTAACCATGGGTCCCACTCTGCAACTCTGGGCAATAGCTTGCTTAATCTCCACAACGGCCCCATCAGCGCCAGGGATGCCTGGCTTCACCTTGGGGGTGCCCAGGAGGGACCATCTCACAGGGAAAGCCAGGACGGGTTCCCCAGCGGCATACAGCGCCAGGACACTCCGAGATGGAGTAACAGTGCGCTTTACAAGTATACATTTATTTATTTTATTATTGCCTTGTATCAAAATACCATTAGGTATCTTTTCTCTTTGTTTTGCTAGATGCATACAGACCCGAGCCAAAGCAACCAGTGAGGATGTGCCACACCCAGAAGGTTAGATTGATGGATAACACTGCTTTCTCTTCTCTTTGTTATACTCTTCCCTTTTCTACTAAGTACAGACGTTGTCCTGGTTCTTGTAATTGGAGTCAGTGGTTGTGAGACGTAGGGAGCTTTCTTCTGTAACTACATCTCACCCTCACAGCATTGCACTAACTTAAGAAGAAAACTAAAGAACATGTTAGTGTCATATAGTTACAAAAAGATAATAGAAACTATCGGGTAGCACAGAAAACTGGCACAAATGTAATAGAATTATAGCCACATAATAAGCAATCTCAGCAAGGTTGTCAGCGTATTGGCTAATACAACATAGGTATCTGAGAATATAGGTATATGGACCTGCGTATATTCGTAATTAAACTCAAGCATTTTTCTTTACCACTTCGATTCATGCATTTTTACTCTGCAAGACACACCCTTCTTGAATCTAGAAACCTCTTTCTGGTACTCGTGACTTAGGGTCATAGGTGTGGGAGCTCAGCCAATTCCAAGTGGTTTGCAGCTCACAGAGGTCCTGGCCACCTAGAAATCACATCAGCACACTGGCGAATTAGGGCATCCCTTCCATCACTCCTATTCTTGTGTGATAATGCTTGTCTATTATGGTTTGTTGGCAACTAGAAAAGTTGAGACGCAAGTCCTGTCAGAGAAGATCTTGCCACATCTAACAGAACAGCACTGTTTTATGTGCATGTCTGAAACTGCCTGTGTACATCCAGTGAACACCTCTGTTAGCATCAGCATTTATGAAGAAGGCTATCCACACCCTGAAAAGGCAAATGCAACTGCACTAGGAGTACAGACCAGATCGCAGAAGGTGTAGTCCTATCACCTGTGGAAGGACTAAGGGACGTCTTTTTTCCTCTTGAATTGCCAGAGCTGAAAGCCATTACCAAAAGTATATGGGTACATAAAAAAAACATAAAAAAATAATTGATTGTGATTGAAGGACCAGGAGGGCAGGGGGGGCTGAACCTTGGCTATCTATTACCTAACAACCTAGGAAATGTTATGAAAATATGCAAACTATATGAGTGATTGGAGAATAAATACTTGTTTTGCTGTGAAGTTTGAAATTCAAAATAGTTTGACTCCTGGAAACTGGGAAAGGATTCTAAGGATGCCAATGCCTAAAGAATGCACACTCTGCACTCAAAACTTCCCCAAAAATCATGCTGAAAGCATTTCACTTGCAGTTCAAGGCTCTGTGAGACCACGGAAACCAGGTGGCTGTCCTTGTGGTGTTATAGAGGGCCATAACTCACAGCTTTGCTCTACTGAAGGATTTCAAGCTCCATCAAAGTTCCTTCATGAAACACAAGCCAGAAAACTGCAGAAAAACAACTCCAGAGGCTAAACTTTTTCAAAATCATCCTGCGCTGAGCTTTTGACACCCAAGTATATAGCTTCTATCGGACCTCTGAATTTGTGAACCAGACCTAAAGAACTCTATCATGGTCACAATATTATACCATGCCCACATGGACAAGGTTAGCTTTCTTCTTACAAGCTAAATGAAATGACAACATTGTTGACTTGACTGTGATGAACTGCACGGATTTATGGTGGAGAGGCTGAAAGGTAACTCTTTCACCCACCCTCAACAGACTGACATTGTCTTCATTTGTTAAGCACATTTTCCTACCTTTTACTAAATTGGTGTGTCAGTGTATTCTATTTGATCGCTTACCTTTAATCTGTTTTTGGTGCTACTGTGATACTTTAGATACACATTCTCTGAGAGAGGCCTGTTATTTGTACAGACGCAACCAAGAATAAGTTTAGCATTCCTCAGCAATCTTTTACGTTTTTGGCACTAGATTGTTTTATCATTGTGGGAGCTCAATTACAGTTCTCCATCTTTGTTATTAATCCACATTTCGATAATCAAGTAACGCCAACCCATGCATATCAATCCATGCACACGATTAGCATACCAAGGAGTCTGGGTGTTATCCGCACAGACTAGGCCAATGTACTCAGAAACTCAGCAACCCATTGTAGTTCTTAGATGCACTACTTCCAGGGCAGGAGATGTGCATTCGATGTCAAGACTGTGCTTTTATGTCACCTTCGAACTATTAATTAATTTGACTATTCCACAAATGTCGAGGACAAATATATACATTTTGATTATTTCAATTCACCCTTTGTGATCTTTTCTGTATTCAGAACCAAGATCCCACTTCTTGTCACAATATACAAATTCACCTAGATTGCTCTAGCAAGTAAACCCCTATATTGGCCTTCTCTGGTGACTTAGTGGACTAATGCGTCCGCTATAGGAGCCTTTGCTTGCCCTCATGATGACAGGTTCAAATGCTGCTGGGTCCACTCAATTGTTCATCCTTCTGAGGTCCATAAAATGAGTGCCATTGAGTAAAAATAAACATCTGTTATTCAGCCCCAAGCAGCCCATGGGTGAATGTGCCCTTTACAAATATACGTTATGTTGGTCTCTTATTAACAAACACACAAAGGTTTATGTTGGCAGTTATGTACAGGATCCGTCAGTGGAGAGCAACATTAAATTCATGTGATTTAAACGCAAATCCTAAACGACCTTCTAACTATGTCCCACTCTGAAACAACTTATTAATCAGATGTGTGGTCAGCGTTTGTGTATATTCTGCTCCTCTGCCAATGTGCAATGAATTTAGTGGAAGATTAACGCCGTCCCAAAGTCCTACAGCATAGAACTCAGGGGCATATTATCAAGTAGGGGCGTTACATTATCGCCGCTTTTATCGGCAGGAAACTGCCGATAAAGCGGCGATAATGGGCTTGATAATATGCTCTATGAATTCCAATCGTAGCCTATGTTAGATGTCTTCACATCTAACATGGGCTACGATTGGAATTCATAGAGCATATTATCAAGCCCATTATCGCCGCTTTATCGGCAGTTTCCTGCCGATAAAAGCAGCGATAATGTAACGCCCTTTCTTGATAATATGCCCCTCAATTCCATTTTGCCTGCACTTGGACTGTGATAAAAAGTTGTACAAAAGATTCCTGATGACCACATTAATGTACCCTTACCATGAAGTTGATTGACTATCGTCCTTCCCAAATGGTTTGTTCTGGAATTTTTCAGGCGTGATCAGCCGCGGTCCGTGCAGGTAACAGTGGTGGCCCGGTGGGGCCGGGTAAGGGGGATTTTAAGAGACGATGCGGAGGAAAAATTAAATAAATAATACATTTTCCCTCTGCATCATCCCTCGAAATCCCCCCTTACCCGTCCTAACTGCCCCACCGCTGTTGCCTGCACGGACCAGGGCTGGGAGTCATTCCTCCCTTGTCCAACCTTCCCCCCTATTTTTTAGTAATCAGAAAGAGATATGCAGCAATCTGTGCAATTTAAAAATATGATAATAAGTTTAAACAAATGCATCTTCTCTATTAAAGCTAAATGTGTCATGGCAACATATATCCTGACTCTTTCAAACTGGTAGTAAGTAATGTTGCTAATTCTTCTTCATCTTCCTGATATCAATGATAAAGGTACAATGAGAGCGTCTGTGATTTTCATATTGTCATCAGATTAAGGTAACATACACTGAGTTCTTTGCAGTAATGTGCTATACAGGGTAACGTAAAAATGATAGCATATTTTCCCATCCACGTGTATTCATCACGATGGTCATATTGCATCAATAATGCATAATACCACTGACATAATGTGAACGGTTTAGAGCAGCAAAATATGCCAAAATGTTAGGACGAATAATGAGCAATGACAAAATTGTCCTGCGTCAGGTCTGCATGCTAAATCTGTCGGTAACACTCACCGATGATGTTATAGCTGATTTTGGTCTTCTCCCCAAATTTTGCATAGTCTATACAAGTTAATTTCACAGGAAATTTTTTCATAGTAACTGGTGTAATTTTGTAACTTTGTGGAACCCTATGTAAAGCGCTCTGATACCTCCGGGTCTATCCAGTGCTATATAAAACTCAAATAAATAAAAATAAAAAACAAGGCATGAATTCAATTTAGGAGCACACAGTTATTAGTTTACCAATGTAAAATGTATTTTCAAATTCATAGAATCAAAATTTGTGGGATTGTGCATTCATCCAATTGTGCCAATACAACCAGTATGGTGGAATGTACCTATTACCAAGCTTAGCATTTAGCGATGTTGAGAGAGCACAAATCTGAAAAATGTATAAGTGCACCATATTTACAAGCACGTAGTTAGTTAATATATACTTTGCACCAGAGTGTCTTATATTCAGTAGTGAAATGTATAGAGTGTTCAAGTAGGGTAACAATAATCGTAGCAGTGTGAGACTAATGTAGAAATGTTGGAATGAATATGAAAACCTCACGTTCTCATGTTAAATGATCATGTAAGAGTTAAGTGGAATCTTGCAAACCAGTTAAATTGTGTAGGCCTCATGGCAATTCACAGTAAATCTAAACGTGCTGCTAAAATAATGTGAGGTGGGGTTAACGTGGTTCTTCCAAAATGTATTATCGAATTTAGTATTGAAATATATGCTTTATAGATGTGTTGCCTTTTAGAAACGTGTGTTAGTTAAGAATACTGTTTAAATCAAGTTAAATGTTTTCAGAGTGCAGAGACCCGCTTCATGTAAATCAAGTAGGCCCGAACTGATAATGTTGTTTCTTTGATCTGCAATGTGCTCGTTAGAGGAGAAGTCGAGAGGCGCCAAGTACAGAGCTTTACATATGTTTTATGACCTATAGATATGGTGGAGCCTGGAATTTGAGGCCCACTGTAGGACGGCCTGTATGCAGGTGCGAGGGGTCTTAATCAGTTGAAATGAATGGGGCTTTGTTCAGTGGCGCTTGGCGCAGGCCTGTAGGAGTCTTCAGGAATTTCAGGGGGTACCGGCGCGCTGGAGAAGAAGCCTGGGAACCAAGGTCAACTTTAACGAGGGTCTTGAAGAGTAACATCATGGAGTTTGCCGCTCAAAGATGTACCACGTGAGGGGCGTCCCGAGGGGCGTTTCTGTTGGAAATGTGATTTTGTATTAGGGAAAGCGACCCGGGAGGAGAGCAGAGCAGATGATTTTGGAAGCCTAAGAGAGCGGTTGGGTAGGCAGATAGGCTGATCACAAGAGACCGATTTACAGAAGAGACCAGGAGAAGTGCGTGATCTTCTTAGGAAGTCACCACGGCTGACACCTTTTGGGGTAAAGATCTTGTTAAGTAGGGATGTCACTTAGTCTAGTGTAGGGACAGACTAACCTGAATTTTCTTTTCTGTAATGACACTTAAGTTGCAACTTGTATCCATTTTGGCAACTCTCATGATTTTCGAACTTGTACTTATTATTCTGTTTTGTAGACTCAGATTATTCAAAGAATTTATGTTTATAGTGATACCAGTATACTTTTTGAATCTCATCTTGAGAAGTTTGTATCTTCAGTTATCTTTGACTTTATATTAAATTTCTGAACTTTATCATTGGTCAGTGGTCATTTAGAGTGATGTAAGTTCTTAACTGATTGACCTAGTAGTAGATTGCCTTTTACTCAATGACAGGTACCAACGATCCAGTCGACTTGATTTGGGATCTGGTAAGGTAACTAGAAGCCAGAAATCCCGCGTTAACAGTTGGTAGCAGTTAGGATGGTTATCTTCTTGAGGAAGGTAATCTAGAGAGGTTAGTTTACCCCAAGGCCCCTAGACATCGAGAGACGAGCAGCGGAAGAATCGTGCGCCGAAGGTGCCGACGGTGCGAGAAAAGCAGCAGTATCGGAGGAGAGTGAGTATAACAAGGGTCATGCGTGAACAGATTGCGGTGTTTTGTGTTGTATTTGTAGTGTAATGTCTTGCGGAGTTGAATGCATGTAGCGTGATTGTGAGAAGGTTGGGAGCGCGCGCAACCTGGTCAACTGGTTACCTGGTAAACGGGTGAACTGGCAAATCTTAAGTTCAGGCCAGAGCTTAAGTGGTTTTGGGTGTATCGAACATCCAGAGTAGTTGTCAACCATAGTACGGAAGTCATGAGGTACCATTGACCCCGTGGGACCGAGATAGGGGGAGTGTAAGAGTGAATGTATGAGTAACGGACGCTGGTCGAAAGTTACTGTGTGTAAGCAACCTATCAGAGGAGGCGATTGTCTGGACGTAATCGGAAAGACATTTCGTCAAGTTGAGGTGACAACTACAGAAAGACTGTGGGCGTACAGTCAAGAAAGGTGATCGCTTGGACGGAAGTAATCATTTTTCAGAGTATGAATGAGATGCATGCATGACCGAGGAGACGAGCTGAAAAAGGAGGGGAACTGCTGCAAAGGGGGACGGGTGACGTCGGGTAGAGCCGCGCTGTGATTGGGCGGTTGGTGTGACGTTGGTTAGAGCCGCGCTGTGATTGAGCGGTTGGTGTGACGTTAGCTAGAGCCGCGCTCTGGTTGGGCGGCTAGAGTGACGTCGGAGGACAGCCGCGATCGGATAGGCCAGTTAGCGAGAACAGCACGGTGATTGGTAGATTGTCATCAGGAAGTAAACAAACGCGGAGAAAAGAGAAATCATGAAGTGCTTTAAGTGTTTGAAAGGGATTTTTAAAAGAAAAAGAAGTGAACATTATTACGGGGAAGAGGCACCGCCGGAGGGTACCCCAGCTCATTATATGGCAGCGAATGTGGGGCTGCATACGATATTATGGATTGGGGCTTGGAATAAGCTCACGGAAGGAAATGAGGAAATGCAGTTCCCGAAGTACGGGACGTTTAAGCTAGAGGTGTTACATCGGCTAAAAGCAACCATGTCCTCATTGAAACCCTCACCTAGACCAACCCAGTTTGAGGCCCTTAATGCATGGATTAGGGCGGCACACGATAGAAATCTGGACAGGCGTCAACAAAGATTGACTCGATCGGTAAGAGCAGTGCGAGATTCTAAATGGGATGAGGAAGCAAAGAGATGGAGGGTACAGGCTATTGAGGTAGAGAAGTTGTATCCAATGAGGGAGGTGGTAGGTGGGAGGAACCTCATGGAAGAGGATGAGGAGAGCGAGTCGGAGGACAATGTGATAAATAGATTATTGATAGACAGACCACCTCCGAGAGTTGGAGAAACTGAAGATAGAGGGCTCGCAAGGGAAGATGGGACTGCCATAGAGGGGTATACACCACTCCCTATATCGGAATGGACACCCATCAAAGGCGAGGAGACACCACAAAGCAACACAATACAGAGTGTAGTGGGAAGGTTTGTGGTACAAAAGACGCCAATTACCGAAAAGGCTGAGTCTTTTGGAATACCGGATGCTCTTCAAGTACCTGTTACCATAGGACCTATAGTGTCGATTTACAATCCAGATCATGGGAGAGGGGAAGAGCAGGCACGGTTAGATAGAGAAAGGATTGAGATGGAAAGGAGGAATAACACGACAAATGCATGGAAGCAATTGCCAGGATCGGTAACGTGGAACACCCCATTCGATACGACTGTGGGTCCCAACACAGGACAAGGAGGTCAGAGAGGACCGATGGACCTGAGGGGACCGCGGCCGAAATCTTATACAGAATTAAGAGCAGATTTGAGAGAATGGGAGGGGTCCACGGTAACTCCAAGTAATAGGTTAAGAACAGAACCCGAGTGGGAAAGCCGAGGTAACGGGACTGTATCTCATTGTGGGGCTAGCGAAAGCAGTCAGGGCCGAGAAGGGCAAAGTCAGGAGAATAGAGGAGTTACATGTCCTATGAATGGGAGGGAACAGCAGGAGCAGAATGGTAGGAGTATGGAGTGTGAGGAGATGTCTCGCCTCATGCAAACCGAGGGAGACCAAAGAACACAAGAGTACAGGGATAGGCTTAGGTGCACTCATCACGCACCTGGGGAAAGTGTACAGCACTGGCAAAGAGGGAACAGTGAAAGGTCACGTCATACATCGAGTGATCGGAGGTCACAGATGCATGAGGAAGAAAGAGGGAGTAACAGAATATCTTACCATGCATCCCGTGAAACTAGACAGGATGGGGAACGTGGGGCTATGAGGGGCGAAGGAGTGTTTCACCATCCACCCCGAGAAGATGGAAAGGCATGGGACCTAGAGAGATGGGAGCATGGGAGGACTCCCCATAACTCACCAGTGCTTAGGCGCAGGACTAGGAGCTGGGATGGGAGAGATGCGGAAGGAGCACCTAGAGCCGAAGTACTGAAAGCTGCGATAAAGGTTAAAAGGCTTGATGTCTCCAGTCTAAAATCCGATCTAGACGAGATTATAGAAGGGACGGTGCCTTTAGAAAGGATCGATTTGTACGAACAAGATGAGCTGCTGTTCATAGCGAAGGATATTACTAGGAAGGCTAGAGCGATTCATGAGAAACTGTCTAACTTGGCAGACAGGTACATGGTAGATTTGTCCAGAACCAAGACATTACAGAGTAACCATAGGTTGCAGTACTCAGACCAAAACCTAGACGAAAAGAGAACTACAGGATTAAAAACACACATAAGAGAATTGATATTGGGAATAAGGGTGTGGAGAGATCTGGACAAATGGGAAGAGAGATGGTCCAAAAGGGGTACAGTTAGACGAAGTACAACTATGATGACCCCAGAGGGCAGGGTAATGCAGATGGAGGCATTCCCTTTGCGAGAAATATCAAATGGGAATTATGTACATGTACCATGGAGTAGGGGAGATTTGGCTGCATTTACCAACTCGTTTCCGAAATTGAGGGAAAACCCAGTCGAGTGGTATAAGCAGGTAGAAAGGTTTGTAAAGATCTCCAAAGTATTGTGGATTGATTTGAACACCTTGTTCGACATTGTGGTTCCAGGGGATTTGTGGGTAACGTGCAAGATTAGTGTCCAGTGGCCAAATGCAGAGCCTGAGAGGAATGCTAGAACTAATGGACCATAGGACAGTGTCATGGAGAAGTACGAAAGAGTAATAGTCTGGTTAAAGGATTAGGGGCCCGATGTAGGTCGGTCGGTATCGGCCGAAAATCGGTATTTTCGGCCGTTACCGATCGGAATGGAGACAACGGGATGTAGGAGGCCGAAATCCGGCCAAATCGGCGATTTTACCGATTCGGAAATTCACAGAGTCGGTAGAATCCCAAATCGGAAAAAAGTAGGAATCGGAAAAATCTCCGATTCAGTAGAATACCTAATCGGAGAATTTTCTGATTCCTACTTTTTTCCGAATCGGGATTCTACCGACTCGGTGAATTTCCGATTCGGTAAAATCGCCGATTCGGTATTAATACCGAATCGGTGATAATCCGATTCGATGCGAAAAGCTGAAGAATGAGATGTAGGTAAGCACTGAAATACCGAATTTGCTTCAAATTCGGTATTTCAGAGTCGGAAATTACCATGGATTGGAATCAGGTGGTAACCAGGTGCAACCTATAAAAAAGGACCCAAAATGCAGTTCAACTTGCAACATGGCAGCTTTCTATGTCATAGCAAGACGGCTACGGCTACAGCAGGAAGGAGAGAGGGAATGGCTGAGACAGGAGCAGGTGTATACACAGCGTATCACCCTGTGCATGCTGACAGATCCAGAGATCCTACAGAGGTACAGGCTGGAGGCAGACACCATCAGAGACCTCATTAGGGACCTTCAACCCCTGTTGCAGCACCCCACCCCAAGGGCACATGCAATCCCTGTGCAGGTGCAGGTGCTATGCTGCCTACACCTGCTGGCGTCTGGCAGCTATCAAAGTGTAGTTGCTGTGGCAGGAGGGGTGACCCAGAGCAGCCTGTCAAGGTTCTTCCACAAGTTCCTTGATGCCATGATTCAGAGGATGGACCACTACATTTCATTCCCTTCCACCCATGCAGAACTGGCACAGACAAAAGCTGAATTCTATCAGATGGCAAGATTCCCCCACGTCATTGGCTGCATAGATGGCACACACATTCCGATTTGCCCCCCTGCTGACACGGAATACGTATACCGCAATCGGAAGTCACGGCACACCATAAATGTGCAGGTGATATGCAATGCTAAGTGTGTCATCACTGACCTGGTTGCAAAGTTTCCGGGGAGTACCCACGACTCCTATATCTTCCAGAGTAGCGGAATATATGCACGGCTGATGGCAGGGGATTTTGGTGAAGGATACCTCCTAGGTAAGACACAGTGTTTGACCCCCATAACCAAAATTGCATTGTGAAGTACATGTATGCATGTGAGTAATGTTACCCCTTTTCCTTGTAGGCGACAGTGCATATGCCCTACGCTCGTTCATTCTCACCCCCTACCTCAACCCCTCAACACCTAGCCAAAGGAGGTACAACCGTGCCCACAAAAGCACGAGGAATGTAGTGGAAAGGACCTTTGGCATCTGGAAGAGCAGGTTCAGATGTCTGCACAAGAGCGGAGGTGCAAGGCAATATACCCCCATCACCTGCTGCAAGATTATTGCTGTCTGTGCAATGTTGCACAACCTTGCAGTCAGGAAAGGCACTGAGGTTGAGTTATCCGACTACGAGGACCCTGATGATGACAATGCTGTGCCACTACCACAACCTGCTGGACTCCCTGCACCAACTGACGGCAGATACAGGCGTCAGGAGATAACAGACAACTATTTCTGAGTGAGTACAGATGCACAAACAGATCAATGTATGTTTTAAGAAATGAAATTTAATAATGTTGCATCAACGTTACTGCACTGATGTGCAACAAAAGAAAAGGTAAAGAAGAAGTGGGGAACTGTCCATTTTCCGGGTTGCCTCACCCTCACTGCCAGTCTTATTTTTTGCTGCGCTTAGCAGCCCCACTAGGATGAGCCTCACCCCCTTCAGTATGCCCAGCAGCCTCAGCTGAGCGCCTGCTGCTCCGGCGCGGCTCTGACACTGTGCTGGCCGGGCTGCTGCGGCTGCTGCTGTCCCCAGCCTCGCCCAGCACGGGATTCACGACAGTGTTGGAGATCAGTAGTGTCTCCATGGCGGTGGTAATACGGCCCATGCCCCTAGTGACCTCGGACATGTTCTGTGTGAGGCTGGCCTCCATGTTTGCCCCACGTTGGCATAGCTGGGCGGTCGCAGCAGCAAGGCGGTTGAGTGACCTGTTCTGCATACTTGCATCCCTTCGACGACTTTGCTCATGGTCATCCATCCTGTTGCAGAGCTGGGTGATGGCAGTCGTCATTCGGCCAATAGATGTTGCTATCTCCTTGTTGCTGTCAACAAAAGTCTTGAAGCCCTGTGCCATTTCCCCCATCTGCAGGTTGTGCTGGCGCAACTGGCGATGGCAGGCCAGGATGGATTTTGCCTGCATTCGCTGTATCTTCACCATACTGCTCTCCAGCCCTGCGAAGACGCTGCCTCCCTGTGCTACTATTGGACTGCTGGTTGCACGTGGCCTCCGTGGAATCCTCCTGCCCTGCTGTGTGTGCTGGGGTGACGCTGGTGTCACTGGGTCTTGTGCAGGAGCCTCACCCACCGCTCCCTCCATGATGATAAATGGAGCTACAATTCTCCTCCTGGCAGGGGATGTTGCAGGTGCAGGGTGGCTGTGTGGTGGTGTGATCTCCGGGGAGAATTGCAATGTGGGCGACTGAGACAGTGACAGTCGGGGGGAGTGTGGATGTGTGAGGGAATGTCCAGAGTCCTCCTCTTTGCCCAGGGCACTGGTGTTGTCCTCCTCCTGTGCTGCTACACTGGTGCTTGCCACCGCCACCGCACTGGCTGTTGGTGCTGGAGCTGGTGCTGGAGCTGGTGCTGCTCCCCCGCCTGATGGTGCCCCTAGGTATAAAGAAGCATTTGTCAACTGAGTGCTAATGTGTTCCAGTCACTACTATTAAAGCATTGCACATCTCATTACTAAAACGTCGGTGCAGTATTACAGTTATTTTTCTTAAGCTTCTGCAGTGGCATTATTGGGTACTTTTGCTGACTACATTTTGCAAGATGCATTGCTCATGTCTGTTGCTAGCAGTACTGGCCTGGGGTTTGGCTGTGCATTGTGTCTATAGGGGAGGTGTCTGGTATGGTGTGTCAAGTTGCGCATGCTTCTTACCTGTAGCTGTAGCTCGGGATGAGCTATCCAGGTCCCCAATTCCCACGACACTCGCCCTCTCAATAGTGGTCGCCACTAGTTCCTCCAGCTGAGTGAGGGGTGGCGCCCGGTTTGTGCCACCTCCAGTAAGTCCAGCCTGCTTGTGCAGGTCAGCCAGTTTTCGCTTTGTCACGCCACGGATATCGTAAAACCTCTTCTTGAGGTCGTCTAGGCTCCTCTGGGTGACACCAACAGCGTTGACTTTCTCCCCGATGTCGATCCAGAGCTTCCTCTTGGTGCTCTCCGGAACAGTGAGGGACAGCTTTCCATAAAGCTGCCTGTGCACCCTCACCACCTCCTCCACCAAGGTTTGCAGCTCCATGGTGCTAAATTTTGTCTTCCTCTTTCGCTCTGCCTTCTGGCTCTCAGTGCTGGTTGCCATGTCTCACAGGGATCCTGCTAACACTGCTGCTCACTGTGTTTGCTCAGCTCAGGCAGCTTTCCAGAAAGTTCTGATGAGTTGCACCTGCCTGGGTTGCCACTCCCTGTGGGGGAGGGTGCTTCCAGCTCATTGGCTGATGTCTTCAGTGTCAGTTAACCTGCTCGACGAATCGGCATTCTCCGAATCGGTATTTTCCGAAACGGAATTTACCGAATTTGTTCGGAAAATACCGAATCGGTATGTATTATGCGTTCCTATTGGCCTTTCGGCCCATGGGGCGTATTTCTATTTCCGATTCGGCGTTTACCGATTCGGTAGGATCCGCATTTTTATTTACCGATTCGGACGTGTCCGATCCGGCCTATACCGATTCGGTACTTGTCGAATCGGTACGTACCGACTCACGATACCAATTGCTACCGAATCGGTATTTTTCCGAATAATTTTTCCTACATATCATTTTCCGATTTTGAAATACCGATTCGGTACGGATCGGTATTTTAAAATCGGTAAATGCGTTTTACCTACATCGGGCCCAAAGTGCCTCCACAAGATATAGATTGGGTAAAAATAGACCGAACAAGGCAGGAACCCAAGGAGACAGTTCACGAGTTTTATGAGAGATTACTGAAAATATTCAAACAATATAGTGGACTCGATGTAATGGATCCCAAAGATATAGGACAGTTTGTGTCAAAATTTGTTTTGGGGTTGAGACCTGATATTTGTTTGATGATTCAGCAACATTTAATCTGTTGGCAAAACAAACCACTGGATGAGATCCTGCGATATGCGAGATACTGCAGTGACGAGATAGATTCTAAAGCAAAGAATCTAAAGGAGAAGTTGATGGTAGTACAGATGCAGTCAGCAGGGAAGGGTGGACAACAGAAACAGGGGATGGGACGAAAGTCAAATGGTCAGAACAAAGATAATGAGGAAGGCCAGAGACCTAGAATAGACTTTGCCACTTTAAAGAAGACGACAAAGTGCCACCAGTGTCACCAGGTGGGACATTGGCGACGCGAGTGTCCCTTTAACCCTGAAAATGGAGAGCTAGAATTAGAAGAGCAAGTTCAAGAGGTTCCAGCTCAAAAGGCGACAGTCCCAGGAAGCAAGGTGGTCAAAGGGGGGACTTCGGCTCCAAGAGCTCAGTTTCCACAGCCACCGAAAATCGCGACAGGGGGAAAGGTCTTTAAACAGATGCCTCTTTTTATTGAGGAAGAAAAATGTTATTATATTGATCCATTGACAGGACAACGTGTGAGTAGAGAAGAGGACTGTACCCTCGGGGCAGTCCTAGAGGTGGATCAAAGAGGACCTTTTGTTGAGGCTGAAGTGGCAGGGTGTCCTACAACGTTTTTAGTGGATACTGGAGCTACTCGATCAACTCTGAGATCAGCGGTGGTTCCAGACTTACCGATGTCAGGGGAAACAATTCAGGTGGTAGGAGTTGCAAACAAAAGGATGACTAGTCCCTTGACTGAACCAGTGTCCGTGAAGATAGGAAACCATATGAACGAACATCAGTTTGTGGTTTGTGATTCGAGTCCTGTATGTCTGTTAGGAAGGGATTTGTTGTGCAAATTGAACTGCACAATATACTGCACCCCGCAAGGAGTGGAGGTACAGACTACAGACGATGATGCTACTTTCAAGGTAGCCAATTCAAAATCTTGCATAGAACTATATCCTACTCTGACTGTAGAAGATCTTTCCCAGGACTTACGAGATGCAGTGGCGTCAGAGGTATGGGATTTTACGGGTGAATCAACACCTGTAATCGAATCAATGATTCAACAGGGAATACTGAAAGAAATCGTGGGTAGTCCTTGTAACTCCCCGATTATGGGTTTGCAGAAACCTAGCGGGAAGTTTAGGATAGTTCAGGATTTACGAAAAATTAACAATATAGTTGTTTCATGTTGTCCCGTGGTACCGAATCCATCAGTGATACTGTTTCAGTACCATGTCAAGCGGAATGGTTTACAGTGATAGATCTATGCCAGGCCTTCTTTTCAATCCCATTAGATGAAGAAAGCAGGTACCTTTTCGCTTTTAAAATGGAAGATTGCGTTTTAACATGGTGTCGAATCCCACAAGGATTCACAGACAGCCCATCCATCTTCAACCAGTTGTTGAAGAAGAATCTCGAAAATCTAGTACTGCCGCAGAATTCAGTTCTGGTCCAGTACATAGATGACCTACTTGTTGCGTCAGAGACCGAGGAAGCTTGTAAAACAGATT
This sequence comes from Lissotriton helveticus, assembly GCF_964261635.1. Taxonomy (NCBI): domain Eukaryota; kingdom Metazoa; phylum Chordata; class Amphibia; order Caudata; family Salamandridae; genus Lissotriton; species Lissotriton helveticus. The sequence goes on along the minus strand of NC_136069.1, from coordinate 1,444,617,472 downwards.
CCATTGCCTTATTGAACCATTTAGCTGAAAATGGACATAAGGTATCTCCGAGCAAGTTACAGTACTGTTTGACAGAAGTGCAGTATTTGGGACACCGGTTAGAAAAGGGAAAACGTAAGTTGTCTCCAGATAGGATTGAGGCGATAATGAAAATGAATGCGCCTACGACTCAGAGAGAAGTTAGGATGTTTCTAGGAATGGTTGGTTATTGTTGACAGTGGATAGTTAACTTTTCACTGAAGGCAAAACCTTTACAGAAACTGACGCACAAGGAGGTGAGTGATCCGGTACCATGGGACGACGAATGCCTAGTGGCGTTCCTGCAGCTGAGAGACGATTTGTGTCGTACTCCGGCTCTGGGGATGCCCGATTACGAGAAGTCTTTTTCACTTTATTGCTGTGAGAGAGAGGGATGTGCTTTGTCAGTCTTGGCACAGACCCATGGAAATGCCCGTAGACCAGTTGCCTACTTTTCGGCTACATTAGATCCAGTAGCCGCAGCGTTGCCCGGATGTCTCAAATCCGTTGCTGCAACGGGTGTCAGCATTGAGAGGTGTGAGAGCATTGTGATGGGACACCAGTTAGTGGTGTATGTACCACATTCCGTAGAATTGTTAATGACTAGGACCAAGACGCAGCATCTGACCAATAGCAGGCTCACGCGCTACGAGCAAGTTATCCTTGCTGCGGAGAACGTGACCCTTAAGAGATGCTCTATTTTGAATCCTGCTACATTGATGCCACTACCTACTGTAATAGAAGGCGAAGAATGTGAAGACCACGATTGCCTTGATGTGACTGAACTATGCACGAAGCCCAGACCAGATATAGTAGATGAGCCGTTGACTGACCCTGATGAAATTTACTTTGTCGATGGCTCATGTTTAAGAGACGATACTGGTCGACTGAGAGCAGCTTATGCTGTTTGTACCATTACTGGAGTTGTGGAAGCCGCTTGCCTGGAAGGAGTACATTCCGCACAGGTAGCAGAAATCATTGCCCTAACTCGTGCCTGTATAGCAGGAAACGGAAAGAGAGTCACCATATACACTGACAGCCAATATGGTTTCGGTGTGGTTCACGATTTCGGGCAATTGTGGTCTCAGAGAGGTTACATGACCTCTTCTGGTTCGCCCATTCGAAATGGAGAATTTGTGCGGCTGCTGTTAGAAGCATTGCAAGGTCCAGCTGTCATTGCGATTGTAAAGTGTGTAGCTCATACTAAGAATACAGATTTTGTGTCACAAGGTAACCGATATGCTGATGAAGTCGCCCGCTATTGTGCGGAGCAGGACTATTGCTTCACAAAGGTAGAAATAGATGGGGCGGAAGAGAAGACAGAATTGAGTATGATGTTGGAAACTGTAGACACTTGGGAGGATTTGAGGGTGATGCAGGAGAACGACCCCGAAACAGAGAAAAAGGCATGGGAAATGGCAGGTTGCGTGAGAAGCGAGATGGATTTTTGGATTTCAGCTGATGGGAGGGCTGTGTTACCTGAGGAATTAGCGAATCCCATGGCGAGAGAAATACATGGTCCAGTACACCTAGGAAGAGACGCTATGATGAGAGTGTTTAGGCAGACTTGGTATTGTCCTAAATTTAGGATAGCAGCAGAATCAGTGTGTAAGCGATGTGTTACCTGCCAACAATTGAACATAGGGAAAAGAACACCAGTTACACTGAGTCACATTGGGAGGTCTGGGGGGCCTTTCAATAGAATGCAATTAGACTTTATTGAAATGCCAAGAGTCAACCGCCTTAGGTATGTTTTGGTGGTTGTATGCATATTTTCCAGGTGGGTTGAAGCATACCCTACACGCAGGTGCGATACACTCACAGTAGCCAAACTGTTGCTCAGGGAGTTGATACCACGCTTCGGGGTGCCTGCCTCTCTGGAATCGGACAGAGGAAAACATTTTAACAGCGAAATTGTGAAGATGTTATGCTCTACATTAAAGATCGATCAAAAACTGCATTGTAGTTATCGACCAGAAGCCTCAGGGATTGTGGAACAAGTAAATGGCACTCTGAAGAATCGACTAGCTAAAGTCTGTTCATCCACATCTTTGAGTTGGCCAGATGCTCTTCCTTTAGTGCTCATGAGCATGCGTAGCACACCTGACAGGAGGACAGGTCTCTCTCCACACGAGATTCTGATGGGGAGGGCCATGAGACTTCCTACAGTTCCAACTGCTGCCCTATTGAATATTACGGATGATCTGATCTTGGATTATTGTAAGGGACTGTCTGACGCCATCCATTCTGTGTCCTTTCAGGTGCATGCGGCTGAAGTTCCATCATCAAGGAACCTGTGTCATGATCTGTGCCCAGGGGACTGGGTGCTGATCAAGAAGCACGTCCGGAAGAACTGCCTAGATGTACGCTGGCGTGGGCCCTTTCAGGTAATCCTGATCACGAATACCGCGGTGAAGTGCGGAGGGCTGCCCAATTGGATACATGCATCCCATACTCGAAGAGTTCCAGCACCTCTAGAAGAAACAGCTCCTCCCCCAGACGAGAGTCCAGTAGTGGAAGAAGAATCCCAAGGGGAGACCAGTCAAGCTGTGGGGGTGTCGGAAGAAGTTGGGAACGCATCTGATCCAGAAGAGGAAGAAAGGCAGGACGGCAGTGAGACCGAAGACGCAACTGAAGGAGAGAGCTGCAGTGAATGCGACTCAGACACAGATCAGTACCAGAGCGATCAAGAACCGAGTGTGAGGACAAGAAATAGGAGAACAAGGCGTGAAGCAGCCACCTGGCCAGAAAGAAGGAGGAGGCTGAGCTTGAGGTCTGCTCGAGAAGATACGCTTGCTCCTATATCCGAAGACTCAGCTCCAGGAGAAGATACCCAGGATCAAGCCCAGGAGGGTCCTAGAAGATCAAGGAGGGTGCGAGTGCCTAGCAGAAGGTACTCTACTCCTGATTGGACCTACCTCGTTGCAGATGTCCGTGGGACACAGAACCGGGAGGGTCAGGGAAGTGAACCTGATCAGAACTGATCCGATCATTACCGTCCAAATACGGTTCCTGCTGCCAGGGGTGGAGGCCAAAAGGTTGCTGACACTCAACATCGTCTATCCTCCTCTCCTGAGCGGAATAAGAAAATTGATTTTAGAGACAGTTGACTTTCCGGTTTGTTGTTCACGATATCCAATATTGGAGGGAACTCTTCTTCGTTTGGAAATGCTTGAGCGAGTAGTGGAAGTTCTTGGAACCCTCATTGTCTTGGATTAGTACCTTGTTGTAAATGTCATCAAAGGGGCGCAGAACTGGGAAGGTGAAGAAAGTGATCTTGGTCAGGACGGACCCCTTTGTAATGTTGGACGTAGAGTTGATAGTACCAGGAGTGGAGATTGAAAAGACCTTAACTCTTCATTTTGTTCGTCCACTTGCCCAGAGCGAAATAAGGAGAATAATCCTAGAGACAGTCGAATTTCCATGTTGTTGTAAGAATTTTTTCATCAGGAATACTGCACAGTTGTTCAGTATAGATACAGCAGGTAGCATTATTTTGTGATATGCATAGTGGTTGTACTATATGTTAGTCGTCGAATGTTTACATCTAGCTCATCGTGGTGAGCGCCCAGGTGTGGGCAGTCTAGAAAATTAGTGGGTTAGGTAGACAGTACATTGTACTAAATTCTTGACAGTGATCTAACCAAGGAACTGTCTTCATTCACATGTCTAGAGCGGGGCCTTATCCTTCCGAGCAGTTGCCGGGTGAGGTGAGGCTTACTTCCCACAGATTGATGGGTAAGTGCTATATCTTAGTTCCTGAAACAATGTACAGAATAACTGTTGGTGACGTTATATTACGCACCTCTTGAATGACCATCATAATCTAGTGATGGATATGTCTGAGTTAGCTTTAATGATCGTTGGTTTTGCACAGTAATAACACGTGGTACTTTGTGTACACTTAAGTTATAAAATGTTGTCCATGTCTTAACAAGCATCACGTGTTTACATTTTCGACATGGTTTTCCGCTTCTTTTGACTTCCACCACAGGGAAGACCAACCGCATCCACTGAGCAAATTAAGAAGATGCGGTAGGATGGTCGTGTTCGACCACTCTTATTCTACCTGTAATATGGTTTTTTGATTAATTTCTCTTTATTTCATTTCTACACATTTGTTAGTGTAATTGCAGTAGCATATGAGAGCTTGGCCCTGATGAATGCCAGTGAACTTACACAGTACGGCAGAAACATGTTGGCCTGATTTTTTGTTTTCCACCAAGCAAGCTGGACAGTGATTATTTTACACTGTCATTACACTATTTTTAATCTGACGTCCAGGCAATCACTAATAAAGGTCTTTGTTTGCCTTGACAGTCATTTTATTCACTTCACTTGATAAAAAATGTTTTTTGCACTGCACATATCAGTACCACCTCTTGTATTAACATTTGCGGTGTTCAGACCATGACCAAGTCATGCATTGCCAATATACACCTGGGCGTTTGCAGACTAACCATGGTTTGAGTGTCCTACATGATGAGGCTCCGCCAGTTGGGTGGTCTGATAGGACTTAAAACAGCAATTGTTGATAGTCAATGTAATTATTAGTCCTTGACCTATTTGTTTTTCCTGTGCACTTTATCCAGCGTGAGTTTAAGCACCTCGGCGTCACTCGACTGACAGGTACTCTTGTTCTTTAGGTTGCTACACTGGGGGTATTTACCTGTAAGGTCGCTAAACTTTTCCCTCGGACCCTCCCCTACTAATTGTTGTTGTGTTGTAAGAATTGCCCAGAATTTGAGGGAATACTTCTTTGTGTGGACATCTATGAAGACGTAGTGTCACTTCTTGGAACACTCATAGTTTCAGATTGATAAAAGACTATTGCTGCAAGATAACCTAGCGCCGAGTGGAAGAAGAAAATGGTAGGGGTTTCCTTTTAGAGGATGGAGAAGGGCTAGGGTTGTCTATTTCCACAGGACTCTAGAACTGTTTTGCGGAGTAAATTGTCAGCTTCCAGGTGTTCAAAAGAGAGACTTTGTTCGGAGAGAAGGAGGCGTTGGAGATAGAAGAACACCAAAACTACACTGTTTGAGATCATGGAGGCCGGCAACCCGAACCGCAGGGCAAAATGCATAGTTGGCACACTTTTAGGGGTGGTGATTTCTCTTATAGTTTTAGTGGTTACTGTCTCATACATAGTGGGACACGAGAGAGATGCAAATGCAGTCAAGGAAGTCAAGGGAGTGTCAACACAAAGAACAACTACTGTTAATTATAAGGGAAACATCAATGACAAAGACAAAGTTTTGTTAGATGCGGAAATTAAAAGGTTACACACAGATGAATCACAGGGGAACTTTAGGTCAAATGCATATGCCAAATTACTTTATGAGTACATTGATGTCATGGAAGCGAAGAATTGCTACGTTTGTATGCAATTACCAGCTTCTGTGGATGAGGGTATCAGATACCATCATCTTCCATTGACATATGGAATCACATGTAGTTTGCTGTTGAGCATATTTTATGGACGAGATGGGTTCGAGTATTACTTCTCGAATTTTGACTCGGTGTTACCAGAGGTCCCAAATTACAAGCATCTGAATACATGGGACTATTACAAGAGCGAAGACAGGTTACAGAAATTTTTCATTCCATGGAAAACTCTAGATACATCACATGCCCGAAGAAACAATTTGACTTGTCACGTGTCAGAGATTGAGAAAAAGTTTATAGGGCAGGTGGATACTAGATACAGAAGGCAAAAGATTCAAAAAGCTTCAGGACAATGGGAAACAGATTGGACCAAGGAAGAAAGGGAACACCAAAGGAAGGGTAGCAAGGGTCCAATTGCTTTAGATAAAGAGAAAAGGGGGAAACTATGTATTCATAGAAGTCACTCCTATTATGAGAATTTGTTTGTAGGGGAAGTCAGTTGTGAACATGCTTTCCAATTGGAGTATTACTCAAAGGATTTTCTGAAAGAGATGCAAGCAATACCAAATGTATATTTTGTATGTGGAAGAAATGCTTATGTGAAATTACCAGATAATTGGTACGGATCATGCTATTTAGCAATTGTTTTTCCAAAAATATATCATGCCGAGAATTTAGAGACAACAAAGAGAGGAAAACCAGCTAGGGGAAAAAGAGATCTAGGCGCTGAAGAAGTGGTTGGGGATGTATTCGGTGTGATATTCCCCTTTCTCGGATTGATATTGAATGACATCAAGCTTAGGAGATTGGCTACAGTTGTAGATAGGCTATCTGCCAGTACTGCTAGATCATTAATGCTGGGGGAGGGTGAGATGCAATCGATAAGGGCAATGGTTCTTCAGAACCGACTTGCTCTAGACGTTCTGTTAGCCAAAGAGGGAGGAGTTTGCAAGGCTTTGAAGGTCCAGGAATGCTGCACTTACATTCCGGACAATTCAAAACCTCTAGAGAAATACATACGAAACATCACTGCAATTCACCACGAAATTGAGGATCTGAAAAAAGTAAACGTGTGGGAAAAAGTAGGTCATGGAATGGGTAAAGTTGGAGGTTGGGTTGACAACCTAGGAAAGGGTATCGTTTGGTACATACTGAAACCCATCATCATAATTGTGATTTGTGTAATCACTTTGTGGGGATTGGTGCGTTTGTATCAATGGTATAAAGCAAACAGGTTGCAGAGATCTATGAGAGAACAGGAGAGAAGGTTGACAGCGATGCAAGATACGCAATATAAGAGTCTGAAGGCATTGGAGACAATGAGAAGAAGTGGTACTGCCACGACTTCACTTTGAAGGGTCCTACATTTTAGAGATGGTGTCTTGATGGTGATGACTCCTGAAAGTCATCAAAGGGGGGACTGAGAGAGCACAAATCTGAAAAATGTATAAGTGCACCATATTTACAAGCACGTAGTTAGTTAATATATACTTTGCACCAGAGTGTCTTATATTCAGTAGTGAAATATATAGAGTGTTCAAGTAGGGTAACAATAATCGTAGCAGTGTGAGACTAATGTAGAAATGTTGGAATGAATATGAAAACCTCACGTTCTCATGTTAAATGATCATGTAAGAGTTAAGTGGAATCTTGCAAACCAGTTAAATTGTGTAGGCCTCATGGCAATTCACAGTAAATCTAAACGTGCTGCTAAAATAATGTGAGGTGGGGTTAACGTGGTTCTTCCAAAATGTATTATCGAATTTAGTATTGAAATATATGCTTTATAGATGTGTTGCCTTTTAGAAACGTGTGTTAGTTAAGAATACTGTTTAAATCAAGTTAAATGTTTTCAGAGTGCAGAGACCCGCTTCATGTAAATCAAGTAGGCCCGAACTGATAATGTTGTTTCTTTGATCTGCAATGTGCTCGTTAGAGGAGAAGTCGAGAGGCGCCAAGTACAGAGCTTTCCATATGTTTTATGACCTATAGATATGGTGGAGCCTGGAATTTGAGGCCCACTGTAGGACGGCCTGTATGCAGGTGCGAGGGGTCTTAATCAGTTGAAATGAATGGGGCTTTGTTCAGTGGCGCTTGGCGCAGGCCTGTAGGAGTCTTCAGGAATTTCAGGGGGTACCGGCGCGCTGGAGAAGAAGCCTGGGAACCAAGGTCAACTTTAACGAGGGTCTTGAAGAGTACCATCATGGAGTTTGCCGCTCAAAGATGTACCACGCGAGGGGCATCCCGAGGGGCGTTTCTGTTGGAAATGTGATTTTGTATTAGGGAAAGCGACCCGGGAGGAGAGCAGAGCAGATGATTTTGGAAGCCTAAGAGAGCGGTTGGGTAGGCAGATAGGCTGATCACAAGAGACCGATTTACAGAAGAGACCAGGAGAAGTGCGTGATCTTCTTAGGAAGTCACCACGGCTGACACCTTTTGGGGTAAAGATCTTGTTAAGTAGGGATGTCACTTAGTCTAGTGTAGGGACAGACTAACCTGAATTTTCTTTTCTGTAATGACACTTAAGTTGCAACTTGTATCCATTTTGGCAACTCTCATGATTTTTGAACTTGTACTTATTATTCTGTTTTGTAGACTCCGATTATTCAAAGAATTTATGTTTATAGTGATACCAGTATACCTTTTGAATGTCATCTTGAGAAGTTTGTATCTTCAGTTATGTTTGACTTTATATTAAATTTTTGAACTTTATCATTGGTCAGTGGTCATTTAGAGTGGTGTAAGTTCTTAACTGATTGACCTAGTAGTAGATTGCCTTTTACTCAATGACAGGTACCAACGATCCAGTCGACTTGATTTGGGATCTGGTAAGGTAACTAGAAGCCAGAAATCCCACGTTAACAATGTGATTCTGAGCATTACAGATTGGAGCAGGCAGCAAACTTTGGTGAACACCCACAATCTCGTAGGTTTGTGGGCATACATCACCCCTTGACGTAAACTTTCAGCCTTGAAAATGTGGTCCTGGCAAAGTTAAGACTAAATGCATTATATCTGGAAGTAATTGAGTTCCAGAGATTGAATGGATTACGACCATCTCCATACTTAATGACAATGTAGGGGATGAGTTTCTCAAAGTGGAAAATGTTTCAGTGAAGAGTAAATTACAATTAAAAGTTGAATGTCCAAGAACATATTTATGGCACATTCACTGATCTCGACTTTTCCAATTGAGAAACAATTCAGCTTAAGCAAAGTAGATGGGTTAGATCAGTCAGGAGATATTTGCAGTTATACGTTTCCTGGAGGTTTTCTGTTCTCTCTTGTTAATACTGCAAAATACTGACATTTGCTAAAAATGTAGAGGTAAGAACATGGGAACTTCTTCCATTGCCGATCTGAAAATAGAAATATGAGCATGCTAGAATTTGACTTAAGTAGGAACTTATAATACAGATAGTCAAATGTAAACCTTTTGACTTAAAAACGTCAGTACTACTATGCATTGTCATTGACACAATATTATACCAGCAGAAACAGTTCATAATGCCCATTAGCGTACCCGATTCACTTTGCACAGATCCCATTTTGGTGATCAAGCCTTTATTAGAAAACTTACATGTGTGTGACTTTATGTCATAGCTTTGGACCATTATACTATGTTCCAGATTACATTTAAACATGCATTGCATGATGCTTCTTCACATCCCCATATACCGCACTGCAATGAAGTTATTTACTGCTTTCAAAGTGTGATGTGTACCGAGATAAGAAATAACTTCAGTGCAGTACAGTCCAGAACCATAGTGGAACATGCTTTGTGTCTAAGGTTTGTAAAGTTGTCATATGAAATTAAAAGAAGACGTTATCCAGTGCAATGCTTAAAGAATTAAAAAAAGGTTACTTGCCTCGTAGTTTCTAATCATTGTCTGAGCAGTATTTGTGAGTATAGATACTGATACAGAAACAAACCATTCCTGCGAGGAATGGTGTTTTTTTAATGCCTGCAATATTTATGTTCCATGTACCTTTTTAGTTCCATGCGCTTATCCATCATTTGGTTCATTTTCAGCAACATTGTCAGGCTACAGCATATGAAAAGCTTTGGCTGATACCGCGTTCTCAGCAAATTTCAGCCTTTCACTTTTAAGTCAGTGATCCGGACCTGTAGGACTGATCAAAGATAAGGGGAACTGTTTATACCGGCGTCTGTCAGAAACAGGCGATAAATATTGGATTAGTTAGAACAAGGTTCATTCAACTGTTTATTTGGAGCATCTATTTTGCCGTCTCAGCTGTAAAGTTTTAGTTTATGTTTAGATTGCCAAAGCACTTTTTGAAAGAGCTATTTCATAACAAGTCAAAGAAATAGCTTTCTTCAAGAGTGCTTTCCTTGCAAAATGGATGAACACAACCCAAATTATTAAAAAAAGAAAGAACAGAAAGTGCAAAGGTAGAGCTGGAAACCTGTAATCAGTCACTCAGTTATCAGATATATTACCAACCTTAACATGTCTTAATAAATGGGGAGTCTGCTTTAGACAGTTTCTAGATCAGACTTTTGAATTAGGAACAACATGTTAAATGCAACAAACAAACTGCTCTCATATCTGCTTCCACTATAAATTATACACTTCTTTGTTTATCTTATAATATTGGCTATCACCAATTGCAAAATGTCTGGAAAGAGGCTGGTGTAGAGTCAGGCAACAAGGGAAGCGATGTCTGCTCCCCCATACAGCCGCACGGGTAAGGTGGGAGTCAGGCTGTGATGCTACCCACAGCACCTGGCCCTGCAGCAGTAAAGGCTTGTGTCTCTAAGCCCAGACCTGTCGGGCCTGGAGTTTGCGGACCTGATCATTCTGGGACCAAAGGGCATAAGCCAGACGGGGAAAGTCCAGCATTCAATTGTCAGCCACTTGCTTGAAAAAGTCCTTTGCTGGCTATCATTGTTCATGCCACTCACCTTATTGGGTTTGATATCTCAAGAATGATCCCACACAAGTAGCATTTAATCAATTAATCCCGATATTTGAAGGGCAATAGGAAATATCAGAGGTTTTAACTAAGAGTTAGATGTCAATTACGCACAGTTTGCCACCTCTGTGCCTTTAGCTATCAATCTACATTTCATCATACTGTGCACACTGCAAGAGAGCTGTGTATCAACTTTCAGTTTCCATCCACTGCAACTGTTTCACTGCTACCATCCACACAACACTCTACCGTCCAAATGCAGGTGGTTTGCAAATTTCCCTTTACCGCAAACACACACTAGTGTTTGTCATCTTCTCTAACCAGCAACAGATGTTTGAGGAACAACAAAGTGTATTTCAGCTCTAAGAAGAGAAGACATAACCCTAAGGTATCAAAGGTTTTTTCGTCATCAATGCAGTGTGAATGCAATTTGGTAATAGGAGATGTTCATTTATCTACTCTGTGTTATATTTTATTTTCTAATGCTGACATTTTGTCCCCAAAACACTCCTTAGTGCTCCTGTCGGGTTTAACTGCAAGCAACCTGTGCACCATTCACACTGTATTTATCTTATAAGAGCTATTCTGCTCTAGAGATGTTAGTATTCGTTTTCTCAAAAATCCATATTTCATGGAGATCCACCAAGCTGATGTTACAGAGCATTCTCCAATCTTTTCACTTGAGCTCCAGTGTTTTACATGATGAGAAAAGGGTGGCAAAACAAGCTAAAAGAAGTCTACTGGATTGCTTACATCCTTCCTAAAGAACTAATACAAAGTTTGAGAATGGATAAACTTCTTAAACCTACCCATGTTGAGTCTTATCTCATACCTTTTTACAGAAATCAGCCTGATGCACTCCCACTACCTTCAGTTCCATGCCTTTGAAGAAGACATGTAATTATACTTTTGAATCACTTGACAGACAAAGCAATCTGAGAGCATAAATGAAAGCTTCATAACATCAAGGATAGGATGAGAGAAACATTGTCAAACCAAACAGATCAACTGTTATGAAAATGGACTCCCTGCTCGTGAGAATCAAATTCGCACTATGTCATCTGGCATTCTTGTTTTTACAGTCTTTGTCCACGCCTTCAATTTGTTGTACCATGTCCACATATCTATCACATGTGATCAATCGGAGGTTACTTTTATCTGTCTCTGATGATTATGCTATTCTAGAGGCTGAATGTTTTTTTAAATGAGGTGAATTATAATGCCACTGTTGTATATATTCAGTATTTTTGTGACTTTTTAAATATTTTATTCTGTTTCAGGTTGTGTACAGCTTTTATGATTTGACTACAGAATCGCATAAAGCTTATTGTGATTGATTGATTGGCTCAATACTCTTTGGTTTTGGTTACTTTGATCTAAGCGTGGTTCTTCAATGAATTTGTTGGTCAGTGATGACAACTGGCCAGCCATAAATTAGATGAGCCTGACCTGATAGCCACTTCAGCCATGTGGCTATATTTAAAAATATAGGAATAACATGGGGGTACATGACTTTGTTGTACAGACACTGTGTCGTTTTGTAACCATGTTACAATCTTGCTAGATATTCAGATCGGAAGCCACTTTGCTATGAATTTTGTATATGTTTATCATTTTATTTTGTGCACGGTTACCATGTTACTATCTTGCTATGTTTTTAATTCTTATGATGTTGATCTGATTTCTAAGACTGAATTGTCTTCAAGTATGCAAGATACAGTGAAGATTGGTGACAAAATATATTTTTTTCAAAATCATGATGTCACCCATCATATAATGCCTCACATGATTCTGTTGTAACTTTTAGAAGCTTGTGAACCATGACATACCAAACCTTGAGATATACTGCAATTTTTTCAATGTATAGTATTTCTTTCATGTTTATTACTGTTTTTCCTTATATGGGAAGTTGAGCACAATGCACTGTAATGAGGCCGTGACGAAGACCCGGTTCGGTTGGAACACGTTGCCATTACAGAAACTTATTTAAATGAACTTGCTGTGTGCAGGCTGTTTATCTTGATACACGTATGATATTTGCCTTCTTTGGATGTGTGTGAAAGTGCTTTTGCTTCCTGGAAGCGGACGTTTTATTTATTTCTCTGCCTGCAGACATGTGGGCAGGGAAAGAGATCAAACTACTGTGCTTTAGCGTAGGTAACTATGCCAGCTCCTGCAGGAGGCGGGGAGATGGCGATGACAATAGGGGCCTTGAGGCCCCCCACAGTCTGCATTCTGCCCACTGGGTTCTCTGGGTGGGACCAATGCACATTGCTGGACCCTGGAGGATGGGGTCCTTGAGGTCGAAATCAGCATGGGGCGGGGGACTGCCTGGCCCCTATCCCCATTTTTTTTTGGCTGGGTCCCAGGGGATGGGGTCCCAAGGGCTGCAAGGCCTCCTTCTAATTACATTTCAGCCAGGCCCCTGGAGATGGGTTTCCGGGGGCCAACATTGTCCTGGGGAGTGGGGCTACATAGCCCCCCTCCCCATTCAATTAGGGATGTGCCCCAGGGATGGGGTCCCCAGGGTTGAAATCAGTTTGGAGAGGGGGTCCCACGCAGTTCCCTCCCCAATAATTCAATGGCCATAGATAGCCTTGTGGAATTGAAGCTCATTTCACAAAAATGAAACCTTGACATTAAGCACTCATAAATATAAATATTGCAGGTGCCCCTGTTAAATCTCCACTTCTCCAAAAGACAAATGATCCTAACTACTAGGTTTGGCAAAAGCAAAGCAAGTGTGTTTTCTCGGCAATTCGATATTGAAAAACAATCTGAAATCCTTCCTGGAGGTGACTGCATTGTTGATATATTGGACAGCAATCTGTATTTGACACTCACTACCCCACTCAGACACCCACATACCCACTTAAAGACCCACTCAGACGCTAACCCACCCACTCACACACCAGGTGAGGCAATCATGCAGCCACGTACACATACACTCTCAAGTGTCACAGGTTACAGTTAGGAAATACAATTTAAAAACCTTAGAAATTCACTTAAGAAAACAAATGTTACAGGGATGTTATAGTTGGATGCAACATTTAAAAACCTTAGAAATTCACAAAAAAAAAGGTTACAGGGATGTTATAGTTAGGAAATAGAATGTAAAAAAAACATGAAAGTTCATTGAAAAAACAAAGGTTGCAGGGAGTTTACAGTTAGGCTCACATTTTGCTTGTACAAAATCAGTTAAAATGATCAATTCTAGTTAGCTGGTCTAACTATAACTTACGGCCCTGCTTATGACCCCACATATTTATTCAATCATGACAACGTCAATGAGCTCACTGATGACATCTCAAAGCAGTTCGCCAGTAGGTAATTATAGTAAGGACCATGTTTCCATAGAAAAAAGCATTGACTTGCCTAAATCTTTGGGTTCACAGATTTTCTCAGTTTTCTAGTATGCTGGTGATTCTAGTTGTGCATGGAAAGTTTTGTGGCAATCCAGCAAGCAGGGGCAGAGAAAAAAGGAGGGGACTTAAGAAAAGTGTGGTTCCTATGTGAATTGCATTAGGGATTTTAGACATGACTACAGCCTGAACTGCTGAAATGAATTGCACCAAATGTAGCAAAAATCTAGGCCTTGGTTCAGAAATGGCCTTTTTTTGGGTGTAAATCCATTTCAGTAGTTTTTGAGTTATTAAAAGAAACCCAAATTTGTATATCTAGAGATGTGAATCTTCCCTATCTTGTGCTGTAAAAATGCAACTGTATTGAAGGGCATTGCGCAAGTACTGAGTAAGTATTCTTCAGGGCATTGTGTCCCTGTGGGTATGCAACTTCAGGGCAGTGGTTCACTTCCATGTCAGCTCTATAGCTCGCCGGCCGCGGGTGTATATACCACCCACTGCTACCTGCCGGACCCTTCTGCACCCTCCCCGTCCGTCGCTCTGCATTTTAATTCTCTGCTTGTGCCTTTCATGTCTGTTGTGCCACAGAGACCTGCAGCAGTCACTGTGAAAGTACAGTGCAAATTTTGCTGTATCCAGACCCTGCATGAGGATTTTGCCATTGGGTGACCAGCTCATTGGCCATATGTGGACAGAATCGATGCTCTATAGGATGAGGGCGTGGGGTCAAACAGTTCTTTGGAAAAAAAGGGGTTCCGAATGCACTTGCTTAAGTTGGAAATCCCAGTATAACTTAACGAATAGACAAAGCTAGATGTAAATTAGCCACCAGTGGGCACTGAAAAGAGACATTCAGTGGTGTGAAATCTTTGAGGCATTAACGCTGACTCCGGATTGAGATGGAAACCTCGGAACAGTCTGGAGAGGCATCTCTGTGTTAATCAGCTGTGGCCTGTGCAGGTAAGAGCGGTGGGGCAGATGAAGGGCGTTTCGACAGACAACAACAAGGGAGATGTATTTATTTATTTAATTTCTCCTCATGGTCATCTGTCGAATCCCCCCACAACCAGGCGCACCGACCCTTCACTTACCTGCATGGGCCACTGCTGGGGTTAATTATCTTCTCTTAAAGTATGCCTGGAGGTGTAATAGTAACAGCTTGGGTTGTTATCGGAAGTCGGTAACTTCCAAAGTGTTGCCATTATACACTAATTGAAAGGTGTCAATCCCGATGCCTCCACTAGGAGTCCCTGTAATGAGTTTTCACGTGCTCTTGCCGCAAGACCTGTCACCTAGCAAAAGAAATCTCACAGAGCCCAAATTCCTCACACACACACAAGTGAAACCCTCCCATCTGTAATTCAGTCAAGTTAACACCCATGGAAACTGGCAACTGCATTTAAAAGTTGTGCCTTTCACAACATCACAAATGTTGGAACTATTCTGCCTTGACCATACCTGCAGTTCTTTATCAACAAGGAGGGTATGTCTTGTGCATGTCTTGTGCCCTTTCCTGTGCACATAGATTTGAAGGTTCTCTGTCATGCTGCCTTGATGTACAACTTCCTGTGCATGGTTCCTTTCTGCTTTTCTTTGTCATAATGTCTCCTTCTCTCGGTAGAGAGGCGGGCAATTCATGCTGGGGCTGCAAGCCATGAACGGGGACGCTCCCAGACTCATGCTGGCAATGTGCAAGTATAATGTCAATATCTGGAATACACAAGAGTGATATTTGCAGGCTGGGAGATGTAATCAATTGATTTGCACTGTATGTGATATTAGACTTGGTAATATTGCACGTATTCAGCCACTGCTGCAGTTTAAAAGTGCTATATTACATTTTTTCAGGAGTGGAGGTGACAAGAGTTATACAGAAAAGTTGACCATGTTTTTTTCTAGGTGACATAAGGGCATCAGAATTCTAAAAAGGAATATTAGGCTTAAAGATATGTTACGATACAGAGAAGTATGTATTCCCCCCCCCCACATGTTGCTTCAGGAATGAAATGAAATTAAATTAAGGATTCATATGGCGCTACATATACGAAAAGGGGTTGAACACAAGCTTACAGGCAGAGGTGCTGTGGAAGAGGTGAGTTAAAATAGCCTGGTTTTTAGGGTCTTCCTGAATTTAAGCAGATTATTTTCTTTTTTTTATGGAATAGGGAGGGGGCTCCAAAATTTGGTGGTGGTGTAGACAAAGCTTTTTCCACCCTATTTTACTTTGTGTGCCTTAGGAATGACCATGTTATCACTATCTGCCAATCTGAGTGGTCTGGCTGGAATGTACGATTGAAAGTACTGCAACAGCTGCCTCGGGCCGTGGCTTTGAAAGCTATACACAGGGCTTTGAATTGAATACGTTTGCTAATGGGCAACCACTGTAACTTTGTAAGAGCACTAGAGACCAAGTCTTAGCGGGACAGGCCAAACAGGACTCTTGCTGTGGCGTTTTGGTCATCTATAGTTTGTGTATGCGGCGCTTGGTTGCACTAGTGAATAAGACATTACAGTAATCCAGCCTAGATGCAATTAATGCAGTGACCACCGGTTTCCTTAACTCAAAAGGGATGAACAAAAATACTTTTTTCATGGGTTTCAGAAAAAAAAATCAAGTGGAGGAGTTTGATTAATCTGGGTATCAAAGGACAGTTTAGTGTCAAAGAGGACCCCCAGGTTTTTTACTTTGTTAGCTGGTGTCGGAAGGAGGGCCATATGAGAAGGCCACCAGCTATCTGACGAAATCAGGGGAGAGTTGCCAAAAAGCATAACTTCAGTTTTTAATGAGTTAAGTTTTAGGCAATTATCCTGCATCCAATTTCCTATGAGGCCCATGCAGTCATGGAACCGGGACCCGGTGTTGATAGACAAGCTATTGATTGATACTATAATCTGCGTGTCATCTGCATAGGACACCAGAGTGAAACCATAGCTGCTTATTAACTTGGCAAGGGCAGTAACATAAAGGTTAAAAAGAGTGGGACTCAACAACGAACTCTATGGAACTCCGCATGGGAGTGAAAAAGCCAGAGAAACAAAGGCGTTGTGAGCCACCGTTCGAGATCTATTAGAAAGGAAGGAGTGAAGCAGGAGGAGCGCCTTATCCTTGATTCGCAGCATAGCGAGGCGGTCAACCAACACATCATGGTTGACTGTGTGAAACGCTGCGGAGAGATCTAAAAGGATAAGGGCCGCGCTTTTCCCCTTATCGAGTGTTTTTCTTCGTGGCTGATAGTATTGCTAACTCTGTGCTATGATGGGCCTGGAATCCAAATTGTGCAGGGTCCTAGTTGTTGCCTTCCAACATAAATTTGGATAGTTCTTCATTTCAAAATCTTTCATTTCATTTTTCTGGGAAAGGCATCCTGGAGATGGGTCTGTAATTCAAGGGGTCCCCAGGATCCAGATTGGATTTTTTCAGGAGTTGCAAGATGGAAGCTTTCTTCAATTCCACGGGAAAATGCCCTGAGGAGATCATAATATTAAAGATGGGCAGCAGTGAATAGGCTATGATCTTGGGAACTGAATGAAGAATCTTCAGTGGGCAGGGGTCGAGGGGAGACTCAGATTTTACTAGAACGATTCATTTAATGATCTGATCTAGTGTGATGGGTGAAAAGGAGGGAAAAATAGGTATAGCTGACCGAGGCTGTCAGCTGGATACTTGTGGGGCAACGAAGACTGGGGCCGGAAAGCATCAAAGACCTGTTTAACCTTTTTTGGAATGAGTCTGCTAGCTTATTGCCGAATTATTGGCTTCTTTCATGATCTTGAGCATCTGGGAGTTTGGAGAGTTTTTTAATGTCGAGAATAACGTTTTGGGGCCACAATTAACTTCTTCTTTTTTTTCCCTTGAAGTACACGGACTTTGCCTTCAGGATAAGGTTTTTATATGTTTTGGTGGCTAGTCTTTATTCTATTTTAATCTTGGTGTTGCTGTCTAGCCTCCATTTCATTTCTAGTCTTCTGCATCTTTGTTTATGTGTTCTCAGAGAGTCATTGAACCACGGTTCTGATGGAGATTGCCTGGCTGATCTCCGAGTAGTATGTGGAGCCAGCTGATGGCATGCAGAGTCCACCCAGGAATGATAGCTTAACACTGCCTCGTCCAGGTCATGGCGTTTAGACTGTAAGGAATGGGTAAGTACTTTGTTTAGCTCCTTTGCCTTTACTTTATACCATGGTCGAAAATGGATAACTTTATTTGAAGGTTTAAGGGCTTTTTAGGTAGCAAGTTAATTTCAATCATTAGCGCCTTATGAATCGACCAGATTAGTGGCAGTGCACAGGTCCATACTAGGGGCCCTATTAGGATGGCGGACGGACCTGCGTCCGTCCGCCACCCCAGAGGTGGAGGGACCGTCCGCATGTGCACCCCTCACCCCCCCTTCACTACTGGGGGCCTGCAACGGGCCCCCAAAGAAAAGACCGTATGCCTTTCCACGGCAGAAATGCCGCCGTGGAAAGGCATAGGACCGCCACCATCCTAATATGCCATGTTAGAGCTTTTCCACCGCAGTCGGAAGGCGACCGCGGCGGAAAAGCTGCGGACGAAAAAATATCCCCCAGCTATCCTAATCTGACGGGGGGTCTTTTTCCAGTCCGCAGCGGTTAATCCGCATCCTCCGGGCCGGCGGTGGCTTCCGGAGGATGCGGATTATCCGCGATCATAATCGGCCCCTAGGTTAGGATGATCCAAAAAAATCCCATCTAAACAGTGCCCAGCTGAGTGTGTGGACCCTTTGACTAAATCCTGCACGGGTTATATGATCCAGGAGGGCTTCAGTTTCCCTGTCTACAATATTTTCTAAATGAAAGTTGAAGTCACCCAGGATAGAATAATTGGACTTGTCTGCTTCATCCTCAAGAAGTTGACCAACACAATTTTGGAAGTTGGTTTTAGTTTTGGGAGGTTGGTACAGTAATGTGCCAATAAAAGTGTTCTGCCTGTCACAAATTGCGATTCCCTAACTGCAATCGCAAAATAGGTAAACTCTAATTTTGTGATTACCCATTTTGCGAATGGCTGTGGGCTTGCTGCATCCCAAAAGGCTATTTACTGGTTGCAAAGGGGCCATTTCTGCAAATCAGGCCCTTTGTGACCGGTTTTTTTATAAAATCAATGACACTATTGGGCACATTCATCAAAGTAGGGAATTGTGAATCCTTAATAGCGATTATTAAGGAATCGCTATTAGGGAATCGCAATTACGTATGCATGTAGGTTTCACAAAAAAATTGCGATTCCTACATATTCCTTAATAGCAAATCGCAAATAGCGATTCACTATTAAGAAATGCCCTCCCATTCATTCCTGTGGGCCTAGAGGCCCTTAGGAATGAATGGGAGGGCATTCACAATTTACGAGTACTAATTAGGTACTCGCACAATGCATATGAAATGTCAAGGCTGATGGGGGGCCAAAAGACCACCCTGATGCACCCACAAAACAGGTAATTTTGCACCTGGGGCCCACACATAAGCCTTAAGACCCCCTTCCATGCCATTCTTGGAGCTGGGGACCACCACATCTCGGGCGGCCCATGCAAACAGAAGAAGGGGTGCCCCCCCTCCTGGAGACATACATGGCCCTGGGGACTGCCACCCATCAGGGTTGGCTCGTGTCTTGTCCCAGTTGCCCGCCCGGGACATAGCTGTTTGCTTTCGATTGTAGGAGAGCAAAAGCAAACACTCAGCTTCCAGCAGGTGGGATCTGTCAAAATGCTCCTGCCCACTGTAAGCAGTCGCTTCATCTCTTTCCCTGCCCACAGACATGCATGACACTTTATTTATTTGCTTTCTCTCATTGTTTTTTTTCCGTTAACCCTTTAATCTTTCACACGTCTTGATATTGGTTTTCCCCTTATTGTAGCCTGTGCCGTTGGTTCTATTCTGTTTCATTCTCTTCCCCTCGTGTTTATTTCGTTATGATTCGATGTGCTCTAGCAAATATTTTCCTTGCTTTCACTATGTACATTAACGTGATCGTCCTTTATATCATGTTTCATTCTTTGAATTTATCACGCTCTCCATCTGTCTCTACTCATGCAGCAATGACACCCTGCAATATTAGGAAAGCTCCAGGTGATTTATAGCCAGAGCTGAGTTCGACATACTTTTGAATTGTATATCGCCTAACTTAGCCGAGGAGAGATCGGCTGCTTCTGTCTGACACTGCCCGGATGGCGTTTCTTTTCTGAAAAGTGCCAAGATATACACAATATGATGGGAATACCAGATAATACACAACACCGGATTATGTCTCAGTATTTTTGCCTGTTTTTGTACCTATGTATGTTGATCTGTGTCCATTGGTACCAATACGTCTGGTAGTCTGGACACATGTATATGTCTGACATACGTCTGTGACTGTATGTCTTGGGGTCTACATGCAAGGCTGCAAGTAAGTATGTTGATCTGTGTATTCAAAGATGTCACCAGGACGATTAAGAACAACCTATTATCTCGGCAGTTTATTTTTACCTTCATGTTGACACAGCTCATTAAGAAGTTTAAATATCATGTGTTACAAAATGAAAAACATATTTTATTCAATTTATAGAGTTTTCTCATAGTTATTTTCAAAGCGTATACCACATTGCATGAAACGAAAACAAGTTTCATTAAACCTCCATTGCATAGTAAATGTTGTGTTTTGATTCTGTGCCATAGATAAATAAGGGAACTATTTGATTTTTTATGTCCTGGCATTTATCATTTGCTGACTCGGCAAAGAGTGCTGAAATCAAATACTGTAGTACTGGGTTAAATATCAAAATATGTGAGTCATTTCGAATGAATGTATTTCCCTGCCACTTAAAAGCAGTTGTAGTGGCTCTAAAAGTAAAATGTTAATGACCATTTAAACAAAATCACAAGATAATGATGCAGTCAATTGGCAAACTTGTAACATAACACCATTATGTTTTTACACAAAAAGCACATATGTAAGAATTTACGAGTGTATACAATTTGTTTGTTAAAGTCATCTTTGCGTCCGCAAAATAACAGCACACTGAGAAGGAATCACTTCCAAGAGTACTTACTTAGTATAAAATGCTGAAAACAGTTGATTTGGTTGGAGGACAAAAACATTAAAGTTAGGTGAACACGTCAGGTAAAACATTTTTTAAACTAACAAAACCACTGAAATGCACCAGTTATATAACTATAGCTCAAGTAACTATAACTTCTGCTCTAAAGTAACTATAACTTTCACACCAACCATGCACTGTGAAGTAAATTGGGAGATAATTAGCACTGCATGGCAAATACATCACTTACAGTCACTTAAAAGCACGAGTTATAGGGCCAGATGTAGGTGGCCAAATACCGGTCGGTAACGGCCGAAATTCGGTAATTTCGGCCGTTTCTGACCGGTATTTTGAATTTGAGATGTAGGTGTCAAAAATGTCCCGAATTGGTAAATAAGAGTCGGTATAATTCCGAATCGGAATTCTCCGAATCCTTATTTACCGAATTCTTATTTACCGATTCGGTAAATAAGAAATGGTAAAAAAGGGCCATCGAGATGTAGGAAAGGGAAAAAATACCGAATCCAATGAAATTCGGTATTTAAGAGTCGGTATTTACCATGGATTGAAACCAGGTGGTAACCAGGTGCAGCCTTTAAAAAGGGGCCCAAAATGCAACAGTTTTGCAAGAATGGCGGCATTCTATGTGATTGCGAGGCGGCAACGGCTACAGGCAGCAGGAGAGAGGGTCTGGAGAAGGGAGGAGCAGGTCTACAGGCAGAAGATCACCCTATTTCAACTGACTGAGCCAGAGATACTGCAGAGGTACAGGCTACACCCCAGAACCGTCCTGGACTTGATTAGGGACCTCCACCCATACCTGGATCACCCAACACCCAGGGCCCATGCCATCCCACCCCATGTGCAGGTGCTCTGTAGCCTACACCTGCTTGCCTCTGGGAGCTACAAGAGTGTGATTGCTGCAGTTTAAAGAAATACTAATACTTTATTGTACATGGTTATTTAAAACCTTTACAATGTTAATAAAACAAAGAAGCTCCCATTTATAAAATGTGTGTCTGAATTGAACGAGTGAAAAACTAAAATTCTGTACATAAGACAAGTAAACGAGAATACTGGATAAGAAAATCGACAACACAAATGGAAGGGGCTTATCAGCTTATCAAAACGATCAAGTGTGAGAGTCAAGGTGTTAATGTAGGAATTGGACTTCCGGGAAGCAGTTAGGCTCATCCTTTGGGCTGTTTAAGGTGTTGCTTGTTTTAGTTGGTTCCTTCAAGGTTTTGAAGCGGGCCTCGGCTGTTTCAAGAAATTTTACCATTCGACAGATCAATTGGATGTTGTCCCCTTTAAAGCAGGCCAGAACAGCTTGTCTACAGATCCGTATCTTGTGGAAGTTAAAAAACGGACGCAGGAAGACTTGTCGTTCATGAGTGAGCTCGGTACAAGTGGTGATCAGGTGGACTATGTTTTCCTTTCCGTCCCCACAAAGTCGACATCTTGTTGGTGACGGTGGCCGTAACCATGGAGGCAAGTGGGCCGCTGAAGGCAGTAGCCCCAGGCAAAATTTCAGAAATGTCTCTTTTATTTTTTGGGTAAAACCAATCTGCAGATAGGTTTGGGGCAAAGGCACGGTGTATGATTGAACTGTAAGCCAACCATGAGCCCGCTCAATTAGGGCGGCTGCCTTGAGTGGGGGTCCTGCTGGCTGCTTTGTTTTCTTCTCGCTTGGGCTGCTGTTACCGGCGCATTTAAAGACTCTTCTCCGAGGCCGGGCTTGGCTCCGCCCCTCCTGCTCAGTGGACGATCGGCCGGGCTTGGCTCCGCCGGTCGAGCTTGTAACTACATGCCCCAGGATCCTTAGGGGCGCAACGACGTGTGCAGGAACGCGCCAGGAGGCGCATAAAGACTCAACAGGTCCCTCGTCCCGCGAGGACGCGCGCGGGAGGCGCCGGGCTAAGCCCGGGCAAAGGACGGGCCCTCTGTGGCCCTCGGAGGCCACAGGAGGCTGGGCTGGGCCACCTCCCTAAACATTGGACCCCTCAAATACCATCGGCCAGGTGATATTGATACATATCTGTAATTAACTGCTTAAGTTTGCATTGAGTGACGGACACGGCTGGACATTGTTGTTTATTGACCCCGTTACTTCATACATCAACGTCCAATCTAGTCCATGGCCCTCACATCTGATAAGGGGGGATCCCTTCCACCAAAACCAAGTGGGGTAAGCTTCGCTGGGACACTAGACGGTTACTTTACCAGGGCAGTAGCCGTCCTGGAACGAGATATCGCCTTTACCGATGAAAGACTATCTTCTGAATTCCTCAGTGCTAAAAGGTCATCACTGGGCACTATCCTGAATAGTGTAACCCCTGAAAGGCGAATTAGTCAACGCCTTACTGACCTAGGACTACCTGATATTAGCACTGTCTCGGAAGATCATAGCATCATCACATTGGGGAATAGCACACAGGGCAGTATAACCGGCAAAGCCAATAAAATAAAAGTGTAACACCTCCCCAATAAAGATCAAAGCACGCCCCATAGAGGACACAATGTTGACCCGCAGTAAACAACTAGGGAAAAGAAAAGGGTGCGGGGTGTACAAAGACGCAGGCGGGCCAAAATTCCAAAGCTTGTGACCAAGAACACCCACACCCCGGGAACTAATAGCAAAAATCAAGTTCCAATTTTGCATATCACCGCCCCAGCTCCGCCTAACATTAGGGATCATCCCCCGCCAAAAAGTCTATTTCGACCACTCAGGGAGGGGATAGTTTGATCGCACAGGTAGAACACCTGGTAAGGACGTTTACACTTCCTCTCCTAGAGAGACTTAGAGTGGTTAGCGCAGGCTTAGACAAGTTACAGCAAACCACCATAGATCAATGCCCCGGCCACTTTACCAAATAGGGAGTTGGACAGTGTGAAGCATCTCTGTCTGCTTTTAAATACTAGATCAGCACGTAGGCATGCACAGGATATCTATGATCTCCTGGCCGCTGAACAGCCGTTATGTCTGATGTTAACAGAGACATGGTTTGAGGATTCGTCTAATCCCGATATAGCTATAGCAATTCCCCCAGAATATAATATCTTTAGGCAAGATAGATTGGACGGGAGAGGCGGGGCGGGGGTGTGGCACTTGTGGTGAATAAACTTGCCGCCTGCTCCATTATTCCCATGGATGCTATTACAGGATCTGAAGCCCTTGCTTTCTCCATAGCTTTGGCGCCGCATCAATGCCTCAAAGGGCTTTTAGTTTATAGGCCCCCTGGACCGGCTGGCTCTTTCTTCGACGAGCTTCAGTCGGCAATTTCGGCGCTGGCTCTGAGAGCGGAGCACTGCATCCTAGCTGGGGATTTTAACTTCCATATGGATGAGGGATCGGACCCTGATACGATCAAACTGATTGAGATCACGGCCCCCCTAGGCCTGGCTCCTTACCTTTTCGGACCAACGCATGAATAGGGCCATACCTTGGATCAAGTTTTCTCCACGTCCCCCATTGAGGTCATGTCACTTCTGCCGGTGCTTTGGTCAGACCATAGACTGGCCAAATGTTATGTTCTAGGCACAAATAAGCCATCCAGTACTGCTCCTAGGCAGCCGGGGCGAGCCTCTAGGGCGTTTCATCGGGTGACTCCAGCGATGCTGGTTCAGGCATCTCTCGATCATCCCTGCCCTTTCTCGGGAGACCTGGAGAGGGATTTAGAGGCCCTGCAGGCGTGGCTCACAGATAGGCTGAACGATCTAGCCCCTGTGATGGCCCCCCGATCAACATCGAAACGGGTTTCTGCCCCCTGGTTCTCTGAAGCACTGTCGGCCTCTCGAAGGCAGTGCAAGGTGGCTGAAAGGGCTTGGCGCTCTCAGTATGATTCAGCGGCCAGGCTTGTCTATAGGACTGCGGTTAAGGCCTACCATCGGGACATCCTTCTGGAGAAAAAAGGTTACTTTGCAAGGAGGATAGAGGCTGCCTCTAATTCCTGCAAGGAGATTTTTACGATCGTCAGGGAATTCACGGCCCCTCGAACTAATTCGACCCAGGCCGCTCCCTCTGACTCTTGGGTTTCTGCTCTCGACAATTTTTTTACCACCAAGATCAAACTGATCCAGGATTCTTTTCCCTTGAGGGTAGTTGAAGTACCTTCGAGTCTCGAAGATGGGTCAGGTCCGTGGGCCCTTTCGGGTTCAGTCTTGGCAGATTTCCCTCCTATTTCAGTTCCTTCGTCACTGGCACTTATGGCCAATCTTAAATATGGGTCGCCTCTTGACCCATGCCCGGCCAAATTTCTGGCGAAAATGGCCGACGCTATAAACCTGTTGGCGAATCCACTCTTGAACCTCTCCTTGAGTCGGGGGGTGGTCCCGCAGGCTTGGAAACAGGCGATGGTCATTCCCCTTCTTAAGAAGCCTGGTCTAGACCCGAAGGCCTTGGTCAACTACAGGCCAATCTCTCTCCTCCCTGCGCTGGCTAAGATCTTGGAGATGCATGTTCATATCGTGCTTTCCAATTTTCTGGAATCTCACAATCTGCTGCACCCCACTCGATTGGCAGGAATGGTGGCCTGTTAATATGTTTCCTCCAGAGCACTCGTCCCAGCTAGCTAAGAATCTGGGGATCAAGATGGATAATGGTCTGACGTTAAGGGTAAAGAGTCATAATATCGAGTCTTTTATTTCGACTGGACAGAATATCGAGTAAAAAATATAGAATGGACATAATATCGACTAGACATAATATAGACAACAAAAATATTGACTAGAGAAAATTAATATCGAATAGAATGGACATAATATCGAATCAAAAATATAGAATGGACATAATATCGACTAGACATAATATAGCCAACAAAAATATCGAATTTAAGGTAAGTTAATAATAATTTTTATTTTTTGTGTAATATAAGTCTGTAGCGGGTTGTGGGTTTATAGGGGAATAGGGTGGGAAGTAATTTAATTATAATTAATTAAATATGTTAATTTATTTATTGATATTTATTTAGAATTAATTGTTAATTACTTATTAATTGGTAATTAATTAAAATATAATTGGTAATTAATTATAATTGATTAATTGATAAATATTTTAATTTTAGTAATTTATTTTCTGTAGCGGGTTGTGGGTTTATAGGGGAATAGGGTGGGAAGTAATTTAATTATAATTAATTAAATATGTTAATTTATTTATTGATATTTATTTAGAATTAATTGTTAATTAATTATTAATTCGTAATTAATTAAAATATAATTGGTAATTAATTATAATTGATTCATTGATAAATATTTTAATTTTAGTAATTTATTTTCTGTAGCGGGTTGTGGGTTTATAGGGGAATAGGGTGGGAAGTAATTTAATTATAATTAATTAAATATGTTAATTTATGTATTGATATTTATTTAGAATTAATTGTTAATTAATTATTAATTGGTAATTAATTAAAATATAATTGGTAATTAATTATAATTGATTCATTGATAAATATTTTAATTTTAGTAATTTATTTTCTGTAGCGGGTTGTGGGTTTATAGGGGAATAGGGTGGGAAGTAATTTAATTATAATTAATTAAATATGTCATTTAAATTATTGGTATTTATTTTGAATTAATTGTTAATTAATTTTTAATAGGTAATTAATTAAAATATAATTGGTAATTAAAATAAATTTATTAATTTTGAAATTGTAAATTAATTTATTGTTAATAGGTAATTAATTAGTATGAGTAGGCAATTTTTATAATTAAATAATTTTATTTTGTATTTATACATAAATATTTAATATTTTTTATACACAAGTAAAATATTTTATTTATTTGTAATTGGTATTACTATTTATGTTATTTATATCTATTTGTGAAGTATTTACTTTCCCTATTATTGCACTCTCCGAAGTTGGAATAGTAATTTTAACCCCTACGCTATACAACACTTTCCCTACTGTTGCACCCACTGGAGTGGGTATGCAACGTTTACAACGCAACTTTTACTATGCACTACCATTACAACGAAACTTTTACAACGCAAAAACTTTTACAACGCATACATTTACAAAGCATGTTTTTACAACGCAGATACCTTTACAACGCATACCATTACAACGTAAGTATTGCTAAGTATATAATTATTTTTAAAATGTTATATGTTTGGGTTTTTGGGTAAAGGGGTATTTTTAGGGTTCAGGGTCAGTTTTCAGTTTTTGGGTAAAGGGGTATTTTTAGGGTTCAGGGTCAGTTTTCAGTTTTTGGGTAAAGGGGTATTTTTAGAGTTCATGGTCAGTTTTCAGTTTTTGGGTAAAGGGGTATTTTTAGGGTTCAGGGTCAGTTTTCAGTTTCTGGGGTAAAGGGGTATTTTTAGGGTTCAGGGTCAGTTTTCAGTTTTTGGGTAAAGGGGTATTTTTAGGGTTCAGGGTCAGTTTTCAGTTTTTGGGTAAAGGGGTATTTTTAGGGTTCAGGGTCAGTTTTCAGTTTCTGGGGTAAAGGGGTATATTTAGGGTTCAGGGTCAGTTTTCAGTTTTTGGGTAAAGGGGTATTTTTAGGGTTCAGGGTCAGTTTTCAGTTTCTGGTGTAAAGGGGTATTTTTAGGGTTCAGGGTCAGTTTTCAGTTTTTGGGTAAAGGGGTATTTGTAGGGTTCAAGGTCAGTTTTCAGTTTTTGGGTAAAGGGGTATTTTTAGAGTTCAGGGTCAGTTTTCAGTTTTTGGGGTAAAGGGGTATATTTAGGGTTCATGGTCAGTTTTCAGTTTTTGGGTAAAGGGGTATTTTTAGGGTTCAGGGTCAGTTTTCAGTTTCTGGGGTAAAGGGGTATTTTTAGGGTTCAGGGTCAGTTTTCAGTTTTTGGGTGAAGGGGTATTTTTAGGGTTCAGGGTCAGTTTTCAGTTTTTGGGGTAATGGAGTTCTGGACTTTTTGGTTCCGTCCAGAGGTGTCAGGGACAACACCCGAAGACCCCGGAGTTCAACCTGTCTCGGTGCACAAACAAACAGAAACACGGGCTTCTCGATGGTGGCGTCAAAGACCAAAGGTTTATTACTGCAGGGACACAGAAGTCACAGAAACTGCACACGGGCAGTGTCTAGGAGCCTGTTCAATTTGTACAAAGAGGGTTGTTCCTTATATACTAAATATTCTGCTCGGGGCAAATTCTTTACATGTTACCACAGTTCTAAACATTCGTGTCTTAAACAATAAATATTTGGCGTTGCACCGGAATCGTCAACAGTATCTGATGTCAAAACATTACGAATGAGGGGTTCCCACTAGTCCATCATAATCCCATGTCAATTCTTCATTCAAGACCCGGACCGCCTCATCGTAAATTTCGTTACCTCCCCCTAATAAAGGCCCAGAAGGAAAGGAGCAGAGCCAGGTGCAGAAGATAGAAAGACAGGATAAGAGATTTTTGCGGGTCGTAAATGGGCACGGTTACCAGCTTCGGCCGCCTAATCATGATCAGGCCAACGAACACAAGAACCAGTATAGCAGGACTGGCCTCAGGCTGGGGAGGCAGCTCTTGCCGAGTCATGCTGCCACAGCGTTGCTGGCCTAAGGTGCACGTGTCACTCGCAAGGTGAATCGCCGGCTAAGGCCTACGTGTCCTTTAATGAAAAGAGGTCATTGCGTGTCCATTGACTATGTGAGGGCAAGGAATACAAAATGGCTTCCGTGTTCTAAGATGGATGCCACGGGTAGAACAGAAATGTGTTTGTAACTGGAGTGCTCTTGCTCGTAGCATAGCGAAAACACCAGGATATACTAAATGGATCATTTGCGGTTCACTGATACCAAAATTATGTATTTACGACAATGTTTACAAACACGAGTAAAATCGTCACGGAACCTCAGAAAAGGGGTATATTTAGGGTTCATGGTCAGTTTTCAGTTTTTGGGTAAAGGGGTATTTTTAGGGTTCAGGGTCAGTTTTCAGTTTCTGGGGTAAAGGGGTATTTTTAGGGTTCAGGGTCAGTTTTCAGTTTTTGGGTAAAGGGGTATTTTTAGGGTTCAGGGTCAGTTTTCAGTTTTTGGGTAAAGGGGTATTTGTAGGGTTCAGGGTCAGTTTAGGGTTTTTGGGGTACAGGGGTACTTTGTAAAAATAAATAAAATTACATTTAAATTACATTAATTAAATACAATAAAATAAAATAAAATTATATTATAATATTTTAAATTAATTTATATTAAAAATAATATTATATACTTACCAATACTTATGTTGTAATGGTATGCGTTGTAAAGGTATATGCGTTGTAAAATCTTGTGTTGTAAATGTATGAGTTGTAAAAGTTTTTGTGTTGTAAAAGTTTTGATGTAATGGTAGGTGTTGTAAAAGTATGCGTTGTAACGTCATACATCCCTGGAGTGGGAATAGTAATTTTAACCCCTACGCTATCCAGCGCTTTCCCTACTGTTGCACCCACTGGAGTGGGAATAGTAAATTTTACCTCTACGCTATCCAACACTTTTGCTAATGTTGAACTCACTATAGTTGTTACAATAAATTTTAACCATTTTCTATGCTACGCTAAAAATGTTATATATGTTTATTTAATAATATGTTTTTATATATATATATATATATATATATGTATTATTTTTGTTGATATAATTTTTTTAATTATAGAAATTATTTATTAAAATTAAAATTTTAAAATAATTATTTCTAAGTTTATATTAAATATATATATTACTATCGATATTTTGACAGTCTATATTTTTGTAGGTCGATATTTTGGAGTCGATATTTTGGTACTTACCTGTTTGTAGATAGGGAGTCGATATTTTGTCACTCGATATTTTTCACTCGATATTTGTGTATCTCGATATTTGTGACGTCGATATTATGTCAGTGATCCGACGTTAAGATCTCAGATCCTTGGTCTTACGGGAACTTGTTTTGGCCTCCTCAGGATGCTTCGCAAGTTTCTTCCTTTGCTCTCAGAAGAGCATAGGAAGATGACGGTGCAGGCCTTAATTGGCTCAAGATTGGATTACTCCAACGTCCTGTATCTTGGCCTGCCGGATTATCTTCTGCAACGCCTGCAGGTGGTCCAGAACTCGGCCGCGCGAGCTATTTTTGGCCTGTATAGGCGTGCCAGAGTTTCTGCAGTCGCTCCATTGGCTGCCTACCCGGAAGCGGATAGTTTTCAAGGCCTTGACCTTGGCCCACAAGGCTCTCCATGCCTCGGGGGCTAAATATCTTCAAAGGATGCTTGCCTTCTACCATCCGACCCGATCTTTGAGATCTGAATCATTGTTCCTTGCGGTGGTCCCTCGAGTAAAAAGGGCCCGTATTAGGGGCCGCTCTTTCGGGCTGTTGGCGTCACAGATTTGGAACACGTTGACTTTGGCACTACGCAGCACCTCTAATTTGCTGACTTTTAGGAAGGGCCTCAAAACGTGGCTTTTCGCACAGTAGTTCGCTTCTTTTGTCTGTTGCTGATCCACTTTGCTGTATTGTGTTGTGTTACTCTGCTATTGGTTTTTAATAAAAGCGCCGGGATACTCTATGGAGTAGCCGTGCGCTATAAAAGACAAAACTAACATAACATAACAACAAAATAACAATCACATGCTGCAAGAGTTGGTGGGCAGTAAGAGGTCGTTAGGAGAAGTACAACAGCTAAGTTTGGGGAACGGTATAAACAAATCATCTAGTCCACCTACCAGCCAACCCCTCTTAGCAACATTATCCAGAAAGCTGGGCAAGAGGGATATTAATCTAGCCGAAAATAAGGGTAGTCCTGAAACCCTCAGTGGCAAAAGCAAAGGAACTGAGGGGCCTAGATTACACCAAGTAGAGGTCTCACACTTAGCCACACAGTCCCAAGGAACCACACAGCCCTCACGCATGATTCAAGGTGTGGGTAATAGATCTACTCTTGACTTACCTCCCAAGAGTGCCCCTTTAGTAATAGTACTGGGGAATGTTCCACCTTTGCCACAGGGGGGAAGGGAGGATTACGCACAGCTCAAAAACAAAGTTACCCACTGGCTAGCAAACAACACTTACAGTGGCCAAAAAATAGGGCATAACATAATTATGGCACGTCGAGTATCATGGCTGGGCCGCACCAGGAAATGCAGAGATGGTGACTGCATAGTAGTACATTTTAACAGCACCATACCGGTAGAAAGGATCTGGAAGGAGGCAGAGCCATGGACTGCACCGAGGGGATAAGGTATAGAATTGCTACCCCTGGGGTTCTTTTATAGACCAGGGGAAGCACGAGCTATCAAGAATAGAACTAGGAGGTATCCCATTATGAGTAGTAACGGGACAGACGGGTGGAACAGAATCCCTGTCAGGCCATTTATAGGGGAAACGTGGGGCGGCCCGGAAACTCTATCACATCTGGAGGTCACAAACAGATTAAACATCTTCTCAGGTCTAAATGACTGTGACTGACTGAATACACCCACCGCCCACACCTCATCCATAGATGGTTCTGACTTTAATTTTGACTGTCCCGAATCACCCAGTGGCGTTGAGGCGTTATGCACCGGCACTGCCCTGGATAATGTGGGCTCAATCTGTAGATTAAAAACAGACAGGGATTGTGAGGTACTCACCACTACCACAGCACGGTCTGATGGATCTGTTGAAAATGCTGGGGCAAACATTGAGGGCAACTTAGTCTATAATATACTCTCTTGGAACATAGCGGGTCTAGCAAGTAAGATCTCTGACCCTTTATGGATTCAGTTTGTAAAACACTATTCCATCATTTGTCTCCAGTAGACCTGGGTAATTGATTGTAACCTCGCTATGGAGGGTTTTAAATAATTTTTTGTCCCGGCAACACGCACTAGAAGCGGGCGGGCCTGTGGGGGCTTAGTCATCTTTTTTTCCCTAGCATTAAGATGCAGTGTTAAGGTCCTTCCCTCAGACAACAAAAACTTTCAGGCCATCCTGCTGGGGAAAGAAGAGAACAGCATGTGTGTGATTAACTTTTACAATGCTACCTGTCAGGGTGAGGGCTATAGGACCACCGATCTACATAACTTTATCATCCAATGCCGGGGTCCTGCTAGAAGGAACCTGATGCTAGTCGGGGACTTCAATGTCCATCTATGTGGTGACCCCATGCTTTACACTCTTTCAGACATGGGATGTCCCCTGTCATCGGGACTCCACTTTGAACACACCGCTGAGGGTAATGTTCTGAACCACTTAATGGAAGAGCAAGACCTCCTGTTCTCTATGAACATCGCACCACCAATGGTCACTCAAAAAGAACCCACATTTAAAGGAGGGAATCATGGCACCTTCATTGATTTTATCCTAGTCGATAGAAACCTATTGACCATTTTATCTGGCTTCCAAATAGCTCCTAGGGTCTTTAGTGATCATAACCCAGTCTGTGTTGTGTTAGGTGGCAACCTTATGAAAAAATAAAAAAATAACAACACACTGCGAGATAACGCGTTACAAACTATTAATGGAGGGAGACGCATAAAATGGAACAAGGTGTTACCAACCGATTTCCTTGATAAATTAAAAAAGGCTTGTGATAAGGACTTCAACATCTGTCTTAACTCCAAATCTGTGAGTGGAGGAGTTCTCACAGCTTTTGAGAACATTGCCCAAAACATAGGAAAGATGTTGGAAACACGGGGGGGAAACCCAACTTGGACAACCCCAAGTGGTTTTGTGAAAACTGTTCCAAAGCTGCAAGAGACCTGAAAAAAGCCCTCAAAACACCTCCCGGAGATAAAGCCATGATCCGCTCGCTGCGGCTAACCTATAAAAAGGTACTAATAAAAAGAAAGTCCGAGCTGAAAAATGCCTTATGGGAGGAACTGTTAAACCCCCTAACCCTTACTAACAGCTCTAGGTTCTGGAATACAATCAACCAATCACCTCTAGAACCGGCTGGGGCAAGTGTAGTGGGGTCAAATATTACGGAGGGCGAATGGGTGAATCATTTTGTCACCATCTTTCACGATAACAAGGAACAACCAGCCATCACACATGAGAGGCAAGGGCATGAGGTACTGGTTTTCTCAGAAGGTGAATTACTGGAGGGAATAAGCAACCTCTCCAATAAAAAAGCGCCAGGCCCAGACAGTATCCCCCCTGACCTTTATAAATCAGACCCTACATTTTGGGCCCCTATCCTCACAGGCATGGAAAATGCTGCCGCAGAAAAGGCTTGTCCAGCCTCATGGGGTCTCTCAACAATAGTTCCTGTATTTAAAAAGGGAGACCGAAATTGTACACTAAACTACAGGCCTATCTCCCTGATAGATTCCATCGTAAAAGTCCTTGGGAGTATTATCCTGAAGAGGCTGTCTGTATGGGCTGAAGAGAATAAGATCATCCCTGACATACAATATGGGTTCCGTAGAGGGCATTCCACCATGGTCCAGTGTCTCAACCTCTACCTACTCCTGGGTAAATATACCATCGCACTACCAGGAACAGTTTACATGGCCTTCATGGACCTTTCCTCGGCCTTCGACTGCGTCAACCGGGAAAAGCTGTGGCAGTCCATGGAGGCCATGGGGGTAGAGCAACATCTTGTGAACTTTTTAAGGGACCTACACAGCGATACTAAGGCTAACGTCAGATACACCAGGGATCTCAAGGTCACACGAAGTTTTAGCACTAGCCGGGGGGTAAGGCAAGGGTGCATCCTTACCCTCTTCCCTTTTAACTTATACACCAATGACCTAGAAGATCACCTGGTTAAGACGGGGCGGATTATCCATATGTGGGTCTTCGGGGCCTACCTGTCCTATTGTACGCTGACGACGCCGTCCTGTTAGCGCGTACCCCCAAAGGGCTCCAAACACTATTGGTCGCCTTTTATGGATTTTTGTTAAAACGAGATCTGCACATAAACAACACTAAATCCTACGTACTACAGGTAGGGAAGGCAGCTAGAAAACAGCATTTATTTAAGGTCAACGGTATTAGGGTGCCCACATGCACTTCATTTTCCTACCTAGGGGTACTCCTAGATCAAAAACTGAACTGGGTAGCTTGTATTAACAGGAAAAGGGGAGAAGTAGCTAGGGCCAATTCTGCGCTTTTTGACTTCGCAGCCAGAATGGGTAATAGACCGGTGGCAGCCATGTTAAAAGTATACCGCTCCAAGAGCATAGCTATATCTTCCTATGGGAGCGAACTCTGGGGTTACAGCAATCATATATCCCTACAGACAGCGGAAAACTAATTTAAAAAAAAACTTTTATGTGTCCCACAGGGAACCCCTAACCTATCTGTACATGAAGAAACTGGCATGCCATTTGTAGGTGGCACCTTGTCACTGCGCCCTCTCTTGTTCTGGTTGCAATGTTGGCTTAATAAACATCTAGTGCTAACCCATAGCTTGTTAAAAGAAACTCTTAGCCTAGACAACATGTCCAAAATCCCTTGGCTGAGTTATCTTAAAGACTCTTTTTGTAAAGAGGGGCGACTAGACCTTTTGTTAAACCCAGCCGGTATAACAAATAAAGACCCTATATCCATAAAACAGTCATTCATTACCCGCAAAAAGCTGGATAGAGAGGGTAGGGAATTACTGAAGCCTAGTGTGCGCCTCCATTTTATGTCAATTATTTCACCTGCGGAGGAACAATACCTACTCTGGCCCATACCAGCATATGACCGTTTTCTTCTAATTAGGTTCAGGCTTAATATGTTTCATCTTTTACTGGCAGTTCCTAGGGGATGCCATAAGGGGATGGTGTTAGCACCCTGTGGCTGCGACCTCTAGTCTCCATAGGATTTGCTTCACTTTATGTTTTTCTGTAAATATTATGAATTCCCTAGGATCTTTTATCTTAAACCCATTTTAAAAAGGATGAACTTTGTACAAGTACGGCCTGCATTACTTTATCTACAAATGCTGAACCCAGTAATCATACCCCACGTGGTGTTTTTTTTAAAATGTACCATGAAGTATAGGAAATGTCTGGATATGTAAGAACAATTAAGAGCTAAGGGCCATATGTATCAAGCTAATTAGCATTCGCAAAGGCCGAAATTCTGCGAATTTCGGCCTTTGCGAATGCTAATTAGATAAATGGTATGTATCAAACATGTTTGATGCAAAATAAGGAATTGCAAAATTTGCTATTCCTTATTTTGCGATTGCACTTAAGGAATCACAAATTTTGCGATTCCTTAAATGCAATGTATCAAACAAAAAATATTCAAACATTGCCATTAAGGATTCGCAAATTACCACCAACTTCTAGTTAGTGGTGAGTTGCGAATTCTTTTCAAAAAGCTTTTTTACAAAAAAACAAAGGTGCCATATGATGCCCATACATGCCCTTAGGGCATGTATGTGCGCCATATGCCCCCAAATGTCTTTTTCAGGGGTGCAGCAGGGTGTTCTTGAGACACCCCTGCACCCTTGAAAAAATTCCTAATTTGCGATTAGCAAATTGCTAATCGCAAATTGCACTTTCATTCCTATGGGCCTCCTGGCCCATGGAAATGAATGGGTAATTTGCGATTAGCAATTTGCTAATCGCAAATTAGGAATGCTAAGGAATCGCAAGCGATTTTCTACATACATACCGTTTTGCGAATTCCAAATAGCGATTCCTTAAAATTCGCTATTTGGAATTCGCTAAACGGAAGTATGATACATATGGCCCTAATTCACCTAACATTTTGCTTCTCTTTCAATGTGCAATAGCAGAACATTTAATACCATGAATTGTGGGTTCCCCATATACTGTATTTTGTCTTGTCTGTTTTTTAACTGTAGCTCGGAATGCTATTTTTATTGTACTGTGAACTTTTATGGTTTTGTATATAAAAAAAAACGAATAGAGTACTTTTGAATATTTGAATTAGGGCGGCTTTGTCCTGCAGCACTGATTCCTTCCGGACTGTCTTGTTGACCACCTTTTTAAAGACTGCTGCGGAGACTGGGAGTGACCAGAGTTGCTGTACTCCAAGTTCCTCAATGGCTCCCTCCAAATACCTCCTTGCTGGACATGTTGATTTGTTTTGAAGTTCCTTCCACAGGAGCGCATTTAAGGTATTTGCAGATGGCCGACAAGTTGGTGGTGCTAAACCTGAGCCCGTAGTTACAGAACTCCCTGGTAGGATTGTTACTTACATGAAGACTTTAATGCCCGCGATGCGTGTAAATTGGGATAAACTGTCTGCGTGTAAGCAGAAGAAAGATGAAACGGTGTCCGATTTCTTCACTAGGTTTGAAGAGACGTTTATCGACCACAGTGGTCAAGATATGAGTACAGAAGGTGGTCAACGGTTGTTCGTTGACAAGTTCGTACATAATTTGCTTCCCGAGTTGTGTAAGAAATTGAAAGATTCAGAGAGTTCTTGGGCCGTTTCCTCTTCAGCACAGATATTGGCTACGGTGCAGTATTATGAATATAGAGATAAGGATGAAAAAGATAGAGCAGACAAGAAAACTAAAGAGCTGAAAACAAAGGTTCTTTTACAACAAGCGTATCCGCCTCGTAATGGTCAGCGTGATTATCAGCAACCCCAGCAGTTTCAGAGAAACTCGCAAAGGGTTGAGTTTTCTCAACAACGTTTCCCTGTAGGCCCCAATCAGTGTTCATATTGTAAGGAAGAGGGTCATTTTAAGTACAGTTGCCCTATTTTGTTACAGCGTATGAATGGTGCTTCTGGTGCAAGAGGCCGAGGTGTTCAACAAACACCTAGAGGTAGAGGACATGGAAATTTCCCCCAGAAAGCGCGTTCTTTTCCGCCACAGAATTCGATGAATAGTTTTGATCAGCAGAATAACGCGTCCGGTAGGACGACTCAGTACTATGCTGATGACTATTATGCAGAAGGGGAGAATATGGAAGGTGATGATTGCTAGGACAGCCATAGACAAAGAGAAGGAGTTGTTTCAGTTCCAGTAGATCAGAGTGGGCCATATGTTGAGGTGATTACATCAGGTGTGTCAGAGCCTTATCTGTTGGATACTGGTGCTACAAAGAGTTCCATTATGCACTCAAAACTCCCTGGCGCACCTTTGTCTGGCGAAACGAATGTTTCAGTAGGTTTTTCTGGTGCCCCGGTTAGGAACCCGATTTCTAGCCCTATGTCACTTTCTGTTGGACCTTGTGAATTCGAAGCACTCCTCATTCTGACAACAGGTTGTGGTGAGAACTTGTTAGGATTAGATCTGTTGAAAAGATTGTATGCAACCTTGTATTGTTCTCCTTCAGGTGTACAGCTTACATTAGGTAAGAAAGTGGTCTCCCCAATGTATTTGTCGAAAAACAAACTCCCAACAGAATTGTCATTTCTTCCTGATACTCTTTGGGCTACTGGTCCTAATCATGTGGGTCTTTTGGAAATACCACCATATGTCGTGACATTGAAAGCCAATGTTAAAATGCCACGTATTCCCCAATATAAGATCTCTAGTGAAGGTGAGAAAGCGTTGCTAGCGATCATTCATGATTTGATTGAAAAAGATGTAATTGAAGAGACAAGAGGCAACGTTTGCAATAGTCCTGTTTTGCCTGTTTTGAAGCGTACTGACCCTTCTCAGCCACCTGCTTACAGGTTTGTGATTGATCTTAGAGAGGTGAACAAAATCGTTGTGCCACAATTTCCAGTTGTTCCTGATATCACTGCCCTATTGACTATGATTCCAGCTTCCGCGACTTTGTTCTCGGTGATTGACTTGAAGAATGCTTTCTTCAGCATCCCGATTGCCGAGGAGAGCAGGGATATTTTCGGCTTCTGTTTAGGAGGCCGAAGCTTCCGGTTCAAACGCTCCTCAGGGCTACTGTGAAAGTCCATCGATATATAGTCAGGCTTTAAAAACACAGCTTGATACGATTGTTTTACCTGATGGCGCTACCCTTATTCAGTATGTTGAAGATTTGCTAGTTGCTGCAGATACTGAGGATATTTGTAAAGAAGCAACATTGTCATTGTTGCATCATTTGTCCGATTTGCATCACAAAGTGTCCCTTTCGAAATTGCAATATTGTCGACAAGAAGTGACCTACTTAGGTCATCTCTTATCGAAGGAGGGAAGGAAACTGACCCCAGAAAGAAATCAGGCAATTGCAAAATTGAGTGTGCCAACGACACAGAGAGAAGTACGCGCTTTCTTGGGTATTACGTCATATTGCAGACAATGGATACCGAATTTTTCTCTGCTGGCCAAACCTTTGGTAGCATTGACTTGTAAAGATACACCGAATCCCCTTCCATGGTGTGAAGATTGTCAGAAAAGTTTTTCCGAATTGCGTGATGCATTGTGTTCGGCTCCTGTGTTGGGTACCCCCGACTACAGTAAGCCTTTTACACTGTAAGTCCATGAGAAAGAAGGATGTCCATTGTCAGTGTTGACACAATCTTTTGGGGACAAGCAGCGTCCATGTGCGTATTTTTCGTCGACTTTGGATCCGGTAGCTAGAGCGTTGCCGAGTTGTTTGAGAGCCACGGCGGCAGCAGCTGTTTCTATTTGGCAGTCTGCTGGTTTAGTGATGAATAATATGTTGATTGTAATGGTTCCACATGCAGTGGACATTTTGTTAAACAGGACCAAGACACAGCACTTAACTAGTGCTCGATTGTCAGGTTACGAGTTGACCCTTTAAGCGAGTCATGTGCACATAAAAAGATGCAACACGTTGAATCCAGCTACGTTGTTGCCGATTGTAGCAGAAACAGAAGTTTCTGAACAGCATGATTGTTTTCTTAAGACAGAGGAAGAAACGAAAGGGAGAGTAGATCTCAAAGACACTCCTCTTGCGAAGTGTGATGGTACCTTATGAGTGGATGGTTCATGCTTCAAGCTCCCGAATGGTGATACGACTGCGGCATATGCTGTTACGACTTTGCATACGATTGTTGAAGCTGCACGTATCCCACATAATTCAGCTCAAGCAGCAGAATTGATTGCACTTACAAGAGCATGTGTGTTATCAAAAGGAATGAAAGTGACCATATATACTGACAGCCAGTATGCATTTGGTGTGGCCCATAGTTTTGGACGATTGTGGAAAGAACGTGGGTTTCTGACTTCGCATGGAGCCAAGATACAGCATGGTCAGTTGGTGAATGAGCTTCTTGAGTCACTTACTTTGCCGTAGCAAGTCGCGATTGTGAAATGCAGTGCACATAAGAAGGTTACTGATGATGTTGGTCGTGGTAATGCATTTGCTGATGAAATCGCAAAAGAAACAGCGAGGGATGTGATGAGTCGAATGTATGTTGCAGGCCCTGCGAGATGGGTTGGTGACATTGGAATGTGTGAAGATACGATAGAGAGTGTGAAGGCTATTCAAGCTGAAGCTACAGAGAAAGAGTTGAGTGTGTGGAGAGAGAGTACGGCAAATTGTATGCAAATGGTTGTTGGGTTGAATTGTCAGAACATCAGCGATGGTTGTTACCCGATGCATATGTGCTTGCAGTGGTTACAATGGCCCATGGAATGGCTCACATCAGTGTGATAGGGATTTGTAAGTTGTTGGCTCCAGTATGGCAAAATGCTAGAATTCCTAAGTGTGCAGAGAATGTGGTCAAGAATTGCATGGTGTGCTTGAAATACAATCCCGGTAGGGGAACTCCAACTCCAGCTGGTCATTTTGCGCCTCCAACGTATCCGTTCGAGGCTTTGCAGGTAGATTTCATCCACATGGAAAGGTGCAACAATTTGAAATATGTACTCGTTGTTGTTTGTGCCTTTTCAAGATGGGTAGAAGCATATCCCCTGAAATACAATACTGCCCTATCCACAGCTAAAGCCCTTGTCAAAGAATCTTTCCCTAGATTTGGCTTGCCGAGAATGGTCTGGAGTGATAATGGGAGTGAATTTGTGGGTCGAGTGATGAAGAAAGTATGTGAAGGGCTAGGAATCCAGCAAAAATGTCACGCTGCAAATCACCCCCAATCAGCTGGACTAGTAGAGTGCTACAATGGCACTCTAAAATTTAAACTGGCTAAGATACAAGCAAGCTCTGGCCTTAAATGGCCCGATGCCTTACCATTAGCACTTCTATCGACAAGAATGACTGTGCATTCACGAGTGGGACTTAGTCCTTACGAAATCGTGTTCGGCCGCCCGGCCAACATATGGGGAGTGCCAAGCCCGACAAAATTCAGTGAAATTGAACACCCTGTACTGCTTGATTACTTATATGATTTGACGGCTAAATTGCGTGTTTTACACCAACAGGTTCACGATACTCTGCCTCAGGTCTTTGAAGCTCCAGGATACACTATCGATCCTGGTTTGTGGGTCTTGGTTAAAAACTTCCAGCGGACAAAGAATGATCAGCCCCGTTGGACCGGCCCCCACCTAGTCCTTTTGTCAACGAGATCAGCCGTGCGAGTGGAAGGAAAGAAGAACTGGATCCACGGCGTACATTGTAAGAGGGTCCCTTTGCCTCTGCCGTACGACCGGTGGGTCCAGGAGGGTATTGCTGACTCTGAGACTGAGACTGTGCCTCGTTTTCTGCCTTTCAGTGATACAAGTGTAAAAGGAACAAATTCTGAACGTGAAAGTGACAATCTTTTGCAAGAAGCTGTGCCACCGTCAATTCGATTGGACACTACCAAGGCTGAACTCTTGTTTCAAGACCAGACATTACCTGGAAAAAGTCGGTATAATCTGAGGCCGAGAACTATGGACAAATAAATACTTTGCTATTTTTGAAAGTGCAGCTCTCTCATCTGAGAAACTTTTTTATTTTTGTTTTTCGAACCACCCTCCAGGTTCAGCTGTAGGGTCGCGGGCGACAAGTCTTTGGAGTGCAAGCC
The DNA here is from genome assembly GCF_964261635.1 of Lissotriton helveticus. NCBI lineage: Eukaryota > Metazoa > Chordata > Amphibia > Caudata > Salamandridae > Lissotriton > Lissotriton helveticus. Next base: position 1,444,577,049 of record NC_136069.1, on the reverse strand, counting down.
GAAGACACAAGGTCGACGGTTCTGGTTGGTTCCTGGGTGTTTCCCTTGGACTGACAGGTGCATTCCTTAGCACGGAACACCCTACCTCCGCGAGCAGCAAGGTTAGAGGATGGAGTTTTTCAAGATGGACAGCCCTGCCAACGAGATGAACTTTAAAGCCAAAATATGTATAATGATGACCAGAAAAAGTTTTTTGTTAATATGCATTTTCATGTTGCTTAGTGTAATGATGTTTCTAATAGGTTATGTTTTATTTTATTTTCGAGTGACATTTGCAACCACTACACAGCCCATACCTCCTTCTACTGTTTCCTCGCATTCTTTTCTTCCTCTGCCTGAACATGAGTCCGTTAGAAGATCAGAGTTCATCAATAACTCCTTCGTTCAGCTTTTGCACCAACACCAATTAGTAGTGAACACGACTAACTGTTGGGTGTGTGGTCTTATGCCTCATACTACTGATAAAGGTATCCCTTATCTGGTCCTGCCTTTCAGCCATAATGGTTCTGTGTGGGCATACAGAACGATGTTCATCTATGCTCATGAAGTCCACCCCCTACGTTCTGTAAAAGATAATCCAAAGAATAGTGCTCTAGTTAAGGGGATAGTAGATATGATTAGAGAAGATACTTCCTATGAGACTATCCCGAGAGATGAGACACTAGCGTATATTGGATGGAACGTGACCGGATATGGAGTTACTCTGAGTGAGAACCAGCGAGCAAAGAGATCCTCCCCGATTTGGATTGTACCCCATCAGGGTCACCTATGTCTGCAAGGTAATGGCAAGAATCCCAGTGCTCAGTTAGGGAAGAGCATCTGCACTGAGACATACATTTTTGCGTCTCAGACCTCCCCTTCGTTCCTAGCAGCTAAGGGTACATATTTCATCTGTCATGATAGAGCCTACACATGGTTGCCCCGTGACTTCTCAGGCACATGTTTTGTTTCGTTCCTGTGGCCTCCCACCTACACAGCTGTGGCAGATTACCACAAGACAAGGGTAGTAAGAGGTGTCTTCAGTAAGGAAGATACCGCAGGACAAGAATTGGAAGATTTTTTGACGGGTTTTCTGCCGTTTTGGGGAACCATGGTCAACAGCAGGAACATAAGGCAATTAACGAGGGTGGTTGAATCCACCATAGTTGAAACTGCCGGTGCCCTTAGTAACTTGACTGCTGAGCTTCAGTCGGATCGTCTTATGACTCTTCAGAACAGAGTTGCGCTAGATGTCATACTTGCAGACCGAGGTGGGGTATTTAAAGTGATCCAATCAAGTTGCTGTGTTTTCATTCCAGATAATGCTCCGACCAGGCCATTTCCAAACTACATAAGATCTCTGAATCTATTCATGTAGATAAAGGAGATTGGTCGTTGATGGGGTGGTTCTGGGAACTGTTATTCGCCTGGGGGTGGAAAATTCTGATGGTCATTGGAATGATCTTAGCCATTTTTTTCCTGTTCTGTCTATGCATACAGTGTGCTCCTGCTATATGTGGCATCTGTGCTACATCATGTATAAGGAAACCTGTATCAAGGGACGAGCTAAGTAATAGGATGATGCTACAGCAACATCTCAATGACTTTATAAATATAGACCTGGACTCAGATTAGCGTGAGTGTAGGTAAATTGCCTATGTAAGGGCAAAAGGAGGGACTGTGGTACTGAAAATTCTGCACCTGTGTTATAAAAGCCGTCGAATCATGACGATTTTGGTAACATCAGACCGAAAATGACGAGAGTAAGGTATGCAAGCATTTTCGTCATATTTGAGTGGCGAGGTCACCATTAAAATCGGGATTCTGTCCTGAACCCTCGGGTTCCATTTCGTGCATGGCAGTCATTTTAGTGGTTACCCTCACATAGGCCGATGACTAGGCCAAAACGAGTCTTAAGGACACGTACACCTTTGCTGACTTTTGTGTGACCTGGGCAAGCTGACTCCACTGCCCGAAGCCAAACCTGTTCGGCCAGTTCCTTTCCCAGTGGCCGCTCGAGATTAGGATCAAGGCACACCTTCCCATAGTCCTTTCATCGCACACAACTATGCCTAATCTCACACACACCTGTCTCTGTTTCTTGCTTTATGACTTGCTTTACGATGAGGAGGTGCCCGATTTTATTAGGGGTCCGTCCAATCTCTGATGAAAAGTGTTGGGCCTTGCCGGGTAATTGATATGGGCTGGACAAACTGAAATATGGGCTTGTCATCATGATTCTGCTTTTTTTCTTTGTTGTGAAAATATGTGAATGGTGAACTGTAAAATAAGGAATGTTTGCCTAAAGCATAATATTTTGTATAAAAAGGGATGGCTGGCTTTGTAAGGTTGAGCAGTCTCCTGAGAATATACACCGTGTTGTACTTCTAGGATACCTGTTACTGGCTGCAGCCAATAAATTCGATCTTTGACTTCACCAAGAAGACTCTGTGTTTCTGTAGTCTGGAACAGGAAGGACTCGAAGTCTTAGGGTGTGTTCCCTGGCACCCCTGGGTTCTTAAAAACCCAGTACTTCAGCCCGCACCTCTGACGACACTACTGCGCTCGGAGGCGCCATAAGACCGAGGTGCTCCGAGAGCCCACTGGGGGTCACAGGGCTGAGCAGAGACTCACCGGAGGCCGTGAGGGCAACGGCCGCACTGCAAACATCACCGGCGCTCACGTTGCTGTGAGGGGAACGGCCGCGCCCGTGCACTGGAACTCCAACTCCCAGCTGCCCCACCGCACCTCTGACAACACTACTGTGGCCGGAGGCGCCATAAGACCGGGGTGCTCCGAGAGCCCACTGGGGGTCACAGGGCTGAGCAGAGACTCACTGGAGGCCGTGAGGGCAACGGCCACACTGCAAACATCACCGGCACTCACTTTGCCGTGAGGGGAACGGCCGCGGCCGTGCACTGGAACTCCAACTCCCAGCTGCCCCACCGCACCTCTGACGACACTACTGCAACCGGAGGGGCCATAAGACCGAGGTACTCCTCTCGCCATGCGAGACGCACGCGGGCAGAGCCGTGCTGAGCCCGGGCAGAGGAAGGGCCATCTGTGGCCATCAGGGGCCAGAGGAGGCCGGGATGGGCCACCTCATTTGAATCACCAGATGGGGAAGCGCAAATTGATATCCAAAGATGGTGAAGGTAAGAAGACCAGAGTGCCCCGCAAATCGGAGACCATTATATCCTACTTAACATCTGCAGTCAATGACCAAATTGCCAACGTAGAGAAGGAATTGGGACTTGATTTGCTTCCGGATGCAGTCCCTACCTCGGATGCTGTAACCCGACTGAACTCAGCCCCTCCCACTCCTTTAGAAGCAGACATTATAGTAGTTAACCCTCTGCAGGCCCATCCGGCTGGTCAGGTACCCTCAGATACTCTACAGAGAGACAGTACGGGGCAACTGAAGGTGCATGAATCTGTAAATTTAAGTAGTAAATGCAGTAATGGGAAGAAACCCCACAACCAGCCCATAGGGAGAGCGGACACAACGCCCAACCTTAGTCTCCCTGCTAACGTGGTGGATTTGATGGAAGACCTAATTGAATCCCGTTTGGAGCCTGTACTCGTGAATATCGCCAAGGACATAGTGGACTCCTTGAACTTATGTGTCACAAACATTAGTAAGAAATGCGAAAACATTGATAAATTCCTGAAGGAATTCAGGGTGCAGCATAGTGATTGTAAATATAGCAGGGCTGCACACGAGAGTCAAATTGAGAGGAGTAGACAGGAGGCAGAAATGGATTCTCCCTCCGGTGTCACCGTGCAGACCCAGCCTGTGAGACATACACTCCAAGGGAAAAGGATAACAACAAGCCTGGGGGTACAACAAGTCAAACCCTCTGAGGGAGTGCAAATAAGGCCTTTGGGCCAGGATCGCCCTACCCCTGGTCCTTGTACTTTAAAACTACCCACATTAAATCTTCCTCCACAAGCGGCACCCCTAGTGGTAATTTTAACAGGGGTCCCACGCCTAATAAATGGTGCTGTGGAAGCTGAGAGTGATCTTTTGGACAGAACAAGAAGATGGTGTTCACAGTTTAGCAGTGGGAGTGTTGATATCGACTCGAATATCATTACAGCTAGACGGGTTGAGTGGGTGGGGAAGAGAGAAAAGACCATTCCAGGAGACTGTGTGGCCGTTAACTTTAAAAAATCAAATATTGTGGATACCCTATTGTGGGATGGCTCGGAGCTTGATGGTCTCGGCATTAGGCCACTACCTCTGGGTTATTTCTACCCTCCACCTTCCCACTTACAGTTTAAACCGTGCTTACTGAAAGTCCCACAGATTCAACGCTCCCCTTTGAAAGTTTATGACACAAAATGCAACTCATATCAAACACAGCAGGCTTCCATGAGGGCAGTAGAAATGGCTACAGCCCCCCAGAATGTTTTAGGATACCACTCAGGAGTAACTTTGATTAATAGATTCTCTCCCCTGTCCAGTTTGGACACTAATGATTGACAACTACCTACTGACACGGCTGACATTGAGCAGAATAGGCAGGCCACATCTCGTTCCACCTACAAGATAATTAGCTGGAACGTGGCGGGGTTGAGAAAGAAAGCTAATGATGATAGATGGTTACATTTTGTGTCACAATATGATGTAATCGCTCTACAGGAGACATGGGACAAAAGTGAAAATTATTGTCTAGACGGGTACTGCAGTTTCTCTGTAAAGGCCATCCCTGGTCTTGGAGGGAGACCTAAAGGTGGCTTGTGTATCCTTACCTCACGTAAACTGCCAGGATCATTTAGTAAGCTGGAGATAACCTCAGCTAACATTCAGGGTATAGAACTCACCGCTTTTGTCTGGGCTCAAGTCCTCTCACTTGCAACATAATTTTGTGGAACGTTCACCGCTATTTGGCGGGTCCGGGTCCCGGGGTGGATTTCAGTGGGCGCCATTTTAGGTTGGGTGAGTACTACTTCCTGCGGGCGCCATCTTGGAGCGTCCCCACGCTCGAGCTGACTTTTGACACGCCTATTTAAAGTCGTCCTCTCCCGCGCAGCGGGACGCGCAGTGGTGACGCCTGAGCTGTGCCGGAGTCGTGCCAGAGTCCTGCCCGTCTGCGCTCGTCCGCGTCGAGGTAGCGGGTGCGGGCGCAGGACTCTGGCTCTCTGCTCTCATCTCATCATGGATTCCATTGCGCCGTTCAGGTACAATCGCGCCGATCTCCTCTTCATTAGGGACGGTTTATTGGCTTGTACACATGATCGGGTGCTCCCTCTTTCGGGCCCTCATGTCTGTCCTTGTGGCAGTTTCTCTTTGGATTCCCCCATCGGGGTGTGCTCCACTGTAAGATCTACTCCACACACTCGTATTGACTACTCTGAGCGAGCAATTAGTATATGGAGCCTTAATGTGAGATCATTGGTCAAGCACCATCAGTCCCTTCGTGATATGATTGATAAGGACTCACCTGACCTCATTTTTCTCACTGAGACCTGGTTACAGGACACCGACTCTGCCATAATAAATCTGGCTTTTCCTTCCACCTATACGGTGTTTACTTTGAACCGTACTTCTAGAGGAGGAGGTATAGCCATGGCGATAAAATCTTGCTTCCCGGCGGATTGGAAAGCTCTTGATCTGCCGATGTGCGAGAGCGCCTCTTTTAAGGTCACTGTCAGTCATCAGTTCACTTTTAGTGGCCTGCTTATTTATCGCCCGCCAGGGAATGACACGGTCTTCAAGGCCGCTCTCGTTGACTTGGTCAACTCGTCAGCTTTTAAATATGCTAACTTTAACATCGTTGGCGATCTGAATATACATCTTGATCAGACGTCTTCTTTACCTATTAGCTCCTTGATAGCGGACCTTGAAGCCATGCAACTGAACCAACTAGTCACCGCCCCCACGCATATAGGAGGTCATATCCTTGACCCGTTCTTTACCACCTTGGTTCGGGCTAGGGTATCTGACCCGATGGTGGTGGGCTGGACTGATCATCTGTTGGTTAAAGTGTCATGTCCCCTGGATGACCAACAATTTAAACCAGTAGACAGGCTGACCCTGAATAGAAACTGGCGTAAGCTTAAAATGGAGGAATTCGTTAAAATCTTGGAGGCTCAGCCCTTGGGCATCCTGTCGAATGTGGAACAGGGATACGAACAGTTCTGTAACTGGGTCCATACTGCTCTTGATTCTCTTATACCAATGCGCTGGTCGAAATGTCATGCTAAAACTCGCAGCCCATGGTATAATGAGACCCTTGCCGAGCTCAAGAGAACTTGCCGGCAAGCTGAGAGGGCGTGGAGGAAATCCTTCGAGCCCACATTAAAATCACTGTATCTCACCCAGCTTAAGATCTATCACAGAGCTATCTGTCACGCCCGGGCGGCATATTATGCCTCTGAGTTTTCAAACAGCCCCAACCCATCTAAATTAATATTCAAGGTGCTTAAAGATCTGATGGGTAAACGGGCCACCTCGCTAGCAATCTGCACGGACTCCCACTGTGAAAGCTTGGCATCCTTTTTCGTGGAGAAGGTGCGGGTAATCTACCGAGGGTTTTTGCCATCTGTGCAAGATGACGAGCCCAGGGCTGTAAGAGTTTCGGATTGCGAACCTCTGTCCTCCTTACCTGCTTTATCGGTTGAGGCGTCTGATACTCTGAGCCTCAAAATCAAATCTGGCTCTCCTCTAGACCCTTTGAAGCCAGAGTTTATTACCCTTCTCCCGCCTCTATGCCGTGAGCCGATTTTGGAGTTGATCAACCTCTCACTAGTTGAGGGCGTGGTTCCTGCCTCCTGGAAGCAAGCAGTGGTCAGCCCCATTTTGAAGAAGCCTAGTCTTGACCCTCTGTTACCTGAGAACTACCGCCCCATCTCCCTCCTGCCCTGGACCGCCAAGGTCACTGAGGCACACGTAAATTCCATCTTGTCTGCCCACCTCTCTCGCAATAATATTCTTGACGAGAGTCAGAATGGTTTTCGCGCACAACACAGCACCGAAACTGCGCTGCTCTTTATGAGCGAACATCTGCGTTCGGTGCTGGATGCGGGGCAGACAGCGGCGCTCCTTTTGTTAGACCTGAGCGCCGCATTCGACACGGTGTCTCATGACATTCTGCTGCGGAGGCTGGAGGAAGTGGGTCTTGAGGGGAAAGCTCTTCAATGGTTCCGCTCCTTCCTTTCGGACCGGTTTTTTAAAGTGGCCATTCCACCTGGTCAGTCCTCTTTCCACTCTTTGGGACTAGGAGTACCTCAGGGCTCTGCGCTTAGCCCCACTTTGTTTAACCTGTATGTGAAACCGCTGGCTGCTGTCGTCAGACAAACTGGCTTAACTATGACATCGTATGCCGACGACACGCAGCTGGCGGTGACACTCAGTGGGGACCCTGAGGCGACTGCCCCCAGGTTTCGCGCAGGGCTTTTAGCCGTGGCGAATTGGATGCGTACTAACTGCTTGCAGTTAAACGCTAAGAAAACCGAAGTCCTGATCTTAGGAAAGCAAGCGGAACTGTGGGGTGATCAATGGTGGCCTATTGAATTGGGGGTGACTCCCATCCCAGCGGCCGAAGTAAAGAACTTGGGGGTTTGGCTGGATTTCAATCTCTCTTTTACCAGCCATACTAAGAAGATTGCAGCTACCTGCTATGGTATTCTGCGAGGACTGAGACCAGTCCTCAAATTCTTCAACCCCCCAACTCGGCAACTGGTGGTCCAAGCCGCGATTCTCTCTCGGCTGGACTATGGGAGTGCTCTGTTGCTTGGTGTCAACCAGGCCGAGGCCACCAGACTGCAGAGGGTGCAGAATGCCGCTGCGCGGGCCATTGTGGGCCTCCCGAGACGGTGCTCTGTATCTGCAGTTTTAACCTCCCTTCATTGGCTGCCGGTCAGACAGAGAATTAAATTCAAGGCACTCTGTCTGACATTCAAGATCTTGAAATTTTCATCACCTCCTGCCTTGGTGGGTCTTGTCTCCCCGTATGTTCCCAGGCGGTCTCTCAGGTCGGAATCTCTTCATCTAGTGAGTGCGCCTAGATTCAGACTGAGTAGGATGGGCGGCCGTTCATTTCGAGTCATGGCGGCTGGATTATGGAACTCCCTTCCTGTCCACATCCGTGCCCTTAATAGCCTGACTCTTTTCAGACGCGCGATTAAAACCTATTTGTTCACCTCTGTTGATTGATCGTGTTTCTTTTCAGCGGTGATTTGTTGTGTTGTGGTACTGGATCAGGCGCCAGGACGCCCCTTCACTGGGGCAGCTGTGCGCTGAATAAAAGTTGCTAACATAACATAACATAACAGAATGGTCTTGTCCCAAACATCCAACAATTTTAATAGTGAACTTTTAATAATGCCCCGGAGAAGGATACGCGGAACATACATTTGTGTTCCTTGGCTTCTTTTTTAGATGAATACAAGTCAACACATAATGCTTTATTCAAAGTTATTTTAATGGGAGATTTCAATGTACACCCATATGGATGGGATTGTTTGGTAAAATATCAAACAGGTCCCCCCGGTTTAACTTCCACCCACTTTGAACATTCCCCTCAAGGGGAAATGTTGGAAGACCTACTCGCTAATATTAATCTGTTTGAAATTGAGGGAGCCTGGGGGGAGGACAGGGCCCCGACATTCACAGGTAGAGAGGCTGATACAATAATTGACTTCATTTTTGTCTCACCCGGTATAGTATATGTGGGTGATACAATAATTGACTTCATTTTTGTCTCACCCGGTATAGTATATGTGGTCTCCTCCTTTGAAGTTGTAGTCTCAGCATTTAGCGATCATAATCCCTTGGTACTGTCTCTACTTATTGGGGGGGATACAGCCAAGCACAAGGAGGGACTGGAAGGCAGTAATGATAAACGTATTCCTAAGGACCAGGGCAGGAGACTAAACTGGGCCAAGGTGGTCCCAGATATGTTTATGCAGGATCTTGAGATCAAGGTACAAGCGGACATGGCCGTATGCCTAGATAGTATGGCAGATGGTAAAGAGATAATTAATTCCTTCGTTAACATCTGCGTACAAGTCAGACATGACCTGAAGTGCAATAAGAAGAGGGATGGTGCAAACCAACCAAGGTGGTTTGACGAGACTTGCTCAAAAGCCCATAAAGAACTAATGTATGCACTAAAACAAAAACCCAGAAACCGGGAGCTTGTGGCCTTATTAAGGAAAAATTATAAACTTGCCATGGCCAACCGTAAAAAGTGCATTAAAAACGAGGCATGGGAAAATCTTATGTCAGTAGATGTTCTTAGAGATAGTTCAAAATTCTGGGCTGTGATTAACCATCCTTATTTCTCAACCATGGATTACTCGGTCATGGAATCTGTGATCCCTGATGAGAAATGGGTTGGCCATTTCAGTAAAATATACAACAGTGAGGAGGAACTCACACTTGAGATGGGTCCAGCATACTCTCACTTAGTCCCCTGTTTGTTTTTCACTGAGGTCGAGGTCCGAAGGGCCATTGTGGAGATGATGAAAAATAAGGCACCGGGTCCAGACGGTGTGCCCGCAGACCTATATAGGACCCCTTTGGATTTCTGCTCAAAGACTCTCACTAATGTTTTCAGTTCTACAGTCACATCTGGGTTCCCTTCGTCATGGGCCACCTCTTCAATAATACCTGTGTTTAAAAAAGGCTTAAGAAGTGACCCCGCCTGTTAAAGTCGTTCTCGCTGATTGACTCTGCCGTTAAGATCTTGGGCAGAGTCATTCTGCAGAGACTTGGAGAACATCTGAAAGAGAGAGGGGTCCTTTCCGAGCTACAATATGGGTTCAGGGCTAAAAGGGGTACCCTCGACCAATGCCTTAACCTCCATATGTTAATTAGCAAATATACTCCTGCCAAGGAGGGTCTGCTATATATGGCCTTTATGGACCTGTCATCGGCCTTCGATCTGGTCAACCGTGCCAAGCTGTGGGCTACTTTGACTAATATAGGGATAGACCCCTCCCTGGTGAATTTTCTAACGGTCCTGCATCAAGACTTACGAGCCTCAATTAGAACTAACAAAGAGGGTGGAAGTACCAGGTTTTTTATATCTAAACGAGGTGTTAGGCAGGGGTGCATCTTGGCCCCCCTCCTATTCACCTTATATATAAATTCACTTGAAACATCCTTGAAGGGGACTACACGAGACATCCCACGCGTAGGGGATTCTGCAGTGTCAGTACTCCTCTACGCGGATGATGCGGTGCTATTGGCCCACACGGGGGTAGGGCTGCAGAGACTCCTAGACGCATTTGGGGAATTTATGTCTTCCTTGGTCTTACAGATAAACAATAAAAAATCGCACGTGATGGTGGCAGGGAAACGGCCAAAAACTGCTAAGATAAAAAAAGGTTTTGTGTAACGGAGAGGAGATCTCTAGGGTCCCGGTCTTCACCTACCTGGGCGTCATTTTTGATGAAAGGGGTACTTGGAGACCCAAATTAAACGCGAAAGGCATTGCTGTCACCAGATCAACTTCAGCTTTACTGAGCTTTGCAAAACGCCTGGGCTCGCGCCCAATAGAAGCTCTCCTGACAGTTTATAAGTCAAAATGCCTTTCAATAGCAATGTATGGCGCTTCCCTGTGGGGAATTTTACCACACGGTAAACTCCAGGTAGTAGAAAATAAATTCCTCAGATCCCTGTTAGCGGTCCCTCAATCGACCCCAGTACTCTCAGTGCATTCTGAGCTGGTTCTTGGTTTTATCAGTGATCAGTTACAACTGGCGCCACTGATTTGCTGGGCTAAGACCTGGCTCAACACTGAAATTACTTTAAATCATTCTATTCTCAAAGACTGCATGGTACTGGACAAAGTAAATACAATCCCTTGGTTAGCATATATCAAGGATACTTTTTGCAAACTGGGTATACCTGATCTATACTCTTTCCCCAATTTGATACAGAAGGCTGACGTTATATGGATTAAGGAACATTTTCTGGGTCAAGCAGAGCAGGAACGGGAGGCAGTGGAGGTCCTAAAACCGGGCATCAGAGCCAACTACATGCTTCTGACTACTCCCTTAATAGAACCCTACCTGAAAATCGTTACCCGACCGTTCCATCGCAATCTTCTTGTAAGATTCAGATTTAATATCATTCAGTATTCCTTGGGGAACTACCCGGTATGGGGGAAACCAGATCCATCTATCCCCTGTAGCTGTGATAATTTTTCGGAACAGTCACTCATGCACTTTATTATGTTTTGTGGCCACTTTAAGGATAGTAGGAAACAGTTCCTGGTCCCTATTTTGAGAGAAGCCGGCTTCACACAAGTCCGGCCTGCACTTCTCTATTTACAGCTTCTGAGTAGTACCAGGGTAATCTTTGGGGTCGCAAGTTTCTTGGTCGCTGCTATGCGTATTAAGTCCAAAAAAACGTTGCTAAATGTTTCCAAGACGTGATTTTAATGTAGTCTTCTATATGCGGGGATGTTGTATCTGTACTTTATGTAAATATATGATAATGATTTGTTTTTAACATAAAAAATGTTTTTAATATATTAATTGTTTTTTAAAAATGTGATGGAATTGCTTTTATGATTTTAACTAATCGAATAAAGTATGACTTGACTTGACTTGTATGGTGTATGCATTGCATGTATGTAACTATGACTACATCCCCCATGATGCATTGCTGGCCCCCAGTAAAAGCTGTTCAGGAGTGTAATGCTTACACACAGTGGGGAAGGGGGTCAGGGTAATGGGTGGGGATGAAGGTCCATGCATCTTACCTTGTTTCTTTGTTGCTGTGGCAGAACTATCCAGGTCACCAATTCCATGTATGCATTCAGGCTCCAGGGTTGATTTTACGAGCTCCTCAAGCTTAGTTGGTTTAGGTGCTCTGTTTTTTCCACTTCCTGTCACACCAGCGCAGGTCGTACCATCTTTTCTTGATGTCATCGATCTCCCTGTGCGTCACCCCAATGGCATTAACCTTTGCCTGTATGTCAAGCCATGTCTTTCTCTTAACAGACTCTGCAACATGCAGAGACTGTCTCCCAAATATTACGGTGTTGTGCTTTACAATTTCTTCAGTAAGCACCTGCAGTTCTGCTGGGCTGAATTTTATTTTTATTTTCCGCACTCCACCATCCTTTTGACCTTCCTGCGACTCCATTATGGTGACCAGGTAAGCTCTGTGAAGCCAGCTCCTCTCAGTTTCCTCCTGCTCAGCAAATTGTTCAGTTGCTCTGCACCTGCATGGGTGTGGCCACTCCCAGGTACTGGGGAGGGGTGCCTCATTCTGATTGGTTGGTTACTCTGGGCCTTTGTTGTGGGGTGTGGTGGGTGTCCCTGATTGGTTAGGAGGCTCACATGTCAATTTTCAAACTGCCGATTCGGTAAATACCGATTCGGTAGATCCCATTCATTCCTATGGGCCAGAAGGCCCATAGGAATGAATGGAAATTACCGAATCAGTATTTACCAAATCGGTAAATACCGATTCTGTAAATACCGATTGGATATTCCGATTGGTACCGAATCGGTATATTTTACCGATTTTTTAACTACATCCCGTTTTCCGATTCTAAAATACCGATTCGGTATGAGTCCGTATTTAAGAGTCGGAAATAAAATTTAGCTACATCTGGCCCATAGTTACTTGAGATAACTATGTCACTGCAAAAAAATGTTGTTATATTTGTCAGCCTTGAGGTGGTCTTGCCCCAAACCTTTTGCCTTTACCCTCATATTGTTCTCAATTTGATTTTGTAGGCCTTAAGGCCAGTGCTAAAGTGATTGTGCTCAGAAGCTAAAACATTGTGAAATTGGCTTGAACTTGATTAGCACAATGTATTTACTTGTTAGTCTCTAGTAAAGAGGTGTACAATTGATACAGGGCCTGTTAATTAAATGCTGCTAGTAGGCCTGCAGCACTCATTGTATCACCCACTTAAGTAGTCTTGGAAAATACATGTCTCAGGCCTGCCGTTTCAGCATGCCAGCAATTTTAAACTGCCAACTCCATTTGTGTAACATAACAATTATCCATAAGGTTGGCCATAAAGAGCCATATGGCAGGGTGCATTGTTATGAAAAAGTTGGACTTGTACTTTTAAGTGTCATATGTCCTGGTAGTGAAGAACTCACAAATTAGTTTTTCACTACGGTGAGGTTTGCCTCTCACATAGGATTACACTGGGTTACCACATTCCCTACCCATCGATCGACCCAAGGTATTGTATTGTATTGCATTGTATTGTATTGTATTGATGATTTGTAAAGCGCGTTGGCTACCCAGGGGCGTCCCAGCGCTATAGAAAAGAGTGAGTTGGGCTGGAGAGGCTGGAGTAAGAGAAGCTGAGTGAAAAGTTAGATTGGAATTTTGCTGAAGAGCCAAGTTTTTAATAGTTTACGGAAGGTGAGAAGGTTAGGTTATGATCTGATAGGGAGGGGAAGGGAGTTCCAGATCCTAGCCAGGTTGTAAGAAAGCGAGCGGCCTCCACATCTGGCCTTCCTAATGCATGGTACTGAGGCGAGGTGGGAGGTCGTAGACCTGAGTGGGCGGGAGGGTAGATAGGCTTTCATCAGGGGGGAGTTAATAGAGGGGCCTGTACCCCAGTAGGATCGGTGTGCGATGCACATGCTCTTAAATTCAATTCTGGATCTCACCGGGAGCCAGTGAAGATCCTTCAGTCTGGCTCTGACTGAAGTTCGGCGGGGGATATCCAGGAGGATTCTTGCCGCACAGTTTTGAATGACCTGGAGTCTGTTATGTGTAGATTGTGGGGCCCCCAGATATAGGGCGTTTCCACAATCGAGACGGGAGAGGATCAGGCCTTGAACCATAATCCGTCTTGAATGGAACGGAAGGAGGGGGAGAATTTTGCGGAGAAGTCTCATCAGCCCGAAGCAGGTGGCAGCAAGCTTGGTGGCTTGGTAGTTGAAGGTTAGAGTGTGGTCGAGCCAGATGCCTAAGCTCTTGATTTGCTCCTTGGGTTGCGGGGGGCTTCCTAAGCAGAGAGGCCAGATGGGATTGATGGATTTCGAGATGTTCTTTCCAAGAACAATTATCTCTGTTTTATCCCCGTTAAGTTTGAGACAAGAGCTAGACAGGGTGCATTGCCAGTTGGCCTGACTTCGTGGCAATCTATCTTCTTTCTTCTTGCAGCAGCAAATCCAGTTCAGTAGCTCCTTTCAGAATAGGGTATTTGCTTTTGTGGAACTCTCATCAGCTACTGTCAGTTGTTTTGTCCCACAGACTAAGTCCCAATGAAGGAATCTTCACCACAACGTTGCCCAGTGGCTCTATGATAACAATGCCTCTTTCTCAGACACCACCAGATTACTTGTCCCCTAAACTTTTCCTTCTCAGATATTTAGCCTCAAAGTTTTGATAAGCAGAGAATGCGCCCAATTCATCTTTGTGAATCAGTGGTGTGCTCCACGTGGGTTACTCATAACATTTGGTTTTGCCCTAGTCTCGCTCGACTAGATGCCCACATTTGGCACTTTTATTATTTAGGTCTTAGTTTCCACTTTAGAATTTTTAAATTCATTACTCAGGTTCTGGTAATTAGATTTTTGCTGATTTGGTATGAAATAATTTATTAAAATGTGCTTTATTTTTCTGAAAGGGGTTTGGGGTTTTCATTGTGTTTGGTTTTCATAGTGTTAATGCTTTCGTGCTGCATGCAAACTTTACATATTGGCTTTAAGTTAACCTAACTGCTTTTAATGCAAGCTACCGGAGGGATTAGCACAGGCTTCTTAAAATGGTGCTGCAACAAAGACTGAGCCCCAAACGTGGCCCATAACAAAAGAACAACAACGTTTTATGTTCCTCTCTGTAACTCTCTCTCTATGAGATGCCTTGCCATGCTATGCCCAATTTGACCTTCACTATCTTACAAACAGTGTCAGAAAATTGTCAATTCACCAACCCATGACCCCCCCGTCATGGCCTGTTACTTGATACTTTTCCTTTAATATTAGCTTTTCATTGACTTGCCCTCTGCAGTCACCACTAAGGAGGACAAACCATAAAGTAGATGTCACATATCACTGCCACCCTACGCCCAAACGCGGCAAAGCTCTGGAACTCCCTCCCAATCTCTATCCGGTCAGAACCCAACATTCTGCCTTTCCGGAAAAAACTAAAAACCCTTCTTTTCAGCAGATAACTCAACCCGGCCTCTCACACCCATTTTTTTGTTAAGCGCTAGGACGCCTGCGGGTAGCTATTGCGCTATATAAAAACTAAATCCAATCCAATCCAATCCAAACCACTCTCACTTTCTCACCAAAGAAAGAAAGGCCACAACATCCCGAATATCTATAATAATTAATGCAGGTGTTTTGCCAAATGGGGATTACATTCTAGAGCCCCTAACAGGTTCAAACAGGAAAAAAAGTTTAATTCTCTAAGTAGAGCAGATGAAACAGCAAAAAGATTGCGCAAAATGATGAAACTAAAAGAAGACATAGTAAGTACAAAAATCCAAGACAGAGGTCATAATAAATCAACACAGCATGCAGAGTCATTTGCTAAATGAAGAGTTATGGATTATAAATATGAAGCAATTGAGGAGGTTACTTTGGGAACTGGGGGGCAGATGTATCAAGCGTTTTTTTTGTCGCAAACGCTGCGAATCGCAAAATAGCAGCGTTTGCGACAAAAAAATGGGAAACGGTATGTATCATGCAAAAAGCCTCGCAATATTAAGGAATCGCAAATTTTGCGATTCCTTAATATCTCATAAGCATTTAAGAAATCGCAAATTGTGATTTCTTAAATGCTATGTATGAAGCATTTCAGTTTTGCGAATTTTGGCTAAGAAATCGCAAATTACCACCAACTTGTAGTTGGTGGTAATTTGGAATTCGTTTACAAATGCACTTTTGCAATTTTTAAAGGTGCCATGTAACGCTCATACATGCCCTTAGCGCATGTATTTGTGCCAAATGCGCACACATGTCAATTTCAGGGAGTGCAGCAGGGTGTCCTTGAGACACCCCTGCACCCTTGAAATTATTCTCAATTTGCGATTCGCAAATTGCGAATCGCAAATTGAGAATAATTTCACATTCATTCCTATGGGCCTCCTGGCCCATAGAAATGAATGGGAAATTATTCCTTAATTGCGATTAGCAATTTGCTAAACGCAAATAAGGAATTTTAAGAAATCGCTAAAAAATAGTGAATTTCTACAAACATACCATTTTGCAATTCTCAAATAGGGATTCCTTAAAAATCGCTATTTGAGAATCGCAAAAGGGTATCTTGATACATCTGCCCCCAGATTCTCTGTGTGACAAAGAGTATGTAAAAAGTTCACACACTCTAACATTAACCTACCATTGAGTATTATTTTCTGCATGGTGATGTTCCATGGCTGAGGTAACGAGGGTACTGTAGTCCAATTTTTCATGTATTGTTACCCTCCCCTTGTAATTGTGTAACATTATTTACACCATATCTGCCCCTTAAAATATGAGATCTGCTGAAGGCTGAAATAGATTAAAGTACAATTGATCTCAGGCTGCTGGAAGAGGGTTAGAGTAGCTAACCATGGAGGTGTATAGAGAAATAAGAAACAGTCGAGCGAGCATTTGACACAGCATTCAGTGACGCCATGAGCACAGCTCATCTGGCACGGAAATAAAGATGACTGATAAATAAACCTAGTTATACAGTCTTTTGAAGCTGACAGACTCCCAAGATATTTATGAAGTTCACAAATATTTATATTAAATAATAAATAATGCATACTGTTTAAAAACAATGCAGCTGCTTTCTGGAATGGTCATCTTGGCAAAAGGGCTGACCCACAGAGCAGATGAGCCATTGAGGATCCTTGCAAGAGAGAGGCCACGTAGAATGAGAAGAGCAATTTAAAATATGTAAGAGTCAATGTAAACAGGGAGTGCAAGTTTCAGAGTGAGGAGAATAAGCTGGTGTATCTTTCATTAAAGGCCAATCTAGTATCCATCACAGAAAACCAGAAATCTAGCTGCACGTACCTTGAATAATTTATTACACAAACAATACCAATGTTTAGTTGTGTTCCTCATGTCTACAACATCAACAATATTAAAATATGGGCCTCTAGAGTCACTAGTCAGCATTATTCTGACTAAATCCCCCTTTCAGAAGAAGGTTTCTCTAAGGCATCAAAGAGTCCTGCGGAGGTATTGAAATTACTCAAATTACTCTGTCGTAATTGAACTTCCACTCAGGCCTATTGAAATCCCGCTCATATGATACAGAGGCATGTTCACTATGGTATTGCCAGTCTGCTGAGTTCTGGCAACTATTCCTTTCTGCCTTGCCAATACATTAATGGCTCTTGATCCCAGTAGACTTCTGTTCGGTCATGCAAGTAGCTTGAACCAACTTCTCATTTGTTTTTTCTGAGTTTCCTAAACCTGTGTGCTTGATTGAAGTCCTGGAATTGCCATAAACCAATACATCACACAGGATGGATGACGTGGTTCCATTGGTGCTGTTAATGTACGAGCAGGCATGTCTTGGAATGGTGACTGCAAACCTTTGCCAGGTACGCCTGCTGCAGGTGTGACATGTTGCTGAACTTAAAGCCACCACTGTACTCCCCAGAGGTTGGTGAAGACAGTATTTGATTTTTTCCGTGCCTTCAAAGTTGCAATTTTTTTATCTTCCAGATCAATCTGTTTCTTTACATTTCAATTCTTATAAATCAAGATATCCTGAAAGCATTATGAAAGTGAAAGTATTTGTATGTACTGTGGATTCAGTGTAGGGGCATAGATTTTCTTTTCGGAGGATACAATCTCTTGCTGCAGCCTGATATTTGCATTCAGATAAAATATTAAGCTCTTTCTTTATTGACATTGGTATACGCATGTTTTGTCTTCTGCAAACAAGCCTGCAGCAAGTGCAAGAATGGAATGGCTCAGCTCATGTACATATGCATGTATGTACATGGTATTTCTATAGTGCAAGCCGTGCCAAGAGGCAGAGCAGCATTGTGAAAAATTGGGTTGTTTGTTGAGGGGGTGGGAGCCCTTCTCAAACAACAGCCACAATCCGTGTCGAGGTGAATCACAAACAGTCACCAAATTAACCTGTGCTTAGCCATCTGGTAGCTAGACACAGAATTTAGAGGCAATGTGTAAGGTATTTATGCAGCACATAAACTGTAATCAATTGAAAACACAACACATAAAAATTCCCGCCTCAATTTGGAAAAATGTAATAAAATGTAATAAATAATTTGACCCCAAATAAAAATCCAATCAGTAGAGCCGGAGATATGCAATCTCAAATATTTAAGGTAAGTATAGTGCCTAAAAGTACAAAGAGCTGTCTGTGGTTATCTGGTTGTGCTGCACCAGGACAAAGTCACAATTTCAGGATGACTACAATGGAGTGCAGGCCTGATACAGGGACTAGGTTAGTCCCACTGAGAATGATGTACTTGCTGTGGCGGATGCCTGCATCTGTTCCAATGAGGACAAGCAATGTGGGGTCCTGTGTTGAGTTGTGTCACGCTGCGTAGGTGCCGATGAACAGCTGCAAGGGCCGTGGTGTGAGGTCCTGTGTTGAGTTGCATCATGTTGAGTTATTTTGGACTGGGTAATGACAAGGGCAGAAACTTGGTCCACAACTATGGGATTGTACATTTTGTATCAATCTCCATATTAATGTGTCCAGACAACTGCAGCACGGTGATACTCTGTGATAAGGTAGATGCTTTTGCACTTATAAAAATATGTTGTCACGAACTTCGGCATGGAGCTAGACAAATGCTGTACTTTCTGCTTCAATTACGTCAATGATTTGTGGGTTACTTCCTGACCAACCTCTGATGCACTCACCTTGGCCAAGATCCTTTTTGAATTAGTAGTGTTGCCACCCTTATCATGTATATCTTCCCCAGGCACACCATTTGAGCAGTTTGAACTGACGTTTCCAGTTGGGCTGTGACCGCTAGAGAAGACTGGGTCGTTCACTTAGCAGTTTTTTAAAGAACCTCTTCAAGATCGTAGACGTCCTGTACAGCCATATTATTGAGCTGCTTTTAGCCTTTTAGGGGGCATTTCAAGGTGTAATTAGTGGCGGGGTCCAGGTAACTTAGAGATCCCCAGACCACAACTCCAGCTTTTGAACTCCCACACACCTTGTTCCTGTCTGAGCGAATCTTAGCAAAATCGAAGCCCAGCAGAAACCCACCCTAGCACCAAACACACCAAATCCACCTGGACACTGCCACAAACGCAATAGCAGTCACACCCACAAAACATTCACAATGGAGCTGCAATAGACCCAAATAAAGACCTAGGAACCAAGGAACTTAGGAACCTGGCACTTAATGCTATGCCCTTTTGCTTTTGTTTTTCTGGCCCAGGGGTACAAATGTTGCTGCTCAGCAGGCATTGGCAGATAAGGGAGAAGGATTTACAACCAGTACTCTGGCCTTAGTCACAGATACCCCAGGCAAATTTAGCTACCGAAGGTGGTTACATGAAGACAACAAAAGGGAGCAAAGAAAAAGCCAGGATTATTGACTCATCAGTGCAACAAGGCATAGACACGTTGTACCAGACGTTGCACCTGTAGCTCCTGGTGCTATTAGCCAATTCTTCTGTTCTGCGTATCTCGCTCCTGCTTTCTTCCCCTACTTTTCCTTGTACTTCTCCTTTGCAACCCAGCTTCACTGTGCCCGTTTGTTCTTAGTGATTTAACTTGAACACATGAAAGTCGTGATGGTGGCAGGATAGTGAGGAAGGAAGAAGGGGAGGCGAAAGGGCACCCAGCTGCTAGACTCACAGGTCCAAGACATTGTCCCAAGACACTTTCCTGCACTGGTCTTCTTCCACTTTCAAAGCCTTCGGTGCATTGGACCAGGTACCTGAGGCCCTAATGATGTATGGCCTGTGTGCCACAGAGCCTTCTGAGCCTCAGAGTTCACTTCAGCATTGGTTTCGGCATACTCAGCGTTTAACTTGGCTGAAGCCACGTGTACTTCAATCTGCGTTGTCCACTAGACACACCCTCATGAACCTCAAATTTCAGTTTACCAATGTTAGCATCAATACTACTGATCTTGTCAGAAAACAATTTCACTATTTTGTTGCAGAAGTTTAATGAAGCATGTATAGAGGGAGAATTAGTAAATGGGAAAACAAATGTATCTTTGCAAGAGAAGAGTTCTTAACTAGCATTTCCTGCACCAATTCTAACATTAGAAAGATATGATGATGTAGTTGTGAAATGTTCCCTTTTATTTAGGTTGAGTTTCTTTTTATATTTTCAAGCCTCATCTCCGTCATAGTAAGCACACCATTCTCTTTTTGCCTGCTGTTGATAAAGATGATTCTTTTTCAATGACAGATTTATTTGGTCTAGATTTAAACTACTTGACTATAGAAATGATGTCATAGCGTCTCTAGATAGTGGGCATATTGCGGGCTACTCACCCCTGACATTCTATCCTCCTTGCCGCCCCATCCACTGGCCCTTGCCTTCTTCCCCCACAAAGGGCACTATACAAATGGCTGGTCTTCACTGCATAGCTTTATTACTTCTCACATAATGTCACCGTTATTGTTGAGGCACTATTAACATGAAACCAACTTTATTCATTTTATTACATTAAACTAATACACATTGGTAAACATAGGGTTGTTCAGTATTAATTTTGACCACGGGTTATAATTGTATTTACAATTCGGTACCTCCAGCACCGCATCGGATGTGTGTAGTGCCAGCAGGCAGCAACGCCCATATCCACTACCATTCTATACCTCCACTACACCTGATTTATTTCACAGCACAGTTCCTCGTCAGAACGTTAACAGCACTCAAAGGTAGGGATTCAAAAGTCTATTATTTCAAATTTACGGACATGAGTAAATCATCCACGAGTTTTGGCTGCCTCTTGCAGCCTTGTTTACAATGACAAACGCCATGAGTTAAATTCATTATGTACGTTTCACTTTAAACAGAAATAGAGAAAGGGAAAGCAGCAGTAGAAAAGTGCATGCCAGAATGATAGTTAGGGCCCCATTTGGATGGCGGGTGGATCACCCCCACCGTCGGTAGTCACCGGCAGCCCGGCGGGGGTGATCCACCCGCCATCCTTGCAGCAAAGACCCCCCCGCCAAATTACAATGGATGGGGGTTCGCAGAGGAAGAAAAGAACGTCCACCGCTTTTCCGCGACCGGGCTGAAAAGGGTTCAATAGTGTGGAGGTGTCTGAGAGACACCGCCAGCCATATTACAATGTGACCGTGAACATGCCTTTCCGTGAACCCCCTGAGCAGGCCTAGGGGGTCAGGGTGCTTCTACCCTGCCCCCTTCTTGAGTTCTACACGTTTGTTTTTCTGCTTTCTTGTGCCTCAGTCTACTGAGGCACAAGATGACTGCCAACAATTTCTGTTTTGGAGTGTTGACAGACAGTGGCAGCCAATCAGCAGGAGCTGCATGCTCATTGGCTTTCAACACTTCAAACCAGGAAGTGTTGGCAGCCAATTAGTGCTCGGTAGACCGAAGCACAAGAAATCAGAAAAACAAACGTGTAGAACACAAAAAGGGGGCAGGGTAGAAACACCCTGACCCCCTAGGCCTCCCCAGGTGGTCCCACAAGGACCCCCAAGGCCCAAAAATGTTTTTTAAAAACCTGGTCTGTTTTTTTTCAAATTACCCCCCGGGGGGACCAAATCGCGGGGGCATAGTGATAAAGAAGTGTGGGGGGCCCCCCACACTGCCCCGGGGACCGCCGTCTCCCGGGGAAAAGCAACGCAGCCCCCTGGTGCATACTGGAGGCTCCTGGTGGACTAGTTAGCCCCCAGGGACCCCCAGTATGCAAGGGGAATTAGATCCCCTCTGCAAACGCACCAGGGGGCTACGTTGAAGAGAAGTGTAAAAAAGGTTGTAGCCTCATTACACCTCTCTGCAATGCAGCCCTCTGGTGCATACTGGAGGTTCCAGGTGGGCTAGTTGGCCCCCAGGGACCCCCAGTATGCAAGGGGAATTAGTTTCCCTTCTGCAAACGCGCCAGGGGGCTGCGTTGCAGAGAGGTGTAAAAAGGGGCATAGCCTCATTACACCTCTCTGCAATGCAGCCCCCTGGCACATACTGGAGGTTTCAGATGGGCTAGTTGGCCCCCAGGGACCCCCAGTATGCAAGGGGAATAAGTTCCCCCTCTGCAAACGCGCCAGGGGGCTGCGTTGCAGAGAGGTGTAAAAAGGGGCAAAGCATGATTACACCTCTCTGCAATGCAGCCCCATGGCACATACTGAAGGTTCCAGGTGGGCTAGTTGGCCCCCAGGGACCCCTAGTATGCAAGAGGAATTGGGTCCCCGTCTGCAATGGCGCCCGGGGGCTGCGCTCCAGAGAGGTGTAAAAAAGGGTGTGGCCTCATTACACCTCTCTGAAATGCCGCCCCCTGGGGAATACTGGAGGTTCCTGGTGGGCTAGTTGGCCCCCAGGGCCTCCCAGTATGCAAGGGGAATTAGTTCCCCCTCTGCAAACGCGTCAGGGTGCTGCGTTGCAGAGAGGTGTAAAAACATTTTTTTTCAACCTATATTAAAAATATGTAATGTAATTTAAAAAATAAAATATCTAAAAATAAATAATTTAAATAACATAGTATATCAGTATAACAATTAATACATTTAAAGATTATCATTTATAAAACCATTGAAATTCACTGAAAAAACCATAGGTTTCAGCCACGGTATAGTTAGGAATTACCATTTAAAAAACCTTTGAAATTCCCCCGTTATAGTTAGTTGTACTCACTATAACTCGCGCGCCTGCAATCCACTGCTGATGATGTCACATATTACATCATTCATGACATGGTCAGTGACATCACTGATGACATCGCAAATGACATCACTGATGACATCATCCTTGTGAAAGAGTGGCAGACCTCCTCTCAGCGTAATATAACCCTTGATACACACATTCAAAAATAGAAACTAACATTTTCAAAAAAATGGAGATACCAATTCCAATTAGAACAACCTATTCAGTAATTCCAAAATCTACATACACATCCAGTCATTCACTAACAGTTCTATATGGGCACTCATACATATACTCACTCATCATATGTACTCATATACCTATACATCTTATTACATACGGACACTCATCTATAGAGTTACTCACACACAAACTCAGAAGAATCCTGTGGCTGCTGTTCTGCCATTTTGATATGAAAAAAGCTGGAACACAGCAGAGATCCTTCTCTCAGGAAACCAAAAGAGATAGTGAGGGAAGTGGGTGGGGTTTTTCAAGATTCTGGAAAAGAAACTACTATAAACCAATCAAAAGTGTTGTTTTCATGTCACATGACTTTACGTGCATGTAACGTGTGCGCACGCATGCGTGCACGTTGCGCGACCGTCGCATATAAATGACGTTTTACCCGATTTTCGTAAAAGCTTTTAAAAACGTAAAAAGGAGGCAGGGAAGAGACTCCCAGACCCACTAGGCCTTCTCATGGGGGCCCTGAAGGACCCCGAAGGGCATAAAAAAGATATATATATATTTTTTTTAATCGCGAGGTGCACGCACGTTGCTCGCACCCTCGAGACAGAACTGAGTCAAAAACAATAGTGGAGAACGTGAAAAGGGGGCAGGGTAGAGACTCCCTGACCCCCTAGGCCTTCTCAGGGGGTCTCTGAAGGACCCCGAAGGGCAAAATAAACTTTAAAAAAAAAAATCACGAGGGGCGCGTACGTTGAAAAAAATAATTAATTGACAAATTTGACTGTCTATATTTTGATTGAAGATGTAGACTATACTGTTTAACTTTATCTAAATCATAAAAACTAGCTGTGCCGTTGCATATTACAGGATACAGTCAATGTATTATAATATACAAAGGCAGTTTGTTGGAAAATAAATATATAAAGCATATAAAAATTGATACAGAAATTTGCATTTTAAAAACCTTGGAAATTCATTGAAAAAACCATAGGTTTCACACACGTTATATTTAGGAATTAGCACTTAGAAAACTTTGTAAAATCACTGAAAAAACATAGATTTCACACACGTTATAGTTAGGAATTAGCATTGAAAAAACCTTAGAAATTCACAGAAAAACCATAGATTTCACACACATCATAATTATTAATTAGCATTTAAAAAACCTTGCAAATTCACTGAAAAAACCATAGGTTTCAGGCCTGATATAGTTAGGAATTAGCATTTAAAAAACCTTAGAAATTCACTGAAAAAACTGTAGATTTTAAGGGTGTTATATTTGCTGGACATTTCACTCATACAAAACCATTGAAATTCCTCCGATATAGTTAGTTGTACTAACTATATCTCGCGCGCCCACAATCCACTGCTGATGATGTCACATATTACATCATTCATGACATGGTCAGTGACATCACTGATGATATCTCAAATGACATCACTGATGACATCATCCAGTGAATGTGGTTTGCTTTGTTATTTAAATATGTATTATATATACAGCAATTTGCATTGAAGAATGAGTGGATATACAAATATAAATATCTGGATGGAGGATTTGGTAGCAGTGTGATTGACTGTTTACTTGACTAATTTAAAGCGTCTTTCTAAATTTATTGGATAGTGACTAAACTGTGTGAACATCTGTATCACTTTGTCAGTTGTTGTAAAAACTACTTCTCCAGTTGGTTACTAGCTATTTGAAAGGCTATATTAGTTATTGATTAGTTAACTAAGTATTTGTATGGGAGAGTGAATGTGTGTGTGGTTCGGTGGGAGGTGTGTCACTGCCCAAAGATGTGTGAATTATTGATTTAGTAGGTATATGACGTGAAGTCTACATGTTATAACAGTTGTTTGTGTGAGTGAATATCTTTATGGGTGTGGTGATGAGCAAATATCTATCTTAATGGTACATGTCCAACAAAGTAGAAAACTAAAAGGCAATGTATGTGTCAGTTGTTGTTTATAAATAAGTATACGTAAGACTCACTGATTGTATGCGTGACTGTATAGATAACTGTATACTTGTAATAGTAATTTTATAACACACTAAGTATAATTTACTATCTATATGAATAGATAAAGTGGTGTTTGTATAAGTGTATAGCTGAGTAAATGTAAGTATGATCCATTGTTTGCATAAGTGAATAGGATGACTTTATAAGTGAATAGGATGTGTGCTGGTGTGTAATGTCGATATAGGTGTATAAGTATATTTGATAGTGTTCTATTGATCATTGACTGCATGTATGAGTGAATTTGTAGGTAAGCGATTAGATGTGTGTATAGATCTAGGAATCACTGAGTGTTTTTTTAGAAACTTGTATCGGTGTGTCAATGCATTTAAATATCTGTATTTTACAGTGAGTGACGAAAGGTTATACTAGTGTATGATGAGGTGTATCGTCACGTGGATGATGTCATCAGTGATGTCATTTGAGAGGTCATCAGTGATGTCACTGACCATGTCATGAATGATGTAATATGTGACATCATCAGCAGTGGATTGCGGGCGCGCGAGATATAGTTAGTAGCGTTGACGCGCAGCGGGCGCGCCGATTGTGCGCCGAAGGCGCGCCAAAGGTAAGCCCGTCTGCGCCCGTCCGCGCCTGGACCGCGCCCAGCGCCAGGACCCCTGGCCCCCACCGACGGAAGACGTCCCGACGAACCTACAACGCCGCCGAACTCATCGCACTCAACACCGGCGGCATCCCGGGATGCCACCGAGCCACCCCGAAGCACACCCACGGACCCTTCAGCTGTCACGCCTGCAAGTTCACCTGCATCCGGACCCACCCTGCACCCGCCAAGCCGAACACCAGCAGCAACCACCTCAAGTGCTTCCTGCTCAACACCCGCTCCGTCCACAGACACGCCATCGAACTCTGGAACCTCCTCGACACCACAGCCCCTGACATCGCCTTCCTCACGGAGACCTGGATGAACGCCTCCTCAGCGCCCGACATCGCCATCGCCATCCCGGACGGCTACAAGATCATCCGGAGGGACCGCACCGCCAACCAGACGGGAGGAGGCATCGCCATCATCCACAGAGACACCATCCGCATCACGACCAACACCGACGACACCCTGACCACCGCCGAACACCAGCACTTCCAAATCCGCACCGACCCAAAGACCACCCTCAGAGGCACCCTCATCTACCGACCCCCGGGACCACGCACACGATTCAGCGAGGACATCGCCGACTTCATCAGCCCGCATGCCCTCCCCTCCGCCGACTACATCCTCTTGGGGGACCTCAACTTCCACCTGGAGAACAACAGCGACCGTAACACCACCACCCTGCTTGACAACCTCGCCAACCTCGGACTCAAGCAGCTGGTGTCCACCCCCACCCACCTCGCCGGACACACACTCGACGCCGTCTTCTCATCCAGCAAAGACATCGCCGTCAGCCACGCAACAGAACTCCACTGGACGGACCACAGCTGCGTCCACTTCACCTTCAATAGAACGACGATCCACCACCACCAGCAACAGGTTGCCCGAAGAAGCTGGAACAAGATCACAGCCGACCAGCTCACCGCCTCCCTGAGCCAGCACCCTCCTGCCGGCTCAGCGAACCCCAGCCAGGCCGCCGACAACCTCACGAAGTGGATCAGCAACTGCGCGGACGAACTCGCCCCGCTGAGGACCCCGCCCAGCAGACCCGGCAGCAGAAAAGCCCCATGGTTCACCGACGAACTCAAGAGCTCCAAGAAGAACTGCCGAGCCCTCGAGAAAGGATGGAGAAGGGAACCAACAACGGACAACATGAACACCCTCAAGCTCGCCACCCGGAAACACCACCAACTGATCCGCGCCACCAAGAAAAATGCATACAAGGACCGGCTGGACAACAACGCACACAACTGCAAGGAACTCTTCAACATCGTGAAAGAGCTCTCCAACCCCAACGCCGGAAACAACGACATCACCCCGTCGCAAGACCTCTGCAACTCCCTCGCCTCCTACTTCCACAACAAGATCGCGGACATACACAACAGCTTCAGCATCCAACCGACGCACGCCACAACCGCAGCAACGCCACCCACCACCACCCTCCGCGCCTGGACTCCGATCAGCACCGAAGAAACCGTTCGCACAATGAACTCCGTCCACTCCGGATCTCCGACCGACCCCTGCCCTCACCACGTCTTCAACAAGGCCGACGTTGTCATCGCACCCCACCTGCGGGACATCATCAACACCTCCTTCGACACTTCGAAACTGAACTCAGACAAAACGGAGGTCCTCATCCTGGGCTCCTCGCCCTCTGCCTGGGATGACTCCTGGTGGCCCCCCGCCCTGGGCACCGCACCCAAACCGACGGACCACGCACGCAACCTGGGCTTCATCCTGGACTCCCCCCTCTCCATGACCAGACAAGTCAACGCCGTCTCCTCGTCGTGCTTCAACATCCTGCGCATGCTACGGAAGATTTTCTGGTGGATCCCCACCGAGACCAGGAAGACTGTCACCCAGGCCCTCGTCACCAGCCGACTGGACTACGGCAACGCCCTCTACGCCGGAACCACCGCCAAGCTCCAGAAGAGACTCCAGCGGATCCAGAACGCCTCAGCCAGACTCATCCTCGACATCCCACGAAACAGCCACATCTCCGGACATCTGAGAGACCTGCACTGGCTGCCCGTCAACAAAAGAATCACCTTCCGTCTCCTCACCCACGCACACAAAGCCCTACACGACCAAGGCCCGAACTACCTCAACAACCGAATCAACTTCTACGCTCCCAAGTGCCACCTCAGATCTACCAGCCACGCCCTCGCCGCCGTCCCCCGCATCCGAAGAGCGACAACAGGAGGTAGGTCCTTCTCCTACCTGGCCGCCAAAACCTGGAACTCCCTCCCAACCGACCTGCGCCTGACCCAAGACCACCTCTCCTTCAGGAAGAAGCTCAAGACCTGGCTGTTCGAGCAGTGACGGCACCCCCCTCTCCTAGCGCCTTGAGACCCTACGGGTGAGTAGTGCGCTATACAAATGTCTTGATTGATTGATTGATTGAACTATATCGGAGGATATCACGGCTGAATGAAAAATATCATTTGATGGCCAGAGTTCGGAAAGCAAGGAAAGGTCAGTTACAGGGATGTGGACGAGGATTTATAAAAGATGAAAGCAAAATGAGATAAGGTGCGGGATGCGCCTTGAAGTAGCCTGCATAGCGGATGCGCTTAGAGTGAACCGCTGATGGTGCCAAACAACAGCGATCCCCCAGCCTCCACTGCAGCGGGCCTGTTCTAGGAAATATCCTCTGATGAGAGCAGGCAGGAGTGCATTATTGCCTCGCGTCTTTCATCTTCCCTCTCTCCCGTCGCTGCTTGTGACCCCGCACACTTCTTTCTGGTAATAATCCAAAAACTCTTTTCACTTTCGGAACCGGCAGAAGATGTCTTTCATTAGTCTGTCCAAACCTGCCATTGTGTGCCATCAATGCTGTGACCTGCCCTGGAGAAATGTGTCATGTGAGTGCTTTTCTGTGCATGTATGAGGGTGTGTGTGCGGACGCACGTGTGTGTGCGCCTGTGCATGTATGAAAGACTGTGTTCACATTTGTGTGTGCTTGTGCATGTCTGTGCCTGTACTTGGATGTTTTTGTACTAGAGCATGTGATTTTATGTGTGCTTGTGTTTGTGCGCGCAGATGTTTCTGTATGTGTGCTTATGTCTGTGCTTGTGATGGTGTGTGCATGTACTTGAGTGTTTTTGTACTAGAGCATGGGATTGTGTGTGCTTGCACGTGTGGATGTTTCTGTATGCGTGCTTGTGTGCGCCCTCTGTTCGGGTATGAGAGTGTGTGCGCACATTTATGTGTGCTTGTGCATGTCTGTGCGTGTGATGGTGTGTGTGTGCATGTACTTGTGTGTACGTCCTTGGGTGTTTTTGTCCTGTAGCATGTGATTGTATGTGTGCTTGTGTTTTTGGATGTTTCGGTATATGTGCTTGTGTGTGTGCGTCTGTGCGCATACGAGAGTGTGTGCTCACATTTGTGTGCTTGTGCATGTCTGTGCATGTGATGGTGTTTACATGTACTTGGGTGCTTTTGTACTAGAACATGTGATTCTATGTGTGCTTGTGTTTGTGCGCGTGGATGTTTCTGTATGTGTGCTTATGTGTGTGTTTGCGCATGTCTGTGTGTGTGATGGTGTATGCATGGACTCGGGTGCTTTTGTTATGGACCATGTGATTGTATGTGTGCTTGTATGTGTGTGCGTCTGTGAGCATATGTGCATGTGATGGTGTGTGCATGTGCATGTACTTGGGTGTTTTTGTTCTAAAGCATGTAATTGTATGTGCTTGTGGATGTTCCTGTATGTGTGCTTGTGTGTGCGTGTATGAGTGTGAGCTCACATTTGTGTGTGCTTGTGCATGTATGTGCATGTTCTTGGGTGTTTTTGTTCTAGAGCATGTGATTGTATGTGTGCTTGTGGATGTATCTGTGTGTGTGCTTGTGTGTGTGTGCATCTGTGCCCGTATGATAGTGTTTGCCCGCATTTGTGTGAGCATGTACATGTGATGGTGTGTGCGTGTGCATGTACTTGTGTGTGTGTACCTGGGTGTTTTTGTACTAGAGCATGTGATTTTATGTGTGATTACAGTTAAATAGCTTGTAACGGTGTTTAGAATAAATATCAGGAAAAAATATTGTTTGGATAAAATCTGGTGTCAATCATATTGAGGACAAATATATCATGAAAGTAAGTTTCTATGCGTGAGCAAAGTTTTACAACATATAGCTCCACATATATGTACCTTTAACAATCTATATATCTTCAACGTACAGAGTTGCGCAGTTTAGAATAGTAAGTCAATAGTCAACATACCTTCTCTATATCTCAGTTCTCAATATTTTTGACACAATATTCTGTCCATCAACCCTTCCAGGATTCCCATTGGCTGTCCATATTCTGTCCATCAACCCTTGCAGGACTCTCATTGGCTGTCCTGCCATCTGAGCTCTGGCCCCAGCCGGTCGTGGAGAGTGGGGCCTGATGTAGTAAGCAATTATGCAATTGGACAGCCGCAGCCCATGAGGGTAAGAACAGTGGGGCCGGGTGGGGACGTATTTCGACAGGCGACGAAAAGGAAAATTAATTATTTATTTAATTTCCCCTCATGGTCGTATGGTGGATCCCCCCCCCCAATGCTCTTACCTGCACGGGCCACTCCTGTGATCGGAAAATCTGTCACTCGCAAAAATCACAGGGTGTGAAGCTGCAAATGCTTGCCTCAAATCTACAAAAGCCGTTATATAAGTCAGACAGGTTTTGTGTTCAACCCATACCAAACTGCAGTTTGGAAGGCGCATACACAAGACTTAACTTCCAAATTGTGAATGCATCACTGGTTTGAGACCTGAAATGTGCTTGCAAAATATTGTACATTTACCAACCCCTCGAAGGTGGTTGTAACTGATCCGCGAAGGGGAAAGGACCTTCAAAGGACCCATTCCCTTTTACAAATCATCTTGACAACCTCAAGGGGAGTAGGCAGAGTCTTTGTACATCTGGCCCAGAGAGTGGTGTTTACAAGCATTAAGCATTTACATATTACGCATTGCTTTAATGAGGTATTTCGGCATCAAAGCATTCTACCTTACTCTGGAAAAGAAGAGGGGTCTTTTTTTTCTAGGAGAGAAGTCTGCGCGCTGTAAAATTGCTCATAAGATTCTCTGGTGCCAATATTAAGTATGGCAGCATCTGCGAGATTTGGAGCCGCCAGAAGCCCGATAACTTTTGCTGGCAGCCATTCTTGCAGAGGTGCTATCTGACTTTGTGGGAGATGTGCAGGACATTCAAAGACCATTTATTCCCTCCCATAGCTCTGCCGCTAGACCGTGCAAGTCAGCAGGCAGGTTGCCATGTCTAGTTTTTTTAGCGTTCACCTTTGTTGCCTAATGACTTTAGTATCCTGCTGTGATTAATTTGCATCACACAGATGCTGCAGAGGAATAGATTCTTATCTTTCTCATTTGGCTTCTTTACGGTCTAATTGCCTGGGCTGATTTGTTTCTCAAGTGTCTGGAGTGTCACAGAAAGTCACACTACAGCGGACTTTCAGGCAGCTTTTTGTGCGTTTTTTTGTCACAATACAGACATTTATCTGGCGCTGGTTACAGGAAGACATACTTTTTACTTGTGGTAGCCGCTTTCATAGCATTGTTCACAATACCGTACATATCAGATTTACCCCACTTTCACATACGAACATTATAAATAACCTTTTATATATTTGTTGCTTTAAAAAAAATAGATAATAATGCCATTTACAATACCAACAACTTTAAACTTTGCTACTGCGAGACCTATCGCATTGCAAATGCTTGTTTTGTTTGCTGTAAATTTGTGCGTGCTCCTGAGCATCTTTTTAAAGAAGCCCCCAGGGGCATGTTAAAAATAAAGCGGGGGTGAATGGGGCCCACCTCCTAGAGTTGACTTTAACCCTCGGAACCACCACCTCTCTGGGTTTTTTGAATTAAATTATGTGGGGGTGCTTGTGCAGCACCCCTTATGCCCCGGGGACAACCACCTCCCCAGGGCTTCATTAATGGTTAAATGGGGGCCTCTCAGACCCACCTAGCCCTGGGGACCGGCACCTCCCAGGGGATATGCAAGTGAAAGTATGGTGGGGTCGTACAGACCCCCAGCAGGTCCATGGGCCAACACCTCCCTGGGGCTTTAATTTCTATTGATTGGGGCTTCTTAGACCCCCCAGACCCAGGGACCACCATCTCCCTGAAGCTGTGCAAGTGAAATTGCAGAGGCCACGCAACATCCCTCACCCCAGTGGACCGCCAAATCTCTGGGGCAAATGGGTAAAATTACAGTGGGGGGCAGTATGGCCCTCCCCGTAGCCCCAGGGATCACAGCCCCAGGGTTATATGCTGTAATGGAGGGGACCCCCCTCCTGGATCCAACATGTCTCTGGGGCCCACCACTCCACGGGACTAGCTCCAGCAATGTCCCGAGGTTCCCACCCCGCTACATTGCAGTTTGCTATGGCATGAGCGGAGCACCACTCCCGCCAAGCTGTACCAAATGCTGCTCTGCTTCGAGTAAATGGAAGCAGAAAATGCTCTGGCTTACTCAAAGCATAGCAGAATTGCTTTTGGACAGACGGCGCTCTATCAGCTTTTGCTGTCCAAAAGTAATGCTAACTCCCACAGGACACAAGGAGCTGGCAGGGACTGTGGGGGCCTTCAGGCTCCCCCACGGTCCCCAACATGCAAAAATGGGTGCCCTGGGATGGACCAGGGTACCCAGTACTGTGGTCAGGCCCTGGGGATGGGGGTCTCCATGGCTTTAATCAGCCCTGGAGGGCGGCTGCGCATCCCCCTCTCTTTTTTTTACAAAAAGAAAAAAGGGGCAGGACCTAAGGAAGGGGTCCCTGTGCCAAAATCGTCCCAGGAGGGGGGGTCGAGCAAGCCAATTCATTTTTTAATAAAAAGTATTCAAAAATGATGTCAGACCATCTCATGAGTGATGTAACATGTGAGGTCATAAAGCAGTGCATTGTGGGGCACAAGTCATAGTTAGCTCAACTATAACAGCTGAATTCACTGGTTTTGCATGAGTGGCATGAGCCACTTTATCATTTCATTTGTGCAACAAAAAAAAACATTTCTCCAACAAAAATGGATTTTTTTGCACAAATGAAATGATAAAGGGCCATATGTATCATAGTTCCGTTTTGCGAATTCCAAATAGCGATTTATAAGGAATCGCTATTTAGAATTCGCAAAACGGTATGTATGTACAAAATCGCTTTTTTATAGCGATTCCTTACCATTCCTAATTTGCGATTAGCAAATTGCTAATCGCAAATTACCCATTCATTTCTATGGGCCATAGGAATGAAGGGGCATTTTGCAATTAGCAAATTGCTAATCACAAATTAGGAATTTTTTCAAGGGTGCAGGGGTGTCTCAAGAACACCCTGCTGCACCCCTAAAAATGACATTTGGGGGCATATGGCCTAAGGGCATGTATGAGCGTCATGTGGCACCTTTGGTTTTTGGAAAAAAGCTTTTTTAAAAGAATTCCCAATTTACCACCAACTAGAAGTTGGTGGTAATTTGCGAGTCCTTATGGGCATTTTTTGAATATTTTTTCTTTGATACATTGCATTTAAGGAATCGCAAAATTTGCGATTCCTTAAGTGCAATCGCAAAAAAAGGAATAGCAAATTTTGAGATTCCTTATTTTGCCACAAACATGTCACATACATACCATTTTGCTAATTAGCATTCGCAAAGGCCGAAATTCACAGAATTTCGGCCTTTGCGAATGCTAATTAGCTTGATACATATGGCCCAAAGTGGTTGATGCTAATAAAACAACTTCTTCAATTCAAATCATCAATGATCATTATTTGTGTTGCAAAATAGGAATTAATCCTTTTTACTGAACTTGAGTGCGAGGGAAAGAGAAACATACGCTCATACTTCCATTTTCACTTATCATTTTAAGGCTGGAAAGGTCCATAGCCTTGAGCACAGATTATCTACTATAACAGGAATTAATATCCAGATCCAGGACCTCTGGACCTTCACTTATTTCTTCAAATGTATTACCCTCTATACTAGGGGATAGAGCGCTCATTAAAAAAAATATTTATTTTCCTCACATTTGACGGGGCCTTGCTGTTGGGCAGGAGTGGCGTTTTTCCTGAATTCCTGATGTTGTGGCGAATTTATTTGGCTTGAGTTTCACATTGTCCTTCAGATCTGGAAAGGCGGGATTTCACCTCTAGAGTCTGCTTACCATTCTCCAGAATCCCGTCACAGGTCGACTAGACCTTTTTACCTGTCATAGAGTGAATTAGGCAATCTTTTCATATGGAAAATAAACGAATTTTAGAAATCCCAATTGCTTCCCCCAAGAACAACTGACCAAACTAAGTTTGAAAGGTTTATTACATAACCAAAAATAACTGCAGGTACAAACACCTCAGCAAGAGGTTCAAAAGGTAAACAGGCACTAATACAAACATAATCCTACGGAAAAGTCTCAAGCGACTGATGAATAATACGAGGATCAATTACAGAATCATCAGACTGAACAGAATCGCTATAACCTGAGTTCTGGTACTCATCGGGCTAATAGACATAAGTTCAGGTTAGTCTGTCCCTACCCTATACTAGGTGACATCCCTACTTAACAACAGTCCATCCTAGCAAAAGGTGTCAGCCGTGGTGACTTCCAAAGAAGTTCACCCACGTCCTCTGAAATCAGGTGTAATTCTCGATCCTAGCTAAGCTCCTTGCCATCCGACTGCTCTCTCTAGCTCCTCAGCCCATCTGCTCTACTTCCACCCTCGGGGTGCTGTCCCTAATACGAAACCCCACAATGTGAATGACACGCCTTCAGGTACGCCCCTCTCGGAGGTGTTAACTTCGAAACTTTCCAGTATGGCTCTCTTCCATCTTTGTCCATGCAGACGTCCTTGGGTCCCAGACTCTTCATCGCCTCTAGTTGCTTCTTCAAATTCCTGGTCTACTCCTCCATGTCTGAGTCTAGCATTTCTAACTCTCATACACAATGGGCCTTTCTACTCTATAATCTACTTGGTGATGCACCTGCAAAGGAATATACGCAAATAGCCTCACAGTCTAATAATGTTGCAACATCTTCTAAAAGCCTCTTTTATAAAACATTTCCACATCTAATGCTAAGCAAAACTTTCGAACAGGCCTGCATCAATTCTATGAACTAGGCCTCGGCTTGATCTAAAGGCCCAACAGTTTACATTAGTCACTAGGCCTCCAACCTTAACAGCAAATACATTTTCTACTTTAAGCTAATTGTCAAATATAAAAGGCACAGTTAACTTCTAAATGCACAATAGTGCTCGTTTAAACACACTTCTTATAAGTGAAAGATTTCATTTTAACGACATTTCTAGGTTTTACAGCAAGTGTGGATGCATTC
The DNA here is from genome assembly GCF_964261635.1 of Lissotriton helveticus. Classification (NCBI taxonomy): domain Eukaryota; kingdom Metazoa; phylum Chordata; class Amphibia; order Caudata; family Salamandridae; genus Lissotriton; species Lissotriton helveticus. The sequence goes on along the minus strand of NC_136069.1, from coordinate 1,444,542,199 downwards.
TTAACCCTGGCTCTTCAGATTTCCAATAACAGTTTCTCTAATTCTCCATCCCACATTGCATTTCAACATGATTAAAGTCCTCTATATATGCGGGTGCTGACTACTTGTACATATGATGCATCCCTACAAATTTCACTATAAATGGCGCTCTCTCAGTTCCCCCCATTGATGACCCGTGTCATCACCACCTTACATCATCCTCAGGGTAAGAACCAACTAAACCGAGCTTGTGGCCATTTTCCCTCGCTTGAGCATTTCTAACGCTCTCAAGCTGCGGTATTGACTGTCCTGCAGCCTCTCCATTCGCATCTCTTGCGCTCTCATTGATCTCGCCAGTCTATTGGACTTGTACCCCTTGTACAACCTTACCAAACCCCACAACCCAATCACACATGCCACTGCTATGATTAGGGGTTTTAGTACAAACCCAAGGAAACTTGTCCCCAAATTGGCAAACCAGTTTCCAACTTTCCCAAATCCCTTGCCAACCGTCTCCCACGCATTTTCTTGTGTCAGGTCCTCAATTTCATAATGGATTGCAGTAATGTTGCTTATATATTTCTCCAGATCCTTAGAATTGTCTGGTATATAAGTGCAACATTCTTGGACCTTCAATCGTTTACAGACCCGCCCTCTTTCGCTAGAATGACGTCTAGGGCAAGACGGTTCTGTAAAACCATTGTCCTAATCGACAACATCTCACCCTCAACCAGCACTAATGACTTGGCTGTATTCATTGACAATTCATCCACTACAGTAGCCAAACGCCGTATCTTTATATCATTCAAAATGACACCCAACATAGGTATCGCTGCTCCAAACACATCTCCCACAATTGCCCCAGCACTTTCCCCTTGCTTTCCCCTCCGTTGAGGCCCTCCCTCTAAGAGTGCAAAATCTTCTGTATGATAAATCTTGGGAAAAATAATTGCTAGATAGCAAGTTCCATACCACTTCTCTGGCAACCTCACATACGCATTCTTTCCACAAATAAAATACACAGTAGGAATCACTTGCCCAACGCTCTTCAGGAAATCTTTGGTGTAGTATTCCAATGTGAAGGTGTGTTCACACGTAGTATGACCCACATACACATTTTCATAATACGTCTGTGGTCTGTGAAGACACAACTTCCCCTTCTGCACTTCATCCAGAGCTATTGGACCATAATTCCCTCTTGACTTATGCTGCTTCTCTTCCTCAGTCCAATCTACCTTGCCTTGCCCTGAGTCTCTCAACTGTTTTTGCTTCGTGTACCTATCTTCCACTTGCTCAATGAACTTCTTCTCCGTCTCAGATAATAAGCAGGTCAAGTTGTGTCGGTGTGCATACGGTGTGTCTAGCTCCTGGGTGGGAATGAAAAAATATCCAAGTCTGCCCTCTGACTTATAATAATCCCACTTGTTCAAATGCTTGTAATTCGGGACTTCTGGTAACACAGCATCATAATTCGAAAAGAAATATTCAAAATGATTTCGCCCATAAAGTATACTAATCAGCAAACTACATGAAATTCCATATGTCAAGGGAAGGTGATGGTATTTAATGCCCTCATCTACTGAAGCTGGCAATTGCATACACACATAACAGTCCTTCGCATCCATCGCATCAATGTATTCATACAATAGCTTTGCATATGCATTCTGTCCAAAGTTTCCCTTAGACAGATCTGTATGTAGCCTGCGACTTTCTGCAGCTAACAAAGCCTTCTCTCTTCGCTCTCTGTCTTCTTTCTGACTAGGGGTGGTAGGTGTCGGTGTCCCCTCAGCCTTCTCTACCTGTTCGTGTGGTGCAAAATAGGAAACTAAAACTACTATAGCTATAAGGAGTATCACTCCTCCTAAAAGAGTGCCTACTATGCACTTGGCTCTACGATTCGGGTTTCCAGGCGCCATGGTCTCAGCACAAAATAGTTTGTTCTCGGAAAGTACCCAAAAATCTCTTTCTTTGTTATTTGAGTCTCTCGAGCCACCTCGGAAAGCAGAAATCCCCGTTTTCAGTTCTTCTTTTGCTTCAATAATAGACAGCCCTAACCCTTCTCCGCCCTCTGTGGAAAGTCCCTAAATTTGTTCTTCTTCCACTCGGCTCTAGGTTAAGTTCAACAGTTATTTACAAGGTCTTTTCAACGTCTTTGCAAGTCCTTAATAATCAATGATGATACTTGATCCGATTGCCTGCAACACATAGTCTAAAAGTTCCATGCGGAGCACAACTGCGTCATAAGCTGGTATATCTGGACCAAATGTAGGAAAAATCAGTCTATCCAGAAGTAAATCACGTATCTTGCTTAGGTAAGGGGGATTAGGAATAGTGAGTGTTAGTACGCCTTCAATTTCAAGTCCAGGTACCAACAGTATCACTTCCAGCTTAACATTTGGGATCGTATTGGTCACCGCCACTGACCTCACCCTCCCGGACCTCAGTACCCCTGGCATTTGTGAAAGGATAGGTCCACTCTGGAGTGGCGTATCTTCGGCAAGGTACTCTCACCCTCCTTGACCTTCTCGGACCCCTTTGCTCAGCTCCTTGTTCCCCCTCTTCCGGATCTGATTCTTCGGACACAGGGGCAAGATCTATTTCGGAAGCCAATGTCACATTCATTCGCCTCCGTCTCTTGGGCCAATGATCCTCTGCACTTCTTGCCCTTCTGTTTCTCGTTTGCACACCCTGTTCGTCTCCACTGTCGACCTCTTCTGCGCTCAGATCACCTTCTCCGCCACTTCCTCCCTCTGAGGCAGATTCCGTGTCACTTTCGTCTTGGCCGTTTCCTGCCTGATCAGGGGAGTCCCCAACTCCTACAGGCACCCCCACAGCTTGACTTGCCCCCTCTGATGAATCCTCTTCTTCGTTATTATTTTCATCTACGAGAGGAGCCGTTTCCTCCACGGGTGCTGGGACTCGTTGGGTGTGAGAAGCATGGACATAATTTGGCAATCCGCCACACTTCACAGCAGTAGAAGTGACTAGAATCACTTGAAAAGGGCCTCTCCAACGTACCTCCAGGCAGCTCTTCCGCACGTGCTTCCGCACCAGGACCCAGTCACCAGGGCACAGGTCGTGACAAAGGTCGCTAGAAGCCGGGATTTCAGCAGCCTGCACCTGAAGAGACACAGAACGTATGACGTCAGAAAGTCCCCTGCAGTAATCAAGGATCAGGTCATCTGTGATATTCAGCAAAGCAGTTGTAGGAATAGATGGCAGCCTCATAGCCCTCCCCATCAGCACTTCATGAGGTGAAAGCCCTGTCCTCCTGTCTGAGGTACTACGCATACTCATTAGTACCAACGGCAATGCGTCGGGCCACTTCAGGGATGTGGATGAGCACACTTTTGCCATTCATGCTTTAAGGGTTCCATTTATTTGCTCCACTATGCCAGAAGCCTCTGGACGGTAGCTACAATGCAGTCTCTGGTCTATGTTCAAGGCAGAGCAGAGCATCTTCACAACATCGCTATAAAAGTGCTTTCCTCTGTCCGATTCCAAAGAGGTTGGAACCCCGAATTGTGGCACCAATTCCCTCAACAATAGTTTCGCTACTGTGAGTGTATCGCACCTACGAGTGGGATATGCCTCAACCCATCTAGAGAACACACACACAATCACTAAGACATACCTGAGACGATTGCACCTCGGCATCTCAATGAAATCTATCTGCATCCTATAGAAAGGTCCACCGGACCTCCCAATGTGACTCAATATAACAGGTGTTCTTTTCCCAACATTCAGCTGTTGACAGGTTACACATCTCTGACATACTGCTTCCGCAGCCTGTCTAAATTTTGGATTGTACCACGTTTGTCTGAACACACACCATCGCATCCCTTCCTAGATGCACAGGACCATGTATCTGTCGTGCCATTGCACTCACCAGCACATTTGGCAACACAGCTCGTCCATCAGCCGAAACCCACATATCCAACTCTCCCTTGACACAACCATCCGATTCCCACACCCTTCTTTCATAATCTGACGCTTGTCCCTGCAAGTCTCTCAACTCCTCCCATGTGTCTGCCACCTCAAGCATCATGCTTAGTTCGGTTCTTTCCCTTGGCCCCTCAATAGTTTGTTCGGTAAAGGAGTATCCCTGCTCCGCACAGTATCGTGCAACTTCATCAGCATAACGATTCCCCATTGTCACAAAATCCGTACCTTTGGTATGGGCTGTACATTTTACCACAGCTATCTCTGCAGGACCTTGCAAGGCCTCCAGCAATAACCTGATAAATTTGCCATTCCTTATTGGGGAGCCCGATGATCTCATGTAGCCCCTTTGAGACCACAGCTGACTGAAGTCATGAACCACCCCAAACCCATATTGGCTGTCAGTGAATATGGTGATCCGAATCCCGTTGGCTGCCAAACAGGCACGCGTCAACGCAATTATCTCAGCCACCTGCGCGGAGTGTACTCCTTCCAGACAGGCTGCTTCAATTATTCCAGAAATAGTACAGACAGCAAACGCTGCTCTCAACTGACCAGTATTGTCTCTTACACATGAGCCATCCACAAAGTAAATTTCATCAGGGTCTGTCAATGGCTCATCAACAATATCCGGTCTAGGTTTGGTGCACAGTTCAGTCACATCAAGACAATCATGGTCTTCCCAATCATCTTCTATATCATTTGGTAATGGCAACAAGGTAGCAGGATTCAAGACAGAGCACCTCCTGAGAGTCACATTCTCCGCGGCAAGTATAACCTGCTCGTAGCGTGTGAGTCTGTTGTTGGTCAAGTGCTGCGTCTTGGTCCTGGTCATCAACAATTCCACAGAATAAGGTACATGCACTGTCAGTGGATAACCCATCACGATACTTTCACATCTTTCAATGCTGACACCTGTTGCAGCAATGGATTTGAGACATCCGGGCAACGCTGAGGCTACTGGATCTAAGGTAGCCGAGAAGTATGCAACTGGTCTACGGACTCCTCCATGGTCTTGCACCAAGACTGCCAATGCACACCCCTCTCTCTCGCAGCAGAACAATGCAAATGATTTGGTGTAATCAGGCATTCCCAGAGCTGGAGCGCGACACAGGTCCTCTCGCAGCTCGAGAAAGGCCATCATACAATCTGAGTCCCATGGTACCGGATCACTCACGTCCTTGTGCGTCAGTTTCTGCAATGGTTTCGCCTTCAGGGAAAAGTTAGCAATCCACTGTCGGCAATAGCCAACCATACCTAAGAACATCCTAACCTCTCTTTGTGTCGAGGGCACAGTCATTCTCATGATAGTCTCAATCCTGTCAGGCGACACCTTTCTCTTTCCCTTCTCTATTCTGTGACCCAGATACTGCACTTCTTGCAGGCAGTACTGTAACTTGCTGGGGGACACCTTGTGTCCATTCTCTCCCAAGTGGTTCAACAAGGCAATGGTGTCAATCCTGCAAGCATCTTCTGTGTCTGACGCAACAAGGAGGTTGTCTATATACTGCACAAGAACCGAGTTCTGCGGCAGTATCAGACTCTCAAGATTCCTTTTCAGCAGCTGATTAAAGATCGATGGGCTCTCTGTATACCCTTGTGGGATACGACACCATGTTAAGACGCGACTCTCTATTTTGAACGCAAAAAGAAATTGGCTCTCCTCGTGCAATGGGATGGAAAAGAAAGCCTGACACAAATCAATCACAGAAAACCATTCAGCTTGGAACGGTATCTGAAACAGTATCACTGATGGATTCTGTACCACTGGACAGCATGGAACAACTATGTTGTTAACCTTTCGTAAATCCTGCACAATCCTGAACTTCCCACTTGGCTTCTGCAACCCCATTATCGGAGAGTTACAGGGACTGCCCATAACCTCCTTTAGGATTCCCTGTCTAATCATGGACTCAATCACGGGTCTTATCCCTGCAATTGTTTCCGGAGTCAACTTGTACTGGGGTGTCCTTGGGAATTCAGCATTTGGCTTCACTTGAATTCTAACTGGCTCTACTCCTTTGATCAATCCGATTTCCTCCCCTGTAAAGTCCCACACCTGTGGTGAGACTGAATCTCTCAGATCCAAAGGGAGTTCTTCCACCGTCAGAGCAGGGTACAGTTCAATGCACACATGCGTATTTGCAACCTTAAAATCTGCATCGTCATCGTTTGTCTGCAACTCAACTCCCTTGGGGGTACAGTAGATGGTGCAATTGAGTTTACACAAAAGATCCCTTCCTAACAAGCACACAGGACTAGAATCACACACTACGAACTGGTGTCTATCTCTGAAACTTCCGATCTTCACAGGGACTGGCTCAGTCAGGGGGTTTGTCATCCTTCTGTTTGCTACTTCTACAACTTGTATGGTCTGTCCTGAAAGGGGTAAGTTGGGGACTACCGCAGACCGCACAGTGGAGCGAGAGGCACCAGTGTCAACCAGAAAGGTGGTGGGATGTCCATCTACATCTGCCTCTACAAACGGTCCTCTCTGATCTACCTCCAGTACTGCTCCAAGAGTACAGCCCTCCTCCCCATCCACATACCGTCCGGTCACTGGGTCAAATTGGTAACATTTGTCCCCTTACACTATGAAAGGCATCTGCTTGTATACCTTGTTCCCTGTCAAAATCTTCGGCGGCTGGGGAACCGGAGCCCTAGGGGCTGACGTCCCCCCTTTCGTCATCTGGAACTTGGTCACTGTCACCTTCCGTACCGGAGGGGCTTGTACTTCCTCCTCCTCCTCCTCCTGTACCTGATTGTCTGGGTTATGGGGGCACTCGCGTCTCCAATGCCCGACCTCATTACATTGGTGGCACCTGGTCGTCTTTTTCAGGGTCGCTATATCTACCCTTGGTCTCGGACCCTCCTCGTTGTCCCTCTTCTGTCCCCCTGATTTTCTTCCCAAGGTGCCATTGCCTGACTGACCCTGTCCTCCCGATTGCATCTGTACTAGCATCAGTTTGTCTTTCAGCTTCCTTGTCTTCGAGTCTATCTCGTCACTGCAATACCTCACATATCTCAAGATCTCATCCAGAGGCTTGTTTTGCCAACACATTAAATGTTGCTGAATCATAAGGCAAATATCAGGCCTCAGTCCCAAAACAAATTTGGATACGAACTGTCCCATGTCCTTTGGGTCCATCACGTCTAACCCACTGTACTGCTTAAAAATCTGCAATAGCCTCTCGTAATATTCATGCACTGTTTCCTTTGGTTCCTGCCTAGTCCGATCTATTTTCACCCAATCAATGTCCTGTGGAGGTACCTTGGTCTTCAGCCACGTGATCGCTTGCTCATACTTTGCCATCACCCTGGGTGACGGTCCATTTGTGGCGGCATCTCGCTCTGGCTCCGCTGGGGGCCATTCCACACTGACCTTACATGCTATCCACAAATCACCTGGGACCACAATGTCAAACAGCGTGTTCAAATCAATCCACAGCACCTTTGAGATTTTAACGAACCTCTCTACCTGCTTGTATCATTCCACTGGACTCTCACGCAACTTGGGAAATGTGTTCGTAAAGGCAGCCAGATCTCCCCTACTCCAGGGTACATGTACATAACCCCCATGAGCCACCTCCCGCAAGGGGTACGCTTCTGTATGCATCAATCCTCCTCCCGGGGATGTCTCAATAGTACTTCGTCTAACCGTCTTCTTCTTTGACCACCTTTCTTCCCACTTCTCCAAATTTGACCATGTTCGGATTCCCATAATCAGTTCCCTGATGTGAGTTTTTAACCCGATCACCCTCTTTTCTTCTAGATCTTGGTCCGAGTACTGCAACCTATGGCCACCCTGCAGCGCTTTTGTCTTTGTCAAATCCACAGCATACTTATTCGCTAGTTCAGAGAGTTTCTCATGGGCTGTCCTAGCTCTCCGGGTAACATCTTTAGCCACAAACAACAGCTCGTCTGGTTCATAGAGTTCTATTCTTTCTAGTGGCAATGTACCTTCCACTATTTCCTCCACTTCTGATTTCAGCCTCAGCACATCTAACCTTCTTGCCTTAATTGCGGCCCTCAATGTACTTTGGCTAGAAGTCCCATTAGAGTCCCTCCCGCCACAGTCCTGACTCTCTCGTCTGTTCTCTTCAGGTGTGTTAGGGGGAACCCTTCTGTTTTCCCAGCCTTCACGGTCCCACTCCTGTCAGCTGTCTCCGGAGGTGTGGTGGGATGCCCCCCTATTCTCCACACTTACGCGTTCCCATTCCTGTCTGCTTTCACCAGGTGTGCAGTGGGACACCCTCCTACTTTCCTGGTTCTCGGACCCAAACACATTCCTCGATCTATCGCTCTGAGTGTCCACAACGCTCTCCCAAGTTCTCAAATCTGGCCTTAATTCTCTCATCGACCTCGGCCTCGGTCCCCTCAGATCCATTGGTCCTCTCCAACCCATGTGCTCCTCTGAGGAGTCTGCTGATGCTGCCAAAGGAGTGCTTCTTTCTACAGGCTTTGGCAACTGCCTCCACCCATCTGCCACGTTACTCCTGTCCTCACAGAAACATCTCTCGCTCTCTCTTTGTGGTGAGCTCCCGCATTCTTTCTGTTCTGGATTGTACACGGATACTATGGGACCTATGGTAACTGGTACCGTAAGAGCATCTGGCAGTTTCTGAGAGTTGACGCTCTCTTCTACCCGAACTTTTTGTACTGTAAACCTTCCCACTACTCTCGCCACTGGGGAAGGTGGAGGTACCCTTTTCCCTTCTTCTGGGCAAAACTTGTCCCCTAAGGTACTTGCCTCACTCACCATTTTACCCCCTCCATCCCCGTCCGAGACTCCCCAGTTCTTTGCTGGTGTTTGCGTTCCTTCCAACTCAGGATTGTATGGAGGTGGTCTCTCTGACAACAGCCTCTCTATCAGGCTGTCGTCTGTCTCACTGTCTTCATCCTCCGTACTTTTCCTCTGTGCATCCCCTGTCTTTTCCAGCAATGGGTACAACCTATCCCCTTCTATGGTCTGTACCCTCCACCTCTTGGCCAATGCATCCCATCTCGCATCTTGAACCGCCCTAACTGATCGTTTCACCCTCTCTTGTCTCCTATCTCTGTTCCGTTCATGCGCTGCCCTGATCCATGCATTTAGTGCTTCGAACTGTGTTGGTCTGGGCAAGGGTCGCAACGCAGCCATAATCGCTTTCAGCTGATACAACACCTCTAGTCTAAACGTTCCATATTTAGGAAATGTCAATTCTTCGTTTCCATCTGTCATCTTACACCAGGTACTAAGCCACAATATGGTGTGTAACCCAACATTCGTTGCCATATAATAAGCTGGAGTATCCTCGGGTGGAGCCTCCTCCCCACCCCGAGGTTCTATCCTGTTGTCGCCCTTGAAACATTTCCGCAACAATTTAAAACATTTCATGATGAAAATCCACACGTTTCCTTGTTTACAGCACTCGTTTACTTCCTGATGACAATCTACCAATCCCAGCGCGGCTTCTCACTAACCGCCCTATCCCAGCGCGGCTCCACGCTAGCCGACCAATCCCAGCGCGGCTCTTTCTGACGTCACTCGCCTCCGTTTCGCAGCAGTTCCCCTCCTCTCTCCGTTCTTCTCGCGGTCTCTTATGCGTCCCAATCATAGACTGAAAATGATTACTTCCGACCAAGCAACCACTTCCCTGACTGTACGGCCACAGTCTAACTGTAATTGTCACCAAACCGGCAAATGTCTGTCCGCGAACGACCGGACAATCGCCTCAACTGATAGGTTACAAACTCACGGCAACTTCCGACCAGCGTCCGTTACCCACGCACTCACACAGTCGTTCCCCCTATCTACAGGCACTCAACTCCGCAAGACAATACAACATACAACACAACATAACCGCAATCTAACAACGCAGGACCCTTTTCATACTCACTCTCCTCCGACCTGCTGCTTTCTGCCGCACTGTCACTTTTCGTCAGTTTCCATGGAACTCCATCCGTCCGCTGCTTTCTGGACACTCTTCATTGCTTCTCTATGGGCCTCGGGGAAATCTCAACCTAATTCTAGATTACCCTCACTCCAGAAGATAAACCACCCTACTCTGCTACCAACTGGAAAGGCGGGATTTCACCTCTAGAGTCAGCTTACCATTCTCCAGAATCCCGTCACAGGTCGACTAGACCTTTTTACCTGTCATAGAGTGAATTAGGCAATCTTTTCATATGGAAAATAAACGAATTTTAGAAATCCCAATTGCTTCCCCCAAGAACCACTGACCAAACTAAGTTTGAAAGGTTTATTACATAACCAAAAATAACTGCAGGTACAAACACCTCAGCAAGAGGTTCAAAAGGTAAACAGGCACTAATACAAACATAATCCTACGGAAAAGTCTCAAGCGACTGATGAATAATACGAGGATCAATTCCAGAATCATCAGACTGAACAGAATCGCTATAACCTGAGTTCTGGTACTCATCAGGATAATAGACATAAGTTCAGGTTAGTCTGTCCCTACCCTATACTAGGTGACATCCCTACTTAACAACAGTCCATCCTAGCAAAAGGTGTCAGCCGTGGTGACTTCCAAAGAAGTTCACCCACGTCCTCTGAAATCAGGTGTAATTCTCGATCCTAGCTAAGCTCCTTGCCATCCGACTGCTCTCTCTAGCTCCTCAGCCCATCTGCTCTACTTCCACCCTCGGGGTGCTGTCCCTAATACGAAACTCCACAATGTGAATGACACGCCTTCAGGTACGCCCCTCTCGGAGGTGTTAACTTCGAAACTTTCCAGTATGGCTCTCTTCCATCTTTGTCCATGCAGACGTCCTTGGGTCCCAGACTCTTCATCGCCTCTAGTTGCTTCTTCAAATTCCTGGTCTACTCCTCCATGTCTGAGTCTAGCATTTCTAACTCTCATACACAATAGGCCCTTCTACTCTATAATCTACTTGGTGATGCACCTGCAAAGGAATATACGCAAATAGCCTCACAGTCTAATAATGTTGCAACATCTTCTAAAAGCCTCTTTTATAAAACATTTCCACATCTAATGCTAAGCAAAACTTTCGAACAGGCCTGCATCAATTCTATGAACTAGGCCTCGGCTTGATCTAAAGGCCCAACAGTTTACATTAGTCACTAGGCCTCCAACCTTAACAGCAAATACATTTTCTACTTTAAGCTAATTGTCAAATATAAAAGGCACAGTTAACTTCTAAATGCACAATAGTGCTCGTTTAAACGCACTTCTTATAAGTGAAAGATTTCATTTTAACGACATTTCTAGGTTATACAGCAAGTGTGGATGTATTCTTAACCCTGGCTCTTCAGATTTCCAATAACAGTTTCTCTAATTCTCCATCCCACATTGCATTTCAACATGATTAAAGTCCTCTATATATGCGGGTGCTGACTACTTGTACATATGATGCACCCCTACAAATTTCACTATAAATGGCGCTCTCTCAGATCTGCCAAGATTACTGCCCTAAGTGATGATTGGTAGGCTGGAGCTCGAGGGCCTGTCAAGTGGGAGAGATTGTGACCTAACAGCCAGTAGCGGATTGTGACTTTTCGAAAGTGGTGGGGCGGGTGCAAGCACTTAAAAGTGACCCCCATTCGTGAGACGTACACCCTGCACTTCACTGCCGAAGAGCAGCCCGATGCAAGGCGGGTGGGGGTCGGGGAGAAGTCCACTGCGCGAGTTGGCATACCCCTGTCAATGGTCCAGGCGGAGGCAGTAGAAGTCCGCTTAAGGTCCAGTCAAGAGGTTTGTGGTGTTGGGAGCTTAGTGCGCTGGGGAACCGGGTTCGATCCTCGCGTGGGCTCAGCATCCTGATTCTGGGCAATTCACTAATCTCCCCGTGCATACCAAAAATTATTGTGTCCTTGTGCTACGTAACTGGCGTTTGTGTAAAGCGCTCCAATACCTACAGGTCGAGATCGCGCTATATAAATCACCAGCAAAAATAAATAAATGAAAAGCACATTAAAATTACTCACTGTTTTCAGCTATCAGCTTCATCACGGACCGGGTTGTAGCTGGTTCAACGAAGGAGGGAAGTATGAAACCAGCGCAGGAAGCAGTATTTGAAATCCCGCCTCCGATTGTCATAGGGTGACTGTATCAGCAGTCATCCAGTCAGAGGAGGAGGCGGGATCCTAGAACTAGGAGACTGTTCTAAACTTAGCAACGTCAGAGATCCGGGCGAGCCGGAAATCCGACCGAAGTCCTGGCAAACCAGCTGCTTCAGGTAGCGTCTGCTTGCCTTCACTACTGCCTCACAGACACACTCTGCACATGTGTGACTTGGGCGATATTGAAAACGGACGTCCACCACACATGCGCAGGGTGTGTCTCCTTTCATCTCTTTCTCCTTCTTCTGAGACTCTCACCAACCTGTCGTTCTGGGAAAAGCACTTCATCTCCTCGTGCTGAACAAAATGAATGTGTTCCTCTTTAACACGAATGGTGTTCAGTTAAAGCTCTTACTTATACCTTAGGGTTGAGTTCGAACTGTATTAAAACTCTCCCCCAAAAAAGTTGGGCTGCGTGTGTCTTGGTCGAATTTTGCAACAAGTTGTTCATATTTCTGGCTACTTTTTGATTGTGTTTCTTGGCCTGTTGCTTATGGGTGCTGTATTTCCATGTCTTGCGTTTACCGGTCTAATGGTATAGACCTGGTATTTTCATACCCGGTAATGCACTGGCGATATGGAGAGCATTAAGGGACTCCGTAATAACGATACCAAGACAGGCAGACAAATCTTGAAAATCCAGGTATAATGACTGGAATTACTGGCCATAATCGGTTATTCCAGACCCTAGATTTACAGTCTTCACCCAGAATTTGTAATAATGAACAGATTAGTTGCGGCGGTTTACTCAAACGTAAAAACAAAAGTATGTGAAATGTTTAAAAAGTCATCGGTGCTTTCCCGAAAAACTGTCTATTACTACATAAATCATGACTAAAAAATCCAGGCAAACAAATTTTAGATTAAGAATATCTCATACAACCTGTAGTCAAGGCTCACTTTACATCCGTTCCTTCTACCTGTCTCCTGAGTTTTTCAAAAAACTGTTACTAACAATACATTGCATGTTATGCAACGTGAGGTCATAGGAATTTCAAGATACTCTGAAAGCCCATGTGACTACAGTCCCTCGTCTCTTTCCATAGACTTAGTTCAAATAAACATAGTTGTCTCTTCGGGAGAAAGATGGAATGAATATGAATAATGATGACTAGATATGAGTTTTTGGTGCGCTATTTTATGACTAAAATTACGCTCAGATCATGAAATGCAAGCATTAAACTCTTGCTTTTTGTCGATCTGATTGATATATGAAAGCTTGACAAATATTGAAAAGCATGACAACGTCTGCAGGGTCGATACAAAACATGAGGCCTATTGAAAAAATAGTAAACTAACCACACATTGATCTAATAAGAAATGAAGAACATGGTTACAACTATGCTCCATCGAAAGAACATCTGCATAGGAGAAATATATGCTCCATGTCTGAAGATTAATTGTTTTGTAGTCGATGGCCCAAGAGCATGATGCTGTTCGTTTGGAGAATATTTAAGAAGCACTGTGACGAGATAATGCAATGTTTATGATCTGTTGGTGACATTACCCCGCTGCTTGTGATAAGATGAAAGTATCGCCCGTAGTTCACATATTTTCTTGCATTTATTTATGGACTAATGTAAAGGCAGTCACACAAGGTGACATTCAAGATGCTCTAACCTCGTGTAAACCCGGAACCACACTGTACATCCCGCACATGCCTGCCTTTATATGGAAATAAAAGATTTGCCTGCTATTTGTCAATGTCACCTCAAGAACCCACTATGGCCAAAGCGCTTTCCGTTGTTTTCAGTTTATCTTTCCGTTGTTTCTCCAAGGAAACACTGGGGTCAGTGCTTTAAGGGAGCCTATTGACCCTTTACAAACCTCATCCGTTTGTAAGTCAATGGGGAATTTCATCAGTCTAAGAATCTACTGGAACGCACTTCCATCTGAACAAAACTCAGTCAGACGTTTCACCCGAATAACTCTGATGCATTGATGCATGATGATCATGATCCTCCAAGGGCCTGTCAGGAGAGTTTGAGGGTTTAGATCAAAACACTATTATAAAACACCCCAAGATGCTTTCAGAATTTTAATGCAATAGGTTTCCTTTTGCCAGTAAACACGACTTCTTTAGAGTCAACCTGATCCCAAGCCTAACATTCAAATAACTGATCACGGTGTAGACTAATAATGCTCTTAGGACAGAGCGGGGCTCGCACAATAATCTGCTTGTTGGTGGGACAGTGAGTGGTACCTAGTGAAAGTGAAAATAGGTTAGTTAGGGAGAAAGAACTCTTAAAGAGGACATAGAAGACATCTAGGTAAAATTAAAGCAGGAAAGATAGTCAGAGAGAGCATATTATTTTAAGAAACAGAAGACAGACTCGAAAAGGAAGAAGAGAATGGACACTATTGAAAGGCTATAAGCATACACCACTGACTCCCCAAGAACTTTGAACACCAGGAAGCTTGAAGACTGGAAGGGAACTTGCATGGGACATGCTACACAGGAGCGCATCACAGGTATTTGTGAAACCACAAGAAGAAGGTAGGGGCCTCCAGGTAGAGGAAGCCCTTACTGGAAAGATGCCAAACATCTGGAGTAGGGCCGCTTCAGAAGGGGAGGACATGTAGAAGGAATACGAGGCCCCCGCAGATACTGTTCAATGCCGGGTGAAGAGGATGAAACAGAATGGGAAGACTAGTGAATCACAGTCCTTCATCCTTAAGGCAACTAGTCCTGTCATTTCCCAGGGAGAGACTGTGGCACATACAGTCGCATGGGTGCAAGAAGGTTTTTTTTGATGTTGCCTCATTCCTTTTAATATCGTTGGGTAATACTACACTCTATACACCTCAAAAGGCAGTCTACCACTAAAGAGGATCAGGCACAGAATGCAGAACTCTGTTGCAAGAAATTGGAGTTTTAGTTGAAGAGAGTTAGAACCCGCTTCAAATAATCCAACATTTCGGTTTCAACTTAACATCATATGCTGGCGATACCCAGATTGTGATTGCTGCTCATAAAGATCAAGCATCCCCTGCAATGCAGTTTCAAAACTGCATGAGGTAAATCAGCAGCTGGATGGGCAGGCAATATCTCAAATTGAATTCGGACAAAACCGAAGTAGTGATCTTTGGTAATCTCCAACCAAGACGGGATGGACTCTGGTGGCCTGTTGAGATCGGAGAGTTACCAAAACCTGTAGAAAACGCAAAGAACCTTGGGGTGCTGATTGACAATGAACTTACCTTCTCCCAGCATACCAATGCTACCGTTCTGAACGCCTTCTCTTTGATTCGGAAACTGAAAAAGGTTCCTCCCTACATCCCCCTCGATTCCAGGAGGAAGGTTGTAACTGCAGTGGCACTATTAAATTAGACTACTGTAATAGCCTTGTGGTGTTGCTGTCATTTCTGGAATCAAGAACTCCGCTGTGTTCAGGATTCCAGAGGAGACAGTTAAGACCCAGGCTCAACTTACAGACGCATCTTTTCAACTCTGCGTAATAAATGTATATAATATTGACTTACCACTCATCTGGACCATCTTGGTTATTTCACTGGTGACGATCGGAGAAGAACTGTGGAGCCTGGAGTCCTGCTACATGCAGATCAGATTGTTTTCGCATGGAGGTTGCTCTGTGGATGTCAGGTAGCATTCTGGATGGTGAATGAATGTATCCAGTAACATCCTGTGTAAACCGCATCTTCCAGGGTCACTCGGTGAGTGTTGGACCCATTTTTAAAGTTTTTCCGACAATTGTCTTATCTTCAATCTGCGCATGCTCCGTCTTTGATAGCATGACTTAGGAACGTCACAGCGAGTGTGGCCATACTTTGGGAAGAGTTTCAAGGCCTCAATTCATGCATGACGTAAGGATGTTAACACGCGCGGCAGCCATATTTTGGGAAAGTATTTACATCGTGTCAGTCATTTCAGAACTGGTACTGAACCTAAAAGAGACATGCAACGCGGCGGACATTTTGAGTGTAATATTTATGACCAAGGAACACATTTTTAAGTCATAAGTTGTGACAATGACTGGAAATGGGTCATGAGTTAAAACAACTACTGGAAATAAGTTTCAAACCATTATATTTTTGATTTGGAGAATATTTAAGTGTACATTAAAAAAATGTTCATCAATTTAAAATAAATAAGTCACAAAACAAAACAACATTTTCAATGGAAACATTTTCTGCTCCTGCACCTTTCTTTGCTTCACCTGGAGAACCTATTCTAGAGTGGAAAAGGTTGAAGGAAGGCTTTCAAGTTCATATTGAAGCAATTGATGGTATAAAGAACATACAGATAAACGTAAATTAGCTATATTAAAACATTGTTTAGGTGCAGAGGGAAGACATATTCTTAACCATACACCTCCTAGTAACAACAGAGTATCATCATCTGAAGATGACGTTGATGTGTATGAAGAGGCTATTAGGCAAATGGACAAACGGTACATTAAAAAAGTAAATGAAGTAGTCTCTCGGCACAAATTTCTTAGCAGAGGACAATTGGCTAATGAATCCATAGATTCTTTTGTGAATGATTTAAGGATACTAGCAACAAAGTGTAACTATTCAACATTTCATGATCAGATGTTGCTCGATCAAATGGTGCATAAAGTGGCAGATGTCAAGCTTCAAGGAAAACTGCTTGATGCGGAAGATCTAACTTTGGATAAAGCTTTAGACCTCGCTCATCACTTTGACAATATGAAGATTGGTTTAAAGGAACTTGCCAAGCAAAAGATATCTGAAGTTAATGCTGTTGAAAAAACCAACTATGAAGAAAATGCTTCTAACAAGATGAAATACAAAAGTCAACAGTATCAAGATAAAAAAGAATATATATGTTTTAAATGTGGCATTTCTTATCATTTGGCAAATGACAGAAGGTGTCCAGCTGCGGGTCAAGAATCTAGGTATTGTAAGTTAAAAGGTCATTTTACAAAGATGTGCAGGAACACATAAATACAAGAGTAACGGTTTGGATCGCAAAGGTCAAAATGATGAAAGTATAAAAGAGGTTAAAAGTGATATTGATGAAGATGAGTTTCTTTTAGCAGTATATGAAGTCAATAGTAGTGACAAAGATGCTCCTTATTGTACGGTGGTCATTGGTGGAAAGGATGTAAATATCATGGCTGATTCTGGTGCAAGACACACTATCATTGGTTATGAATGGTTAAAAGAATTTCAAAATTTGAGTTTATCTCCTCCAGACATAAGGTTGGTTGGGTATACAAGGATACCCATTGATGTTCTAGGGTTCCTTACGACCACCATACGTTTTAAAGGTAAAACCATGTAATCTAAAGTTTATGTGGCAAAAGATGGTTCTTGCTTTTTGGGTTGGCCTCAACATAGAGATATGATGATAACCTTAGATCCTAACCACCCTGATCAGATACTTGGATATTCTGATCTGATTTCAAATGTCGAAACTGATCCTGCATCAGAATGGGAAAGGAGATTTCCCAGTGTTTTCTCTACTTCAAAATTGGGTCTTTTAAAATAATGTGTACATAAGATCATTCTTAAACAAGATGCTGTACCCAGAGTTCATAAGGTTAGGAATGTCCCATTGCATTTAAGGCAAGCTGTAAAAAGTGAACTTCAAAGACTGTGTGAATTGGATGTTATTGAAGAAATAGAATCTTCGGAGTGGTTATCTCCGGTAGTTGTCGCACATAAACCCAATGGTAAAGTAAGATTATGTGTAGGCTTGAGAGATCTAAATAACAGTGTGTGGGTTGACAGACATCCATTGCCAAATATTAATGAGATGTTCATGAAATTGAAAGGAGCATCCATATTTTATACCATGGATTTATCTAATGCGTACCACCAGATAGCACTACACGAAGATAGTAAACATCTCACGTCTTTTATCACTTCAGAAGGGGCGTTCAGGTACAAAAGAATGCCTTTTGGTTTAATATCAGCATCCTCTGTTTTCCAGAGAGTAATGCATAATTTGTTTAAGGACATTGAAAAAGTCCTATATTTTCAAGATGATATTTTGATTTTTGCATCCAATCCATCTGAACATACTGACATTCTACACAAGGTTTTGTGCATTTTGCAAGACAACTGGCTTACTCTTACAAAAGAAAAATGTAAATTTGGTGTGTCATCCGTGGCATCCTTGGGTCATTCTATAAGCAAGCAGGGCATTTCTCCAAAATAAAATTTGATCAGGGCTATTGAATTAGCTCCTGATCCCGAGAATAAGGATCAACTCAGATCTTTTCTGGGACTTGCCGAATATTATGCAAAGTTTATTCCATTGTTTTCTGATAAGACTGTGAACATTAGATATTTAATGAAAAAAAATGTATCATTTTTATGGGATGACAATTGTATAAAGGAATTCAAAGACCTGAAGAAGACTATTGCATCTGCACCTGCTTTGTCAACTTTTGACACGGCATATAATTCAATTATCATAATACCCGATGCAAGTAATGCTGGCATTGGAGCGGTTTTGATGCAGATTCAGAAAGGTCAATTGGTCACCATTGGTTTTGCGTCTAGACCATTAAGAGGTGCGGAGTGTAAATACTCTACTTTGGAAAAAGAAACTCTTGCTTGTTGGTGGGGGATTGAATATTTTCGAAAATATGTTTATGGAACAGTTTCAAAGTGAGGTCTGATCATCGACCTTTAGTTGATTTATTCACTGCTAAAGGATGCGGCAAAGCGACTTCAAGAATTGCAAGATGGTAATATAAATTACAAGACTTTCATTTTAAGGCAAAATACATTCCAGGGGTAAGAAATATATTGGCTGATTGTCTGTCGAGACTGCCTACACCTGATGATAATATGGTGGAGGAAGATAATGACTTGGAAAGCGTTGTTTCTATTTGTGAAGTGTCAAAAGGTTGTATTCAAGAGAAAGAAGGGAAATTAGCATGCAATAAGGATACAACACTGAGGCATGTAATTATATATGTTAAATCCACATGGCCCCGAAAAGCTGATTTGTCCGAAAATCTTCTTTCTTTCTTTCAGATTGCCCATGAGTTGTCTTTAAAAGAGTATGTGTTGTTAAGAGGTCTACAATTAGATGTGCTCTGCGATTTACAGCTAAATATTTTGGATATGGCTCATGAAGGTCATCCTGGTATGATTAGCATGAAAAGAAGGATTAGGAGTGAATTTTGGTGGCCAGCTATGGATAAAGCCATTGAACGGAAGGTTAGAGACTGCATGGAGTGTTGTTTAAGTGATAAATCTCAGAAACACATTTCGTATGAGCATTTACCTATATCTAGACCCAGTCGTGTTTGGGAAAGTGTTTCATTAGATATTTCTGGGCCTTTGTGTTATAATAAGAATGCAGTGTATGCAATTATTTTGATAGATCAAATGTCACAGTGGGCGGAAGTGAAAATTGTTTCTAGTGCAACCTCTAGTGTGGTGATAACATTTTTAAATGAGGTTTTTGAAAGACAAAGTTTTCCAGAGTCAATTACAACTGATAACAGGGTGCAATTTGTATCTGTTGAGATGAAAGATTTTATGAAATGTCATGGTATAAGACATAAACATGCTTCTGTATATTATCCCCAAAGCAATGGAATTGTGGAAAGGTGGATAAGAGTATTTAAAGAAGGATTACAGTTAGCTTTGCAAAATGGAAAGGAGTGAAATCAAACGATAAGTGAAATTTTGTGGTGTTATAGGAACACTCCTAGGAGTATGGGGGATTTATCTCCTTTTGAGGAAATGAGAGGAAGGAAGAGCATTTTTAATATGAGTCAATCCTGGATGAGAGATTTGTTTGTGGACAAGGTCAAAACAAAAAATTATTGAAAAGACATTTCTACGCAAGTGAGTGTCAATGATTGGGTACGTGTTAAGAAAGGCAGATTGGTCAAGTCAGGGGTGTCTAGGTACTCCAGTCCATTAAAGGTAATTCGTGTTGGAAGACAGGTGGTAGAATTATCTGACAGCAATGTGTGGAGTATGTCTAAGATAATTAAAATACCTCAGTGGTTATGGCCAAAAGAGAGGTTTAATGATTCTTGTATCTCAAGAGATTTCAAATCTGCAAATAGTGCAAAAAATTGGAGAAAGTTCACCACATCATATGGTGAAAATTCTCACAACCAACGTGTACAAAGAAAACAACAAAATCCTGTGTGGTATAAGGATTATACATTTGATTAGAAGTGTGTATTAATTTCTGACAATTTATTCCTGCCAGTATGAAAAGTATTTTCCTGTTGTCACTGTAGATTCTGTCATGTGAAATGTTATTACATATGAAAGAAGATTTCTTGTTAATCTATGTATTTTATTAACTTTTGAAATTTGTGTATTCTTAGTGTTATTTATTTATTTTTAAAGAATTATTTACGAAGGGGAATGTGTGGTGTTGCTGTCATTTCTGGAATCAGGAACACCGCTGTGTTCAGGATTCCAGAGGAGACAGTTAAGACCCGGGCTCAACTTACAGACGCATCTTTTCAACTCTGCGTAATAAATATCTATAATATTGACTTACCACTCTTCTGGACCATCATGGTTATTTCAAGCCTCTATCTTAATATGCAGAAGCAACATCTGAAAAAAACTTCAGAACGTACAAAACACAGCTGCCAGGCTTTTGTTGAACCTAGCAAAGTATGAATCAGTTTCTAAAGACATTCGGAAACTCCACTGGCTTCCTATGGCACAACCCAAAAGTTCAAGACACTTTGTTTCACCTATAAGGCCTTGAATAACACAGGGCCAGTATTTCTGAAAAGTATCTTCTCCTGGTGCCACCCTGGCAGATAGCTATGGTCCACCAATCCCAGGCTTATGATGGCTCCAAGGATTCAAACCTCGAGTTGGGGAGGCCGAAGCATAGGTCACGGTATGGCAAAACTATGGCATAGGCTCCCTATGGACATTAGAGCTGCAAAGTCTCTTGCCTTATTTAGAAAAGACCTGAAAACATGGCTATTCTTAAATTAATTTACTTCTCCCCTTTCCTTCCTCAGGGCTTACGTTCAGGTTTAGCACCAAGAAACCTCTGGGTATTCGTGTGCTTGATAAGTTATATTAACATAACATAACAATCTGTTAGGAATTGGGTCTCTTGTTGGCAGAGGTATACGCACTGTCGAAGTAGGGACCGCAATCCAAGTCAGAGTAAGTCACAACAAACCCTAAATTATCCTTTGCTCACCCTTGGATCAGAGCAGTCATGCCTTAACTTAGGAGGTAATGTGTAAAGTATTTGTGAAACACTTAGACCAGTAACACAGTGAAAATACCACAAAAAGACTTTGCAACATATTAGAAAAAGCATTGGAAATGCAATAGGTCTCAGATTTATTTGAGTTAGAGCAAATGGCATTGTAAATGGCAATGTCTTTTCACCATGAGTTATGGAGTGTATGCATGTGGTGTGTAGTGGAATTATGTGGGTTGGATTGGAATTGTAGCAATGGTGGCATGCTGCGCTTTAGATGACTATGTTTAACAGTAAAGTGTGCAATACTGCGATTGCTACAATAGTTAATTGTGGATGCGTTAACAATTGATGTGTGCACTGATGGCTGGTGATGTGTGTGCCTGTAGAAACTGTGCACTGATGGCTGGTGGTGTGTGTGCCTGGTGGAAGCGTGCACTGACGGCTGGTGGTGTCACACACACTACTGGCCCTGTATACCCACATACTGTTAACCCTGCATACTCACATACTGATCACCCTGCATACTCTAACACTGCCCACCCTGCATACTCACACTCTGCTCACCTTGCATACTCACATACTGCTCACCCTGCATACTCACACACTGCTCACCCTGCATACTCACACACTGCTCACCCTGCATACTCACACACTGCTCACCCTGCACACTCACAGACTGCTGGCCCTAGACACCCACATACTGCTCACCCTGCATACTCACATACTGCTCACCCTGCATACTCACACACTGCTCACCCTGCACACTCACACACAGCTGCCCCTGGAACCCACATACTGATCACCCAGCATATTCACACACTGCTCACCCTGCACACTCACACACTGCTGGCCTTGGACACCCACATACTGATCACCCTGCATACTCACATACTGATCACCCTGCATACTCACACACTGCTCACCCTGCATACTCACACACTGCTCACCCTGCGCACTCACACACTGCTGGCCCTGGACACCCACATACTGCTGGCCCCGGAAACCCACATACTGCTCACCCTGCATACTCGCACACCGCTCCCCCTGCACACTCACACACTGCTGACCCTGGACACCCACATACTGATCACCCTGCATACTCACATGCTGCTCACCCTGCATACTCACACACTGCTCACCCTGCACACTCACACACTACTGGCCTTGGACACCCACACAGCACTCACCCTGCATACTCACACACTGCTCACCCTGCACACTCACACACTGCTGGCCCTGGACACCCACACACTGCTCACCCTGCATACTCACACACCCTGCACACTCACACACTGCTAGCCCTGGACACCCACATACTAATCACCCTGCATACTCTAACACTGCTCACCCTGCATACTCTAACACTGCTCACCCTGCATACTCACACTCTGCTCACCTTGCATACTCACACACTGCCCAGGACACCCACACACTGCTCACCCTGCATACTCACACACTGCTCACCCTGTACACTCACACACTGCTCACCCTGCATACTCTCACACTGCTCACCCTGCACACTCACACACTGCTGGCCCTGGACACCCACATACTGATCACCCTGTATACTCACATACTGATCACCTTGCATACTCACACACTGCTCACCCTGCATACTCACACACTGCTCACCCTGCAAACCCACACACTGCTGGTCTTGGACACCCACATACTGCTGGCCCTGGACATCCACACACTGCTCCCCCTGCATACTCACACACTGCTCACTCTGCACACTCACACACAGCTGGCCCTGGACACCCACATACTGATCACCCTGCATACTCACACACTGCTTACCCCGCACACTCACACACTGCTGGCCCTGGACACTCACACACTGCTCACCCTGCTTACTCACACACTGCTCACCCTGCACACTCACACACTGCTCACCCTGCACACTCACACACTGCTGGCCCTGGACACCCACATACTGATCACCCTGCATACTCACATACTGCTCACCCTGCACACTCACACACTGCTGGCCCTGGACACCCACATACTGCTCACCCTGCATACTCACATACTGCTTGCCCTGCACACTCACACACTCCTGGCCCTGGTAACCCACATACTGATCACCCTGCATACTCACACACTGCTCGCCCTGCACACTCACACACTGCTGGCCCTGGACACCCACATACTGATCACCCTGCATACTCACACTCTGCTCACCTTGCATACTCACAAACTGCTCAGGACACCCACACACCGCTCACCATGCATACTCACACACTGCTCACCATGTACACTCACACACTGCTTACCCTGCTTACTCACACACTGCTCGCCCTGCACACTCACACACTGCTGGCCCTGGACACCCACATACTGATCTCCCTGCATACTCACATACTGATCACCTTGCATACTCAAACACTGCTCACCCTGCACACTCACACACTGCTCACCCTGCATACTCACACACTGCTCACCCTGTACACTCACACACTGCTGGCCCTGAACACTCACACACTGCTCACCCTGCATACTCACACACTGCTCACCTTGCACACTGACACACTGCTCACCCTGCACACTCACACACTGCTTGCCCTGGCACTGGACACCCATATATTGATCACCCTGCATACTCACACACTGCTCACTCTGCATACTCACACACTGCTCATCCTGCACACTCACACACTGATGGCCCTGGACACCCACATACTGCTCACCCTGCACACTCACACACTGCTGACCCTGGACTCCCACATACTGCTCACCCTGCATACTCACACACTGCTCACCCTGCACACTCACACACTACTCATCCTGCACACTCACACACTGCTTTCCCTGCATACTCACACACTGCTCATCCTGCACACTCACACACTGCTGGCCCTGGACACCCACATACTGATCACCCTGCATACTTACACACTGCTCACTGCTCACCCTGCACACTCACACACTGCTCACCCTGCACTCTCACACACTGCTCACCCTGCACTCTCACACACTGCTCACCCTGCACACTCACACACTGCTCATCCTGCCTGCTCACACACTGCTCACCCTGCATGCTCACACACTGCTCACCCTGCATGCTCACACACTGATCACCCTGCACACTCACACACTGCTCACCCTACACACTCACACACTGCTCACCCTACATATTGCGAAAAGACCTAGCTCTGCCCTTTGGCCTGTGTTGTAATCATACAGTAGGTTGTGAGTAGTTGCGCTTGATTGGTTGGGGCGTCCCCTCCTTGCTGCTCCCCTCAGAGAGGGCCGGCTGCCTCTATGAAGCTCCCAAGACACGTGTTCAGCTGCTCTTCGTTTTAGCTCCTGTGTGTCAGTGCACCGTCTAAGCGCACAAGCATACCGTGCTATCTCTGGAACACTCACACTACTGAGTCACTCTCACTCTGCAGTCACTCTCACTCTGCAGTCACTCTCACTCTGCAGTCACTCTCACTCTGCAGTCACTCTCCAGTCACTCTTACTCTGCAGTCACTCTCACTCTGCAGTCACTCTCACTCTGCAGTCACTCTCACTCTGCTGTCACTCATGCTGTCACTCTCACTCTGCTGTAAATGTAAAATGTAAATGTAAAAATGTAAATGTATGTGTCTTGTAAAGTGCATTGCTGCCCTGAGGCGTCGTGGCGCTGTACACCGCTGGGGAACCCGTCCTGGCTATCCCTGTGAGATGGTCCCTACTGGGTATCTCCAAGGTGAAACCAGGCATCCCTGGCGAATGTGGGGGGCCGTTGTAGAGATGAGGCAAGCTAATGCCCAAAGTTGCCGAGTGTGATCCCTGGTTAGAGTAGGCACCGAGGCGAGAAATATTGAGTCCGCTGACCCTGGTCCACGACCCTGCCGCGTCGGGAATTGAACCCTGGTCCCGGGCCATTCTCTGCTTCCGGGTCTGCCGCCTCTAACCAGTGAGCCACACCACTCCACTATCCACTGTCACTCTCACTCTGCAGTCACTCTTACTCTGCTGTCACTCATGCTGTCACTCTCACTCATGCTGTCACTCATGCAGTCACTCTAACTCTGCAGTCACTCTCACTCTGCAGTCACTCTCACTCAGCAGTCACTCATGCTGTCACACTCACTCAGCAGTCACTCATGCTGTCACTCCCACTCTGCTGTCACTCATGCTGTCACTCTCACTCTGCTGTCACTCATGCTGTCACTCTCACTCATGCTGTCACTCATGCAGTCACTCTAACTCTGCAGTCACTCTCACTCTGCAGTCACTCTCACTCAGCAGTCACTCATGCTGTCACACTCACTCAGCAGTCACTCATGCTGTCACTCCCACTCTGCTGTCACTCATGCTGTCACTCTCACTCTGCTGTCACTCATGCTGTTACTCTCACTCTGCTGTCACTCATGCTGTCACTCTCACTCTGCAGTCACTCTCACTCAGCAGTCACTCATGCTGTCACTCTCACTCTGCAGTCACTCTCACTCTGCAGTCACTCTCACTCTGCAGTCACTCATGCTGTCACTCTCACTCATGCTGTCACTCTCACTCTGCAGTCACTCTCACTCTGCAGTCACTCTCACTCTGCAGTCACTCTCACTCAGCAGTCACTCATGCTGTCACACTCACTCAGCAGTCACTCGTGGTGTCACTCTCACTCTGCTATCACTCATGGTGTCACTTTCACTCTGCTGTCACTCATGCTGTCACTCTCATTCTGCTGTCACTCATGCTGTCACTCTCACTCTGCTGTCACTCATGCTGTCCCTCTCACTCTTCTGTCACTCTAACTCTGCTGTCACCCTCACTCTGTAGTCACTGTCATTTTGCAGTCACTCTCACTCAGCAGTCACTCATGCTGTCACTCTCACTCTGCTGTCACTCTCACTCTGCAGTCACTCTCACTCTGCAGTCACTCTCACTCTGCAGTCACTCATGCTGTCACTCTCACTCTGCTGTCACTCATGCTGTCACTCTCACTCTGCTGTCACTCATGCTGTCACTCTCACTCTGCTATCACTCTGCTATCACTCTCACTCTGCTGTCACTATCACTCTGCTGTCACTCTGCTGTCACTCTCACTCTGCAGTCACTCTCACTCTACAGTCACTCTCACTCTGCTGTCACTCATGCTGTCACTCTCACTCATGCTGTCACTCTCACTCTGCAGGCACTCTCACTCTGCAGTCACTCTCACTCAACAGTCACTCATGCTGTCAAACTCATTCAGCAGTCACACATGCTTTCACTCTCACTCTGCTGTCACTCATTTATTTATTTTATTTATTTTTAAAATTTCTAGAGCGCGCAAATACCTTCCGGTGTCTCGGCGCTGATGTGTACAGATTGCAGGGGTTGTGAGAAGATGTTACTGGTTAAAAAGCCATGTCTTAAGATGTTTTCGAAAGGAAAACAGCGAGGTATGTTCCTTGATCTGGGAAGGAATCTGGTTCCACAGTTTGGATGCAGCCACTACAAACCGTCTGTCTCCCCAAGTTGCCTTTTTTGTTGGGGGAATTTGGAGCTGTTGGGCTGTGGATGAACGCAGGGTTCGACTGGGTTTGTAAATTTTAAAGGCACTTTTGAAGAAGTCGGGACCATTATTATTCAAGGCTTTGTAAGTAATACACATGGCCTTGAACTTTATCCTGCTTCTTATGGGTAGCCAGTGAAGCTCTCTAATTATAGGAGAGATAGAGGCGTATTTTGGTATCCCCAAGAGGACCCTTGCAGCAGCATTTTGAACAAGCTGTAGCTTATTCACCACTTGTTCTTGTGCATTAAGCAGGAGGCCATTGCAGTAGTCCACCTTGGATAATACCAAGGAGGACATTAAAGTTTTACCAGCAGTGGGAGGAAGAAACGGGAGCAGTTTCTTCACCATTCTCAAGGTGAAAAAGGAGGCCGAGACCACGGCGTTAGCGTGACCAAGGAACGTGAGCTTACTGTCGAAGAGCACGCCCAAGTTTTTCACCTTGGCAACTGGCAGTGGAGGCATACCCAGTTCCGAAGGCCACCAGACCGGAGACCAAGACGGAGTTAGTTCGCCAAAAACCAATACCTCCGTCTTGTCGGAATTTAGCTTTAAGCAATTCCGGTTCATCCATGTACTGATAGCCTTCATGCCTGCCTGAAAGTTGGCTGCCACAGCTTCTCCGTTTTTATGTATCTCCAGGATCAGCTGTGTGTCATCGGCATACGATGTAAGCCCTATGCCGAATGACTTTATTACCCTCGCCAAGTCCGACACATAGATGTTGAAAAGTGTCGGACTTAGCGAGGAGGCTTGGGGGACACCGCAAGGAAGAGAGAAGTCGGGGGAACTGAAGTTTCCCATCTTCACGGACTGTATCCTGTTGGCCAGGAAGGATGCAAGCGTTGCTCTGGCCCTGCCCTGGATGCCAAGGGCAGCGACACGGTCGATCAGAATAGAATGATCGACCGTGTCGAAGGCGGCGGATAAATCCAGTAGTATTAAGATAGCAGTGCCACCCCTGTCCATGATAATCCTAACCTCCTCAGCCGCTTTAATCAGGGCCGTCTCCGTCCCATGGCCCTTCCGGAACCCGAACTGCGTGTTGTCCAGCAGGTCATTCTGGTCAATAAAGGTTGACAGGTGTTGGTTCATCACCTTTTCAATAATTTTTGAAGGGTAGGGGAGAGAGGCAATTGGACGGTAATTTTTGGGCTCTAAGGGATTTAGTGCGGGTTTTTTCAAGAGGGGTGTTACAGTTGACTTTTTCCAAATTACGGGAAATACACCTGTCTGAAATATGGCTTTACAGATGTTGGTGAGTACTGGGGCTATTAGGTCAGGGACTGTTTTAATGATGGGGGCAGGGGTCCAGAGGGGATCCTGACTTAACAGTATTTATGAGCTCCGTCATGGATACCGGTGGTATGAAAGCCTCTAGGATTAGTTTTGATGAGCAAAGGGGAGTCCCCAGCGGGACTATATTTGTAGTCGATGTTGTGGTAAATTTATTGAAAGTGTCAATGACCTTGGCCTGAAAGAAGTCTGCCACCTTGTTGCAGAATGATTGAGATGGTTCGACAGAGGGTGGGGCAGGAGGATTGGCTAGGTCTTTTACCACCTGATACAGCTGTTTGTTTGAATTAAGAGCGTTTGCTATTTGTGTGCTGTAGAAGGCGCATTTCTCCGCAGTGATCATCTTTCTGTAACTAGTCAACGCGTTCTTATATATCTCTTTGTCGAGGTCTGCATAGTTCCTACGCCAGCGCCGCTCCAAGTTTCTGCAGCGTTGCCTCTCGAGCCGTAATGACTCCGAGAACCAAGCCGCCGAAGGTTTGATGCGGTTAGGCTTCATTTTTTTGGGGGGGGCTAGGCGATCTAGTGCCTTAAGTAGCCAGCATTGATAGTTCAGAGCAGCTTCGTGAGGGTCGGACCTATCTTCGGGTATCGAGGATTCCAAGATGTTATGTAGGGTAGTAACATCAATATTTTTCCAGTCACGACATAAGATCGGCGGGCAGGTGCTAGTGGAGATGTTTTTGTGAGGTTTAACTAAGATCGTGAATTTGACAGCTAAGTGATCTGTCCAGGTAAGAGGAAGCACTGTGGGAATAGTAATGTGGGTATTGTTAGTAAATAAGGCATCTAAAGTGTGCCCTGCTTGGTGGGTGGCTGAGCTGACCTGCTGTTCTAAGCCAGCGGCCAAAAAGTCAGAAATTAGCGTGTGTGAGTCCTTGTCTTTCTCATTCTCCAAGTGGAAGTTAAAATCTCCCAAAATAGTGTAATCTTGGTTGGCAGCTACTGGTTCTAGTAGCGGGTTAAGTGATTTTAGGAAGAGCGTGCGTGAAGTGGGTGGTCGGTAAAGGAGAACTCCTTTGAAAGTTTGTATGGGAGAGAGAAAAATAGTAAAGGCGAGGGCTTCTGCACAGTTGTAAGCAAGTGGTTCGGTTTTTATGGAGAGCTTAGTTCGATGTATGATAGCTAGCCCCCCCCTCTTTTCCCTGACGATCTGTCTAGTCTTATTACTTGATAGCCAGCTGGAGTGGCAATGTTAAAGTCTGGGCCAGATGCAAGGTCTGCCCAGGTCTCAGTAATAAACATGATGTCAGTATTTTGGCTGGTTATCAAATCTGCAACGTCATTCCTATGTTTTATAAGAGATCGTGCATTTATCAGAATGCAATTTATATAGGTAGCGCTATCATCTCCTAAGGGTGCAACCGAGGGGTGCTGGGAAATGGATGATGTAATTGTGAAATCGCAATTTGGGCAGACGGAATGTGAAAGGTTGTACAATGAACAAAAGTCAAAGTGGGAGCAATCCCTGTTCTGCGTTCTGTTTCCTATGGTCAGGAGCTGAGACCTGGAGTAATTGAATACCTTAGATGTATGGTGGGCAGAGGGGGGGGCACACAGCGTGGACCCAGCGCGGACTGGCGCAGACTGGCACCCCTTTGGCGCGGCTTCGGCGCGGAGACGGCGCTCCCGCTGCGCTCTACCGCTGCGCTTCCGGCCGGCCATTTTAAATCCTGAGCCCCGCCCCCAGCTGAGACACTAGCTCCCTTGTGATTGGAGAGCCAGCGCTGAGGCGCGATGGAGCTGACCCTGCCCTCCACGCAAACGGCACAGAGCCGCGATGGAACGGGGCTAAGGGTGGGCACAATAATACAACACAAGGTGAGTTAGAGCGAGTGGTTTTAAAAGAGTACAATTATTAAATCAATTGCATGGGTGACAGAACGTTTTTAAAAAAAGCTAATACAACTATTAAATCAATTGCATGGGTGACAGAACGTTTTTTAAAAAGCTAATGCATTTTAGCGTTTTTACAATGGCCGATCACATACAGAGGAGGATCCCCTCGCAATCTGTAGTAGCACAACAGACCAGACAGAGAGCTGCCACCACCCTGCTAGTTAGTCGAGCGGCTCGATGTTGCTTCGACTTAAATCCTGAGCCCCGCCCCCAGCTGAGACACTAGCTCCCTTGTGATTGGAGAGCCAGCGCTGAGGCGCGATGGAGCTGACCCTGCCCTCCACGCAAACGGCACAGAGCCGCGATGGAACGGGGCTAAGGGTGGGCACAATAATACAACACAAGGTGAGTTTGAGCGAGTGGTTTTAAAAGAGTACAATTATTAAATCAATTGCATGGGTGACAGAACGTTTTAAAAAAAAGCTAATACAACTATTAAATCAATTGCATGGGTGACAGAACGTTTTTTAAAAAGCTAATGCATTCTAGCGTTTTTACAATGGCCGATCACATACAGAGGAGGATCCCCTCGCAATCTGTAGTAGCACAACAGACCAGACAGAGAGCTGCCACCACCCTGCTAGTTAGTCGAGCGGCTCGATGTTGCTTCGACTTAAATCCTGAGCCCCGCCCCCAGCTGAGACACTAGCTCCCTTGTGATTGGAGAGCCAGCGCTGAGGCGCGATGGAGCTGACCCTGCCCTCCACGCAAACGGCACAGAGCCGCGATGGAACGGGGCTAAGGGTGGGCACAATAATACAACACAAGGTGAGTTTGAGCGAGTGGTTTTAAAAGAGTACAATTATTAATTCAATTGCATGGGTGACAGAACGTTTTTAAAAAAAGCTAATACAACTATTAAATCAATTGCATGGGTGACAGAACGTTTTTTAAAAAGCTAATGCATTCTAGCGTTTTTACAATGGCCGATCACATACAGAGGAGGATCCCCTCGCAATCTGTAGTAGCACAACAGACCAGACAGAGAGCTGCCACCACCCTGCTAGTTAGTGCTCATGCTGTCGCTCTCACTCTGCTGTCACTCATGCTGTCTTTCTCACTCTGCCGTCACTCTGCTGTCACTCTCACTCTGCTGTCACTCTTACTCTGCTGTCACTCTCACTCTGCTGTCACTCTCACTCTGCAGCCACTCTCACTCAGCAGTCACTCATGCTGTCACTCTCACTCTGCTGTCACTCATGCTGTCACTCTCACTCTGCTGTCACTCATGCTGTCACTCTCACTCTCACTCTGCTGTCACTATCACTCACTCTCACTCTGCTGTCTCTATCACTCTGCCGTCACTATCACTCTGCCGTCACTATCACTCTGCTGTCACTGTCACTCATGCTGTCACTCTCACTCTGCTGTGGGTAGCAAGGTTTCCTCATATTATCAGTTTTGCAGTATCCTAGCAATAAATAGGAATTTGAACTTTCATTGTAGTGATGCGTGTGTAAATTTGAATTTATGTGTACAGTTAATCAAAATAATGTGTTATTGGTTCACACTAATTATCACTTCTGTGGCTTGCGGGTGTGTGGAGCACAATTAGTAGCATATGAAAAAAAATCAGAGAGCGGGATCTAAAAGAATATTAAATATTGTTTACAGTGTTGTGAATTTAAATGCAGATTAGTCATGCAACCAAACGTGCAATTTCACAAAGGTGGACATTTGATGATATGTTGTGAAAACTTTAGACCTTCTTTCTCTGTGTGTTGTCGTTCTTGCACGATGAAAGGAAGTATGAGGTATGATACCGTAATGAAGAAATATAAGAAAAATGTCGACATTCGGAAAGACCGAAAGGGACACGCTTGACTTAAGAAATCATTCGCCCCCTGGTGTTTAGGGCTCGTAGCTGTCACCCCCCGCGTGACGTCATAGTAGGTGACGTGGCTCACGCCGTGGAAACCTTCTGTACGGGGCTACCTTCTTGAGTGGTGTGCTGTGGGTGTCCGTGTGGGCTTCCACGGGGTTTCTAAAGTCGCATCACAATTTACACCAATTACGGGAGCGGGGAGGGGGCGAGGAAAGGCACAGGACACTTCCACCTGAGGCAGAGGTTGTTGTAGTGGGGTTACCACGCTACAAGATCTTCCTATACGTTGAGGCATCAAAGCGTGAGAGTGGGGGCTGCGGCACCCGGCCTGGGGACCCCCAGTATGAAGGTGTGAGGGAGGTCTGTACAGCGTACCCCTACCTGCACATGTCTATCCCCAACCCTTCTTTGCCCTTCCCTGGTATGCCACCGCAGCAGTGTGCTAGGGCCCGGAGTGCTGACCCCCTGCTCCAGCCGATGCTCGCTGCCCTCCGATAAAAGGTTGTCCTTCCTCTGTGGGGTTCGTGGGGGGTGGGCAGGTCCACGCAGTGTGTGGCTGGCGGAGGAGCCAAGCCCGGGTTTATCCACTTACAGACTTAGGGTTTGACTCGTACCAGCTGCTCTCCCACCCTCAATGGGGGCCTCTGGACCCCCATCACGGCAAGGCACAGCTCAAAGCAAGTACAGTGCGACGGATTTTTCACATTTGCCACGTAATCCATCTGCTGCATAATCTGCAGATTTTGACAAAAACGAAATTTTGTTTGCAGCTCAAAAAGTAACTAAAACATGGTGACCCGCATTGCCATGCAGTGGAGGCCTTGTCTAATGTTGAAAAATATCACTTTTCTGCTGCTTATTGTTACTTTTGAGTTACACTGGTACTAAAGAGGCGAAACCTTTGCCCAGAAAGTATTAACATGTGTAAAAACGATAAAAGAATGAAGTAATACAATTGCCAAATGTGCCGCATAATTTGCCTTTACTTGCTGCATAAATTTGTCCCCTCACCCCGCTGCAACATTCCAATGGCCCTGACAAAGGAAGGATCATCGGAATATGTAAAAAGGTAATTGTCTACACTTGCCACTGTATCCCTCCTGTTCGCTTCGTGTAGCTGCACTGTCCCGTTTTGGGCATGAGTAACACTGTGCCTGGTTGCAAGATTATTGCTGTTCTTTATCCGGGCATTAGACTTGAGCCTCAAACCTGATCTCCCCTGGGCCTTAATTATAGCGCTGGAACAATCATTTGTCTGCTGCGGGTCGCCTCGGTGCTCGGAGATGATGGGCTTTCATGTTTTTTTCGAGTGCAATTGAACCTGTCCTATCCATTACAGTCTGATTGCAAAACACGCCGAAATGCACAGTACAGAAGAACGCAGCTTTATGGAAAGCGAAGAGGAATTGCCTGGGTGGCTGTGTATGCTGCAGTTCTTGAAAGGTGCTGCGCCACGGCTTATTTGGTACCGGTGATTGCAAGTGTTGGACACCGGCTCTCAGTTTCGGGCGCGCAATATCCATTTTATCATAAGACTGTTTCCCAAGGAAAGTCAGAAAAGGCAGCAAATGAGAGACAAAGGGGGAAGAAAGGGAAGAAAAAGAACATGCAAGGTGAGACAAACAGGAAGTGTAGTCTGGTGAAAGAAAGAGGCATGACGTCGAATTGGGACTAGGCAAGGCTCGGTATTCAGTGTACTGGACACTTGGAGGCACGGAGGGTGGCCTGTTTAACAAAAAAACTTTGGGCCTCAGCACTTTAAATAAGCATTGGAATGTGCAGCATGCTAGTGTCAGATGTCTGCTGGCACACGTGTGGCAGATGTTTCTAGTGATATATCCAACATTCAAGAAAATCCATGTTGAAAACAGGGGGCGGAGACACAGAGAAGAGGCGCTGACAGGGAGAGCTTCCCCGTGAAATGGATAAAATTTTTTTTTAAAGAAGCTCGAGAGTGGTGCGCGCGCGAGCGCCACTGCAAGCATATGTTTTGAATTATCGCGGCTGTCAAGCAGTGATAATTCAAAACATATGGCCTCTGGTGCGAGTAACAGACACCAATAGGCCATAGGCAGAGCTACACGACTGTTTAAAAACAGCACGCACCCAAAGGCCAATGAAAAAGGCCAATGAAAATGGACGCACAAACTATGTGGAATTTCAATGTCCATTTTCAAAACGCCTGGAATAGGACTCTCGCTGCGCGACACTGCATGTGCAGTGTACGCAGAGCCAGAGCCCTAAAAATAGATTATGATTTTGTAAATAAAAGAAGAGCAAAACAAGAAAGATCCATCCGGTAGAAGTCAAGATATGATTTTGATAAGATTAAATGCAAGTATAGCACTTAGAAGCAGATAGCGCTCAAATAGTAATTTGGTCAAGCTTGACCAGGACAAATTCAAAAGTTCAAGCGGCCCACGATAAAGCGCAAGCCAGATCCAGGACCCGCGCAGGGCTTGCTGAGCAGGATGAAATGCATCAATGATCCCCACACAGCTGAGGTCTAACGCTGAATTTCTCCATGCAACTTGGATGAAGCATCAGGTCCGTGGATATGAAAGACCCAAACAGCTTTCGCCCCATTTCACGCCTTCCGCTTCCACTTCCTTCTAAATTGATTGAGAAACAAATGAATATTCAACTGAGCACTTATCTACGGGTGGCAGAGTGGACTAAAGAAGGGTGATGGATTCAACCCAGATCTTTTGACTGGGTGTGAGTGTTTGATTGTTTCAGATGCTCCGTCCATCACCACCCCCTTTTGTACCGCTTTGTTCGCCATAAGTTGGCAGGGTATGCTCAGATGTGAGTCCCTTGCTCACTTTGCCACTGGATTCAAGCAAGCCTGGCTGAAGATGGCTGAAATGCCAGAAACCGGTCCTAGGAAGCTTGTTTCCGGTCCAAGGAAGGCTTGGCTTGGCAGTTCGGGCTGGACTGTTCCCATGAGGCACAGGGTCAGACTGATTTGCATATGGCCATATCTGAACTGGGGTGGCAGAGTGGGCTAAAGAACGGTGATGGATTAAACCCAGATCTTTTGACTAGGTGTGAGTGTTTGATTGGTTCAGATGCTCCGTCCATCACCACCCCCTTTTGTACCGCTATGTTTGCTGAAGCGCACTTTCCTAAAGTTAACCCACTCTTAAAAAAGCCAAGTTTGGATATGAAAGACCCAAATAGCTTTTACCCCATTTCACGCTTCCCACTTCCTTCTAAATTGATTGAGAAACAAATGAATATTCAAATGAGCACTTATCTATGTGAGGCCAAGGTCCTGGACCCCACTCAATTCGGGTTCAGGGAAGGGCACAGTATGGAAACTGCCCTTCCTAAATCTACCGAAGAGATCAGGAGAGCGCTGAATCAGGGAGGAAAGGCCTCACTGATCCTGCTTGACCTCTCCGCAGCCTTCAACACGGTCCACCATGGAGGACTGATGGACCGTTTGTTGGCAAGCGTAGTGCAGGATAAAGCATGGACTCTCCTTAAATCCTTCCTCTCGGACAGACTACAGATAGTCTCTTTAGGTGAGTTTTTCTCAAAACCGTTCTCACTCCCTTGTGGAGTTCCACAAGGGTCATCATTAAGCCCTATGCTCTTTAACATTTACGTGTCCTCCCTGGCCCCCTGATTGAGTCATTCAGCTTTTGTCTTACTTCATACGCAGACGATACTCAAATTGTGGTGTCACTTTGACCAGGGCAGGAGAAGGCAACTGGAGAGAGGCTCCAGGAATGTATGGAGGCAGTAGGAAGCTGGATGACTCAAAACTGTCTAAGCTAAAGTCAAGCAAAACAGAGGTCATCCTGTTTGGGAAGGATGTTAATTTCTGGACCCCAAGTTGGTGGCCAAATTCAATGGGGATTTTACCGATGCCCTCCAAGAAAGTTAAAAACATGGCAGTGGTAATAGATGACCATCCTGACATGTGCAATCAAGTCAATGCCGTTGTCTCATATATATATGTATATTCTCAGGACAACAAGGAAAATTCTGCCCCTTCTGCCGGAAGACAGCCAGCGCACAGTGGTTACAGCCTTGATTATGTCGAGACTAGACTATTGCAATAGTCTATAGTTAAACATGAAGGAGCGCTTTATGCGAAAACTACAGATGTTGTGCAAAATGCAGCAGCCAGATTGCTTACGGGAACCCCGAAATTTGCATCGATCTCGAGTGCAATCAAAAAACTTCATTTGCTGCCCGTTAAAAAACGGGTCCACTTTAAAACCCTCTGCTTAGCATTCCGAGCTCTGCAAGGCACAGGCCCAGCTCATCTGAAACAACAATTCCAGTGGTGTGTGCCCAAAAGATCCTTACGCTCGTCAGGAGCGAAATTAGTAGTAGTACCACCTTTAAAAAAAGTTAGATGGGGAGGCAGAAGTTTTGCCGCCGGACAGCAAAGGCTTGGAATGAGCTCCCTTTCTATCTGAGAAACTCTAATGATCTATTGGCCTTTAGAAAGGTGTTGAAAACATGGTTGTTCTGAACAACACTCTAGCAGCAATCTGTGAAAGGCGGGGGACTGCAGCTAGCGCCAGGCACCTCAGGGTAACCGTTGTGATGTATAGGTTTTCCTAACATAACATTACATGCAGCGGTTCCGAGTACAATGTGCCGATCCGGTTCTCGCAACAGAGATAATGCATCAATTCTGCTCTCACAGCAGAGGATACTTCAGTTCCACTGAAGCAAACCCCTAGATCCATTCCTGCGGATCCAAGACAAGGGTGGAACCAATTGGCAGGACTGACTCACGAGCAGATGAGCCCATGGATTGAAACAGGAGGGTTCTAAGTCTTTTGTGTCCCTGAGACTTAAGCAGCAGAAGGCAAGCGAGCAAGCCTTTGGAGTCACTTTGGGTTCAGGTGATGCAGGTCCAGTCCTTTCCAGCAAAGCAGGGGAACAGCAGGCAGCAGGGCAGCTCAGAAAGGCAAGAGCACAGCAAGGCAAAGTTCAGCAAAGCAGCAGTCCAGCAGAGTGGCAGTCCTCTAAGCAGCACAGCAGTTCTTCTTCCTGGCAGAGTAGTGACAGGGTAGATTTAATAAGGATGTGCATTTTGCCAGTATTTCTATTTATTTTTTATAATTTCCCCAATAAGATAAAAAAACTATATTTTAAAGTATTAGACTCCCTTACTAGGAAATGTATAAGGAATTATAATCCTTCAAGGGTCAAACATTCGATTTTAAAGCTAGATAAAACACATGGGAAGCCTTGCGCTACCTCATTTCCAAACTTACTATCAGGCTGCAGAGTAGTCATAGGTCCAGAGGTGTACTAAGTTGGTGATGTCAGAGGTCCAGTATGTATACCCAGTTGTCCCTTTGAAGTGAGAGAGACTTCAAAGAAAGGCCTTTGAAGTACATAGGATCCCTGCCCTTCCTGCCCTAGCTCCAGACTCACTATGGGGCTGTATGAAGCTCTTTGGGTGGGAACTGGCACAGCCCTCTTCAGGTGAAAGTGTCAGCTCCTTTCTCCCATCCTGCCCAGGTTGACCCGTCAGGATGGAAATGGCCCCTCAGGCCACCTAAGCTCCCGTATTTTGTGACTGTCTAGAGGTAATGCCCAAAGTCCAGCTGTCACTCACCCCAGAGGTGTATTAAGAGATAGGTAGAGGCACTGAATGGTTAAAGTAAGAAAACTATTTAAATGTGGCATTTTCAGACTTGCAACTTAAAATCCCACTCTACTGTACATTGTGTCACCTAACTTGAAATATCAATCTTTTCCCAATTGGAAATTTCACTTATAAAATATATTAATGTAATTACAGTGTTAACCTATGGAACAGATAGGCCTTGCAGTAGTGAAAAACGAATGTAAGAATTGTTCACTACCTGGGCATGTAAAATGTACAAGAACATTTCCAACTTTTTAAATACATTGCAATTAATCCAAAAATACTCCTTAATAAGGATTCTTGATTCATCTAACCCATTTTGATCTGATGATAAAGAATTATCAAACTGCCACATCAATCAGTTACTGACATTTCTAATGCCAAATTGGACTGACACTATCGGGTGGTCAGAGAAAAAATGTGCCCAAATATCTGTTGACCTCCACCTGATTGACTGGTTTATTAAAAAGAAAATTTTAACTTGAAGCAGTATTAAATTGGCACCAAAAACATGTCAACTGTGCAGTATGCAGATAGTCTATACACCAAGGATTAGCTGATATCCTGCTTCATAACAGCAAAAGGCCTTGCCATTTTTGGTTTTAACTGCTTTTGGTTCTATTGAAGGTGCCTAATTTCAGATCCTGAATAAAGTTTAAATTACACACAAAAATCAAGATTGCTTCTTCACCCATGGCAAGATTATGAAGATTGTTCAGTGGTTCCAAGTCATCAGAACCTGGGCTGTTATAGTTGACAAGTTTCAAAGTAGAATAGGACCTTTATCCAAATCCACCTCCCTTTTTCATCCCTTCATACATCCCGGTGTGCCATTCAATAGATCTTTCCATATAATTCACCACACCCCCCGTTGTTACGCCTGCAGAAGCAAAATATCCATGGGAATATTTCTTAGGACTAATACATTTGGGACTAAGATGTGTCTCCTCAAGACCAATTACTTGAGGATTGAATGTGGACAACAATTTCATCATGGCACCATACCTGCATTGTTTAAAATACAATCAGCATTACATTAAATTGTCTGGACATTATTTATCACCATACAATTATCCTCAAGTACTTCCAGTACTTACTTTCCAGCTCAACCTCTCTCTCTGGATAATTATATTAACAACCTCCACAATTCTGCTCATTTTTACTGATTATGCTGCCACCTCACCACCACCCTGACCAAACCACCCATAACTCTGGTATCCTGCTACCCCCAAACACCCTGGGAAGAAGGAATTGCCTGCCTTGCCCCCTAACCTCCCATATCATGTAATTGGTGCCATAACGACCTCAGAGGTGGTAACAGCACTCCAAAATATGCCTAATACAAATGCCTTTGAAAATGATTGATATTTACAAGATATATGCAAAATACCTGCTCCTCTTTCTTACCGATCTAATTAGGGAAGGTGCGGAGATACCCCAGTCGTTTAAAGGGTCAATCATAGTTAGATTTCTTTTTAAAAAATCACCCATGAATGCTAATTTGTACAGGCCAAGAAATCTTTTAAAGGCGGATTATAAAGAGCTTACTTTCGTATAGCTCAAACCTTGATACACAAAGTTCAGAATGGGTTTTTGCCACACAGGTTTATGGCGGAAAATATCGAATTTCTTGAAACAAGCAATAGATTATTTTTCCAGCAAATAAGCAAGAACAGCTACATTGATGATGGACGCTGAAAAGTCTTTTGGCTTGGTTATTTGGATGCTCTATTTTTTATTCTGAGCAAATGTGGTTGTTCTGTTCAAATCATTAAAATGCTCAAGAATTTATGTAGCAATGCAGAGGCAAGAATTATGATTAACTCAAAGGCAGGAGGCCAGTTGAAAATCAACAAAGGTTTCCAATAGGGCTGCCCTATGTCCCCCATTCTTTTTACCTTTTTTATTGACCCTCTAACAGTGAGAATTCATAATACCAATTGTATTGTTGATCCACTACAAGGGATGCTGAAAATAAAACTTTTTGCTGGTGATATTACATTGTACTTTAAAGTTGATAAGGCTAATATTCAGGGGGTAATACACAAAATCCAAGATTTCACTCATATAGGTGGGTATATATTAATATTAATCACACTAAACCAGAGCTTCTTTTGTTTAATGCATTACCCACCATTCTCCCTCAAGACCTTCAGTATCAGTTCTACTCTCGGCATCCAATTTGCTATTTGGGGCTATTCATCACAAATAATTATTCATAGATGTATCAATTGAATTATAGTGTGATGCTCAATAAGGTAAAATCCTTACTAGAAAAATTGACTTTACTTCCTTTGTCATTGATTGGTGGGGTAGCTCTAATTAGGATGTGCATTTTGCCAGTAATTCTATTTCTGTTTTATAATTTCCCCATTAAGATCAATAATCAATATTTTAAAGTATTAGACTCCCTTATTAAAAAATGTATATGGAATTGTAAACCTTCAAGGGCCAAACATTCGATTTTAAAGCATGAAAAAACACAGGGAGGGCTTGTTCTACCTCATTTCCAAACTTACTATCAGGCTGCACTACTGGATATTATGACGCAACTCGTTATGGAGACTGAAGTGTTAGATAATTTTCTACTAAAGCGTATGGTGCAAGTGAAGCTCCATAGGACCTACTTTCCATAGGAAATCCACACATTCTATTTGGAATAACTTTGGCGCTGGTGGACGAATCTTCACAAATTTCTCCAAGAAAATGGCCTGCTCCGCTCCGCTCCCCCCACAAGCACCCCGGATGACCAGCCCCAGACCTCGGGGACAGGGAAGGGCAAGGACAAGAAGAAGAGGAAGCCAACGTTCAGTCCGCAGGTGAATAGGATCATAGTCACGAAGGTGATGGCACACCATCAACAACTGTTTGCCACCTCCAACGTGTCATTGGGCACCAAAAATGGAATATGGCGGGACATCGTGGACAAGGTGAATGCCGCTGGGGAGCACAAGAGGACAATGGACGAGGTCAAGAGGCGATGGAATGACATCAAGTGGCGGACCAAGGAGAAACTCTCCGCCAACCAGAAGGCAGCAACGCAGACTGGAGGTGGGGGCCCAGCGCCACAGCTTGTGCTGGATGACATGGAGGAGCTGGTGTCGACAGAGTGGAGACTGTGGCCGGAGTCGGGGGATCGGACACTGCTTGACAGAACACAACACAACCACCACAACAGGGTGACACAACCACAACAGGGTGAGTGACCACCAGGTACTGGGGGGGGGGGGGCGGGTGGAGATGGGCACAATCTCACACATGCACATTCAAGCAGAGCACAGTGCACACCCACAATGACTCTGGGTCCTCGCACAGATCTCCAGACTGTCATAATGTACAATGCCATGGTGTCTGAATGTCAACATGTACCATGCTGTTACATACACATGGACACATTGTAATAACACCATCTCAACTTCACAATACAGGGGCACCGTCAACACCTCCTGCAGAGCAGTCCCAGCCACTCTTCACTGATGATGAGTAGGATATCCCCAGCATCGACACCCAAGCCATCCAAGACATAATTGACCGCATCGGCGACTCACCTCTAGGATCAAGGCAGGCCAGCTACATCTAGGAGACCCAACCCACTATCCAAAGCACTATCCAAAGCACACAGCAGGAGGCACCCACAGCCCTGGCACTCCTCCAAGATCCCAGGAACAACACATGGCCTTCCAACGCCGTGTGCTGGAGTGACAGAGGGAGACCGCAGAGCATGTGCGGCTGAGCTTCGGCAACATGGCAACCAAACTTGGCGCCATCCTTGGGTGTGTAGCCCACTCCATGGTCTCCAACCTGTCCGCTCAGAGTGGCTCCAGCGATATCAGCCGTTAGCTGGCACACATTCGGAAGCTCATGGAGGACAGGGTGCGGATGGAGGTGGACAGGATGGCAGCCAACGCTGCACACCAGCGGAATGTAGCTGGGATCTACTATACCCTGCAGATCCTCATCAAGGGATCGCTGCCACAAGGCATGGTGATGTTGAATGCTGCTGCCCCCACACCATCCACATCTCCGCACCCTGGTGTGTCTATGCCTCCCTGTGCGGCAGGCCTAACCACTTTGGCACCTGATGTGTCAGTGGCACACAGTGTGGCCGACAATCCACCTCTGGCACCTGAGGTGTCAGTGGCACACAGTGCGGTTGACAATCCACCTCCGGCACCTGATGTGTCAGTGGCACACAGTGCTGCAGCCAGTACAGCAACATCCACAGGTGGGGCAGGGCACACATCCAGGGACGAGGACATGGATGGGCATGTGATCAGAAGGACTCTGTAGTATTCATTTCTGCCACCTGGCCTGTTCCTGGTTTGGTCCCGCACATGGCCTCATGACCTTCCACTAACCCCCGATTTACTCAGATGCACTCACCTTGGACAACGACATAGACCGCCACATCCTGTTTGATGCCCATTGACACGGCGACCAGACTGCGGACTGCACCCCTCATCTTCCGCAGTACTTGTCTTCCATGGATGGACTCTGACTGGACCTCCACGGGCCCATATAATGTAGTGTATTTGGCAGTGCCCTGTACAGCTCCAGCTGCAGTGCTGCACTGCATGTGCAATAAACATCCAGTGACGCACTGCTGTGTTATGTCTTTCATCATTCATGTATGTATGTATATGTATGTATGTGTGGATGAATGTGGGGACAGTGATTACCCTTGCGTCAATGATGCTCATTCTGTGGGATGCCAGTCAGAGGGTGCTACATAGTAATTTGTGTCACGGGTCCCGTGGACACGACAACAGGGACACATGCATCTGCCACTTTCTTGTCCGGACATGGACTGAACCACGCACAGTGCCCATGAGTCATTTTAAAATATACATCTGGTCAACTTAGCAGCCTTTGTTTTTGAAAAGCCAAAGCAAAAATACCATAAGGCAAATATTAAACCTACAATTTCTTAAAAAGGCCACAGTGACTTTAAAAGTACTTTAAATCACTGGTTCAGTAAAAGTTGTTAATAACATATTTCAGAATATTGATGGTGAAATTTGAAGAATTTTAACTCTAGCAATTCACCTAATGAATTTTCGAAAGTATCTCTTATTTTTAGGTCTGGCTTGACAGTGCAGGTGTAGCTACCCTTATGTGATAAAAAAAGATCTTTCAGTAGTAATACAGAGAGACACAATGACTTCTGTCCAGATGTTGGTTCACCGGAGTACAGCCTTTGATTTGTCAAAATATGTGTGCCTCCAAAAAAGAATACTTACCATCCAAGCAGCTCTGATCACTTTTGTTTTGTTTGGGTCAATAAGCTAGTGAAGACCCAATAATATGCACAGGGTGGGGCCTGCCCTTTAGGACAGACACATGCCATTTTGATTGCTAAACAATGTTTCCTAACTAAAAGGTGCTTGTTCTTCACTGGTAGCAGCACAGATGGGAAGAGCACAGTCAGGAGGAACATGTTGCTATACTGCATTCCCAACCCCTCCACCTTTTCCCTTCCCAACATCAAATTCAGAGTGCAGTTGTTTTTGTGTTGTGCATGCTTACCAGCCTGTTCCTCTGACTTCGTTCACCCTCTGTTGCGGTCAGAGGGTGTATGGTGGTCAGAGTCCAAGCAGTCTTTTGAGAGAGAGCGGTAGAACATACTGGGCCAGGTATAGCTTGCTCCATTGTCTCGCGGTGTCACTTGGCTCAGTCTTTCACTCATTCCTCTGGCAATTCCTTCGAAGTAAATAAAGTTTTTCTTTCTCTTTTGGTTTGTACTTCTGAGGCAATATGATACCTCTGGCTATAAAAGTAGTCTGAACTGATCAGTGCATCTCAACGGTAAGTCAAGAGTCAAGATAAGCT
Organism: Lissotriton helveticus; assembly: GCF_964261635.1. Lineage (NCBI taxonomy): Eukaryota > Metazoa > Chordata > Amphibia > Caudata > Salamandridae > Lissotriton > Lissotriton helveticus. The sequence goes on along the minus strand of NC_136069.1, from coordinate 1,444,499,075 downwards.
TTATTCGATATCACAATAGTGAATCATAAAAGCATACATAGTAAAATAAAAAGTACAGTTAAAAAGTTACAAATAGGTTAAAAAACAAATTATAAAAATACTGAAACAATTTAAGAAAAGGCAACAGTAATCTGCTTGCCTGATAGGGACTTCCTTCAGAAAATAACAGCCCGTAAGATAAAACCATACATGTTTACAAATTTGAAAGTAGTTGTAAATGTAAAAACGCTGGTCTACATTGTTTAAAATGTAGCGATTTCATCAGCAGCTTCATAAGGAGTGTCTCAAATCAGAGTAAAATTTACAAAAAAACAGTACATGCATTGTGAACTGCTTGGATATATTGTCACTTAGTACATTAGGGGGCATATTATCAAGGACGGGTGATACATTATCGCCGCTTTTATCGGCAGGAAACTGCCGATAAAACGGCGATAATGGGCTTGATAATATGCTCTAATAATATGCTCTATAGAATTCCTATCGAAGCCCATGTTAGATGTCTTCACATCTAACATGGGCTTCGATAGGAATTCTATAGAGCATATTATCAAGCCCATTATCGCCGTTTTATCGGCAGTTTCCTGCCGATAAAAGCGGCGATAATGTATCACCCGTCCTTGATAATATGCCCCTAAATTGCGTGACCAGTTACTAATATTGGTAAAGTTCGTCAGAAGGTGGAAAATGTCAAACCTAAAGCGTGTCAGAACTAATCGCTGCTAGGCATTGAGTGCATTAACTAAGTAGGGTTGCTTGTCAAAGGCGGTCAAAATCATTAGGTTTTTGTGAACAGTAGGCAGTTCAATGGACAACCTCAGTTCCTCAAGCAAAGTTAAACATTTCAGCTTTAATGCTTTCCTCGAGATATTAATCAGGGTTTCTGGATGATCATAATATTCAGAATGGCCAATGTAAGACATGAATTGCTTGACAAACTTTAACCAGGACATCACAACATTGTATGAGTGTTGATTGCTCTGTTCCAGGGATCTGGAATTTATTTTTGCATCTGTTTTTGCATTTGACCTTACTTTGCTCAGTCTTTTTTCTGCTGCTGAAGTTGCTTCCCCCATGGGGCTTTTACTGCTCTTTTCAATCTGCTTGAGTACCAGTTTATTTAAATGCTGGACTCAGATCGACAAAACGAGAGCAGCAGGCCAACATCTGAGAGTGTACAGAGAAAATGTGTCATCAAGACCACAGAAAACAGCGTTTTGCAGGTGCTATACACATTTAAAAGCAATGTTACTTAGCTCAACATGGCTCTGATGGAGAGAATGGTGTTTTGTCTTTCCTATGACTAGAATGAATTCCTGTATTTGACTCCTGGTATTAAAAGTGATATATATTGTTATTTGTACCTTGAAGTGTAATGTACTCTGATAATTATTATATAAATATCTTCTCACTTGTGGGTGGTGAGTGAGATCAGGGTGAGCAATAAGTGAGCACTGGGTTAGTGGAGAGTGACTGTTGGGTGAGAAGAGTATGAACGGTGTAAGTGCAGGGTTAGTGGTATATGAGTCTAGGGTGAGCAGAGTATGAGTGCAGGAAGAGTAGTGGATGAGTGTAAGTAGAAAGTTGTTTGAGAGCACTGTGAGAGGTGTGTGAGTTCAGGGTGAGCAGTGTGTATGCAAAGTGAGATGTATGTGAGCAGTTTGTGAATAAGGTAGAGCGATGTGATTACAAAATGAGTGATGTCTGTGTAGGGTGAGCAGTAAATGAATGCTGGTTGAGCGATGTTTGCGTGCAGTGCAGTTGTTCAGGATGAGAGTTGGCTGAGTGAAATGTGAAAATGCCTTGCTGCAAGATGAGCAGTGTGTCAGTGTACAAGATAAGCAGTGAGTGAGTATGCAGCATGAGCAGTGATTGTGCAAAGTGAGTGATGTATGAATGTAGTGGTTGAATGTTACCTGAGTGTGCTGGGCGAGAGTTGTGAGTGCGCACAGGGTGACAATTCAGTGAGAGTGACGTTCTAGTGGTATGCAAGTGCAGGCTGAGACATATGTGAGTGGTGTAAGTGCATGACAGAGGTGTGAGTGCATGGTGAGTGATGTGACTGCAGTTCACGTGGTCTCTGTGTGCAGAATGAACAGGTGTCTGACTGCAGGATGAGAGATCTCTGGCCAGGGTGAGTATGCAGAGTAATTGTTCAGAGCAGTGTCTCTGCTCAGGCTTACCAGTGTGCAGGGTGGGGGATGTGAGTGTGAAGGGTAAGTGGTGTGTTAATAGAGAGTGAATGGTTTATGAGTGTGAAGTGTGAGTTGTGTGTGTTTGCAGAGTAAGCTGTGTATGTGTTCAATATAAGCGGTGTGAGTGTACAGGGTGAGTGGTTTAACTGGTACCTGGTAGTATGGATTGTGTGAGTGCAGACTGTGATGAGTGAGTGTAGAGTGAGCGATGTGAGAGCAGAGTGACAGCTGTGTGAGTAGTGTGTGAGTGACTGGTGTGTGGTTTCTGAGTGCAGTGTGCATAGTGGGTGAATGCAAAGTGAGCAGTGTGTGAGTGCAAGGTGAGAGGTGTCTGAGTGCTAGGTGAAATATGTGTGAGTGCAAGGTGTGAGATATGTGAATACAGGATCAGAGATGTATGAATGCAGGAAGAGCAGTGTGAGTGCAAAATTAGAGGTGTGTGAACTGTCTGTGTAGGGTGAGCAGTGCATAAGTGACAAATTAGTGATGTCTGAGTGCAGTGTGAGTGTGAAGGGTCAGAGATGTCTGAGTACAGGGTAAAAGACCAGGGTGAGTGGTGCATAAAGAGACGGTGTTGTGAGTGCAGAGTAAGAGGTATGTGAAAGGTGCTGGTGCAGTGTCAGCATTGTAAGTGTTGGGTGATTGTTGTGAGTCTAGGGTGAGAGGTGTGTGATATCAGTGTAAGTGAGCAGTGTGTGAGTGCAGCATGAGCATGTCTCCACAGAATGAGCAGTTTCTGTTTGCGGAGGCAGGGTGAGCAGCCAGTGAGAGATCTGTGTTAGTGGTTTGTGAGTGTATTGTGAGAGGTTTGTGAGCAGGTGGGTGAGTGCATAGTGAGAGGCGGGTGAGTGCAGGGCGATGTTTGCTGACTAGATGTTGTGCAGTGTCTGAGTGCAGATACAGACCTATATGGGTATGCAGGTGAGTAGAGTGTGAGCATGCAGGCTCAGTAGTGTGTGAGTAGAGTGATTGTAGTGGGCGTGTGGAAGGTGAGTGGTATGGACAGAGTGAGTGGTGACTGCAGAATGAGCATTGTCAGGGTGCAGAGTGAGGCAAATCAGTAAAGGGTGATTGTACAGCATGAGCAGTTCAAGAGTGTGCAGTGTGAGCTGTGTGTGATCGCAGGGTGATCACCTTGGAGAATGGGTGGTGAGTGAATGTGCAGGGTGGGCAATGTTTGAGTGAAGGGTGAGTCATGAGTTACTGAGAGTGAGCAGAATATAAATGGGCATGGAGTATAGTGTGATTATGTGCAACAAGAGTTGTGTGTGTCAGTGCACTGAGTGGTGTATGAGTACAGAGTAAGGTGTGGGAGCAGGGTGAGAGGTGTGTGAATGATGAATGAGTGTTTGTTGAGTGGTTTGTGATTACAGGTTGAGCAGTAGGTTAGTGCAGTGTGTGTGTGAACAGTGAGTGCAGTGTGAGTGGTGGGTAAGTGCAGGCTGAACAGAGAGGGTGAGGGTGTGTGTGTGCAGGGTGAGTGCTTGAGGATTAGTGTCTGAGTTCAAGATAAGCAGTATGTCAATGCAAGTTGTAGGAGTACAAAGTGAGATATGTGTATGAGGTTTGTGCATGTGCAGGGTGAATAAGGGCTGATTGGATGATGAGTGGGCAGGATGACAAGTTTTCCAAGGGAAAGTTGAGTGGTGTTCTTCATGCAGAGTGAGTGGTGTTTGAATGCAGGGTGAGTGGTGTCTAGATTCAGGTGGTGTCTGGATGCAGGCTGAGTGATGTGTATGTGTAAGGTGAGCAATGTAGGATCAACAGTAAATGTGCAGGTTGAGCAGTGAATATTTAGGGTAAGCAAGGTGTGAGTTTGCAAGTGAATGATAAGTAGTGAGTATGTGTGGTGTGTTAGTGTGTGACTGCAGGGTCACAGGAGTGTGGGCCAGAATGATATATGTGTGTGAGCAGTGAATGAGTGCAAGGTGAGTGATGTCTTGAGTGCAGGGTGAGTAATGTCTGGGACAGAATGTGCACTGCATGAGTGCTAGGTGAGCAATGTAGTTGAAGGGTGAGTGAATCGCATGAGCAGTGTTTGACTGAGCAGGGTAAGCAATGTCTGAGTGCAGGGTGAGAAGTTTCTGAGTGCAAGTAGAGCAATGTGTGACTATGAATGGTGAGTGGTGTGTGAGTCAGCATGAAAGAACAGTGAGAGTGCTGTGTTACTGGTATGTGATTGCAGAGTCAGAGGTATTTAGGCAGCTGGTGAGTGCAGGGTACCGTTTCTATGAGTAGAGGGTGTGAGGTGTGAGCTTTATGTAATGTTCTGTGGCAGTAAAGTTCTGTATGGTTTGGAGTCTTCTGTTAAGCTGTGCATTGATTTTTTTGTAGAGTGCCTTAACCCAGCTTTCTGGTGACTATGGCATGAGTGACGGTGCTGCAATTGTTGAGAGGAAGTTACTTGAAAATCTTTGTGACCATTTTGAGTGTGTGGAAGCAGGAGGTGGTAGCTCGCTTCCCTTGATTGGTCAAGGGAGCTGGTTGAATGCTCACTACTATTCCGAGTATCTTTGCATAGTTGGTTGGGGTGGGTGAGGGTCTGATCTCTGTCGGGCACCAGGTGAGGCCCCACAGTGAGAGGTCTTTGCTGAATATCACTACTTCCCTTTCTGTGCTGAGTTTGAGGTAGTTGGTGTTCATTCATCTGGCGACTTCGGACATAGGCTGGAAGTTGTTCTGGGTGTTCAGTGTGTTGTCCGAGAGAGAGAGAGGATAAGCTGGATGCTGTCCAAATAAGTTATAATGTTGATGCTGTGGGCACTAATATTGCTGGTGAGTGGGGCTCTGTGGGAATTGAACAGTGTGGGGCTGAGCGAGGATCCTTGTGGTACTCCTCAGACGTGTTTGATGGTTGCTGTGTTAAAAGAGTCAGCCTAACTGACTGTGTGTGGCCTATATGGAGCAAATCCAGCAGAGCCAATTTTGTGCAGGCACTGAATGATAATGAGAAACAATTTTGAAGGTAGATGATAGATCAAGGAGGATGAGGGCTGTGGTGTCTCCTCTGCCCATGGCCAGTTAGATGTAATCTGTGGGTCGATGAGGGTGGTGTCATTGCTGTGATTACGTCTGAATCTGAATTGGGGGTGTCAAGGATATGGATGTTGTTAAGGTTGGTGGCTAGATATTTATTAATGAACTTCTCCATGACACCCAGTGCAATTTGAGAGGTGTATGAGTGCTCAAGATGAGTGGTGAGAGATGAGTGAGTAAAGGAGGAGCAGTCAGCATAACTGGTGTGTGAATGCATGGTGATCTGGTGAAGTTGTGAAGGAGTGGAGGTGAGCAGTATCATGGTTCGGTTAGAGGGGTTTCTGGATGTAGGGTGATTGGTGGGTGGGTGTAGTGTGAAAAGTGGATGAATGAAAAGTGAGATGTGTGAGTGGTGGAGTACAGGGTAAGTGCAGGATGAGCAATGTTTAAGAGATGTAGAAGTGCAGGGAAGGCAGTTTGTGAGTGCATGGTGAGAGATGTTCCCTTGTCAATGGAGAGTGAACTCCATGCTTTTGTGAGTGTATGGTACAGCACATTAAATCCGGAACTATCAGTATTGTAAATAATTCCAAGGAACCCAATTAAAATAGGGCTTGGTTAAAATTTAAATGATGATGGTATTATTTGCTTAATTTTGGGTATGTCACATTACACCTCTTCTGCCATGTTGCATAATTATGCTGCTGTTCACGGCAAACTACTTATGCAGGAGTATGGAAACATGAACAACCGAAACGCTAGTGGCTGTTGCTTGCAGCAATTGTGTTTCTCATACTTTTTTAGTACCAAGAACACCCTTCCAGCAAAACTTTCAGCAAGGAAACATTACATGCTAAAATGCAGCTCCTAATGGTGAATTTGTATATTACATAATTGTGCATAATTTTGCCTAATTTTCCCAAATGTTTACCAATTTGCACGAAAGCAAAGTGCATCATTTTCTGGGGGCGGGTCACAAAATATTTTTTTCTGGCACTATTTCATGTCCTTGGAGGTAACTTAAGTTAAAGCAGCGTTTGCAGCCCTATCTACCACTAATTTAACACCATCGATGCTCATGACAAGCTGAGCTCGTCATGAGGCACGGCGCTCCGGTGCTCATGACGAGCTCAGCTCGTTATGAGCCGTGGAACGCTCGCATGCGGGGATAATTCCCCTGCTGTGCTGAGCATTCCACGAGAACGGGTGTGCTCATGACTAGCTCAGCTCGTCATGAGCGCACGAGCGCCGTGCCTCATGACGAGCTGAGCTCGTCATGAGCATGGGGGCGCAGCGCGCGCCCCCCAGCACAGCGGGGGAATTACCCCCGCACGGAAGGGGTTAAGAAAACATGTTTTGGAGGTAATAATGTGTGGCATAAACATTGATTCCCTTTCATTTCATTTCATAACCTTTATTCAGCCACCAACTTGGTCATAATAGTACAAACACACAATAAAAAATCTTGTACAAACAAAATGATCGGTGTATGTCAATTTCATTATAAAATCAGGTTACAAATAACGGCATCGAAATAAAAGACACATGTCTTTCCTGTATATTAAGAGTGCTATAAAACATTATGAGAAGAGCCTAATTAATCAGGATGCTGTGCTGAGCATTCCACGAGAACGGGTGTGCTCATGACTAGCTCAGCTCGTCATGAGCGCACGAGCGCCGTGCCTCATGACGAGCTGAGCTCGTCATGAGCATGGGGGCGCGGCGCGCGCCCCCCCGCCCCCCAGCACAGCGGGGAAATTACCCCCGCACGGAAGGGGTTAAGAAAAGATGTTTTGGAGGTAATAATGTGTGGCATAAACATTAATTCCCTTTCATTTCATTTCATAACCTTTATTCAGCCACCAACTAGGTCATAATAGTACAAACACACAATAAAAAATCTTGTACAAACCAAATGATCGGTGCATGTCAATTTCATTATAAAATCAGGTTACAAATAACGGCATCGAAATAAAAGACACATGTCTTTCCTGTATATTAAGAGTGCTATAAAACATTATGAGAAGAGCCTAATTAATCAGGATGCATGGTGTTCCTGGAGCAAACTGATGTACGCAAGAATGATCTAACACAGAAACATGTTTCAACATCCGGTAGCTCCATTAGACATTGATACAGTAACCTTCAATGTCTATAATTTCTGCCCTTTAACATTGATACACTTCTGCTGTGTGGCATTTTATTTAGGGGTGAGCAGAACTTGTGGAGTTTTACTCCGCAGGATTTCACGGACAAACAGAGAAACTCTGCAAAATTCTGCAGAGTTCTGTAAATCGGCAGACATATGCAGGTTGCGCTGCTCGTGCTGCAATTTAGCACCAGTAGTGTGAGCAGCGCTGAAAGATCAGTGTGATGGACACCAGGTGGTGTGCAAGAGAGCGCAGCCATTCACGTTAATTTTGCTGTCACTTGAATAGAAAATCTACTTGAGCAGCAGCAAATCTACTCCAGAAGCAGCCCTCTGACTTTGATTGCTTGCAATCACCTGAAACTTCCCACAACTGTCACATTAAAAAATGTCACCAGGGGCCGCCAAATCTCACTCTCATTTCTGAACGCTCGAAGGAGAGAATTTTGTCATGCAGCGATTTGCAGAATTTGGCTGGAACTCAGAGTTACAAGTGTAATGCTGAGTTGTCAAATTTGTGGGCAAAATGAAATAACCTACCACATGCCCTCCCTTAATCTTGTTGTGATGGTGAAGTGTTTTGTCATTTCTGTGCAGCTGTGTTTTTGTGCTGCATTATTGCAATATGATTTAGCGCTATACTGCACTTGCAGTGTTCTGTTCTTTTTTGACTTTCTTGTTGTGATGTATCTTTATTATTTTAATTGTGTTGTTATATTGCTTTGTATATGCTTTGGGTATGTTATTTCGTTGTGTTGAGCTGCTTGCATTAGATTTGTCACAAAAGCTGTTATATTACTAGCTAAAAGCACCAGATGTCTTGAACATTCATGTGACAAACAAGCATTTCACTCTGTTTTAGGTGGTACATTTCTGCACACAAATACTTATTGACTGATGCTATTTCTTGTACTTTGTGGTAAGTTGAGGCAGTGCTTGCTCCAAACACATTTTACCATTGTATTGTAACAGAGTTGTTGTAGAGGTAATGTATGATAACAACCCTTGTGTACAATTGTTGTTTTGTTGATTTTCTGTGCTTCTGTATATTTATTCTGCATTACTGCAATGTAATTGTATTGTGTTGTATTGCAGTTGCATTCAGTTTTGACTGTTTTGTTGGGATGTGTCTAATTGTGTTTCAATTGTACAGTTATGCTGCTTTGTGTATGCTGTGGTGTTAAGTCCTGCTGCCTAGTTTAGAAATATATTAAGAAATACTGCCACATTTGCTGCCAAAAACATCATGTGCCTTTCTGTGACAAGCAGTGTCTTAGGTGGTAAAATAGGACTTCTTCAGCTCTTTGACTAAATAAGATACCAGGCAGCGCACTTCCTACTGCTCACTTTATGTGATAGGCAGGCCTATGTCTTGAATAAGCACCCCTTGTGCACATGTTATGTGATATGACCCCTTAGGTTCATTATTTTTAATGTATCAATCAAACAGCATTTGTATAGCGCGGCACTATCATCGCTAGGGGTATCTGGGAAGCTGGGGTGGCGTGGTCTTCCGTCTCCTTCTGTAGTCCGCCAGGGAGGTAGTTGTTCAGAGGGGAGAAGAAGGCCATTCCATATTTTGGCGGTGATGAAGGAGAAGGAACGGCCCGCTGTGACTCCAACAGATGCAGGGATGTGTGCAAGGGCTAGTGAGGAGGAAAGCAGGTGTCTTGTAGGTAGATGGAAGCTGAGTCAGTGGTTGATGTTCTCAGGTCCTTGATCGTGTGGGACTTTGTAGGTTTGCATGAGGATCTTGAACTGGCATATTTTCTGGATGAGGAGCCAATGGAGGTTTCTGAGGTGGAGGGTGATGTGGCTCCATTTGGGGGACTCCAGGAGGAGTCTGGCAGCAGTGTCATGTATGGTCTGGAGTATTCTGAGGAGCTGGGTGGTGATGCCAGCATAGAGTGTGTTGCCATAGTCGAGACAGCTGGTGACAAGAGTCTGAGTGATGGTCTTTCAGAAGTTGACTGGGATCCATCTGTATATTTTGCGGAGAGTGTGCAGGGTGTGGAAGCAAGTGGATGCTACTGTGCTGACTTGTCATTTCATGGTCAGTTCGCTGTTGAGGATGATGCCTAAGTTTTCCCCTAAGATCAGTAGTTCTATCTTGTCAAAGTTTAAGGCAATTGGCCCTCACCCAGTTGGCTACTTTGGTTGTGGCGACTCCAAGATTTGTTATGGTGGTTGAGGGGTCTTTAGTTAGCGAGATGAAGAGTTGAGAGTTGTCAGCGTAGGAGACTATGTTGATGCCATAGCAAAGGGGGTCATGTAGGTGTTAAACAATGTGGGGCTGAGGGATGATCCTTGGGGTATATCGCATATGATGTCCTTGGGTTCAAACTTCGGAGGTGAACGGTGTGTCCTGTAAGGAAGGAAGAGATCCACTTGAAGGCTCTGTATGCCAATGTTGTAGAGGCTGTTGATGAGGATGTGGCGTGATACGGTGTCGAGCGAAGTGGAGAGGCTATGGAGGATCAGGCCTACCATCTCCCCAAGGTCTAGGAGGTTTCTGATGTCATTTGTGGCTGCGATCAGCGTTGTCTCTGTACTGTGGTTGGCACAGAATAAGGATTGGGAGGCATCAAAAATGTGGTTTTGTTCCAGGTGGTGAGTTGGCCTTTTCAAGTACTTTAGCTGGGTAAGGGATCAAGGAAATCGGTCTGTAATTTTTGATTTTGCTGGGGTAGGAGGAGGATTTCTTTAGGAGGGGTCTAACCTCTGCATGTTTCCATCTGTCTGGAATGGTTGCTGTGGTGACCAAATTATAGTGTACAAAATATCATGATATGGATAGATCATCTGCAAGAATATCGTTGTCAAGAATATTGATTTTAAAGTAAGTAATATTGATTTTGAAAATAGCAAAGTCATTCATATCGTTTACAAAAATATAGTTGTTAATAATTAAATTTTTAACTATTGTTTTGTATTTTAGTATATATTTTAAATGTATATGATGTAATTTTTTTGTAGTACAGTTGTTTATGTTTTTAGGTCTCATCTAGCGATGCACCGCATGCGCCGCTTGCCTTGGATAGACCTATAGTCGTCGGGTTTGCTAGCGAAGGGAGACAGGAGATGGCACGCGCCTGGACAGGCGATGTTCCCACACACGCATATCTCCTGTCCGCGCTCACAGCATTTGAGCAGAATGCTCGCCATGCACACTTGCACTCTCACGGCGACAACTTGTTAATCCCCTCGGGGTGTCACAAACATCAGGGTGCAGCGGGGTGAGGCGTCTGTCTCTCCCTGCCAGTCAGAACAGTTACTTCAGATGAAGCAGCTGACGAAAGTGGGGTCTTCTAGCCCCCGTGTTTGTGATGCATTTCATTCCAGGTGCTTGCAAATGCCGGGGTTTTGAACTGATGATGTACACAACAAACTTGCAAAACAGGACGGGTGAGTGTGGCTCTGCAACCCTATGAACCCCAAAAGGCAGATTCTGAACGAGCCTTGAAAACCCCTCGTTGAACCGGAGCTCTCTTCCGTTCCTGGATGAAATGGTGGCTGCGGGCAGCACCTTAAAAAGAGTGGACCACGGAAGTAACCTTGTTTCCGTTTACGCGATTTTGAATATTTGAAAATACAACCATTCATGAGGGCAGATATGCGGGCCCTCAAACAGTTGGGTTTATTCCCTTCACATTGTCTTGGTTATTATTTTCCAGAAACATCTTTCTAATGCTGCTTTTAAAGTCAGGAATGGAAACTTCTTTTTTTTGCAGTTCACTGCAGCAATTTAGCTCTCAATAAAGGGAGAACATACCATTTATTTTAGCAATGTATTCATTTAGAATCTTTATTTTCAACAATACAACTGAAATATACAAACAACCATGAAAGAGGTTAAAGGCTTCAGTGATACATCTCCACGCACAATCACGTGCTGCTCAATAGAACAGTCCTGGAAAATCTGGCTATTCAAAAGTAGAGGTGAGAGAGCAAACAAATGAACGGAGAGCAGAGATAACGTTCTGGCACAAATCTTAGAACCCCTGTATGAGCCAAAGCTTGAAAATGGGTTATGTAAATCACACAGCAATCCGTGCAAAATATGATAAATCATGTTCTGATTTCAAAAAGGTATATTTAACATTTGCTTGCTTTGATACCCTATTTGGATTTGGGCTTTCTCAATTAATTCATCATTCCACATTCCTTGTAAGTATGAACGTTTGTCTACCACTGCTTGTCCACTAGACTGTAAAGGAGAATTGATCACCATTTTGTGTATCGCCCCTTACTCTTGCTAAGCATTGCCCATTCTTTACCTTTTGAGCGTGTTTCGTTTTATTGCTTTATTTTTCGACATGCTCTGGTTGTGTCCTGCTGCTAATGCAGTTGTTTACTGTGTTTGCATAATTCCTTCCTGTTTAGTATGTTTTGGGACCCTTTCATCTTTTTAATGTTTGACAGTCTATCGTTAAGTGTCTTTGTTCAGCCTCGTTCTCAACAATTTGGGGTGCTTGTTGTTGCCAAATCAAACAACAATTTTTAGGAGTTGCATGAGCAATGAGAAAGAAATGTGCGGTATATGTGCTCAGAATATATTTAGGACTACCTGCATATACAGAGAACTATACACAACACGAGAGGTACCAGACGTCTATACATGGGAGCCTATGAAGTACTCACTCTGTGAAAAGACAAAACCAACAGGTCAGTGTACAGATTATCCACGATTGAAATATATAATCATACCAGGAGAAGAACGAAGAGAGAAACCTGAAGGGAAAGAAAAGCCCCAGAGGTTCTTGGAAAAATTCCCATCAGCCTGCTCAGTAGCAGAATGTCGTCATATGGGTAGAATGGTTGACAAAGGCAATGTCCATGATGCCCTTCCTTAGGAAGCACCCAAGGCTAGCAACAACTTTGGACCATTGCGTTGACCCTCAACCAACATAGACACAGACTGAAAAGGATTGAATTGCAGTGCTCAAAAGAATATGTGATAAGGAAAAGAAACAAAGTTCATAATCCAAGTGTTGTTAAAAATACCTACCTTGATGTCATAAGAAAACTTTATTGGGTCTGACCATCAAGGTGGTATGGTTAAAAGCAGAGTGCCAATAGCATGCAAGAAATTGCTATTAATCATGAATTTTAATTGGTCGACATGTTTCAGCCTTGAAAAGGCTTTCTTCAGGACCTATGATGTACTACTGCAATATAGAAAAAAACGTGAATACACTTACTGGGTGAAAGCCTCAATAAGTGAGTCTGTCCTCCAAAAGTGAGGAGTCAGAAATCTTCTCCTGTATATAAAACAATCAAAATACAAAGCGACAAACATGATTACTTATTGTCTGCAAAGGAAACATCTAAGTGTGAAGTACACTACAGGCTCCTATATAAATCCACTCACCCGAATTGCAGGGAGGAAAAACCTCACCTCACCTGGCACTTGCTCACAGTGAAGGAGGCCACGCACTAAGAAGAAAAAAGAAGAAAGTACAACAGCATACGTATCATTGAATGAGTTTTGTGAAGATCAACACTCACAATAGTGTAAAAAGGGAGACCCTGTGTCATGGCGACACCTCTGACCCAAGGGCCTCTGGAGGGTATGGCATCCCTCTACAAGGCCGCACATCAAGCTTAAGTTTAAAGAGGCCCGTCAACCCAGAGGGCCATAAAACTGTGTAGAACTAAATCCAGGCTAAACGGGTAAGTCCCATTCAAACATTAACAAAAAAGACATCTCCTTACACTTAAGGTGTCTTGAAAATCTGAGGCAGGTCGCCAGTAAGTCAAAAATAGTGCCTGAACCCCAGCTTATAGTTATAGAAACAGGTCTACCCAACACATGCTCGTAGAATGAAGGCAGCCCCCGTGTCCGGCCCCAAGCGCTCACCTCTCCGTCGTTACCTCGCTCAAGACTGTGAGTCGAGGGGGAGGTGAGGACATCAGGACAGCGACACGGTAAAATAGTCAGACTGCGGACCTGAAAGGGAACGAGGCCGTCTCCTTTGGCGGCCAATCAAATGCGAGCGAGCCAAGGCGGACCTCATTCCATATGTGTGCAGGCCTCGGGGGCTGTTCAAAGGCGAACAGGCCCCGCTATTGGTCCGATTCCGGACCAATCCATAAAGCGCACAGAGAAGTTGAATATGTAGTTTCAAAGTCGTGCCGTGATTGGATCAAATTGTAGACCAATGGAGTTTATGCTTGTCCGTGTTAAGTGAAATGTACACAGACCGAATCTGCACAACGCGAGTGCGGCCATGCATAAAGGCAGAATACCTAATGTTACTCTGCAGGGACAAATAGAAATAGACTGATCATGCTTAAAAACGGACCACTTTCAGCGCTCCGTTCTCTAACATTCCCTGGAAATGGGCTGTTGGTAAAATATCGCATCTCTCATATCCAGACATTAGATAGATATAAACCATTCACAGAGGGCCATCCGTTCTAATGCAATGCAATGCAGCCTAGAATAAGCTCCCACACAGTCAAACCACATGACGCAGTTACATAAAATCCTATGTCCTCCCTCAATGCCCCATGATGGTATGGGCTCGCCCTTGAATGGAGGCATGAACCAACGTTAGGAACAGGCGTGAGAGGGTGTACACATGCTCACATCACATCACAACCTGTCCGATGGTATAGGCCAGCAAGAGTACAAAGAGCCAAAAGGCAAAACGCCACTTTACTCAAAGGTGAAACAGATCGAGGGACCATGACAAATTCATGAAAAACTGGTACCCATGGTGTACTAGAAAAGCAGAGCCTTACAGTTGTAACCACGGGATGTCATCATTCAACCCCTCCGTGTCACTCCGTAATTTATACACCCACTTTTGTTCCCTTCTCAGTAAGAACTGTGAGATATCTGTTATGTGGTCAGGTATATAAGGCTGTTCCAGGACCACCCACTGTAAGTCATTTGCCGTATGCTTCGCTTGTAAAAAGTGGGATGTAAGGCGAGTTGCTTGTTTACTGCGTCTGATCGTACTCTTGTGTTCTTGGACGCGTAGTTTGATTTTCCTCGTTGTCATCCCAATATATCTCAGCATGCATGGGCAAGTGATCTGGTAGATAACTCTTTCGCTATTACAATTTGTGTGGCGTTTGAGTATCCACGGTCGAGAGGTGCCTATGTCCACTGATGTAGTCTTCTTGGTCTGAGGACAAACTGAACAATTCCCACAGGGATGATGGCCCTGCACGGGTGGGAGGTTCCACAGAGTGGACGTGGAAACATCTCCCACTCTGCGTGGTCTAGTGTGGACCAGTTCATCCTTTAGATTTGAGCCTCTTTTAAACGCAAAAAGAGGCAGGGGAATCTTGTCACCAGAACTGTTCAAAATCTTCCATTTCTGTCTGACAATCTTCTGAAGTTTAGACGAAGAGGTGTTAAACGTTGTAACACAAACCATTTGTCCCAGGGGTGGCTTAGCCACAGGTGCCTCTAGTAATGACTCCCGATGGTTATTCGCGGCCCGTTTACATGATGTCTTGATCAGCCGGCTGGGGTACTGTCGCATCCTCAGTCTTGTGGAGAGGTCCCTGGCCTGCACTTGGAAATCTCTTTTCTCTGAACAGTTTCTCCTCACTCTTAAAAACTGCCCAAAGGGGAGGTTCTCCCTCAGTGAGCGTGGATGATGACTATCAAACCTTAAAAGTGAGTTCCGTGCCATTGGTTTTCTGTACAGTGAGCTGGCTAGGTGACCGTCTAGTGGAAAGACCACCAAATCCAAGAATGGTAATTGGTCTTTACTGTGCTCCTGAGTGAACCTCAAAAACGGGTTAAGGCCATTAAGCCAGACGTGGAAAGCTAGTAAAGAAGGCTCATCACCGCGCCACACCACCAAGATGTCGTCTATATACCTTTTCCACACCACCAAATGCTGGTGATGCGGATTGGTGGTACTCAATACATGCTGGCTTTCAAAGTTGTGCATGTAGAGGTTCGCCAGACTCGGCGCAAACTTGCTGCCCATCGAGGTCCCAGATGTTTGTAAATATAAGGACTCCTCAAAAGCAAAAAAGTTTTGGGTCATTGCGATCCTGGCCAGTTCTATTATGAAATGGACAGGTGTCACACTGACTGGGGGGGACTCTTCCAAAAGTTCCTGTACAGTTTGCAGAGTCTCCCTCTGGGGTATGCAAGTATACAATGATTCTACATCAAAGCTCGCTAGGATGTCGGTATCTGTATTGAAGTCAATCTCTGGTAACAGACGAAGGACATCCTTCGTGTCCTGAAGGTATGACGGCATCCGTTTTACCAATGGTTGTAGGAAGACATCAACAAAAGATGACAGCGGTTCTAGAAGGGAACCAATGCCAGAGATGATTGGCCGACCCGGAGGTGGTCTGGTTGGTTTATGCACCTTGGGTAGTGTGTAAAAGTACGGGACTGTGGGGGATTTAGCCACCAAATAAGTCGCCTCTTGGGAGGTAATCCAGCCTTCTGCGCTAGCCTCCTCTGTTAGATGTTTAATCTCATTGGTGATCCTGGTGGTTGGATCCTGATCGAGAAGTGCATAGAACTGGGTGTTGCCTAGTTGCCTCAGGCATTCCACGCGGTACGTTGTGGTGTCCTGGATGACAATAGCCCCACCCTTGTCTGCTGGTTTGATCGTAATACCAGAATCATTGGACAAAGTCTCAAGTGCAGATCTCTCTTTTTTGGACAGATTCTGATAGCCTATGTGACTAGAGAAATCCAAAGCTTTCATGTCTTCCAGCACTGCGGCCTCAAAGGCTCCAACCTTAGGTGGAACCTGTTGGAGCAAGGGCATGAAGGTGGACTTCACCCTAAGTCCGGTGTTATTGTCAGCATCTACATCCAGTTCCTTGTTCTTAAAGAAGAAATGTAGTCTGACTGTCCTAAAAAAACGTTCCATCTCCGATCGGATTTGGAACGAATCACCAGTGTTGGTAGGGACAAATCCTAAACCCTTATTGAGCACTATTTTCTCCAAGGGTGTCAATATTCGTGCACTCAAGTTTACAACCAGATCACCCGTGATGCTGGGTGTGTCCATTGCTGGTTCTGTGTCTCCTGGATCTGCTTGTGTTAAAGATTGTCCGCCCATTGGACTTGACCTGAGTTTTGTCCTCTCCGCTTCCCCCGATTGCCTCCCCGGCCCTGTCCTAAAAAAGGAGGCTGATTGTAAGGGTATTGTGGAGGGTAGTTAGCCATGGGCATTGGAAATTGTGGGTAACCCCAAGGGGCTGGAGGCCACCATGGACCCGACTGGTACATGTTACCACGTGTGTTTTGTCTGCGATTCGCTCGACCGCCACAACTCCTCCCCCTTCCCATATTGTTTCCTCCATTATCTGAATCAGAAGAATCTGGGCCGCGAATAACCATCGGGAGTCATTACTAGAGGCACCTGTGGCTAAGCCACCCCTGGGACAAATGGTTTGTGTTACAACGTTTAACACCTCTTCGTCTAAACTTCAGAAGATTGTCAGACAGAAATGGAAGATTTTGAACAGTTCTGGTGACAAGATTCCCCTGCCTCTTTTTGCGTTTAAAAGAGGCTCAAATCTAAAGGATGAACTGGTCCACACTAGACCACGCAGAGTGGGAGATGTTTCCACGTCCACTCTGTGGAACCTCCCACCCGTGCAGGGCCATCATCCCTGTGGGAATTGTTCAGTTTGTCCTCAGACCAAGAAGACTACATCAGTGGACATAGGCACCTCTCGACCGTGGATACTCAAACGCCACACAAATTGTAATAGCGAAAGAGTTATCTACCAGATCACTTGCCCATGCATGCTGAGATATATTGGGATGACAACGAGGAAAATCAAACTACGCGTCCAAGAACACAAGAGTACGATCAGACGCAGTAAACAAGCAACTCGCCTTACATCCCACTTTTTACAAGCGAAGCATACGGCAAATGACTTACAGTGGGTGGTCCTGGAACAGCCTTATATACCTGACCACATAACAGATATCTCACAGTTCTTACTGAGAAGGGAACAAAAGTGGGTGTATAAATTACGGAGTGACACGGAGGGGTTGAATGATGACATCCCGTGGTTACAACTGTAAGGCTCTGCTTTTCTAGTACACCATGGGTACCAGTTTTTCATGAATTTGTCATGGTCCCTCGATCTGTTCCACCTTTGAGTAAAGTGGCGTTTTGCCTTTTGGCTCTTTGTACTCTTGCTGGCCTATACCATCGGACAGGTTGTGATGTGATGTGAGCATGTGTACACCCTCTCACGCCTGTTCCTAACGTTGGTTCATGCCTCCATTCAAGGGCGAGCCCATACCATCATGGGGCATTGAGGGAGGACATAGGATTTTATGTAACTGCGTCATGTGGTTTGACTGTGTGGGAGCTTATTCTAGGCTGCATTGCATTGCATTAGAACGGATGGCCCTCTGTGAATGGTTTATATCTATCTAATGTCTGGATATGAGAGATGCGATATTTTACCAACAGCCCATTTCCAGGGAATGTTAGAGAACGGAGCGCTGAAAGTGGTCCGTTTTTAAGCATGATCAGTCTATTTCTATTTGTCCCTGCAGAGTAACATTAAGTATTCTGCCTTTATGCATGGCCGCACTCGCGTTGTGCAGATTCGGTCTGTGTACATTTCACTTAACACGGACAAGCATAAACTCCATTGGTCTACAATTTGATCCAATCACGGCACGACTTTGAAACTACATATTCAACTTCTCTGTGCGCTTTATGGATTGGTCCGGAATCGGACCAATAGCGGGGCCTGTTCGCCTTTGAACAGCCCCCGAGGCCTGCACACATATGGAATGAGGTCCGCCTTGGCTCGCTCGCATTTGATTGGCCGCCAAAGGAGACGGCCTCGTTCCCTTTCAGGTCCGCAGTCTGACTATTTTACCGTGTCGCTGTCCTGATGTCCTCACCTCCCCCTCGACTCACAGTCTTGAGCGAGGTAACGACGGAGAGGTGAGCGCTTGGGGCCGGACACGGGGGCTGCCTTCATTCTACGAGCATGTGTTGGGTAGACCTGTTTCTATAACTATAAGCTGGGGTTCAGGCACTATTTTTGACTTACTGGCGACCTGCCTCAGATTTTCAAGACACCTTAAGTGTAAGGAGATGTCTTTTTTGTTAATGTTTGAATGGGACTTACCCGTTTAGCCTGGATTTAGTTCTACACAGTTTTATGGCCCTCTGGGTTGACGGGCCTCTTTAAACTTAAGCTTGATGTGCGGCCTTGTAGAGGGATGCCATACCCTCCAGAGGCCCTTGGGTCAGAGGTGTCGCCATGACACAGGGTCTCCCTTTTTACACTATTGTGAGTGTTGATCTTCACAAAACTCATTCAATGATACGTATGCTGTTGTACTTTCTTCTTTTTTCTTCTTAGTGCGTGGCCTCCTTCACTGTGAGCAAGTGCCAGGTGAGGTGAGGTTTTTCCTCCCTGCAATTCGGGTGAGTGGATTTATATAGGAGCCTGTAGTGTACTTCACACTTAGATGTTTCCTTTGCAGACAATAAGTAATCATGTTTGTCGCTTTGTATTTTGATTGTTTTATATACAGGAGAAGATTTCTGACTCCTCACTTTTGGAGGACAGACTCACTTATTGAGGCTTTCACCCAGTAAGTGTATTCACGTTTTTTTCTATATTGCAGTAGTACATCATAGGTCCTGAAGAAAGCCTTTTCAAGGCTGAAACATGTCGACCAATTAAAATTCATGATTAATAGCAATTTCTTGCATGCTATTGGCACTCTGCTTTTAACCATACCACCTTGATGGTCAGACCCAATAAAGTTTTCTTATGACATCAAGGTAGGTATTTTTAACAACACTTGGATTATGAACTTTGTTTCTTTTCCTTATCACATATTCTTTTGAGCACTGCAATTCAATCCTTTTCAGTCTGTGTCTATGTTGGTTGAGGGTCAACGCAATGGTCCAAAGTTGTTGCTAGCCTTGGGTGCTTCCTAAGGAAGGGCATCATGGACATTGCCTTTGTCAACCATTCTACCCATATGACGACATTCTGCTACTGAGCAGGCTGATGGGAATTTTTCCAAGAACCTCTGGGGCTTTTCTTTCCCTTCAGGTTTCTCTCTTCGTTCTTCTCCTGGTATGATTATATATTTCAATCGTGGATAATCTGTACACTGACCTGTTGGTTTTGTCTTTTCACAGAGTGAGTACTTCATAGGCTCCCATGTATAGACGTCTGGTACCTCTCGTGTTGTGTATGACTTAGTTGGGGGACAAGGTACCATTAAGTCTTTAAACATTTCTCCCCTTAGGCCCTCCCCTACCCAGTTTGGTTTGTTATACAGAGAACTATTCAAGGCAGTTGGGTACTATGTGTGTGTACACTAAAAAAATTATTTGCAACGCAATAGGTCTCACATTTGCGAGAGTTTACGCTATTGCCATTGTAAGGGACATGACTTTTTTGTTTGTGTTTTAAAAAACCTGCAAGCAGTAGCTAAATACGCACTTTGTACTTCTAGTTCTTGCTTAGAAGAAGCAAGGCTGGCATCAAAAGAGGCATAGTTACTGCCATCCTTGCTTATCATAAGCAAGGACTATAAGTACAAAGTGGGTGTTTACGTGCCGCTTGCAGGTTTTCAAAATACATAAATAAAAGCCTTTGTGATTTACAATTCCAATAGCTCAAACTCGCAAATGCGAGACCTATTGCATTGCAAATGCTTGTTTAATGTAGTTGTTACAGTTTAACAAACTGTTGTGATTTTTAGTACTGTAGCAAGTTGCGTGTCAATAGGGTTACACTTTCCCTACTGCTGCACAGACTGTAGCAGGAATAGTATATTTTACCCCTCCGCAAACTAACACTTTCCTTATTGTTGCATTGAGTGCAGTTGAAATAGTAAAATGTATCCCTCCATAATTTAGTAATTACTCTATTGTTTCAGTTAATATAGTTGGAATAGTACATTTTACCCATATGTCTTTCTACTGTTGCATTGCAGAAGTGGGAGTAGTACGTTTTATCCATGCTTAGACCAACACTTTGTCTACTTTTGTATAAATTGTAGTGGGATTAGTATATGTATTGCATGTAAAATTGTATTATTTTATTTTATATTGTCATAATTTATATTATGTTTTTCTTTATTTAACATTATAACATTTATAATTATTAATGTTTTCAATGTGTCAAATATTTTAGTAAATTGTAAGTCATTTATGTTGTTTACTTTTTTATTGTAATTAAAATGGCTTGTTTTTTAAAATATTTTATGTTCTTGGTATATGTTTATATACATATATATATTCCGCACAGCTTAATCCCACTTTTCCGATACCTTGGACGCTCTCCGGCGGTGCGCTTAGAGGTACGGCAGGGAAAGGCCATTTCTACTTGTTACATTGTTTCCTTCGCAGGAGATCTGCGCGCGCTCGTAGATGCCAGAATTGATTCAAATGAACTCAAATGTTGTAAACTGCTCCAGCGATTTTATTTTAAAGCGAGCCAGCCACCCAACGCATTTCGATCTCCACTGAAATCTTGTTCACGGGTAAAATTACAAATTCACAACAGCTTTTTTTCTTTTTTTAAATATTACAGTTCCTGTGACTTTACATCACTTCCTGTATAGCGCCGCTATGCATTCTGGACATAGTAGTTTAAATCCATCTTTTATACAATTTATACTGATTAAACTTCCTTTTTGTTAAGACGTATTTTCATTCTGTACCTTTTATAAATATTTATGTGTGTTTTTCTTAAAAACATAAGTGTTAATAAAACCATAAAAGCATACGTGCAATGTCCTGCAATATATAAATGCATTGGTCAATTATATCATTTTAGTGTCTAACATATTGGTATTCATACTGTTTATAAACATTTCTATTGAGTGGAAACCATGTAGAGTTTATCAATTCAATATGTTGCTGAACTCAGCCTATATGTAGAATT
Organism: Lissotriton helveticus; assembly: GCF_964261635.1. Classification (NCBI taxonomy): domain Eukaryota; kingdom Metazoa; phylum Chordata; class Amphibia; order Caudata; family Salamandridae; genus Lissotriton; species Lissotriton helveticus. The sequence continues at coordinate 1,444,477,865 of NC_136069.1, read as the reverse complement.
CCTTATTTTTTAACCCTCCAGTGGGCAATCAATGGTATCTACAATTTTGATAAAGACCGCATATACTTCACATACAACGATGTAATTCATTGTGCTAAGATTTTCATCAAGCCATTTCATATACAGGACTAAGTTAAGATTACTCACCAAGTTATGTGCAACTAAGAAAACCAATATAAAAATAAAAAAATATAAAAAAGGGAAACATTGAATTATTATGAAAGGTTTAAGTAAATTTATATTCTATATTACATATGTACAAAGTTACAGGAAGCCATCTACGCATGCAAACTGATTTCCATATTGATTGTTCATGCAACAGTTATAAGTGATAGTGTAACTCTTCATCCTGATTCAATCCATGCAGGGACATAGTACCAAAATTAATAATATGTCTAGATTCTTTTTGGCTTAAGACATTTTTCTCTGTCTCCGCCTGTAGAGTTTTGTGCAATTGCTTCACTGCATAAAACTTAACGAACCAAACAACATTCACTGGATGATGTCATCAGTGATGTCATTAGTGATGTCATTTGAGATGTCATCAGTGATGTCATCAGTGATGTCACTGACCATATCATGAATGATGTAATATATGACATCATCAGCAGTGGATTGCCGGCGCGTGAGTTACAGTTAGTACACCTATCTATAACAGAGGAATTTCAATGGTTTGTACGAGTGAAATGACCAGTTAACTATAACACTCCTAAAACCTATGGTTTTTTCAGTGAATTTCAAAAGTTTTTTTAAGTGATAATTCCTAACTATAACGTCCCTGAAACCTACTTTTTTTTTCAGTGAATTTCAATGGTTTTTTAAATGCTAATTTCTAACTATAACATGTGTGAAACCTATGGTTTTTTCAGTGAATTTCTAAAATTTTTATGATGATAATTTATTATAATTTTTTTTTCATATTGTTTTACTAAAAAAATGTTAATCAATTTTTGTATATATCTTATTTTTTTAAATTACATTAAACATATTTAATAAAACAAATATATTTTTTAAAAATTAAAAATATATATGTTTTTATAATTTTTTGTTCATTTGAATATATTTATATTATTTTCTATATTTTTTTTCTATTCTTTTTGGAGTCGCGCACCCAACGCGCACCCTTCTCGTCCACGTGTCCGCCATTTTAAGACTGCTGTGTAGGATCCGCGTATGGTGTGCGATGAACGCGATTTTCCCAACGCGGATGCTATGCGATTGGTACGCAACTTATAGTGCATACTCAATATATACGTATTACGCAACATGCCATTCGCGCGGTTGCGCGTGACATCATACGAGCATCAGACGCGGTGGGTGCGCGATCCCCGCAAAAAAATTTAAAGTTCAAAAACATATATATATATATATATATATATTTAATATAAATATTAAGGCAAGACGTTATCTGAGCTGGGTGCCAGCTGGGTGCGAGCTGCGTGCACGTACCCTACGCGGACCCCATGTGACCAGAAAAAAAGAGATTTGATTGGTTCATTACAATTCCTTTTTTTTAAAATCTTTTTATTCACAATTTTTTCATAATATACACAACCCCTCCCCTCCACCCCCACCCCCAAGACCAAGATCATACCATAAACAAGAAAGACTTATTACATTCATAAATCTGAAGTTAATCCATTATAGTTAGTTAAACACATGCGGAGGCAACAACAAAATCATAATAAATAAATGGAAACCTATGTATGTCTCTGAATCCACTGCAAGAGCGGTGCCCAGATCAGCATACCCCTTCTTCTTTTGTTAGAGCCTTTATTTTTATAAATTGCAACCTCAAGGCTGCAGGTCGCAAGTAGCCTAGCCCTCCATTGTAGGAAGGCAGGTGGATTAGGATCGAGCCAGGCTGAGGCAATACAGAGTCGCAAGATTGTCATAGCCACAAAAATCAATCCCTGTATGTTTGTCTGCCGCCCACAGTTTGCTACACCCAACATAATTTCCTCGGTTGAAACATCCACTCTTATTTGGCATACTTCTGATAAAAATTCAGATATATCTTTGATCAGAATATTAAGCGTGTTACAAGTGGCAAACATATGTATAATATCAGCCCCAAACAATGCACAACGTGGGCACGTAGTTCCCTTCCCTGTCCCCCATTTGGCGATTTTCTTTGGTGTATAATATAGGGAAAAGAATGTTTTATAGCATTGTGCTTGTAGCTTTATGGACATTAGCGATGTTTGGGCTAAATCATAGGCACGGCGGGGGATTGTAGACTGAACTCCCAGCTTGACCTGCCAAACAGAAGACTGTTTGTCCATATCATCTGGAAAAGCTGAGTTCAGGGTTTCATATATTTCCCCAATCTTGGGTGTGTTTTTTTTACAAAGATTATCAATCAGTTGATTATTCTGGAAATTGCCCCGCCCGACAGTTTTCTTTGCTAAAAAATCTCTAACCTGCAAGAACTTAAAAAAATCCCTGTGGCTAATATTTTATTCAACATGTAGATCTTCAAACATCTTAAGGCCACCTGGTGCATAAAAACAGCCCAGCTGTACCAATCCGGCCGAGACCCATCTATTTATACAGCTATCCTGGAAAATTTTAGGTAGATCATTATTAAGGCTCACTGGAGTATAATATGAATATCGCCCAAACCCCAAGAGCCTACGCACATTACTCTACACTTTGTACACCCCTGCGATAGTTTTAAACTTAACTTTCTTAAAATAGCTATCGTTGGTATGCCGCCAAAAGCAACCAGCACATTCTTCTCCTAGTATAATTTCTTGAGGCGTCGGGATCGCTTGACTGATAGAATCATGAGAGATCAGTTTAGCACAATATTTCAAGACGGTGGCCCAATAGTAAAGTTTAAAGATAGGCAGAGATAATCCTCCTCTTTCCTTTGGTAGTACAATCCATTTAAGGGCCCGCCAGGGTTTCTTTTATCCCCAGATAAAACTTGAAAACATGGAATCTATAGTTCTAAAAATTTGGGGAGAAAACTCGAGACATATATTCCGGAAAAAATATAAAAACCGGGGCAAAAAAAAGCATCTTAATCACATTACATCGACCACCAATAGTCAGATGTAAATTATTCAGTCGGACCAGCTCTTTCTTAGTGCGTGATATCAGTGGGTTCAAGTTATTATTAACTATATTTTCTATTTTGGGCCTTAAGTTAACACCTAGATATACGGCCTCCTCAGTCACTCTTGGGTCTCTCATCACAATTTTGTTGTTGAGAACAATCAGGGTTTTGCTGGAGTTCAATTTGTAGCCAGACACTAACCCAAACCGATATGCCTCTTCTTCTATCACAGGCATGGCTATATTGGGGTCTCTAGTAACAAGTGTGATATCATCGGCGTATGCTAAAATTTTGGTATTGTGATTACGTATTTGAATCTGTGGTATTGATACAAGCTTATCCAACCACCGGATGAATGGGTCAATATATATCGCGAAAAGAAGAGGGGAGCAAGGGCACCCCTGCCTAGTCCCTCTCGAGATCCCAAAATTCTCTGACAAGAGCCCATTAACCCATACTCTGGCGCTTGGCTTATCGTATAGCCTTTGGGTAGCCGTGATGAATCTATTAGTAATTCCACAATGAGACATTGCAGCCCATAAAAATCTCCAGGAGACCCTATCAAACGCTTTCTCCTCGTCAAGCAGAATAAGCGCCACAGGGTCTCCTGTTGACTCCGTATAATCGAATAGAGAGATTACCCGTTGTACATGGTCAGTTGTTGACCTTCCTGGTATAAACCCATGCTGGTAATTTGATACTACTTTGTTTATTTTTGGTGCAAGTCTAGCTGCTAAGAGTTTCGAATACATTTTAGAATCCTCGTTGATCAGGGTAATAGGACGGTATGATCCTAAATCGAGAGGGCTTTTATTCTTTTTCAGGAAAACCACAATCTTAGCTTCTTACCATGAGGCGGGTGGGGTCCCCCCCTGAAATATGAATAAATAGTTCTACCATTATCGTTTTTAGTTGGTCAACAAATTTCATATAGAACTCTGTCGGGATCCCGTCCAGCCCTGCCGACTTTCCACTGGATAACGAGTTTAAAAAGAGGAGGATCTCTTCCCAGTTAGGTAAATCATCCAGCATCTTCCTTCTCAAATCTAGTCCCTGGGATTACATCTAAATACGAATCAGGGTCCCCCAGCCCCACTGCAGGTTCTGTGTATAGGTCTTGATAAAATCTCTGAAACGATGCCCTTACTTCAGATGGTTCCGATCTTAAACCTAATCTGGGATCCTGAATTTCTTTTATAGTGCTAGCTGATGTCTCTTCTCTTATACACACTGCCAGCTGATGCCCAACCTGTTCACTTAGCTCATACACTTTCTCTTTATATATCGATGCTTTGATGATAGCTTTTTCCACTAGTATTTCTGAGATAAGATTTCTAGCGATGGCTACCTGAGCCAAAGCGAAATCTGGCACCTGGCCAGGTTGTGCTGATATAATCAAGTCCTCCTCGGCTTTACCCAGATTATGTTGTAGTGCTGCCATGCGGAGTTTTCCTTCCCTGTTTGACCTAAGCAAGAATTGCAGTTTCTCACCCCTTATGCACGCCTTCAGGGCGTCCCACACTATCGCTGTAGGCACACTACCCAGATTATCCACTATAAATCCCGGGATCCACCCCCTCATGTGTTGGCAGTAGTTTTCATTCTTCAATAAAGCCCTCTCAAATGTCCAGGTCGTAATCGGACGACTATTCTGAGTGCATAATAAGTTTAATATTAGTGGATTATGGTCCGACAATACACGCAGGAGTTTTTCTATCGTGCACAAAGATTTCAGTGACTTCGACATGAGCATATAGTCTAACCATGCATGTCGGGAGTGTGGATATTAATACAACGTAAATCCAGGATCTCCTATATGATTATGTTGCCACCCATCTATTAGGCCATGTACAATGCACATATCTTTTAGCGCCCGGAAGACTCTTGGTTTTCTACCATGATATTTGAATTCAGGATCAATTGTCCAGTCCCCTGGAAGATGTAGATTGAGATCCCCGCATAAGATCAGGGGTAGGGGCCAGTGTGTTAGCTCATTGGATACATCAGTGAGCATCTCTGGCTCATCGCAGACACTCCCATAGATGGTGCAGAGTGTCATCTTATTTAGCCCATTATTATTCTGGCATTTGGCGATTGCCCATCTACCGAATTTATCAGACAACACTCTGCCGAATTGGAGCCCCCCCACCTTTTGCTAAAATCGCCACCCCCTTAGTTCGGACACCCTGTGTTGAAGCAACGATAAGTTTATACCCCAGCATTTTGAATAAATACTGCTGAGAGCCTTCAATATGTGTCTCTTGCATACAAACGATGTTAGCTTCCATTAATTGCAGCCCCGCTGCGACCTTCTGATTTTTTTTTATATCATTGAGGCCACAGATATTAAGTGAAACAATTTTTAGCTTAGCCATGTTATCATTAGGGCTGTTACAGATTGCCTAGCTTCATGTTCCTGCCCTATTCTCCTGATCATTACATATTTGTCTATGTGCCCCACGACAATGTCTATTCCACCCCTCCTGTACTCTAAAACTCTTGGTCTTGAGCTCCCCCCACCCTCCCCCCTCAGCCCCCCCTTGACCCCCCCACCTTCCCCCTCTTACCATCCAATGAGGCATCCTAGGTCCCGGGGTACCCAGGTGTGGGCGTCCGTATGGTCAGAGCGCCTCAGCGGACCCCGTGGCCTGGCCCTGTATGCTTGGGTTGTGCGGGTGGGATTAATTATGAGATTAAACATTTCCCTAAGCCTTTATGCATAATCAAATATTATATCATATTTTGGTTCGCAAGCTTTTGATGTCTCCCCCCCCTCCACCCCTTCTAATTATTCCCCATGCTTTCAAGCGTTTAAACTGCTAGTCTGGTTGCTGATTTGCGCCGCCTTATACTTTGTCTATTTCTTTCTTCATTTCCTTTCTATAATTTTAGCTATTTTCCGGAGTTTCTTTTCCCAGTCTCTAAGATTTCTCTTAAGTAGGCCTCGGCCTGGATTTCGCTTGTGAAGCTTCTCGTTGAGCCCTTATATACTATTTTCAGTCGTGCCGGATTTTGCAGGAAGACTGTCGCTCCAATTTTTTAGAAGGGCGTGAACAATTGTCTCATTTTCCACATTCGTTCTACGGTGTTATAGGCAAAATCTGGTCTGGCAAAGAACATAAAGCCTTTGTGTTCACTCTGACTTGTAGGCCTTGCAAGATCATAGATAGCTTCTCGACGGAGGAACTTCCCGAAGTGAACCAGCATAGCCCTGGGATATTGACATGGCTTATGAGAGTGTTAAGGTAGCGTCAAAGGAAATCGATGGGCACGCTGTATTTCCCTATCCATATCCCAGGCGTCAAGTTCCGGGAAGGCTGATTTAAGTAGGTTGATCATAGAGCCCCTTGAGTCATTTCCCTAAAAACCTTCGGGAATTCCGAGAAACCTCAGATTATTTCTTCTGGATCTATTTTCGTGTTCTTCGACTTTTAACATGAGGTCTTTTATAATTCCATCATGTTCCTTTTCCAGTTTTTGCAGCTTGGTGACATCAGTTTCCAGATTTTCTGTACGTGCTTCTACTGAGGTCATTCTATCTGAGATCTCAGTACATATATTGCCCACTTTTTTGTAATTGCTCCTTGCAGTTTTTCAATGGCAGCATGGTTCCTTTGGCTATCTTTTTTAACATCCTTATGAAAATTCTTAATGGAGCTCAGCACTTCGCTCAGCGAGGGTTCTACAGTCGTTCCTGAGCCTTGTCTATTTCCATTTGGCTTTTGGCTTCCCCCTTCTGTCTCATCCAAGCTGCACTGATGATGTTCTATTTCTCCCGATGATTTTGAGGTCTGACTTTTTCGTGTAGGTTTAGTTCTTGCTTTGGTATGATCAGTGTTGCTGCCTGGTTCTATAGTCTCTTCGTTTGTTAAATTACATTGTCTTTTGTGTCTTGTCCTCTTTTTTCCAGTTTTCTCCTGGAGTTCGTGCCTTGTCCGGTTTCGCTAAATTTTCTAGATTCATTGGAGCCTAAGACCTCCGGGGTTGCTACGTCCGGTTTTTGGCCTGCACTTGTTTCACTTGTCTCACTTGAAATGGACATCCCTGTTTCATATATGTCCGAGACCGATTCCTCCTCGGAGAATGCGTTGTTTACTGACAGTAACATTTTCCCCGGTGAAGGTGTTTACATACTGAGAGAGGAAGAGGTGTGCTCGTGGCTCGAAGCTCCCCTTGGGTCCTTCGGGTGATTCTCTCTTTGCTCGGTTTGCTCACTTTGCTCGATTATGGTTGTAGTTATAGTTGTGGTTGCCCTAGTCCCTTCATTTCCCAGGATGGGATCTAAGGTCTGGTTTCCTAAGTCCGGACCTTGAGCATTTTTCTCCTCCATATTGGTTTGCTCCATAGGCGCACCAGGGTCATCCTCGCAAGTTCCGCTCATATTGCCTGCTTGATTGCTCTGTGGTTTTTCATTTTTTGCAGAGTTGCTCAGACCTTCCTTGGGTAGCGTGCTAAAAATATTAGAGATCCTAGGCTGAGAGGTACCCGGGAATCCTGTGTTTTTTGCAGCGGCTTTCAGGTTTTTTTATTGTTTGTAGCCTCTGTGCTTTCTTAGCCATTAGTTCCAGATTGGCACTGTCCTCTGTATCTCTCCCCTTCTCTTTCTCATTCTCTTTCCGTTTCACTTTTTCCTTTTCCTTTTCCTTTTCCGGGTTCTTTTCTGCATTTTTATTTTTATCTTTAGTTTTGAGCCTCTCATTACATTCATTTCTCTCCACATTATTTTCCTTAGCTTTAGACCCTCTGGTTTCAGGTCGTCTTTGTGTGCCCTTGATTCTCTGTGAGGTATGTGCAATTTGTGTGCTTTGTGTGCTCTGTGTGCCTTCCCGGTTCTCCAGGCTCTCTAGGCTCTCTAGGGTTTCAAGGGTCTGTGTCTGCGTCTGTGTCTCATGCGCGCCTTGTAGATCCGATGCTTCCTCTTCCCCTTTTTCTTGGGTAAGCAATGTTAGAATTTGCTCCGCTGCTTGCACCCCTATTCCGTCATTTCCGTCATTTCCAGCCATATCCTGTGTTTGTGCCAGTGCCTGTATTCGCAGCTGACTTTGCGGTTGTTTTTGTCCCTTTACTTTTCTGGCGGGTTCCGCTGCCCTTCCTGTGTGCTTCGATTTCTAAATGCTGGCCCTTTTGCCGCTTTTAAAGCTACTTAGCTGGTATAGTGTTTTAGAGTTTAGAGTAGTGCAGTGTTGAATGGGTACTGTAGGGGGTCCTGCTAGGGGTAGATTTAGAGTTCAGGGTAGTGCAGTGGTGTTGGTGTAGTATAGGACGTCGTGCTGGAGTACATTTAAGGTTTAGAGTACTGTACTGGCGAATGGGTAGTGTCGCAGTTGTGCTGGGGTAGTGTGTTAGGGTTTAGGATAGTACAGTGGTGTTTGTGTAGTGCAGGGGGTTGTGCTGTGATAGTGTTTTAGGGTAGTGCAGTAGTGTTTGAGTAGTGTACGGTGTCATGCTGGGGTACATTTAAGGTTTAGGGTACTTCAATGGTGTTTGGGTAGTGTAGGGTGTCGTTCTGGGTAGTGTTTAGAGTTCAGGATAGTGCACTGGTGTTTGTATAGTGTAGAGGGTCGTGCTGAGGTAGTGTTTTAGAGTAGTGCATTAGTGTTTGGGTAGTGTAGGGTGTCATGCTGGGGTAGAGTTAAGGTTTAGGGTAGTGCAATGGTGTTTGCGTAGTGTAGTGTGTCGAGCTGGTACAGTGTTTTAGAGTTTAGGATAGTGCAGTGTTAAATGGGTAGTGTAGGGGGTCATGCTGGGGGTAGATTTAGAGTTCAGGGTAGTGCGGTAGAGTTTGTGTAGTGTAGGAGGTTGTGCTGGAGTATTTTTAAGGTTTTGAATACTGCAATCATGTTTGGGTAGTGTAGGGTGTTTTGCTGGGGTGTGTTTAAGGTTTAGGGTAGTGCAATGGTATTTGGGTAGTGTAGGGGTTTGTGCTGGGGTAGTATTTTACGGTTTAGAGTAGTGCAGTGGTGTTTGTGTAGTGTGGTGGGTCGTTCTGCCATAGTGTTTTATGTTAGTACAGTAGTGTTTGAGTAGTATATAAGTACACAACCTATCACACCAATTGCGATTATACAACAGATATTTTTGTCATTCAATAATTCTGGTTTCCACAAATTACACGAAGTGAAGAAATTGGTTCTTTTATTCTCAAAGCTTTCCCTCAGTCCAGCCAATACGTGTTTCGTCGATAGGGCGGAAAACCCTCGACTTCATCAGGGCTGGGAAAAAATGCAATACAAAATATATTGGAGTTGCGAGATACACTATCTCGTAGTTATCATATATAAAATAATTCATTCCATTTACATGCAAATGAGTGGGAGAAAACATTTCTCGTCTACACCCTTGTGCAGTGTAGAGTCATGCATTTAGGGGAGAAAGGAGGTGGGAGACATAGTCCTCTCCCATAAAGACAACGAGTAACAGTCTTTTAAGCAAAATAGAAAGCAAAAGACAATAAATGAACAGTACCCCACAGTTCGTGAGTGATTACTATTCTGTATATTCGTGCTATCGTAAGTACGTTCAAGGACTTGTGCTCACCCCAGAGGTGTCCGCATATTTAGTGTTCCGAAATGTGGATTAATAGTGTCGAGTCTAAAATTCCATACTGGATAATATATTTATAAAGTGCTCTGTTAGAATCCTTAAGATGCTGAGTATTATATGCTCAGGCTTACCTGATATCGATAAAATATTGGACCTGTATACCTAAAGTGGCCAGGTTAAAAGGGATGTTAGATATTCTCAACGATCAACCATCTACATTTAACTATATGGTAATGATATATTACATAACCAATGCATAAGTAAAACAGACGTACCTCCTAGCTGGTTATAATTCCGGCCCAGCTGTATGTGGCATGGGCAATGATTATATCTTTCTGTCAGGTCTTCGTCTGTGGCCAGCGAGTGTGCTACAAACACAAAGTGCATAGATATTGTCCCGTTCTCGTCTATTCTAGACCTTAAATAAAAATTATGATCCTGCCCCCTAAAGGGTCAAGAGCTTACCTTAAGATCGGTAGCTCTTGAAATTCCCTGTGATCCGAAGGTGTATTTATTTTAATCCCGGCATAAATCAGCAATGCCACAATCCTTCCTCCAATGATATCGATGGAGTGAAGTAAATCGCCCGCTGCCAAAATAAAGTCAATATGCTTGTATTAATTAAAATACTGTTCAAACTACCCTCTTAAATGCCTGTGAAGCTACTGGGGTCAGAGGATCCGTTTAAGTACCCGACGCTTACCTCCCAGTATTGCGGAGTCCTAGAACGGCAAAAGTCCCACTCGTATCTCGCCCGGTCTTCCGTATTTTGGAAGTCAGCGTTCGTGACCCGGAAGCTGATAAATATACCGCGAGTTCCCAATCCGGTTCACGGGTTAGGTGTAACGCTGCTACCTATTCATTAAGTCCGCCATATTTGAATGGTGTTTAGAATATTAATCGTGAACACCATGTCATTACAACAACCGTGTATGGTGCTCTTAGTTCTACTTTTACTAATGTGTACTACAGTGCCTGCCTATAACTATGACATGCATTAACTTAGTCGGTGATTTTACCGTGCCAAGTAAGAACTGTGGGGTCAAGGATACCTGTAATTAATGTCAATCTTAACAATTCATATGAATATGATCACAGTTGATGGTGAAAATATGATCTTATTACACACATTATTACAACTTCGATATAGGAGGGTACAATCAGACGTTTGATGATAAAGTCCTCATTTACAGTTCCGTTATGATTGAAAATACATCTCCTTTATTAGACGATTAGGATAATGTGCAGTGTTAATCACCTAAGAAATAGTGGAGTTCCTGATCTGAGTTCATCCCATACTCCACCGCACGCATAGCCAATATCCATGACGCTTCTCTGCGCCTCAGGGCTAATTCTCTTTTGCCTCCTCTAGGATCATTTTTTACTTGATCTATTGCACAAAAACTAATTATTTTAAACTTGCCTTGTTTGGGACAATGGTTTATGTGCATAGCAGTGTTGTATCTCGTGTCTTGATGTTTGATGGCTCTTATATGTTCAAAAATCCTCTCTTTTAGCATTCTTTTCGTGCTTCCTATATAGAAGCTGCCACAAATGCATTTAATCATATAGACTACAAAGCAGCTATTGCAATTCAGTAGTTGTTTAATCACAAATTCTCTTCCCATGTAGTTACGAAATGTTTTCATCTTGTTCATGGCCATGGGACAAATTTTGCAGATTCCACATTTGTGGAAACCAATGCTTTTTTGTGTCAGCCAGTCCGGTGCTGTTTTGGGTTTAGCTGGGTAGGTTGGACTTATCCATGCTTTTATGCTTTTACCCTTTCTGTATGTTAAGAGAGGATTTTTGGTGATATATTTGTTCAGAGCTTTGTCATTATTTAATATCCACCAATGTTTACGCATACTGTTTCTCAACACAGTTGCAGCATTATCATAGTTAGTGATTAGTCTGATTTTATTGTTACTGTTGATCTTCTTTTGTGTGTCCTTAAGGGTCATTTCTCTAGGGATTTTATCTATTCTCTGTTCTGCCTTTGCAATCATATCTCTATTGTACCCCCTGGATAAGAATCTACTCTTCATGTTGTCTTTACATTTCACAAAGTCCTCATCTTTGCTACAATTTCTTCTTGCTCGGGTGAATTCTTCAAAGGGAATGGATTGAATTTGATGTCTGGGGTGTGAACTCTCCGCATGTAGTACGGAATTGCATGAGGTAGGTTTTCTGAAGAGTCTACTCTGTATTTTGTTGTCTTCAATAAATAGTACTAGGTCTAGGAATTCTATTTGAGTTGTGCTTATGGAGTGAGTTAAATGAATGCCCATCACATTCGAATTTAGATGTTCACAAAATTCCAACAGGCTATTCATGTCTCCAGCCCAAATTAACAGACAGTCGTCTATATAGCGACCCCAGTAGATAATGTAATCACTCCACTTTGCGCCCTGTGGGCCCCAGATCCATTCCTCCTCGAACCTGCCCATGAACAGGTTCGCATACGAGGGGGAGAATCTGGAGCCCATGGCTACTCCCTGTTTCTGACGGTACCAAGTTGTTTCAAATAGAAAAACATTGTTTTGCAGTATTAGATTCATCATATCTAATAGCATCTCCGTGTGTGCCCATTGGGATGCCGGTCTTTTCTCCAGAAATTTTCTCGCTGCCATAACACCCAGATCCGTTCTTATATTAGTGTATAGGGAGGTGACATCCATACTAGCCATAATCATGCCTTCCTCCCACGTCACATCCGACAAGATACTTAGGATGTGCTTGGTGTCCCTAATATATGCCGGTAAGTTGCGTACAAGTGGCTGTAAAAAGTTATCAACATATTGCGAAAGTCTCTCCGTGGGACCCCCTATGCTGGAGATTATGGGTCTTCCTGGGGGGCATTGAGCATTCTTATGTATCTTGGGTAAAGTGTAGATACAGGGAAATCTAGGTTTATCTATTCTCAAGTATGTTAGTTCTTCCCTGCTGATAAGACCCTCAAGCCACCATTTCTCTAGTTGGATATTAATGTTAGTTTTTAATTGTCCCATTGGATTTCCACTTAGTCTTTCATAGTATGTATCATCTCTCAGTTGTGATAGGATCTCACTATTATAGTTCGTTGTATTCATTACCACGATATTCCCCCCTTTATCAGCCTCCCTGATGGTAACATTTGATAATTTACATATTTCCACCAGTGCTTTGCGTTCTTCTATATTTAGATTGTCAGATAACTTTTTTTGTTTCTTGTTATGTTTCAAGTGGGTGTATAAATCCTCAGTGACTAATTTATGAAACATATCCACACTATTGCCACTAGGTAATGTGGGAGTCCATCGCGACTTGTTGTGTAAACCACTAGAGATGGTGTTATCAGGTTCTATGTCATGGTCAAGTAAAAGTTCATCTATAGACATATGATCCCTGTCATCATCTACTATAGACAATAATATCTCACTATCTCTAATATCTTGAATTGTCGGTGTTTGAGTAGTGTAGGGTGTCATGCTGGGGTAGATTTAAGGTTTAGGGTACTGCAATGGTGTTTGGGTAGTGTAGGGATTGTGCTGGGGTAGTGTTGTAGGGTTTAGGGAAGTACAGTGGTGAATGGGTAGTGTAGGGGGTCGTGCTGGGAGTCGATTTAGAGTATAGGATAGTGCAGTGGAGTTTGTGTAGTGTAGGAGGTCGTGCTGGAGTACATTTAAGGTTTAGAGTACTGCAATGGTGTTTGAGTAGTGTAGGGGGTCGTGCTGAGGTAGTGTTTTAGGGTTTAGGGTTTACGGTAGTGCAGTGGTGAATGGGTACTGTAGAGGGTCGTGCTGAGGGTAGATTTAGGGTTTAGAGTTGTGCAGTGGTGTTTATGTAGTGTAGGGGATCGTGCTGAATTACTTTTTTAGGGTAGGACAGTGGTGTTTGGGTAGTGTAAGGGGTCGTGCTGGGGTAAGTTTAAGGTTTAGGGTAGTGCAATGGTATTTGGGTAGTACAGGGGGTCATGCTGGGGTAGTGTTTTAGGGTAGTGCAGTAGTGTTTGAGTAGTGTACAGTGTCATGCTGGGGTAGATTTAAGGTTTAGGGTACTGCAATGGTGTTTGGGTAGTGTAGGGGTCGAGCTGCGGTAGTGTTTTAGGATTTAGGGTAGTGCAGTGGTGAATGGATTATGCAGGCGGTCCTGCTGGGAGTAGATTTAGAGTTTAGGATAGTGCAGTGGAGTTTGTGTAGTGTAGGAGGTCGTGCTGGAGTAGATTTAAGGTTTACAGTACTACAATGGTGTTTGGGTAGTATAGTTGGCCGTGCTGAGGTAGTGTTTTAGGGTTTAGGGTACTGCAGTGGTGAATGGGTAGTGTAGGGAGTCGTGCTTGGGGTAGATTTTCGGTTTAGGGTTGTGCAATGGTGTTTATGTAGTGTAGGGTATCGTGCGGAAGTACTCTTTTATGTTAGTACAGTGGTGTTTGGGTAGTGTAAGGGGTCATGCTGGGGTATGTTTAAGGTTTAGGGTAGTGCAACAGTATTTGGGTAGTGTAGGAGGTCGTGCTGGGGTAGTATTTTAGTGTTTAGGGTAGTGCAGTGGTGTTTGTGTAGTGTAGGGGATCATGCTCTAATACTGTTTTAGGGTAGCGGAGTAGTGTTTGAGTAGTGTATGGTGTCATGCTGGGGTAGATTCAAGGTTTAGGGTAGTGCAATGGTGTTTGAGTAGTGTAATGGGTCATGCTCGGAAACTGTTTTAGGGTTTGGGTAGTGCAGTGGTGTTTATGTAGTGTAGGGGGTCGTACTGGGGGTAGATTAAGAGTTTAGGGTAGTCCATCAGTGTTTGTGTAGTGTAGGGGGTTATACTGAGGTAGTCTTTTAGGGTAGTACAGTGGTGTTTGGGTAGTGCAAGGGGTCGTGCTAGGGTAGGTTTAAGGTTTAGGGTAGTGCAATAATATTTGGGTAGTGTAGGGGTTGTGCTGGGGTAGTGTTTTAGGGTTTAGGGTAGTGCAGTGGTATTGCAGTGGGGGAGAGGAGTTGGCCTAACGGCTAGGGCGCTCGACTTCGGACCTGGGGATCTGGGTTCGAGTCTCGGTAACGACGCCAAAAACCTCCTGTGATTCTGGGCAAATCACTTAATCTCCCCGTGCCTAAAATGAATGTGTGTCCATCCTCATGTATCGTAATTGGTGCTATGTAAAGCGCTCTGATACCTGATTCGGTTCGGGTCTAGTTTGCGCTATATAAAACTCTGCAAATTAAAAAAAAATTTAGGTAGTGTAAGGGGTCATGCTGGAGGTTGTGTCACTGCAAGAGTACATGTACCTATATGTCTGCAAATATATCAATAAACCAAATCATTCTCTCTCCATTTTCCCAAATGGACACTGAGTCACAGTGTGATTCTAGACAAATAACAACATTTCTTATAAATGGAATATATAGATACTGACTGGGGAAATGTATGCTTCAAACACAAGTGTGAAGGTGATTACACTACTACTTTCATAGTGCATAGGAGTTTCAAGCACTGCATGCCCTAAAGCCTGGCTAACTGCAAGAGTACATGTACTTATATGTCTGCAAAAACATCAACTAACCAAATCATGCTCTCTCAATTTTCCCAAATGGACACTGACTCACAGTGTGATTCTAGACAAATAACACTATTTCTTATAAATGGGGTGTATAGATACTGACTGGGAAAATGTAGGCCTGAAACACAAGTGTGAAGATCGTTAGACTACTACTTGCATAGTGCATAGGAATTTCAAGCACTGCATGCCCTAAAGCCTGGCTCACTGCAACATTACATGTACTTATATATCTGCAAGCACCTCAAACAACCAAACAATTCTCTCTCAATTTTCCCAAATAGACACTGACTCACAGTGTGATTCTAGACAAATAACAGTATTTCTTATAAATGGAGTTGTAGGGTAGTACAGTGGTGTTAAGGTAGAGTAAGGGGTCGGGCTAGAGTAGATTTAAAGTTTAGGGTAGTGCAATGGTGTTTGGGTAGTGTAGGAGGACATGCTGGGATAGTGTTCCAGGGTAGTACAGTGGTGGTTGGGTAGTGTAAGAAGTCCTGCTGAGCTAGATTTAATGTTTAGGGTAGTGCAATGGTGTTTGGTTAGTGTATGTGTTCGTGCTAGGGTAGTGTTCTAGGGTAGTGCATTGGTGCTTATGTATTGTAGGGGGTCATGCTAGGGATAGTGTTTTAGGGTTTAAGGTAGTGCAGTGGTGTTTGTGTAGTATAGGGTGTCGTGCTGGAGTAGCGTTCTACGGTAGTGCAGTGGTGTTTGGGTAATGTAGGAGGTCGTGCTGGGGTAGATTTAAGGTTTAGGGTAGTGCAATGGTGTTTGAGTAGTGTAGATGGTCGTGCTGGGGTAATGTTCTACGGTTTAGGGTAGTACAGTGGTGAATCGGTAGTGTAGGTGGTCGTGCTGTGGGTAGTGTTACTGCAAGCGTACAAGTACTTATATGTCTGCAAACACATCAACCAACCAAATCATTCTCTCTCAATTTTCCCAAATGAACACTGACTCACAGTGCCATGGTGTTTTGTTATTGTAGGTGCTCGTGCTAGGGTAGTGTTCTAGGGTAGTGCAGTGGTGTTTATGTATTTTTTTTGGTCCTCATCTCACCTATCAAGCCTCTGCGGGTCTTATGAAGCCGCCTCCGTGATCTGTGGCCCCTACGGCTTACCGCACTCGCTTGGGTCGTCCGACCGGTCCCTTTTTTGTGAGGGAACCTGGTGTAATCATTAGACCAATTATATTAATCTTAAATTTTGGCCCCATCTCACAAAAGGGTGCCAGATGTTTATTAGCTTATCTTCTGCGCCCTCATAGTCTAGACGAGCCATGGAGAATGAGGCTTTAAGCCAGTCTTCCCTTTGTGGGGGTAGGGGATCTTTCCACCTCCTGCAAACTTCCCTTCTGTCCAACAAAATCAAATAAATTAATAGGCCTCTGTCCTTCTGAGAGAGGGTCTTCTTAATTGGGAGGATAGATTGCCACAACCCTTCAATCTCTCTATTCCCACTGACCTCCCCTTTTCTGCATCGTACCATGATACTAACTGTAAATATTTGAATCTGGAGAGCCCTGGCCCGATCTTTGCCCTCAGGTACTCCCATGGATGTATCCCCCCGGAGTCTACAAGTTCGGCCCAGATGGTGATGCCTGCCCTTCTTATGGGCAACGCCAAACTGTCCATTAGGCAGTCCGGTGTTCCCGGTGTATCCCAAACAGGGGCACTGTCCGAATAGTATCCCATGCCCCAGCTACGTCTGTGCCTATGCCATAGCTCCAAGGCTGCCCTCAGAACCTTCAGGCGTACCCGTTTGAAGAATTTTGGTGACCCAAACTTATACAGAAAAGCCTCACCGTCGCCTCCTCCCTCTACTCTCGCCATTTCTCCCAACTGCCTGCCCCAAGCTGACTCCCCTGGTTTCACAAGTAGCATCCGTATGCTTTTAAACTGGAATGCTGCAGCGTATAACCTCACGTCGGAAAGAGCAAGCCCGCCTTTCTTTAGTCTGCGCCTACGTTTTTTCCACGCCAGACTAACCCCTTTGTCTCCCCAGACAAAGCTCCCAATCTTACTCTGTACCTTCATTAAACTTTTTTTCGAGAATGTTAATGGTATGGAAGAAAAAAGGTAAGACAGCTTGGGGAGAATGACAATCTTTACCAAGTTGGTTTTTCCGTAAATAGTTAAGGGAAGGTTCCTCCATCTACTGAAGAGGCCGTCAATTTCCTTTATGACCCTGTTAAGATTAAGCTCAGGTATCTTCTCCAAGTACTTTACTACGTAGATCCCCAGATATCTCAGCTCTACGCTGACTCTCCCCGACCACTCCAGATTCCAACACATCACCTCTGTCTTGGTTTTATTGACTAGATACCCGGATAGGGACCCAAACTCGCACATAAGCTCCTCCACCCTCGGGATCGCTGCCTCTGGGTCACTTGTGTACAGTATTAGGTCGTCGGTGTAGAGAGCTATTTTGGAACTGTATTGTTCGGATCTAAAAGGATAGATTGAATCATCCAGTCTCAGCGCCTGTGCAAATGGTTCCATGTATATATTAAATAAAAGGGGCGAGATTGGATACCCCTGCCTGGTTCCTCTCTGGATGTTAAAACTCGGCATAAGGAACCCATTTAGCAGGATTCGGGCGGAGGCACCCTGATAGCAGTTCTGCAAGGTTCGAATAAAGATTGAGCCAAACCCCATTGCCCTCAGGACCTCCCAAGGTACACCTAGCAGACTCTGTCAAAAGCCTTGGCCGCATCTAAGGCGACAACGGCCTAGGGTTCTGTCCTCTGGATGGCCAGATCTATATTGCCAATCAAGAGCTGCGACTGATCCTGAATGTGTCTCCCTGCGACAAACCCTTTCTGATCTGGGTGTATTAACCTCGGGATCAGTTTTGCCAGTCTCCCTGCCAAAATGCCCATAAAG
Organism: Lissotriton helveticus; assembly: GCF_964261635.1. Lineage (NCBI taxonomy): Eukaryota > Metazoa > Chordata > Amphibia > Caudata > Salamandridae > Lissotriton > Lissotriton helveticus. The sequence continues at coordinate 1,444,459,859 of NC_136069.1, read as the reverse complement.
ATCTTATAATCGGCATTCAGCAGGGAGATTGGACGATAGGAGTCCGCCTTTTTCCAGTGCTTGCCGGGTTTTAAGATCAGGGCTATTGTTGCCTCCTTCCAGGTCTTAGGAACCTTCCCAGTTAGGCTGTAAACCGAGTTAAAGGTGACCCCAGAGCATTTATCAACTCCTCTTTGAGGAGTTTATAGATTTCGCTTGGGAATGAGTCCGAGCCTGCGGCTTTTTTGTTCTTTGATTTTTTAATCTGATCTGCTATCTCCTTTAACGTAAAGGGAGCTTCTAATTTGTTCTTACTTTCTTCTGAGAGCAAGGGGAGATGTTTGTTCCTAAGAAATGACTGGATAGAACTCGGTAAAGGTGCCAGGTCCTCTCTATACAGTTCCGAGAAGATGGAGAGGAGACAGGACTGCATATCCTCGATCTTACTAGAGGTTTCCCCACTAGCATTGATGGTAAGTTCTTTTATATCATTTCTAGCGCGATCAGTTCTCGCTTTCCATGCCAGAAGGGCGCCAGCCTTCTCCCCATATTCAAAGTTCTGCATCATTCTGAAGTTCCACTGCGCCCTACACTTGGCTCCTAACTTCCCTCTATACTCCAATCTTACCTCTTCCAGATTCTTCAAGACCTGTGTAAGTCGCTCCGAGTCCCTGTTGTTTAAACCGTCTCTTTCTTCCTCCAGATTGCTTATCTTCCCCTCAACCCCCTTTAGTGCCTCAGCTTCGATCTTATTCTTATAGCAGATTATTCCATGGAGTTTCCCCCTTAACCACGTCTTATATGTGTACCATACTATATCCGGTGTTGTGGAACCTGTGTTCAAAGAAAAAAATTCCAGAGAGGGAGCCTGTACTGCTTCAACCACTTCGGGATCTAAAAGCTTCGCCCTATTAAGGGTCCACCTCAATGGTTGCCGCTGTACCTCCTTACTCTGATATACAAATTGCAGAGGTGCGTGATCGGAGAGGTGACTCGGAAGGAGTGATACCTCCCGTAGGTTAGTCATTGACATTCTATCCAAGATAATCGATCCTAGAGGAGTGGCCATGCTTCTTGCTATAAAAAGTAAAGCCCTGCTGATCTCCTTTTTGTGCCCTCCATAGATCGATCAGATCCATATCATGAATCATATTAAGTAGTGCCCGACGTACCTTAACTGCCCCTATATAATGACTCAGGTTGGATTTATCTTTCAAATGGTCTAACAGAACATTAAAATCTCCACCAATGACATAGGGTGGAGGTTCCAACATCAGTACTGACCGTAACTTATAAATATAGGTCAGATCGTCCATATTGGGGCCGTAGAAAGAGGCACAGATCAAATCAAAAATGTCAAATGCCAATTGGACCGTCATCCACCTACCTGAGTAGTCTGATTGTGTTTTTTTTATATTACAGGGAGTACCTTGTTTAATTAGCGCAGCCAGCCCTCTATTTTTAGATGTCTGGTGCGAAGCGCTAAAGCTCTTTTCCCAAGGGACCTTGGAGAAGATTACGCTACTTTCCTCGTAGCTCAGGTGTGTCTCTTGCAACATGCATATTTGTGCAGTTGAAAGTTATAGGTATTTAAGAATTAGCCTCTGTCTCCGGGGGCACCTTAACCTGTTAACATTCCATGAGGTAGAGATGGTCTTTCTATCCCTCAGGTCCATGCCGGCCATCGCCCCCCTGTTCTACCTGGAGGGGTTGACACCCCTTTGTGACAAAAAAGACTGTACATAAGGTTGAGATGAGGTCAAATTTGTTTTCTTTTTTTCCCACTGCTCCCCACCCATGTGCCTCCCTGCCTCCCCATCCCACCACCCTGTGACCCCGTGCCCCCCCAGCCCTTGAGGAACCCTCCCTTCTAATAGGCAAAGGCCTATTTAGCCCCCCCCCATGGAGTAGCAATAACATTTCCAATTTTTAACTAAATTCCTGCTGATTACATGTCATAAATGTAAAAAGACCCGCTAAGTCTACTTCCGCCCTTGACCCCCTTGTCCGTCTCTGATCTTTGCAATAAGAGCATCCGCCTCTTCCCCAGTTTTGATTTGGTGCATGTGGTTATTCCACATCACCCTTAGCGATGCCGGGAATTTCAACTGAGCCTTGGCCCCATACTGTTTAACTCCTCCAACCTTTTCCCCAGCTCCCACTGTCTCGTTGCAGTTGGTGTTTATGTATTGTAGGAAATCATGCTAGGGTTAGTGTTTTAGGGTTTAAGGTAGTACAGTGGTGTTTGTGTTTTGTAGGGTGTCCAACTGGGGTAGTGTTCTAGGGTAGTGCAGTGGTGTTTGGGTAATGAAGGAGGTCGTGCATGGGTAGATTTAAGGTTTAGGGTAGTGCAATGGTGTTTGACTAGTGTAGATGGTCGTGCTGGGGTAGTGTTCTACAGTTTAGGGTAGTACAGTGGTGAATGGGTAGTGTAGGTGGTCGTGCTGGGGGTAGTGTCACTGCAAGAGTACATGTACTTATATGTCTGAAAACACATCAACCAACCAAATCATTCTCTCTGAATTTTCCTAAATGGACACTGACTCACAGTGTGATTCTAGACAAATAACAGTATGTCTTATAAATGGAGTGTACAGATACTGACTGGGGAAATGTAGGCCTGAAACACAAGTGTGAAGGTGGTTAGACTACTACATGCATTGTGCATAGGAGTTTCAAGCAGTGCATGCCCTAAAGCCTATCTTACTGCAACAGTACATGTACTTATTTGTCTGCAAACACATCAAGCATCCATTTCACATATTTCATAACTGCATTTTAGTATTAAAGCTAAATTCATTTTGGAAACACATTACCAATAACTATTTTCTAATTCTACCGAAATGTGAGAACACAATAAGTTTTTAATCAATTACATGTCAGGAAACACATGAAGTACCAAAATGCTTCTCTCAGCGTGATTCCTAAATGCACACAGACTCACTGTGTGATTCTAGACAAGCAACTCTATCCCTTGCATTTTACCAAAACACATTTACTAGTCTACAAGGCTTTAGGTGACTGTACACATTGCACAACATTTTCTACTACACATTAGTATAGAGTGCTTCTAACAGAATGATTCGTAAATGCACACAAGACTCACTGTGTGTTTCTAGACAAACAACACTATCCTTTGCATTTTACCAAAACACATTTCATAGTCTAGAAGGAGTACTGCATTTTAGTGTGGAAACTTGACTCATTTTGAAAATACATAAAAAATGACTGGTTTCTAATTCTACCAAAACATACGAACAGCATAGTTATCTGTCTGCAAATAAATGAAATACAACAAATGCTTATCTCAGAATGATTTTTAAATGCACACACACTCACAATAAAATTCCCCCCCCAAAAAGTACTCCCTGCACTTTAGCAGGAGAAACACATTAGTCTGATTAAAATCAAAATGGTCTACATACATCCCCTCACAAATTAATTACTTACTTTTTGCCCGGAGAGCAATTTTAACTATATTCAGTCTCGTATTGACATTTATAAGTTTATAAGGAAACTAAAACTCATGAAATGTTTCCAATTAAAGAATTCTTCATCCACAACTATTGAATTTTCTGGGAATATCAGTTCTAATTTGCAAGCATCTGAGTCTGCTATGTTAAAACCTTTGCACAGCTTGGCCACAAACATGGATTCAGAGCCTCGTCCTACCCAGGAAATTCTTAATGACACTGGTGTCCCTCCTGGGAGACCAGAAAGAGCCCATTTTGTCCTCCTTCTACATTTGTGCCTATGATGCCTAAGGATGCCATTGACATTTTTAGCGATATGGTAACAGAAGATTTAAAACAACTCAATAGACTGGTCAAAAACAGTCATTATAAGATGAAACATATTGAATTGCAATATTATAATCTAATGCAAAAATTGAAAACAAAGAAAGATCTCATTATAAATAAATCCAATAAAGGAGGCAACATTGTCATCTGGCCGAGGGATATGTATATGACTGAAGCGATGGTTCATCTTAATGATCCTGATTGTTATAAAGTGGCATCATTTCCAGACCTCAACAAAATCAAAGATGTTGTTCATAAAGAACTATTCCAATGGATAAGAGAAGGTCTTATCAGCAAGAATGAGTTCCTCTTCCTAAAAAAGAGTACCCCATAACACCTATATTTTACTTTATTCCCAAAGTTCACAAACAGATCATTCCTATCCCAGGCAGACCAATAATTTCTGCCCAAAAAAGTTTATTGGAACCTGTTTCTAAGTTTGTTAACTATTTTTTACAGGAACACATGTTTAATTTACCATAATTTTTAAAGGACACTAGGGATTTCCTAACAAAATAATGTTTTCATATTTATCAAACAGGTCTTGGAGCAGTTGCGAGGCGTGGCTATGGAGGCCTGTTTCTGCCCCAGCTATGCATGTTTACATGTAGGCTGGTGGGAGGAGCACGTCCTCGGGGGTGAGCATAAAAAATTGTTCGACTCACATGTTTGCCATTGGTGGCGTTATATTGATGATGTTTGTTCAATTTGGAAAGGTTCTTATTTGACTGTACTTAGTTTTGTGTAGATCATGAATACTAACAAATTGAACTTTAATTTTACAGCCACCATTAACGCCAATCAAGTTGAATTTTTGTATGTCTCAGTTTATGTTAAAGATGATGCATTACACACCAAATTACACAGGAAAGAGACGGCTGGGAACTCGGTTCTCTATGCAACCAGTTCCCATCCCAGACACTTGATCCGCAGTATTCCTTATGGGGAATTTCTGCGGATTCACCGTATTTGTAGTGATGACCATGACCTCAAAGTCAAGAGGAAGCATTTCAAAGATTTCTTTTACGAGGCTACAAATCTCATGATCTAAACCAGGCCCGTATAAAAGCTAATGCTTCATCACGTGAAAGCTGTCTGGGTATCGAAAATCTCCCAACTGAGACTACCAATGACACCATTAATTCTGTGGAAAGAAACAAGCAGATTGTAAGATTGATCACTACATACTTAAAACAACATAAACAAATCAGGCAAATAGTCCAGAAAAATTGGCCTATTATACAGACTGATCTCACACAGGTCTGACTCCCTAATTATGATCAATCACTCTCTACAGTTATTATTGGATCAAAAGGGCCTGCCATCACCTCGGCTGTCGTCACCACCGCAGGACCACTTTTCCTACGACCTGGAGAGAGGTTCCCTGGATAGCCAGATCCAACTGAACAGTCCCGTGCCTATAGTAGGGATGGAGAGAGGAACTGAAACCCCCTTAAGCAGTGGGACAAGCCAGAAAAGAGATGAAAATAAAAACTCACCGGAAATTAGAGATACCAGCTTGAACCAGGAGGATGAATTGAACAAGACTCCGGAGCTAATCCCTGAATTAAATTGTGACCTTTCTTCGCTGTTTACTTCATCTATGCTGGACTTAATGTTGATAATACAAAAAACCTTAAAAGGACTGCTTGAAGTAACTCTGTCTAATAATGCCATATTAAAAATTCTGAAAATGTATTTAGCTAAAATAGAGGGGGTACTGCAGGGGATAAGATCCCATATGCCAGATATGGTAAGGCAAGTGCCTGACTGTGAGTCTCAATTACAGGCACAGGGAGAGGGCAATTAAGTACTAACTGAAAGAGATTACATGGCAAAGATGGTAGACAAAATCTCAAACCTAGACCCGGATATTCGGGGAAAAGGGCAGCCCCTACAAGATGGACAATCCAAAGAGAGCCATCAGTTATACATATCGAAATAGCCTATGAGGATAATAAGGAGAGTAGAGCTGACTAGACGTAGCCAAACAAGTAAAGCAAGAGGCGTAGGGAAAAAAGCAGTAAGGAAAGAGAGGCAAGCCACTGTGGAGGAAACGGGGGTGGAAAAGGAAAAAAATACGAAAGTTAAGGAAATAAAGGAACCTAACCCCACTAGGAGCATACTAAGGGAAAAAAACTCCAAAATGCCATGTAAAATCTGCACCCCCACCGAAGATCTTGAAAACCCAGAGGAACTTAGATGGCATTAAACCCACTGTACAGTACAAAGGGGTGGGGAAACAACTGGGAGGAAATCTGCAGTCCTGGGTTACAAGGGAGGCACGACCTATTAGCCTAAACAACCAAGCAGAGAAGCCCAAGATAAATGAACCTCCGTTAGTAAGAAGGAAAAGGAATGAGAAGAACGAGAACATGGGGCTGTACTTTGAACAAATTCCAACAAGGTTAGGGGGGAAGAAGTTAGGAAAAAGGCCGCCCTTAAATAGGGCACAATTGCTACAAGGATTTGCCAAATGCCAGAACCCCAAAGCAATAGGAACAAATGACCTAAAGGTAGTGGGCTTTAGACAAGCAAGAGAAGGGAAGGAGGTCACAAGAATCACACTATACTCCAATTTGGTAAAAGATACGATTGAGAAAGCAGCGAAGGAACTCCAGAAGGAGGGAATAAGACTATTAGATGAGAATAAGGTGTTTGCAGAGGTAGAGGAGAAAGGCGGGCAGGGAAGAAACTTTCTAAGATATCATGCAGGGTTAGGAAAGAGACAGCTCAGGCTTTGTGACCCCAAGGAAAAGGATGGAGCACCGCTAAGAAACATCCAAATAGTAGCAAGCAACTCAAATATTGACCATTGGTGGGGAAATTGGAGTACTGAGTCTGGACAGGCAGACCCCTCAGTGAAAGTCATGGAAGAACAAAGGGGGGAAGGTTGGCTAGATGACATCGAATAGGAAAAAGGTAAACCACATAGCATAAGATTAGTTTCCTGGAACGTAAATGGGCTAGGAAATGAGGAGAAACAAAAAAGTATAAGGGAGCTGGGGGAAAATACAGGGATTATATGTATCCAGGAGACCTGGCTATGTGGTAAGACCCCAACTTTCGATGGATTCTGCCAACTAAACTGCTTAGCCAAGAAGTGTAGATTTGGGCGACCTGCGGGTGGAATAATGACCCTTGTGTCAACAAAAATAATGGAAAAAGTAATTGAATTACCCATGAAATGTAAATGGCTGCTGGCCTGTAGAATACTGCTATCAGGATGTACAAATACTAACCCAATCTTGGCTATAAATGTGTGTATGCAATGGGCCACCACAGAGCAATATGTGGAGGAAATGGCTCTGTTTAAAGAGGATATGGACCTCTTGTGCGAGAAATATTGTGAGGACATAATTCTACTACTAGGGGATTTTAATCATACATTGCATCCCAAGAATATAGATGGTTGTTTCCAAGATATATTAGAGGCTTATGAAATACCACAAGCTACCTTCCCACCATGCATAATAGGAGCAAAGGATAAGCAATTGATGAATTACTTGGGTGCTAAAAATCTCTTTTGCTTAAACGGAAGAAGCGAGTTAGACTGCCCCGCGAAAAGAACCTTTAAACTGGGTGCTCAAACTTGCCCTATTGACTACATCTATCTGACCCCTTGGAACTTCCATCGATGTACTGGGTTTAGGATTATAAAAAGAGAAGGAAGTGATTGGTCTTAGAGGTCCCGGTGTACAACTAGCACCCCGCTCTCAAGTTATGAAACAACTGATGGAGTACCCCGGAAGTTGTACAACCAGACTAACAGAAGAATAAGTCTCAAGATTAATACATTTACAACAAAATCTAGACCTTGAGACTGTGAGCGGACAAACTCTCGAGTGGTACACAAGTAAAATCGAGGAGGTAGTCAAAATACTTAGTAAGGGACTAAAAGATAGAAACGGCGGAAATAATAAAACTAATCAGAGTAATAGAAAGATGGGGAAAGTAACAGGTTGGTTTACAAGGGAATGCCAGGAGAAAAAGAGAGAAATCAGGAAGATGGCACGCCGTAACTCCCGAAACAAGGACCATGATAGTAGGAAAGCGCTAGTGGCCCTAAAAAGAGAGTATAATATGCTAACCAGGAGTGTTAAAAGAGAATTTAAAGAAGAGTGCTGGTTAAAGCTACTCGAGGGGATTGAAACAAAGAATCTACGCCAGTTTTGGAAGCTAGTGCATTCAGCAGCAGACTGCCAGCCAGGGGCAATAAATTGTATAGTGGAGGAGGCCACCTGGGAGGAACATTTACATGACTTGTATAGCCCGGGGACAGAGCGAGAAGAGAATCTGTACACAGATTGGAGCGGTCTGGTATTAGATATGTAACCCGATTTCTCAGTCACTAAGGTTAAAAAAACGATAATGGGTTTGAACCTTACAAGAGCAGCAGGCCCTGACAACCTCCCAGCACAGATAATTAAAACGCAACCAGACTGGTGAGCTAAATTCTTCGCAAACATGTTCCAAATTATTCTAGATTCTGGGAAAGTCCCCGATACCTGGAAAGGGGCAGTAATACGACCTATACACAAGAAAGGGGATATGTACAGTCCAAAAAACTATAGATGAATTAATCTACTGGACATTGGGGAGAAGATCTTCGCTAAAATAGTGCTTGGTAAACTAAAAACCTGGGTAGAAGACAACCAAATCATCCCGGTAGAACAGGGGGGATTTAAGGAAGGGCACTCCAGGGTGGACCACTGCTATGCACTGTGGGTCCTGGCACGTAAGTCGATAGAACAAAGTGGGAGTATGTGGTGCTGCTTTGTCGACTTCCGGGCAGCCTTCGACTCTGTGGACCGGGGGAAACTTTGGGAGTGCCTGATTAAATATAATATCCCACGGAATTTATTAGAAATGTTAAAAGAACTACATAGAGGGAACTGGGCCCAGGTAATAAAAGACACCCAGGGGGGACTCACAAAGACAATACAGCTAGATTCATCATTGGAAAATGGGCTTGCAAAGGGCCAGATTCTGAGAATCTGGCCCTTTGCGAGCACAATTTTTGCATTTGGGATTCATCATACCAAATGCAAAAATCGCTAATAGCGAAATCCCATATTTGAGAGGTATTGCATTTAAGGAATCTCTATTTGAGATTCCTTAAATGCAATTCATTAACCATTTTTTATTTGCAAATTTGCTATTTCTGGCCGCTATTTACCGCGAAGTCTGACTTCGTGGTAAATAGCGAAAACTTTTCTAAGTGGTATGTTAAGTGGTATGTTACACACACACATGTCCTTTGGACATGTGTGTGCGCAACATCAGGCTAAATTTACATTTCAGGGGTGCCACAGGGTGTCCTTTGGATGCCCCTGGCACCCTTGAAATAGCATCCTTATTTGCGATTAGCAAATTGCTAATTGCAAATAAGGAATGACTCCCCATTCATTCCTATGGGCCTTTGGGCCCATAGGAATGAATGGGGAGTCATTTCATATTTACGATTAGCAATTTGCTAATCGCAAATAAGGAAGCTGTAGGATTCGCAAAATAAATTGCGATTTGTACATGATTCCCGTTTTGCGAGTCTGTAATAGCGATTCCTTATGAATCGCTATTACAGACTCGCAAAACGGGACTTTGATGAATCTAGGTGATAGACATAGGAAACGGGCTAAGACAGGGCTGCGTCCTGGCCCCACTTCTCTTTTCTATCTTCTTTGCAGATTTACTAGCAGTATTGGAAGTGGAAAAAAGTGCCAGCCCTAGAATGAGTGGCAGAAAGATCTCATGCCTACTGTATGCAGATGATTTGGTCATTACTGACCAGACCGAGTTAGGGTTACAGAGGAAATTGAACGCTTTCAATGGATACTGCAAGAATAAACTGTTAACTGTAAACATGGAAAAAACAAAGGTCATGTGCTTCGGGAAAGGGTCAAAGTGCTTTCGTTGGCATCTTGATAATACCAAACTAGAAACAGTAAAAGAATATAAATATCTGGGCCTACTGTTCGAGTCTAGTTTAACACCTTAAGTGCTGCCGTCGGCCAACAGTCGTCACGGGCACTACCTCCCCAGTGCTGCGTGCGACCGCTGGACGTCCAGTTCAGCACTGGATAATGGACAGCGCAGCACTGGGGAGGTCTATTTACGAAGCTCCCAAGGTGTTAAAATGGAACAAACATATGGAAAATCAGAATGCAAAAGCTTCAGCATCCATGTGTGGTTTGAAAAAACTTTAATAAAAACTTTGGTGATATGTCACACAAACCCATGATGGAAGCCTTTACAGCCATGGTCCCCCACAAGTATTATACGGAGCAGAGGTGCTCCTTTTTAGTGGAAAAGGCGACTGGGACCGGGAAGGAAGTAAGGCTTTGAAAACGCTTCTGTCCCTTCCAAAGTCAGTAATGGTGCAGGCGATTAGACTCGAAACAGGAATGATAGGGTGGAATACCCAGGCCAAAATGCTAGTGGCCAGATTTTGGAAACGCCAATCTCAGGGGGAAGACCAAAAGGTCCGACAAAGCAGCTTAAGATGGGCAACCGAGGCAAAAAAGAAAATAAAGGAGATAATGTGCTGCCTAAAGGTGGGGGTAACCCAAAATTCTTTAGAGGTTAATTTCACAAAAAGCTCACTAAGAGCACAAGGAAGGGAACTTTCCAGAACACAAGACCTAGTATATGTTAGAAATAAAAAATCTGTCCATAATATGACAGAGGTATGGGAAGCCGAAGTGGGGTATCCTTGCCTGGAAGCCTTGTCGAACCATGGATTTAGGTGGGATATATTAAAAATGAGAATTGGCATTATCCCCTGGTGATTGGAAGGGAGAGTGATGACTGAAATGATGCACCCTGATGGTATATGTAAATGTGGACTAGGGACTAAGTGCGGAATAGTGCACATATTATTGGATTGTTTTATGAGTATAGAAATTAGGAAACGGTTTCTGCGACTCTTATTTATAAAGTATGATATTAGAGCAAGAGCACAAGCAATTGATTTATTGTTAAGAATGGTACATCTAGAAATAGCAATTGCTCTTGGGTATTATTTGAAAGGGGTGAATGCACTGGCTAGGGAAAAGCTCAAATAAGGATAGTAAACTCCCCTGTACACTATATCTAGCAACGCCGGAAAGTTAAATCGGGGTGACGCAAATTCAAACGGATCGAATTTTGTACAGCAAATGAATAATGCATAATGAAAAGAACCCTCCACCATTACACATTTTTGCAAAGACTTGATCTTCTGTTTTAGCATGTACATAAGTTTTTTAATTTTTAAAGATTTTAATGACTTTTAAAAATGAAATCAAATGTCGAATAGAATTAACAAGGCAGAATGTATAGAATGAATGGATAGATTTTAATGAGTCTGTATTTTTTGTTATTAGCTGATTTTGTATAGGGCTTTGAATTTTATCCGATTGTTTAATGACTAAGGTCTAAATAAACAGAGTTCTTCTCTCTCTCACACTTTCACAGCTGTTACCTAATGCACCAGCGTTAACATTTGGAAAGTCACTCGCTATGAGAGACAGTCTAGTTAGAAACAGTCCTGAAGTTATGGTTTCTAGTACATGGTTGTCGTCCAAAAGCGGATTTGTGAAGTGCAATTCGTGTTGGGAATGTAAATTTGGGACCAGTACGAAAGAATACCTGACCGCCTTTAGTGATATTCCGACAAAAATACAAGGATTTTACATGTTTTACACTGATTATGCAGTATATGTGTTACGTTGCACCTGCGATTTGAAGTATGCTGGTAGCACAAAGCTCCGAGTCTTAGAGCAGTGGTTCATTATGATCCTAATTAGCCCGTGGCTAGACACCTTAAGTTAGCCCATAACAGTAACCTCAAGGTCTTGGACTATTTTGTAATAGGGTCAATTCCCAAATCCATCCGAGGGGGCAACCGTGAACGACAATTAAGACAACTTGAAAGCAAGTTCATCCTCGAGCTCGATACAAGAATGCCTAATGGACTTAATATGGGGGAGGACTTGCATAATTTTTTGTAAATATCATTCTTTGTTGTCTGTCTTAGTCCTGGTGCTATGGAATACACATAAAGACAATTGCTTTATTTCTTCCTTAAATTTCCTTCTGGAGAGGCCTCATGTAGTATTCTGTTTCTGTAGTCCATTGTCTGTACCATATCAGACACACACTCTGCTAAGTGTGGACAACATTGTCTTTCCCTTTCTCCCTTGTTTCAATCCCTGTTTCTTTAGTTTATCCATTGTCTAATAGTTAAGTGGAAGAACTCATGATTAGCATAGTGTGTCTTGAGTAGATTATGGGCACTGGCCCACTATTTCCATCTATCTATCCACTATTTTAGCGATAGCTTATTTATGATATCTTTTTGCTGCTACATAAATTTCATGAAATTTAGGGCTTCCCCTGGGGCTCCTGGGGATATGCTTTGCCGCTGTAGAATTTTTAGTATTAGAGTTTCTAACACTAGCACATTTGCACTTTTTTATGGGTTTGCAACTTGTCACTATAGGGCAGTTTTTGCACCATAATGAATTGTTAGCTGATTCTCAGCATTTATGTACATTTGTACATGAGTCATTGTTTACAGACAGCATTCCTTGCACAATTTAAACAGGAGGTTTAAATTAAATGAAATAAGCAGGTAAAGTGAACCTCACACTATTGAATATCGACATTTTTTGTAATAGTGATATTATTCCCTCCTGTTTTTATCATTATGTGGTTGTAAATATGTATTGTCTCATTTCACAATATTTATTTATTTATATATATATATATATATATATATATATATAATGTGTTTTTTAGAATGAAAAGACCTTTTATCCACGTTTTGCTTCTGGTAAACTTTGTGACATTTAACTTCGTGTGTATGTTTTCTATGTCTTAGATCATGTGACTAGTTTTTGAATGTTCTCACAAGTCCGAAGCCTTAGCCTATTGCATTTTTTGATATATATATATATATATTCACTGAAAAAACCATAGGTTATAGACCATATATAGTTAGGAATTAGCATTTACAAAACCTTGAAAATTCACTGAAAAAACCATAGGTTATTGACCATATATAGTTAGGAATTAGCATTTACAAAACCTTATTTTACTCACACAAAACCATTGAAATTCCATATATAGTTAGTTGCACTAACTATATATCGCGCACCCGCAATCCACTGCTGATGATGTCACATATTACATCATTCATGACATGGTCAGTGACATCACTGATGACATCACTGATGACATCTCAAATTACAAATAAGGTTTTGTAAATGCTAATTCCTAACTATATATGGTCTATAACCTATGGTTTTTTTCAGTGAATTTTCAAGGTTTTGTAAATGCTAATTCCTAACTATATATGGTCTATAACCTATGGTTTTTTCAGTGAATTTCAATGGTTTTTTAATAGTAAATATCAAAAGCTTTAAAATGTATTCTTCTTTAAATCGAAAAATATATTTTATATGTTTTTAATACAATTTTCTAATGTATTTTTTTTAAATATTTTTTTTTGTTTCGCTCCCGGTCCGCGAACCGAGTAGCTTCCCGTTAGCTCAATTTGCTGCCGCGACCCGGTCCGCGAACCGGTAAACGTTCCGTTTGCGCAACTGTCGCGTTAGAAAACAACATGGTGACGCGTCGCGTAACCGCGACGTATCGCGTTGTCGTGTAATGCGTCATATGACGCGTCGCGTTAGCGCACCCGGAAGTGCTCCGGTACGCGAAGCGAGGCACGAAGCGCAGCTTCCCGGAAGCGATCCGGGACGCGGCTCGCAGCGCGTAACGTAAGCATAACAGGTCATGTGACTTGTTAATAACACTTTTCATTGGTTCATTTCACTTTTGGTTTCCTAATGATGTAAGGCTAGGTCAAGTGACCTAAAAATAACACTTTTCATTGGTTCAGAACTATGTTTTTTCCCAAATGATGAAAACCCCTCCTTGTTTCCTCACTCTGACTTTCATCTTTGTGAGAGAAAGACCTTTTTTCACCACTTAGCAATGGCAAGTGTTGTAGCTTCAGCTGGTGTACCCCCACCACCACCACCACCTCCTAGGAAGAGAGGACCACCTCCTCAGGTAATCCTCAATCAAGAGGAGGAAGAAGAGGAAGAAGAGGAAGGGGAGCAAGAGAGGAGGCAGTTTTTGCCAGAAGAGCCTAGGAGGTCCCGTGTCAAAGAGAAGTTCATTTGGCAATTTTTTAAATATCCCAGGGGCCAAGAAAAAGTGAATGCCCGGTATGTAACTTGCCTTATCTGCAAGAAAGATCTGTCCAGAGGGACAAATAAAAAATATAGTTATGGCAATTATACGATGCATCGCCATATGGAGAGGTGGCACCCTATCAACTACAGTGCTGCGCAGGTACGTGACCTGCAGGATAACCCCCCTCCTGTGGCCAGAAGATCAAATGTAGAGGAAGTGACGGGACCAGAGGCGAGGGAGACGGTCTCAAACATACAGATGAGGTTCGGGACAATCAAACAAGTGTGCGTGCGTTGCGGTCAGTTGATTAGCTACAGAGAAAGTAGCATCAATTTAATCACCTTAGCAATTGACAATCATGATTGTCCAAAACGCCCCAGAGAATAAATTATCTTTTTTTTTTGCTCCTGTTGAGCCCTTTACAATGAATCGTTTTCGTTCCCCCCCCAAAAAATAAATAAATATATAAAACCGTTCAAAAAATACAGAGGAGCAAGAGAGGAGGCAGTTTTTGCCAGAAGAGCCTAGGAGGTCCCGTGTCAAAGAGAATTTCATTTGGCAATTTTTCAAATATCCCCGGGGCCAAAAAAAAGTGAATGCCCAGTATGTAACTTGCCTTATCTGCAAGAAAGATCTGTCCAGAGGGACAAATTAAAAATATAGTTATGGCAATTATACGATGCATCGCCATATGGAGAGGTGGCACCCTATCAACTACAGTGCTGCGCAGGTACGTGACCTGCAGGATAACCCCCCTCCTGTGGCCAGAAGATCAAATGTAGAGGAAGTGACGGGACCAGAGGCAAGGGAGACGGTCCCAAATATACAGATGAGGTTCGGGACAATCAAACAAGTGTGCGTGCGTTGCGGTCAGTTGATTTGCTACAGAGAAAGTAGCATCAATTTAATCAACTTAGCAATTGACAATCATGATTGTCCAAAACGCCCCAGAGAATAAATTATCTTTTTTTTTGTTGCTCCTGTTGAGCCCTTTACAATGAATCGTTTTCGTTTCCCCCCCAAAAAAACAAAAAAAATATAAAACCGTTCAAAAAATACAAAAAAAGTAAAAAAAAATTCAGAAAAATAATAAAAAAAATAAAACAACAAAAATAATTTAAAAAAAGTTCTTTTCAGAACTACCTCCCCTTTATAAAAAAAATGCTAGAATGTTTAGCACTCTGGCAACCTCTATTTCTTTTGGTTCGCTTCCCGGTTCGCTCGCCGGTACGCGAACCGGAAGCGAACCAAAATTTTTTTTTTTTAAAAAGAAGAGTAAGTATAAGGGAAGGAAACAGAGAGTAATGTTAAAAGAAAGACAGCTATAGGGAGTAACACAGAGATACTGTTTAATAGATCTATTTACCGAAGAAAAGATGGAAGTGGGTATAATTGTGAAAAACAAAATAGATAAGGAAGTGAAAGAGAAAAAGGAGAGTAGAAGAATAATAAACAAGAGTTTCTTAGAGAATGTTGAATGTTCAAAATAGGATTAAAACATGTGGAATAACAGAGAGAAAAAACAGAAAGCAGAAAAGAAGTAACAGAAAAGGAATGATTGAAACAGCAAAGAAATGTAAATAACATAGGGGCATATTATCAACATAGGTGATAAAATTATCGCTGCTTTTATCGGCAGAAATCTGCCGCTAAAGCCGCTTTTGCGGCAGAAAACTGCCGCTAAAGCCGCTTTTGCGGCAGTTTTCTGCCGATAATCGCTGCTTTTATCGGCAGAAATCTGCCTCTAAAGCCGCTTTTGCGGCAGAAAACTGCCGCTAAAGCCGCTTTTGCGGCAGTTTTCTGCCGATAAAAGCAGCGATAATTTTATTGCCTGTGTTGATAATATGCCCCTTAGTGTGCTTGAACTACAGGGAGAAACCATAATGAACAAGTAGTGAAAGAGTGATCAGTCAGAGACAGTGAGAGTAATAGAGACGGAGTGAGTGAACAAGAGTGAGGAACTATGAGAACAGAGGGACTGAGAAAAGGAGTGGAAGGAGTAGAGTAAGTAAGTAATAGAGAAAGGAATGAGGGAAGTAGCAAAGGCAGGAAACTGAGGGTTAAAGAAATGAAGCAGTGGAACTAATAGAAGTTAAATGTGATAGAAATGTAACGAAAAGAGTACAAAACATTTACCTTATAATTGTCTTTAACTTAGTCACTTGTTATTTTTATACTTTCAATCTGTGAAAGAAAGAACAAAAATTTGAAAAATATTAAAACATGTATTTAAAAATTAGAAAAGACAAGGGAAAAGATTGAAGGACAAACAGTTTTTCAACAACTTTGACACTTACAGAAGCCTCTGCTTCTCCATGCTCCCTACACAGTCCTAAATATATACATTTTAAACTAACAGTATCTTGTTGCAGATGAAGTGAGGCCTATCTTGCAACATGGTGCATCTTTTGCACTGCTGCTGTGTCACAAAAGTGACGCAACGGCAGCGCAAAAGAGGTGCACGGCCATCATAAATCTGCCCCTAACATTTTAAATGATTGTTTCAGGATGCCAATAAGGTGTGGCCTATCCAGAGATTTGTTTGAGGTGAGGTCTACTCAGAGTTACAGATTAAATTTAGGCTTGTTGAAGAGTACAGAGGAGATAATACATGTGCAAGCCTACCAACGAAGTGAGTCATGTCCACTGCACTCTTGAACAAAAGCCAGACCTCCTCTGTCTCCCTGGACAGGCCTAAACCTCATCTGCACAATGTGATTCGTAATGTTAGAAAACACAGGTGATGTAATTGAAAAACGTGTATTTTTTTTCCTCATTTCACAATCACATTACCTGTGTTTCCTTTGCTTAGATATCTCATTGTGCAGATGTAGTCCAGCATATGAAAGAGTACGCAGAAGTTCAGCACTGCATGCAACAACTTTGACACTTACTGAAGCCTCAGCTTCTCCATGCTCCCTACACAGTCCTAATTATATACATTTTAAACTGACGGTATCTTGTTGGAGATGAAGTGAGGCCTATCTTGCAACATGGTGCATCTTTTGCACTGCTGCTGCGTCACAAAAGTGACGGAACAGCGGCGCAAAAGAGGCGCACGGCCATCATAAATCTGCCCTTAACATTTTAAATGATTGTTTCTAGATGCTGATGAGGTGTGGCCTATCCACAGATTTGTTTCAGGTGAGTCCTGCTCAGGGTTACAGATGAAATTTAAATTGTTGAAGAGTACAGAGGAGATAATATATGTGCAGGCCTACCAACTAAGTGAGTCATGTCCACTGCACTCTTGAACAAACGTCAGACCTCCTCTGTCTCCTGGAACAGGCCTAAACCTCATCTACACAATGTGATGCGTAATGTTAGGAAACACAGGTAATGTAATTGAAAAACGTGCAATTTTTTTTGCTCATTCCACAATCACATCACCTGTGTTTCCTTTGCTTAGGTATCTCATTGTGCAGATGTAGTCTATCATATGAAAGACTACACAGAAGGTGAGCACTGTATGCAACAACTTTGACACTTACAGAAGCCTCAGCTTCTCCATGCCTCCTACACAGTTCTAAATGTATATCATAAATACAAAAAGTACAGAATTAATTATACATGTTAAATGGTTTATTTTTGCTGTTCTCAGAATATATCAAATTTCACTAAAAACAGTGACTTGAAGGTATTCATCATATAACAGCGGGGGAAAAAAAACACAATCAAAATTATTGTGTTTAAAAAACCCATATAACATAACCAATCAAAAATCAGAACTCCTTAAAATTAACTTACTTTCCATGACGTCGAAGGATGTCCTATGAACAGCTTACACTCTGTTGTGCTGTTATTATTTTCAGCCCGCCACTTTCTGAAAGAAAAGCTCCATCGTTTTGACAAATATGTTACATACAATAAATGACTTCTCGCTCTCTACCGCACTTTTCCACAAGGCCAAATCGTGTAAGAGCCATTTATAACTCTTGGAATTCTTCTAAACAAATCCCGTCATTTTCTTTTGCCGCAACTTTCAGAAAGAAAACGTTCAAGATCACTTTCACAATCCTGTACTAGTAATATCTCACCCTTCTTGCTCACTCATGTTCCACATTTCCTATGACACTGATACTGCTTACTATGAAGCAGACTTACACTACCTCTATGACTACTACAATTATTTAATTCTCTACATCACTTTTAATCACAAAGCAATTTAAAACAGTACATAAAATTATATCAACTCCTAGAATCATTATAGGCCAGTTACCTACCCTAAATTCTTTCTTCTGAAAACAGAAAGTAAGAATATTTTTAATAAGATGTGTAATAAGTGGATGTTGTCAAAGGACCATCATGTCATATAATAGCTGCAGTTAGAATTTTTTTTTCTAAAATCAACGACTGTGTAGCCACAACATTTGAAATTAAAGTTGAAAACTTATTTTCACCAGGTTTATATAGTTGGAATTTTTAAATGACATTATAACCAAAAGTTTGTTCAAAATATGTCAACAGCATTGCAGACTTACATTACCTCTACTCCATGTTTTGATTGGCTGCTTGAAATAGCTTATTAAAAGAAACAGTTTTTCTGAACTAATTCAAAGTGCAGTTATTTTTCCATGACATCAAGTGTTATGGTAAGAACACCGTTTGCTTTGGGAAATACTCTGTTGTCCTTTAACTAATCCGTGCCCACCACTTTCTGTAAGAAAACCTTCTTTTTTTTCAGGAACTACTTAAAACTGAAAAATAACTTTTGACTTTGTACTACACTTATCCTCAAGGCCAAATAGTGTAGGAGCCATTAGAACCTCTTGAAATTCCTCTGAGCAAATCCCGAGATTCTTTCCCTAAAATTTTGGTTGTAAAAACACCAGGTAAGGAATTTTAAGGTCAAAAGGCAATTTTATTTTTAAAGTTAAAACAGAATCATTGCAGAATGACCAGCCGTTTCTAGACTTCAAATAAGCTGTGTAATGTCCTGATGTTGTTGAAGGACCGTCATGATATATAATTGCTGCAGTTACAAAAGTCCTTCCTGATATTGACAACTGCGAAGCCACAAAATTTTTAATTAAAGTTGTCAATTTTGTTCCATCAGGCCTACATCGTTGGAACATTAAAATGACATACTGGCCATATGTTCGTATAAATAATGTGGACAACATTTCAGACTTACATTAGCTACACTCCATGTTGTGATCGGCTGCTTTTACTAGCTTATTAAAGGACACTGATTTACTGTCTGGCAAAGTTAAATATATAAAGTCTACACTAGTAGTACTTGATACCCTACAGTTCTCGCAGTCATGCTGCCATTGATAAGAAAGGCCAAACAGGTGATCTACATCTACACCTTCATCTTGCAATACATCAAGCATATACATTAAAAACTCCTGACAATCTTGCTGAATATTTTGAGAGAATTGCGTTTGACCTGAACATTTATCTAACAGATTTCGAATTTCAGACACACTTTCTATTTTTGTTCTATCAGTGCTACATTTCTCTAACACAGAATTCAACAAACTGCAAAATCTTTGATCCGAATTGACCACAATCTCTTCTTTTAAATTTTCTAGAGAAAACAAAACATTAACCACTACATTAGCATAGCAGTTGACACCAGAACTGTTTTCAAATAGAAAACCAACAACATCTTCAACAAAATCCTTTTTCTTTCTGCTTATAATTTCGGGTTCATCGACTTTTCGTCTTTTTGCTACAACCTCTCTACTATTGGTCACATTTCTTCGTTTCCGGCCTACCACACGTTTCTCAAACAAAGGATATTGAGGCAAATGTGGGGCATACTCTCTTCTTAACCTATTGTATTCCTTAACACAATCTAGATCCGCACAAATGTTTGTGACATCACACTCAATCAAGTACAATCCCGATAAAGTTCTGACTCGTGACAATGCCACATATGCCATACCCTCCTTGAACACAGAACTGCCAATATTCACCAATGCACTGTCTACACTTAAACCTTCCGATTTATGGATTGTCACCGCATATGCCAAGCAAACAGGAAACTGCTTACGGCGAACATATAAGTCTTTTACAAGCAAAAACCTAGCAGAGCAACGACCAATTAGCTGTACTTCCTCAATGCCATCAAATTTAATTTTTAAAAATTCAATTCCATCTCTATTTCTGTATTTCTCAAAATCAACAACATTACCCATTGATCCATTTACCAGACCTCTTTCAAAATGTAAATTCCTTCTTAAAATGATACGGCAATTTAAGCACACATTCAGAGTCTTTTCAAAACCTGCAGTTTTAGATATAGGCTTCTCTAATGAATCCAATTTTGATTTCAAATTCTCAGACAAAATAATTGTTGCTCCCATATGCTCTACTCTGTCAATAGCTTCCAGTTTCACAATCTCTTGGTTTTCTAAATGCAACATTTTGTTGTTGAAGATGGCACATTCTGCAAGAGTTGGCATCAAACATATTCCAGATTTCTTCTCAGTAATTTTCCGAAAAATATTCTCAGGCACAACGTCTTCTTCTGGATACAAATTTGACAGTAATCGTGCATGTAAAGCTTCTTTCCCATGCTCGGTCACTTTTCCGATTCTAACATCTTGTAGAATATTCTTATAATCTTCATCCTTCGCTTGACGCATATTTTCACGCAGTTCAGCATAATTGAAGTTTAACCATATATTGACGTTGCCAATGCACTTCCTGGTATCTTCATGCGTGAGCATTTTGAACACAGGTTGTCCTTTCACTGGTGTCAGCTGCAGAAGATCACCGAAAACAATGATGTGTTTGCCACCAAATAACACATCATACTCTGTTTTGAGAACTTCTTGCATTCTCAAATGCACAAAGGCAAGCATGACATTGGAAACCATACTTACTTCGTCAATGATAAGAAGTTTCATTTTCCTCAAGACTCTTGAAACTTCACAACAAGCATCTCCAGATAACTTGTGGTATTGTAATTTGTTATCATGCTCCACTGGCAGCATCAGTAGACGATGCAATGTAATACCTTTAATGTTATGTGCTGCCAGTCCAGTTGGAGCGGTGACAACACAAGACAGCGATGACTCAGTCCTTTTCTGCAAATAACATGAAATTGCTTTAATGAGGAAACTTTTTCTAGTTCCCGCTTCTCCACTTACGTACAGTCGGACAGGCTTCAACGACGTACATGAGCACTCTTTCTTCTCATGACTTAATCCATGATCTATTTGGTTGGTAACTTCGTCATATATTTTCCTCTGCTCAACGTTGAGTTGTCTTTCCAAGTCTTCTAAGTTAACCGCATCCTCCTGAGCATGTGCCATGGCTCTTTCCACTTCAATCATGGCAGTGGCAGCTTCATTTTCGATAACTGGTCCTCCTAGTGGATCCTGACTCAATGAAACAGAACTCTGACTGTCCTGAGAACTGTCTCTAGCAATCTCGGCTGCAATCGTTGCTTCCTGATCGATTTCCGCATTCAACATTTCTAGATATTTGGGAAAAACAGGACATTCTATGGTCTCCTTGGCGGCATTGAAAGAGTCTTCGTAACAGAGGAAATCTCCAAGCAGTTCCTCTTCTGCACGCCAAGGCTTGAAAAGTTGCAAAAGTGCTAAATAGAAAAACTCTTTTCTTTCAGGAGATTCGCCACTCAATTTTCGATGGTTTACCAAGTGGCATTTTCTTTGCTTGACCAGACATCCCTCACTTCCAATTACAGCATACACTCCTTTATCAATATCTTCTTTGATGTTCCTCTTGAATATGTAATTTTGTAGAACCTCATACAGACAAACATTCTCGAGGTGACTGCTTCTATTTGGATAATATGTATCCAACATGTTGGTCTTCAAAATATCTGTACTGTTTGGCTCCTTTTCCGCCAAATACTCAATTTCCCGTACAGGTTTCAGAACTCGATTACGCGTTGCAGCAAGACCAAGACTCGCCCAAATGATACTCCTGGATTTGGCATAGAGACTTGCTGAAGACAACCGGTCAGAACATTCGTAAGCTCCGATTTCTCGATGCGACAACATCTTCAGACTGAAACTTTACAACTTCTTACTGAGGCTCTTTTCATGGGAAATGTCCTCCCACATATCCTTCAATTCTGTCTTTTCTTTTTTGGTGATGTAAGATATCACATACCGAGCCACAGCCATACAGTTATCAGCCACAAACTGTATATCCATGTTAGCATTCCACATGGACAAAATCACTGGGTTGTAGTCGTTGATGTACTTGGACTCTTCGTTCCTTTTCAAATTGTACGTATTTTTGGGTGATTTCTTCATCACATGTTGTCGCAGCGAAGACATCAAACTGTTCACTCTTCCTTTAGAAATCACCGGTCGTGGAAAGGCGAAACGACATTTTGTGTAGAACTTGTCCTTGTTTCTGAATTTACGACAACAGTACTTTCCACAACGATGGCTTTGGAAGCGTAAAACTTTTTCTCTTAGGCTTTTGTCCTCCTTTGCCTTTGGAACAGCGCATGTAGAATACTGTTCTATGAAACTCATCACTAAGTCATCCTGATCTGTTCCAAATTTGGGTGCATCTTTGATCCACAGCAGCATATGTATATGAGGAGCACCTCTTGCTTGGTACTCCTTTCTGGAAGAGGTGTGGCGCCGCGGCCAAGGTGACTGACGCTGGAATCTGGGGACCACGGTTCGATCCCCGGCTCCGGCGGCAGGTCAGCCCAGCACCATGTGACTCTGGGCAATAGCTTGCTTAATCTTCCCGACGGCCCCCCAGCGCCTAGAGACCCTTACGGGTGATTGTGCGCTTTACAAATGTGGACCTTACTTTTACTTTACTTTCTCCAGAAGAAATCCAACACCTCTCC
The DNA here is from genome assembly GCF_964261635.1 of Lissotriton helveticus. Lineage (NCBI taxonomy): Eukaryota > Metazoa > Chordata > Amphibia > Caudata > Salamandridae > Lissotriton > Lissotriton helveticus. The sequence goes on along the minus strand of NC_136069.1, from coordinate 1,444,437,095 downwards.
AAGAGGTGGATTTTTCTTGTTCATGATGAAAGACATCATAGCTTCAAATCTATGATTGAAGTACCTGCATACATTCACTGGATCCAAGGAGCACAGTTCTCCGGGTGTCTTGAATTCGATATTTTCAATGTTTCCATTTGCCTCTCGTAGAAATTCAAGTAAGTCTTCCCAGCCATACTCGGCACAGCTGAGAGTGAGGAACCATGTGGGAGTTCCTAAGTTCCTCAGCATACATTTTAAATCACCATGAGGACGGTACCAGTACTCATTAGTACCACGCTGACACGCCATGAGATTAATCAGGTGAGAATCCAAAATACTGTCTTGCACATTGACTTTATCCATAAAGTCACTTGCCGAGATATTTTGCATCTGTACACCACTTTTCAAGATGTGGTTCACTGCATATGACAGTCCAGACAGATCGCTTTCAAACAGTAGATGAAACAAATAGGGAATGCATTGACGAAACCTAGGATCTTCTGCATACAATCGTAAAGTCCGGTATTCAGAAGCAGGAATTTGATCAGGTCGCTCATCATATCTTCCTCCTTGACCTGTTGGAAATAGCTGTGGGAAACACCGAGCTTCCAAACTTTCCTCCCAAACACTAATGGGACTTCCTTTGGCTTGTTTCATTTGAAACAACTCAATAGCATTCCCCATGACTTCCTTGGAATGCAAAGGATGAACACTATAATGTTCATATATTTCTTCATTTTTAGAGGCTTCTACTTTCTCAATTTGACCAGCACACAAATCGCTATCCTCTTCTTCACTTACTTCCTCTTCTGCAACATATACATTCTTGTAGTACTTATTGTTTTTCTTCAAATACAATGTTGCCTTTTTGACTTTCCTAACATCCACTAAATCTTGCCAGATTTTCTTACTCTTTGTCGGAACCCCATTAACTAAGATAACCAGAGGTTCCTCTTCCACTTTCTCTACTCCAATTGCATTAATGTTTTTCTTCAAATCTAGAGGCAAATAAACAACTCTTCCCTTTAATCCTCTCTGTAAATCTGATGGAGGCAATTTCCCTGTCTTTGGCTCCATTCGTACAATAGCCTGAAAGGGATGGATACTTTGAATCAAAATAGATTCATAAGTATTTAAATCCTTCAATTCAGAAGGAATCTCAACCAATTCCAGATTATTATGAACCGCTCTAGCAGGCATCCGGTTTTGATTTAATTTGTTACAACAATAAGTACACACACGTAGATCCGATCCCAAATCAAAACAATTTTCTACCATCAAGTATGTTGCAAAATCCTTCCATTCACTATTATTTTCCCTTTCACTTTTCGCATATAAATCCACTAACTTAGTCTGATTCTTATAATAAGTGCGTCGACAACACACACAAGTGAAATTAGGCCTCTCACTTGATTTCACCTGAAACGTGGCAATTTCTTTCTGAAAATTATCTGTACTGGAAACCTGTACACTATCTTCCACATTACCTTCTTCTTCTGGGTCAATTTCAACATTCTCCTCTTTACTTGCAAAGTAACAAAACTCAATTTCTTCACAAATATTCTTCACATCTACTTCAAAACCATGCAAAAGAGCAGTGCATAATTGTTTAAGCATAATTGCTGGACTCTTAGCATAATACAACATTCTAACTAATTTCCTCACTTTATTATGATGCACTGCTAGCATCCTGAAATGATGAAAAACACTCTGGCATACTCTCCTGGAAAGACAAGAAAGTGAATGACCATGCAAACCTGTCACTTCTCTCACTCTGCAAGGATCTAATTCTTGCAACAACTTCATTTTCTGTTTTAAAGTTTTCTTATTAAATGTCCGTACAAAATCACAAAGCAAATTGATGGAATCCTGTCGCACACTGCAAATACTACTACACTTCCAGGTATACACTGGTCCCTTAGGACGTCTTCCTAAAACCTCATTACCTAACACCTTTTCTGCCTCTGTTGTCACAAGTTTTTCTTTTTCAACTGGACAACCATCTTTCACCTCATAAGCTCGACCACTGGTGTCAACTGCATGCACCAAATCATTATCCTGGAAATAACTCTCCTCATTAAAAAATGCCTCACAACTTGAACTATGCATCCATTCTCCTGAAAAAACTTCACAAAAATTACTACGATTAACTGTTCTCTTCCATCTACTATTTCTTTTGAAATCATAAATTGCCTTGTTTAGTTTCCTAATTCTATTGATTATCAAAATAAATAACTTTCGCTTAATTTCAAATGCCTGATCAATAATTTTCTCAACTTTTTTTTTTCTCTTATAAAAAACCACTTTCTTATGACCTTTCTTAATATTTTTTAACAAATTGCCAATTATCCTGTTGCGGAACATTCGTCTACGAATGTCCCTAAACTTATTTTTCCTTCTACTACCATGCACAGAGTTATCTCCTGTTCTACCAGTAACATTTTTGATTGGCCTTTCCTTTCCGTTTAAATTGGCTCTCTTTTTCTGGACTAAAACATGTTCTGTAGTACTACTTTTTTTTCTACAAATGTTTCTTAGGAATGATTTCGTTGTCTTACCCGGAGCTTTCTTGGTGACTTGACGAGTTTTTATTGTAGAGGACTGCTGCAAGCATTTAGTAATCTGCTGTCTTTGACGTTTTGTAGCCTTTCGGGTTCTTTCTTTAGATGGCATAATGTAGTTTTGAAATGATCTGCAGTTGAATCTGTGGTAAAATATAATAAAAAATGTTATTAACCACTATTACCAAACAGTAAATCAATAACAGTCATCAAAAAATTAACACACTACTTGTCAATTTTACATACAATAATTTTTAGTGCATTGGCAAATTTAGTACTCACAAATAGTAGCAAAGAAATAGAATGCTTCTACATTTGACCTTTGCTCTTTTATATGTGAATCTGAACTAATTTTTATTAAGCATGGGCGGATTTTGCGTATTGGCAATCCGCGGATCTGCGGATTTGCGTATTTGCGGATTGCGACAATACGCAAAATCCGCGGATCCTAGCGTATTTTTTTTTTGCATGTTCGCACGGGTTTCTGCAAGTTCGCGAGGGTTTTATTGTACAAAACGCTCGCGAATGTGCAGAAACCCGTGCGAACACAATGTGCCTACTCATGGCCAAACGGACGGGGGTTCCATGCGAGTGCACATGCCTCTTGTGTGTATAAAAGGTCAGAGGCCGATCAGAGCAGCAGATGAAGATACAGAGACTCCTGGTCACAGGAACAGCACAGGCATTGTGCTGCACATGCCTCTTGTGTGTATAAAAGGTCAGAGGCCGATCAGAGCCGCAGATGAAGATACAGAGACTCCTGGTCACAGGAACAGCACAGGGATTGTGCTTGTGAAAGTCAAGGATGCAAAGGCCTCTATCCAGCCTCACAGCTGACTTTCGACGGTAGATTTGGTAATAAAGAAGGCACATTGCCCAGCCTCGACGACGCTCTCGATTGTTTCTGGGCTGATGAATGAGTCACTGCATTTGAGCTTCAACTAGTTCCAGTGACCATGTGTGTGTTTACAATGGCGCCAGCAAGCTGCCAGCGCCGTTGTAAAATAGTTACAAAGTTAGCTTGCACAGGAAGCACTTAGATAAAATAAAGCAGCACCTGCTTCGTTTTATCTAGTGGTTCCTGTGCAAGCTAACTTTGTAACTATTTTACAACGGCGCTGGCAGCTTGCTGGCGCCATTACATGAGTGGGTTGGGGTTCAACTTTTGAACCCGTTACATCCGCGGATTTTTTCGGATTTTTGGGAAAATACGTAAAATACACGGATTGCGTATTCACCAAAAATCCGAAAAATCCGCGGACGTAACGGATTTGCCGCCCATGCTTAATTTTTATCAGCATATTTCCCTATTTTATTAAAGACACTTCACACAAGCTGTTTTTGAAGATGTGTTTAATTTTAAATGAAACGGTTAACATGTTTACATTTTATTTCCAGTAACTTTTAAAAATAAATGTTTATGGTTCCATAGGCTCGAGCAGGTCAGCTTCCCACCCTATGTCATACAATTCTGACAAATCGGCATCCTCATCATGTTCTTCATCATCCTCAGGATTTAAATCATCCAAGGGATCTACTTCCACTGATGTTTCAATCACAATTTCAATGATAATATCGAGATCAACAGATTGCTCATTATCACTCATGCTTGATGTTGTCGTTATCTTTAAAGAAAGAGAACAACAATGAGATGTTGCAGAGTAAGAGACAAATCTCAGAGACTATAATTGTAAAATTGTTTAACAAGAGTAACATTTTGCAGATATTATTTAACCATGTCCAGCGATGCTGAGGAGGTGAGGCCTATGTCCAATTTTTCAGTGAACAGGACTCATCTCTTCTTAACCTTGGATAAGCCTCACCAACACTGTGTCCCCTGCTAATACTTAAATTTAAAGGAGCAGATTTATGTTAACTGGCGCATCCCCAAGGATCCACCAGTTAACGTGCGCCACTGCTCTGCCACCCATGATGTGCCGCATTTACAATGCAGAGCACCATTGAGCAAAAACAGCACAGATGCGTCACGCATCTGTTCCACAAAAACGGCGCATTGCACGAATCACGTCGTAAGCGTGACATGTCTACTGCAATGCACAGGGGCAAGCCACACATTGCATGGTGCATCACTCCTTATGCCTGTTTCAAACAGGCGTAAGGATTTGATTCAGCAATGCCATAAATGTGACTCAGTGAAATCTTCTTAATTTTACTGTGTTAGTTTTACAGGGCTTTCATGCAAATGACTGGCCACCCTACAACAAAACGCTCACATGAAATCTGACGCAGGTTTCATGTGGCACAGGACTTTACAGCATGACACATCTGCCTAGATGCATCAAGTTGTAAATATGTCGCAACATAGCAAATCTTTTGCACCGCCGCTGCGTCACAAAAGTGACGCACAGCGGCGCAAAAGAGGCACACGGCTATCATAAATCTGTCCCTAACATTTTAAATGATTGATTCAGGATGACGATAAGGTGTGGCCTAACCAGAGGTTTGTTTGAGGTGAGGCCGCCTCAGGGTTGCAGATGAAATTTAGGCTTGTTGAAGAGTACAGAGGAGATAATACATGTGCAGGCCTACCAATGAAGTGAGTCATGTCCACTGCACTCTTGAACAAAGGTCAGACCTCTTTTGTGTCCGTGAACAGGCCTAAACCTCATCTGCACAATGTGATTCGTAATGTTAGGAAACACAGGTGATGTCATTGAAAAATGTGGAATTTCTTTTCCTCATTTCACAATCACATCACCTGTGTTTCCTTTGCTTAGGTATCTCATTGTGCAGATGGAGTCTAGCATATGAAAGAGTACGCAGAAGTTGAGCACTGTATTCAACAATTTTGACATTTACAGAAGATTCAGCTTCTCCATGCCCCCTACACAGTCCTAAATGTTTACAGTTTAAACTGACGGTATCTTGTTGGAGATGAAGTGAGGCCTGTCTTGCAACATGGTGCATCTTTTGCATCACTGCTGCATCGGTTTCATGTGGCACAGGTCTTTACAGCATGACACATCTGCCTAGATGCATCAAGTTGTAAATATGTCGCAACATAGCAAATCTTTTGCACCGCCGCTGCGTCACAAAAGTGACGCACAGCGGCGCAAAAGAGGCACACGGCTATCATAAATCTGTCCCTAACATTTTAAATGATTGATTCAGGATGACGATAAGGTGTGGCCTATCCAGAGATTTGTTTGAGGTGAGGCCTACTCAGGGTTGCAGATGAAATTTAGGCTTGTTGAAGCGTACAGAGGAGATAATACATGTGCAGGCCTACCAATGAAGTGAATCATGTCCACTGCACTCTTGAACAAAGGTCAGACCTCTTCTGTGTCCGTGAACAGGCCTAAACCTCATCTGCACAATGTGATTCGTAATGTTAGGAAACACAGGTGATGTAATTGAAAAATTTGGAATTTCTTTTCCTCATTTCACAATCACATCACCTGTGTTTCCTTTGCTTAGGTATCTCATTGTGCAGATGGAGTCTAGCATATGAAAGAGTACGCAGAAGTTGAGCACTGTATTCAACAATTTTGACATTTACAGAAGATTCAGCTTCTCCATGCCCCCTACACAGTTCTAAATGTTTACAGTTTAAACTGACGGTATCTTGTTGGAGATGAAGTGAGGCCTATCTTGCAACATGGTGCATCTTTTGCATCACTGCTGCATCACAAAAGTGACGCAACAGCGGCGCAAAAGAGGCACACGGCCATCATAAATCTGCCCCTAACATTTTAAATGATTGATTCAGGATGACGATAAGGTGTGGCCTATCCAGAGGTTTGTTTGAGGTGAGGCCTACTCAGGGTTGCAGATGACATTTAGGCTTGTTGAAGAGTACAGAGGAGATAATACATGTGCAGGCCTACCAATGAAGTGAGTCATGTCCACTTCACTCTTGAACAAAGGCCAGACCTCTTCTGTGTCCCTGGACAGGCCTAAACCTCAACTGCACAATGTGATTCATAATGTTAGGAAACACAGGTGATGTAATTGAAAAATGTTGAATTTATTTTCCTCATTTCAGAATCACATAACCTGTGTTTCCTTTGCTTAGGTATCTCATTGTGCAGATGGAAACTAACATATCAAAGACTACGCAGAAGTTGAGCACTGTATGCAACAATTTTGACATTTACAGAAGATTCAGCTTCTCCATGCCCCCTACACAGTCCTAAATGTTTACAGTTTAAACTGACGGTATCTTGTTGGAGATGAAGTGAGGCCTGTCTTGCAACATGGTGCATCTTTTGCATCACTGCTGCATCACAAAAGTGACGCAACAGCGGCACAAAAGAGGCGCACGGCCATCATAAATCTGCCCCTAACATTTTAAATGATTGATTCAGGATGACGATAAGGTGTGGCCTATCCAGAGGTTTGTTTGAGGTGAGGCCTACTCAGGGTTGCAGATGAAATTTAGGCTTGTTGAAGAGTACAGAGGAGATAATACATGTGCAGGCCTACCAATGAAGCGAGTCATGTCCACTTCACTCTTGAACAAAGGCCAGACCTCTTCTGTGTCCCTGGACAGGCCTAAACCTCAACTGCACAATGTGTTTCATAATGTTAGGAAACACAGGTGATGTAATTGAAAAATTTGGAATTTATTTTCCTCATTTCAGAATCACATAACCTGTGTTTCCTCAGCTTAGTTATCTCATTGAGCAGATTTAGTCTAGCATATCCAAGAGTACGCAGAGGATGAGGACTGTATCCAACAGAGCAATGTACATTACTCACCTCCTTTGACACTTACAGAAGCCTCAGTTTAATATTTCCCAGTTCAATATTTATTTAAAGAAGCAGACACCAATATGACCTTCTCATAAATGTGAAAAGCGTTTAAAAAAACAAAAAACGATTTTCTGGTCATAATTTGAAAACACAACACAGGTCCTATGTAGAAGCACATCCTATCAGTACTTAAATTAGCCAAGCACACAAGGACCTTACACCACGGGGAAATAACTTAAATTAAAATGGGGAAAATAACATCAAAGGGACTCAAAGGCCTTTTAAATATGCCCCAAGCAACCTATGAAACTCTAGCAGTACATATCAAGAAACTTAAATGACTTTAATAAACGTTTTTAAACACATCAAGTAAAGCAGTTATTCAACTACATTCAAGGGGAAGTGACTTAAAATGCCCTAACACACATGAAAGTGTATTTTGAAGGCCCTTGCACCATTTTTCCATCACTTTTAACATGGCTATGTAACTCAAAGAAACAAAATCTAAATTTGCCAAGCACACATGGGGGCGTATTTACAAGGACCTTGCACCACGGGGAAATGACTTAAATTAAAATGGGGAAAATAACATCAAAGGGACTCAAAGGCCTTGTAAATATGCCCCAAGCAGCCTATGAAACTCTAGCAGTACATATCAAGAAACTTAAATGACTTCAATAAACGTTTTTAAACACATCAAGTAAAGCAGTTATTCAACTACATTCATGGGGAAGTGACTTAAAATGCCCTAACACACATAAAAGCGTATTTTGAAGGCCCTTAACCCATTTTTGCATCACTTTTAACATGGCTATGTAACTCAAAGAAACAAAATCTAAATTTGCCAAGCACACATGGGGGCGTATTTACAAGGACCTTGCACCACGGGGAAATGTCTTAAATTAAAATGGGAAAAATAATATCAAAGCGACTCAAAGGCCTTGTAAATATGCCCCAAGCAGCCTATGAAACTCTAGCAGTACATATCAAGAAACTTAAATGACTTCAATAAACGTTTTTAAACACATCAAGTACAGCAGTTATTCAACTACATTCATGGGGAAGTGACTTAAAATGCCCTAACACACATGAAAGCGTATTTTGAAGGCCCTTAAACCATTTTTGCATCACTTTTAACATGGCTATGTAACTCAAAGAAACAAAATCTAAATTTGCCAAGCACACATGGGGGCGTATTTACAAGGTCCTTGCACCACGGGGAAATGTCTTAAATTAAAATGGGAAAAATAATATCAAAAGGACTCAAAGGCCTTGTAAATATGCCCCAAGCAACCTATGAAACAAAGCAACATTTTAAATACACAACTTTCTTCATAATTTTCTCCCTAAAGCATACTATTCTCTATCTAAATTAAATGAATCTTTTCTCACCCTAACAAATATTTTTTGAGTTTCAAAACAGTCTCAGACACACACCAATTTGTCTTCAGCAGAGCAAAAGGTATGCACTCCAGAGGCTGCAACCAACAATGGCACAGAAATGCTGTAATTCATCACACATATCTCTCATGTCACCCAATCAAAACTCTTCCCTCACTTTTTTCAAATCAACACCCTTCCCCCTTCTGCCCTTTCTGCCTTTTTTCCATAGCAACCACCTCCTGAAAGACCTCTCATGTTTGCAAGTTCACACAACAATGTTTCAATTGAACTCTGAACTCTCAGTACACCTGCGTATCCAGTGCAATCTTTCATAAAATGATTTTTTCTTGACCATTCAAATTACATCTTTCAAAGAACTCATCCATGCACCCTAACTTTCTGTTTTCAGCAATCAAAATCCACCAATCACTGCTACTGATTAATTACCATAGAAACTCCACAGTTTTTTTCATTACATACTCCTACTGTTCCAACTGCCATTTCATTCCCACACTTCATCTGACTGCAGCAGAACCTCCTCTCACCATGTTTTCTGTCTGGATTGTTGGACATACTTATATCCACTGGGCTCAAAGGTATGCTGATAACAGAAATTTACACAACCTCAATTTACAAAATGTGGAAATCAACTGGATTGGCCGCAGAGGATGAAGATGTCACCAATTGATACCATTGGTGAAAACCTTTTTGCATTTGCCAAAACCTGACCTGTTAATTGTGCACTGTGGAGGAAATGACTTGGGCACTTTGACTGGGGTAGGTCTGGAAATGCTTTTAAAAGACACCTTTGACCAATTGATGGCACTTTTTCCTCAAACTGCCTTGGTATATTCAAATATATGCCAAAGACAGAAATGGAGGTGGTCCAACCAATTTTGTCCACAAATTGAGAAATCGAGGAAGCATGTAAATAAGTCTGTTTCAGTTTACATGAGAGACCATGGAATGGGCTCCATCTACAACAATAACTTGCGTTACTACATGCAAGATATCTACAGAAGAGATGGAGTTCACTTCTCAGATGAGGGGAACAGAATTTTCATCCTGAATTTAAGACTGTGCATTGGTACCTACTTGTAGGTACCTAAATCAGCCACAGGACCCAAAAGCTCTTTTCAGAGCTACCCTACATCTGATCACTCACAATTATTATTTTACTCTAACTTTTTTCACTAATTTTCACCAAAGTACGCTCACCGGAGCGCTACCCGGTACGCGCACCGGACGCTAACCGTGCAAAAATTTGAAAAAAAATGGGGTTTTTTTTCGCACATATGGGCCTCCTCAGCCACCCTCAGAAAACCTAGTGGGTCAGGATACGTCTACCGTGCCCCCTTCTACCCATTCTCAACATTATTTGCCCTCCATCTTGTATCTCAAATCTACCGAAACACAAAATGGAGGACTCCCGTAACACTGCCGGTTCGCGTACCGGGGCGAGCACCGGGAAGCGCTCGCTCAAAAAAGGTGGGAAAGTAATATACAGAAAAACCACTGGAGACACTTTCACCAAATATAGATTAGCTCATACTACATACCAATCCCTACCATTTTCACAAATTTGGTTGGAATTCCATTTAGCCATTTAGCCTGTAGACCTCACTAAATACCCTGAGGTAAATTACTTCACAAAACACATCTGAAGTGTTGGAATTGACAACCAATTAAAATGTTACTTTCATTTTCTACTTTTTTTACCATACATTTGATTGGTTATGTACCTGAATATATATAAAGAAAGAGAGAGAAACACAGCCATTTCGACTACTACTTCCTGAAGTACATTGCAAGAGCATTTTCACTGACAACTTAAACTTGTTTTTAAAAGGTAAGATGTTATTTTGTAAATTTGAAAGGAGAACTATGTCATGCACTTTAAATTAATTTGGGAAAACATTTTTAGATAGTTATATACTGTCCCTCTGTAAGAGTTAGACATTGAGAAAGGCTTGTTTATTATGATTATGGATTGATTTAGGTTTCTGTGATATAATTATGAATTTACTTAGGCTTCTTCACAGGCACTTTTTAATAGTACTACTTCACGCCTGAAACCATACAGTGCCCATAGATTACTTCTCTGTTATAAACTCACAAGTACCTGTCTGAACTTAAACCCAACAGTGCCCTATCTCTACTGATATATTTATTTTTTATGCAAATTACAGCAAGAAAATGGAAGGAGAGCAGAATATTTCCTTCAAAATTGTTCTGGAGAACAACACAGAAAAAGATATTGAGGACAATGATGACTCAGATTTCATGGATGAATCACGGGACCATGAATTAGTTCAATGTGTAGATGCAGTAGATTCGCTGATTGAAAATGAGGACATTTCCGACAATGTGTTGTTAAATGTTCTGTTAAATTTGGAAAAAGAATCACAAAAATAAATGTATACTTAATAAAAAAAAACAAAAAAAAACCAACAACAAAATGAACAATCAATAAACATACAATATTTAAAAAGTCTATCATTCTTTTTTCCTTATAGTACGCTCCCCGGACCGCTTCCCGGTGCGCGTACCGGGCGCTCCCCACGCAAAAAAAAACGATTTTTTTTTCTTTTCCCCCGCGGGGCCCTTTTAAAGCCTCCACATCAAACCTAGGGGGTCAGGGAGAATCTGCTATGCCCCCTTATGGTCATTTACCCCTTTGTTTTGGCCTCCTCTTGTCTCTAGATCCTACCGAGAGACAAGATGGCGGCCACTCCGGACTGTTTAGAATGTTGACAGACACCGGAGAGCCAATCAGCTTCGCTTCGCGAAGTTCCGTTACGCGTCAGGTACGCGAACCGGGGCGCTGCCCGGAGCGCGCTTACAGATATATATATTTTTTTAACGTTAATTTCTCAAAATCCACTGGAACACATATATTGAGACCTAGCAAAGGCACATCGGGCTACCAGTCCCTACAATTTTGCCAAGTTTCGTGGAAATCCATTCAGCCGTTCGAGCTAAAAGTGAGGCCAACCGCCCTATGGAAAATTGCATGGGAAAAACGCGTTTTGGGACCCCCCTTTTTTCTCGGCCCGCCCTTGACGAAACCCCCCCAAATTTTCAGAGGCTGCTCAGAAACAAAATGTTCCATTTTCCTGACACTTTCAGCCAATTCCGTCCTCAAACGCCAAAGTTATTCGACATAGAATTTTCAAAAATCCCATAGAGAAAAAATCCTAACTATATATACCTACTGGCGACCGCCAGTAGGTAATATATATATATATATATATATATATATATATATATATATATATATATATATATATATATATATTTCACTGAAAATAAACATAGGTTTCATACCAGTTATAGTTAGCTGGACATTTTACTCATACAAAACCATTGAAATTCCCCCGTTATAGTTAGTTGTACTCACTATAACTCGCGCGCCCGCAATCCACTGCTGATGATGTCACATATTACAACATTCAGGACTTGGTCAGTGACATCACTGATGACATCACTGATGACATCTCAAATGACATCACTGATGACATCATCCATGTGACAATCAAATACACCTCATCACACACTAGTATAATCTTTCATCACTCACTGTAAAATAGAAAGAGCCATATTTGAAACCATTGACACACCAATAGAAATTTCTAAACACCCACTCAGTTATTCATAGAACTATACACACATCTAATCATTTACCTATAGATTCAGTGTTATATGCAGGGAATAATCAACAGAACACTATCAAATATACTTACAACCTATTTCAACATTAAACATCAGCACACATTGTATTCACTTATAAAGACATCCTTCTGACTTATGCAAACAATTGATTATACTTACATTTACTCACCTACACACTTCAACAAACACCACTTCATCTATTTATATAGATAATAACTCAAACTTAGTGTGTTATAAAATCACTATTACAAGTATACAGTTATCCATATAGTGACTCATACAATCACTAAGTCTTAGGCACACTTAATTAGATATAACTGTCACATACACTGCCTTTTTTTCAAATAAAATGGAGATGTACCATTGAGAGAAATATTTCATCGCCACCACACTCATAAACATATACACTCACTGAAACAATTGGTATAACATGTAGTCTTAACCTCATATACCTACTGAATGAACTATTCACACATTTTTTGGCAATCACACACCCCCCACCAAACCACATAGGCATTCATTTACCCATACAAATACTCAGTTAAGAATCCAATAACAAATATAGTCTTTAACTTAGTAATTAAGACAAAGCAATAACAACTTTCACACAGTTTAGTAACTACACATTATATATAGTGAGACTCTACAAATTAGTCAAGGAAACAATCAATGACACTGTTACTAAATCCACCATCCACACATTTATATTTATATATCCACTCATTCTTCAATGCAAAGTAGTGTATTTATAATACATATTTAAATATCAAAGCAAACCACATTCACTGGATGATGTCATCAGTGATGTCATCAGTGATGTCATTTGAGATGGCATCAGTGATGTCATCAGTGATGTCACTGACCATGTCAGGAATGATATAATATGTGACATCATCAGCAGTGGATTGCGGGCGCGCGAGTTATAGTGAGTACAACTAACTATAACGGGGGAATTTCAATGGTTTTGTATGAGTAAAATGTCCAGCTAACTATAACTGGTGTGAAACCTATGTTTTTTTCAGTGAATTTCAAAGGTTTTTTTAAATGCTAATTCCTAACTATAATGAGTGTGAAACCTATGGAGCCTTATTTACGAGCCCCTTGCGCCTCCGGAACTTCACTTTTTGTGACGTTCCGGTGGCGCACAAGACTGAGTGATATTTATCAGGCAGGACTAAGCCACTTTTTGTGGCGCAATCCGTGATAAATATCGGTCCCTTTAACGCGGTGTCCTGCGTTAAAGAGGCGTGCAATGGGTGTTGCTGGGGGCGTTCCCAGCAGCATCCATGGACTTGAGTAATTTATAGCATCCTCAAAGTCAGCCTTTCAAAAATTCCAACGTATAGGACATGATAATCCAAATCCCAATGTTTCTCAAGAAAAGTCATAGACCATGTCCGTGGGTCTTTTCTGCCCAAACGCCGATATACCGAACGATTGAAAATGACTTTTCTTGAGAAACATTTGGATTTGGATTATAATGTCCTATACTTTGGAATTTTTGAAAGACTGACTTTGAGGATGCTATAAATTACTCAAGTCTGCCCGAATTGTGTGGGTAAAATTGATACCTAGTCACTTTGAATAAGAATGTACTTACGACTCGTCTATCATTTGGAAGAAATATCTAGTTATATGACAACAGGATACCGACATAACTTGAAGGAAATAAGAACGCCCTGCAGAAGTTCTGTTGCACAGAACGAAACGCGCTGGCTGGCTGTGGTACATAAACTTAAGGAAAATAAAAGCATTTGAATATACACCAAGATTCAGCGCTTCAATAAGAACTCTAAGTGATATGATTTGATTGGACTTGTTGTGCAAGTGGTGCTGTGCCAAACTTTGGAATATTCTCCACTACTCTCTACTACTCACTCTCTACTACTCCACTACTCTCTAATACTCACTCTCTACTACTCATTCTCTACTACTCTACTACTCTCTACTACTCTCTCTCTACTACTCACTCACTACTACTCACTATCTATTACTCTCTACTACTCACTCTCTACTACTCTCTACTACTCACTCTCTACTACTCTCTCTCTACTACTCACTCTTTACCACTCACTCTCTACTACTCTCTACTACTCACTCTCTACTTCTCACTCTCTACTACTCTCTACTACTCACTCTCTACTACTCTCTCTCTACTACTCTCTACTACTCACTCTCTACTACTCACTCTACTATTCACTCTACTACTCAATCTCTACTACTCACTCTCTACTACTCTCTACTACTCACTCTCTACTACTTTCTCTCTACTACTCTCTACTACTCACTCTACTACTCACTCTCTACTACTCTCTACTATTTTCTATCTGCTACTCACTCTCTAATACTCCCTCTCTACTTCTCACTCTCTACTACTCACTCTCTGCTACTCTCTACTACTCACTCTTTACTACTCTCTACTACTCACTCTCTACTGCTCTCTACTACACACTCTACTACTTACTCTCTACTACTCTCTACTACTCACTCTCTACTACTCACTCTCTACTACTCGCTACTACTCACTCTACTATTCACTCTACTACTCACTCTCTGCTACTCTCTCTACTGCTCTCTACTACTCTCTACTACTCACTCTCTACTCTCTATTACTCACTCTCTACTCTCTACCTCTCTCTCTACTTCTCTCTACTTCTCTCTCTACTAGTCTCTACCTCTATCTCCCTACCTCTACCTCTCTACCTCTACACCTCTACCTCTACACCTCTACCTCTCTACCTCTCTCTACACGCACACATATACACATATATATATGCATATATATGCATATGCATTTTTATATATGTATGTGTATATGTATATATATATACATATATATATATATACATACATACATAAACATATATAATCTGCATATATATATAAATACAAATATCAATGCATGCATACATATACATATATGCATACATATGCATGTTATTTACATGAACGTTTGAAAAACACTAATAAAAGCAAAGCTAAAAAGCCACCTCATTACAAACAGAATGGCTTTAACTTAAACGAGGGCAAGATCTATTGCATTTTCAATGCTTGTTTACTTTGGATCCATCAAGAAGGCATTCAGATGTGTCACACATTTGCCATAAATTCTGAATGTTAGCACTCTAGTTGCTCATTAGATCACTGTTGTAAAGCTACTGCTCACCAGGGAAGTCTGCTGCTGGTATTGAAAGTGCATGTTTCAGTCTGCATGTCAGAATTGTTTAATGAAATAGAAGAGCATTTGAGAAGTCACTCAAAATGTGCCCTAATTTTTTCTTTCTGAAGGACTAATCATACTTTCTATGGCAAAATGAACCTCCTCATTTTGTTCATTTTTAAATTAAATGTTTTCACACTTAACACTTCATTCCAATCAAGATGGCTTCTGGTGTGCCATACTTTTGTCATAAGTAAGACTGTTAGCGCTCTAGTTGTTCTTTAGAACACTCTGGGACATTCTGTTATTGGGCTATACTTGGGCTACATCTGGGTGATATTCAGGCCACATTTGGGCTCTTTTGTCTCTGGTGGCCATCTTGGGAGACTGCATATCAGAATGTTTTTAATGAAATAGAAGAGGATTTGAGAAGTCAAAATGTGCCCTAATTTTTCTTTCTTCAGCACTAATCATAATTTCTATGGCAAAATGAACCCCCTCATTTTGTTCCTTTGCAAATTAAGGGGCAGATGTATCAAGATACCATTTTGCGATTCTCAAATAGCGATTTTTAAGGAATCGCTATTTGAGAAGTGCAAAATGGTATGTATGTAGAAATTCGCTATTTTTTAGCGATTTATTAAAATTAAGGAATAATTTCCCATTCATTTCTATGGGCCAGGAGGCCCATAGGAATGAATGTGAAATTATTCTCAATTTGCGATTAGCAATTTGCTAATCGCAAATTGAGAATAATTTCAAGGGCGCAAGGGTGTCTTAAGGAAACCCTGCTGCACCCCTGAATTTGACATGTGTGCGCCTATGGCGCACATACATGCCCTAAGGGCATGTATGAGCGTCATATGGCACCTTTAGAATTTAAAAAAAGTGCATTTTGAAAAGAATTCACCAATTACCACCAACTACAAGTTGGTGGTAATTTGCGAATTCTTAGTCAAAAATCGCAACACTGAAATGCTTAATACATTTCAAATAAGAAATCGCAATTTGCCATTCCTTAAAAGCCTCGCAATATTAAGGAATCGCTAAATTTGCTATTCCTTAATATTGCGAGGCTTTTTGCATGATACATTCCAAATCCCATTTTTTTTGTCGCAAACGTTGCTATTTTCCGAATCGCAGTGTTTGCGACAAACAAAACGGATGATACATCTGCCCCTAAATGTTTTAAGTGTTACCACTTTATTCCAATCAAGATGACTTCAGGTGTGCCATACTTTTGTCATAAGTAAGACTGTTAGCGCTCTAGTTGTTCTTTAGAACACTCTGGGACATTCTGTCATTGAGCTATACTTGGGCTACATCTAGGGGATATTTGTGCTACATTTGGGCTCTTTTGTCTCTGGTGGCCATCTTGGGAGACTTATTTGTTATGAAGTTTCCTAATTTCCTCATTTACTACAGTCTCCTCAGTAGGAAATACTTTCAGTTTTCTACTTTGATTCCATCAAGAAAGTATTCAGATATGACACACATTTGCCATAAATTCAGAATGTTAGCACGTTAGTTGCTTATTAGATCACTGTAGTAAAGCTACTGCTCACCAGGGAAGTCTGCTGCTGGTATTGAAAATGCATGCTTCAGTCTGCATGTCAGAATTTTTTAATGAAATAGAAGAGGATTTGAGAAGTCACTCAAAATGTGCCCTAATTTTTCTTTCTGAAGCACTAATCATACTTTCTATGGCAAAATGAACCCCCTCATTTTGTTCATTTTTAAATTAAATGTTTTCAGACTTACCACTTCATTCCAATCAAGATGGCTTCTGGTGTGCCATATTTTTGTCATAAGTAAGACTGTTAGCGCTCTAGTTGTTCTTTAGAACACTCTGGGACATTCTGTTATTGGGCTATACTTGGGCTACATCTGGGTGATATTTGGGCTAAATTTGGGCTCTTTTGTCTCTGGTGGTCATCTTGGGAGACTGCATGTCAGAATGTTTTAATGAAATAGAAGAGGATTTGAGAAGTCACTCAAAATGTGCCCTAATTTTTCTTTCTGCAGCACTAATCATACTTTCTATGGCAAAATATACCCCCTTATTTTGTTCCTTTTTAAATTAAATGTTTTAAGAGTTACCACTTTATTCCAATCAAGATGGCTTCAGGTGTGCCATACCTTTGTAATAAGTAGGACTGTTAGCGCTCTAGTTGTTCTTTAGAACACTCTGGGAAGCTGCAGTAGAACACAAAGGAATCAACTGTTGGATGTACATGTTTTCCTGAGAATGTCAGACTTCATTCGCACATGACTGAGAAAGATAATGTCAATTTACCGAAAATATGCGTTCAGTTTAGCTTATAGATCCCCTTCCAAACCACTGTGGGAAAAGCATGAGATAATAGTTTTCTTTCAAACATGACTCATGATATCACAGCAGAAGGCTTTTTCACATGGTAAAATCACCTTAGAACACACCACAATTCCTAAAATGATTATGGTACCATCAACAAATGATTTATAATGTAACTAAAGTCCTAAAACCTTCTATTAACTACAATGCTTTTTAATGAGGTGCTATCATGTATATTGGTCCCAAGATGGCTGCCAGCACTTCTTGGATGAAGTGCTGACAGCCAATCAGATCTCACGATGAGATGTGTGGTTAGGCTCCGCCCAGATATATATATTTTTTCTTTTGATTTTTTCAGGAACTACTGGAGGGATTTACACCATTTAACCAAAAGGGTGATCTGCGTACCAGACCCTACCATTTTCCCAAATTTGGTGTAATTCCGTTCAGCGGTTCGGGCTGTAGCCGTGTCTAATCGTCCTATGGAAATTAACATGGGGAAAACACGTTTTGGGACCCCCCTTTTTTCTCGGCCCCCGCTTGACGAATCTTCCCAAGACTTTCAGGGAAGGAGTGGAGCGGAGCGGGCCATATTCTTTGAGAAATTCGCAAAGATTCAACAACTGGCGCCGAAGTTATTCCCAATAGAATGTTGCGGATTTCCTATGGAAACTAGGTCCTAACTGTAACTACCTACCGGCGACCGCCAGTAGGTAATATATATATATATATATATATATATATATATATATATATATATTACCTACTGGCGGCCACCAGTAGGTAGTTATAGTTAGGACCTATTTTCCATAGGAAATCTGCAACGTTCTATTTGAAATAACTTTGGCGCCGGTTGTCGAATCTTCGCAAAATTGTCAAAACTGTTGGGGCACTCCGGTCTCCTCTTATCCTGAAAGTCTTGGGGTGATTCCTGAAGCGGGGGCTGAGAAAAAAAGGGGTCCCAAACCGTGTTTTCCCCATGCAATTTTCCATAGGTACCGTTCATCGATGCTACAGCACGAACGGCTGAACGGAATTACACCAAATTTGGCAAATTTGTAGTTCTTGGTTGAGACTCATGCCTTTTGCTTATATAGTGTAAATTTGTTCAGGAGTTCCTGACAAAATGACAATTAAAAGTACATCGATATCTATGGCCTCGGTGGATGTGTGCATTTTGCGCGGACTATAAGCGCACCGTCCCGATCATGCGCTGAATGCTGATTGGCTGTCAAGTGGTTATCAACATTCGAAGCCAGGAAGTGCTGGCAGATATTTTGTGCCTCAGTAGGAGCAAGGATCTAGAAATTAGTGGAACAAGTGTTCAAAATGTATAAAGGGGGCAGGAAAGAAATATTTTTACTCTCTAGACCTGCTCAGGGGGTCCCACAAGGACCCCTAGGGCCCCCAATTTTTTTTTCTTTTTAAATAACGGAGAAATGTGTGCTGGGTGCATGGATCCGCCGTAAAAAATATAAAAATGAAGCATGGGCTCCTGTGCTTGTTTAAAAAGTATCTACCTGGTATGGTCAAATCCCGGGGTCTAAAATATTACATTTGATGGTGGTCCAGAGGTCCCTGTAGCCCAGGGACTGCCATTCCTCGGTGCTGCAAAATAAATGGTGAGGGAGCTCAAAGGTTCATCTAAGCCCGAGGATTACAACCCTCTGGGTCTTTTTATATTTTGGGAGGGAGGGCTGCGTGGTCTAAATTCTGGAGCAGTCGAAAGCCTTGGGGAACACCACCTCCCAGGATTGGCTCCTCCTGTGTCTCGGGGTGCTTACCCTCAGGACACTGCTGGTTGCTATGGCAGGGCAGGAGTCGAGGTTTCAGCTGTGTCATAGCAAACTTGAGAAATGCAAAACAACAGTTGATGGACAGAATGTAGAACAATGTCATACATTCACCCCAGTACAGGGATCTGGGCCTAAATCCATCGTTTCTTTGCACTCCACACCGCCCCAGTTCAGACATGGCCATATGCAAATCAGCCTTGACCCTGTGCCTCATGGGAAAAACTTGAGGGCATATTAACAAGTACTATTTCGCCGCAATTTAAAAAAAAAAGCCAAAACTGCAGTGCCCTATTTACTAGGTAACGCTAAAATGCAATAATGCATGTTAGCAGCCGGTTTGCTAAGAGCTCGCCTCGTATATCCAATGAGAGGCAAGGTAGGTGTTCCTATGACAATATAACAAGGAAGATGGAGGTAGGACAACAGCGTTGTATTTACAAGGGGGCCCTGGATTTGAGGACCGATAGCAAAACTCTCCCTAATTGTGGTTAATGTCAGGTCCTAAGATCTGTTCTTAAGTAGACTTAAACATGTTTAATATGCGAGGTGGATTGATATGTTAAGTGCACAGTCTCATATTAACAAGGTTTTCACTTGCAAACATAATTTTCGCTGTATTTCTCGCGATATTGGGGGCATATTTACATGGACAGCGTTAAAATTATGGTCGCTTTAGCGTTAGGAAAGTGTTGTTAAATAATTGTGGTTTCCTGGAAGCGTAAGCAGAGTGGGCTGGACTAACGTATGCCAGTGCTGCACGAGGCTGTAAACCATGTATCTGGAGCTATGGGCGTGGTTCCCTCATGAGCTACATGAGAAATCAACTGATTCAGCTGTCCGTTTTGTAGTGCTGACGTCACCCGGGTCTTAAACGCAAATGTGTCATTATATCTGTAAAGTACCACAGAATGGCCAACATGGAAGGTACGGGGTATCACTGATCCTATATTCATCCATAGTTGCACACATATAAGATGGTGGACATGACGTATTTCTGAGAATTTGAATGTTTGTTGTACATCAGTGGAGTGTTGTAGCTGTAGTAATACAGGGCTATGAAAGCTTTAGGTTGTAGTTTTTGGCACATGAAGGGCTGCTAATATATGTGCGTATGTGGTCATTCAGGTACACTGTCGAACTTGGTGCTGGAAATCAGTGTTCGAGCCTCTGAGTCGTGTCCACATCCTGTTATTGAAGACAAATGACGTAATCTACGCCTGCCTGAAAATGTATTGTAAATATGGTGCTCATGTAAATTGCTGATATAGTTTTGGGTCGACTACAGGCTATATAAATATGCACACACTCCCTTTTTTCTCCGCAAACACTATTTTCTATTCAAATCTTTTTTAAAGTGTTGCCCCACATTCTTATTAATATACGAGGGCATGATTTACTTTCGGATAAAGTAGAATAGAAGTACTTTTACAAACACTCCCTCACTTCTTCATCTTTCTTTTTTATAAATTTATTTTCAATTACTCTTTATGAAAACATTGTGACTGTTAAAAAGGATTATTTTATTATTTGTTAGTTGACATTAATTATTTTTTCATGTTGACTGCTTGCAACGATAAACCTCCAGTTCGTCATGAGTGAAAATACGTATACTGATAAACCCATTTTCACTCTAGAAGAAAAAGAGAATTACTTGATAATTTTTTTTTTATTTGTACATATTTCAAACCTTCTTTTTTCTGCTTCTTCGTAGTATTTTCAATTTACAACGATAATACATGAACTGTTCTTACGTCATTTTGTTTCTAAAGTACAATTATACTTTTACAGACTACATTAGGAATCATAATAATATCCTTGCATTAGAAAAATATATAAAGCAGAAACTTATACCATTAATTTGCCTCTCTTTAAAATCCTTTCCTCCTTCCGTCGACATACATCCATCTCCTCTGGAGCAAACATAATGTTTCATATATTACAATATATACATTAACTTTATGTTCCCTCTGAGAAAATGGATGATAAACTGAAGATGAATCCGACGATCGTAAACTTTATCTTGCTCATAGTTAGGTCACCCATAGTTAAATCACAAAAACGAAACTAATCATCCTACGGGTGTGGTTTATATACGTTTTGGTTATTCAAAAAACTATGGAACCAATGTAGTGCTCCTCCCATTTTTTTGTCATGTTTTTCAGTTGACACGTGCTCACATTTCCACTGTTTAACTTGCGCACGTGTTTTTGTAAACGTGAAACTTGTTAAACAGTTTAAGTTTTGTTTTGTATCCTCATACGTATTCGCTCTCTCTTTTTCTTTTAATTCTTTCTCTCTTTTATTATACAAGTATTAAAATAAATACCTTTGTATTTATTTTTTAAAACAAGTATATTTATTGGAGACTGTGTACAGTTTCTATCGTCAATTTTAATACACTTCCCCACCCAAAACCCCTATTATCCTTATTTTTTATAAAAGGTGCAGATTTTTTTATTTATTCGAGTATTAAAATAAATACATTATTGTTGATGTGTGAGTTCCTTCCCTTATAAACAGTTGATTGCCACATCTCTGAACATCTGGAGGTACCTGGTGGGCTAGTTGGCCCCCAGGGACCCACAGGATTGAGGAGGAATTAATTCTCTAAATTAAAACATGCCATAGGGCATGTTTGCAGACATGTCACCTCAAGCCACGTCCCCTTCCTTCACCACTGTGCCCCGTTGCGGTTTTTAAGTTGGGGAATTAATTCTCTTTCAATACTTAGGGTCCCTGAGGGCCAACCAGCCCAACAGGTATCTCCAGTATGCAACATTGGTGATTCTATGTGAAAAAGTTTCTAAGTGTCAACTTTTAAAATACAATAATATTCCTTAAAAATCACTAATGTAACCAAAATGATTTTACTCAACTTTTTCCAGGAGATGTCCCAGGAATGAATCTAGGATTCAGTCCTGTTTTAAGAAAAGTAATCTATAAAGTAACTAATTGCATTTAACTAGAAAGTCCCATTGAGCTCGATGTTGCATTGTGTTTGAAATTGTGTTGCCCATTGCAACAACTGTAACTACTGTACTTAAAAGTCTATTGCCTATTTGCAAAGTATTTAAACTAAAGTAATTCATTCTGAAAAAGTCTATTTTGTAATGTAATGTATAATGTAAAAAAAAATATAACAATTAATACATTCAAAAATTGTCATTTATAAAACCTTTGAAATTCACTGTAAAATCCATAGGTTTCAGAAATGTTATAGTTAGGAATTAGCATTTAAAAAACCTTTGAACTTCACTGAAAAAAAACATAGGTTTCAGACATGTTATAGTTAGGAATTCGCATTTAAATAAACCTTAGAAATTCACAGAAAAAACATAGGTTTTAGGGGTGTTATGGTTAGCTGGACATTTCACTCGTACAAAACCATTGAAATTCCTCCGTTATAGTTAGTTCTGCTAACTATAACTCGTGCGCCCGCAATCCACTGGAGATGATGTCACATATTACATCATTCATGACATGGTCAGTGACATCACTGATGACATCTCAAATGACATCACTGATGACATCATCAATGTGACAATCAGATATATCTCATCATACACTAGTATAACCTTTCATCACTCACTGTAAAATAAAGAGTACCATATTTGAATCCATTGACACACCAATACAAGTTTCTAAAAACCCACTCAGTGATTCCTAGATCTACACACACATCTAATCACTTACCTATAGAGTCACTAATACATGCTGTCACTGATAAATAGAACACTATCAAATATACTTATTCACCTATATTGACATTAAACACCAGCACGCATCCTATTCACGTATGCAGTCATCCTACTCAATTATGCAAACAATGGATCATACTTACATTTACTCAGCTACACACTTATACAAACACTACTTCATTTATTCATATAGATAGTAACTCATACTTAGTGTGTTATAACATCACTATTACAAGTCTACAGTTATCCATACAGTCACTCATACAATCACTGAGTCTTATGTATACCTATTTATATACAACTGTCATATACACTGCCTTTTATTTTTCTAGTTGGTCGGACATGTACCATTGAGAGATATATTTGCTCATCGCCACACCCATAAAGATATTCACTCACCCAAACAACTGTTTATAACATGTAGTCTTAACCTCATATACCTACTGAATCAACTATTCACACATCTTTGGGCAGTCACACACACCCCACCGAACCACACACACATTCACTCTCCCATACAAATACTCAGTTAACTAATCAATAACTAATATAGACTTTCACATAGCTATAACCACCTGGTACAGCAGTTTACACAACAACTGACAAAGTGATACAGGTATTCACAGTTTAGTCACTATCTAATATATTTAGTGAGACACTATAAATTAGTCAAGTAAACAGTCAACCACACTGCTACTAAATCCTCCATCCAGATATTTATATTTATATATCCACTCATTCTTCAATGCAGATTACTATATATATAATACATATTTAAATAACGAACCAAACCACATGCACTGGATGATGTCATCAATGATGTCATCAGCGATGTAATTTGAGATGTCATCAGTGATGTCCCTGACCATGTCATGAATGATATAATATGTGACATCATCAGCAGTGGATTGCAGGAGCGCGAGTTATAGTTAGCAGAACTAACTATAACAGAGGAATTTCAATGGTTTTGTACGAGCTAACTATAACACCCCTAAAACCTATGTTTTTTTTCAGTGAATATATATATATATATATACATATATATATGTAACCAAAAATGCACAGAAGCTTGAGGCCGCACAGCCACAAATCACCTCCGCTGACACGGTTTTTGGTCACATATTATGCGGCGGTTCCAGGCCTCAGAGGGATCGCACTGCCCGAAACTAATGGGGATTAGGAGAGAGGAAGTTTCCTCTTTCCGAAGCTGCAGGGCACCTTTAATGAAGATGGCGGGAGTCTCATCCAAGGCTCAATGGAGGGCAGAGAAAAATTGTCCATAATTAGCTGCAGCGGAGGTAACCCACTAGTGGGCGTTAATTGGCAAAATGAGACCTCAAATCCCAGCGTGCATTTAAAAATGAACTGCCACCAAAGGAGCAGCACTGAAGCCCCCTATTACGGAAACACGCAGGGGAGATGCGGTAGCCACAAATCACCTCCGCTGACACGGCCTCTGAGGAGATGCAAACAGCGGCATCGAAACGCGTCAGGCCATGGACTTCAAAGGGATGTTAAGCTGCCTGCTTGATTTAAATAGAGTTGTTACTCACCTGCGTGCTGTGCGGCCTCAAGCTTCTGGGCGTTTTTGGATACGTATATATATACTCTTTGGATTGTATATAAAACCTTTGCTGTTGGATATTACTGTCTACACCCTAATTTTGCACATGTGCAGCTATTGTAACTGGGATTATCCCGCAATTCCTTGAACGGCCGCATTGTATGTCATTTATGTCTACTAATTTTTTGTAGTATCATCTGACTATTGCAACCAATCACGGGTTAAATTATCCTGCACTTGCACTTTAAAATTTGCCTTCACTCCCCCATGCGTCATGTGACCAAGGCCTCTGTGTAGGCCGAAACGTTATGCTGAGGTGGGCCTTCCACGCCATTAAATAAAACCACTGCTCACCTGCACTTTGGGTCTCCTCTCTTCTTCTGCGCCGCAGGTATCCAGATATTGGGCTCCTGGTGAGAGAATGCTGAGAATGTGCCTATATATATATAGCAAATGTAAAGTATATACAAAAATTACAGAGAGGTGGATACTAAGAGCTTTCTAGTGTTTTACAAAGAACACAGTGCTGAAACTATGACTTTATGAACAGTAACAAATTACCCAAAGAACTATTCTTAGTACTTTACATTTGCAAATCACCTGTACATGTAAATATGTGTAAATACATGCAAGTAAAAAACGTCATTTGTTTTGTTTAAAAAATAAAAATGTAAATATTAAACTACCAGGACCACAATGCCTCATAATCAGGCGATTGTGAATACCTGGTATAAAAAGATGAAACTGAAAAGGGACCAATGTTTGGAACCGTGATCAAGCAGCGGATGCTGTGAAACGCGTTGGTTAAAGCTGAATAATTAAACCTGCATAACAATACTTCTGGTGGAGTGCGAGTATTTCTTTTGGTGGTAAATTGAATTTACAGGGAAAGCCCGTCCCTGGAACTTGCACCGGCTGATTAAGAGTGTGCCCCGGTAACGGAGCAGTTTGGTGGATAATTGAATTATACTGAGGAGCACCCGACTCGCTTATCGTCCATCAATCAACTGGGAACTGTCGAAGAGCGGCGGGAGGATTGGAAACCGCAGTGCGCTAGTACATGAAACCGCGAGTTCATAACAAAAGGACATTACCCCAGACTGTAGAACTTTTGGACGACACGAAAGTGTTTGAAAGCACCTTGGGACTGGGACGGAGGCACGAGAAACATAGCGGAGCTCTCATCTGAAAACGAGGTAAGAGCGTAATGCGCAATGTGCACCGTCTTTGTATTTGCTTTCACATTAGAGCCGCAGCAAGTGGTTAAGGCAGTATACAGCGGCAGTGCTTAAAGGTCAAGACCGCGCTGTTGCCTTTAACATTAAACTCGCCAGAAGTGCAGGTCTGTTTTGGATAAACGAATGCCAGACAGGAACTAACAGCGCTTAATTGGTATATCCAGTTACCTTCTTTTTATTGACGTGGAAAAATACTTGCAATTCACAATGGAAGAAAGAGCACTGAAACGAGTGCAAAGAGCGGAGGCAATGTTTCTTAAAGTGGTTTCTAATGAACCAGATAAACCTGACAATGCCATGCCGAATAGCAAAGGAGAAGCAACTGTTAAACAATTATTTTTGCAGTTGGAGAGACTACTAAAAAAAGACATCACCAAAAGCTGGGAAATCTTAACAATGGAGAAATATTTGGAACAGAAAATGGTTCCCAGAGGATTGAGGATCTTTACACTTCCGAACCATCCGGATACTAGACCAGATATGTTAATGGACTGGGGGAATAACAATATGCAGTGTTCATACAACAGCATGATGATTATAATAAAATATGCTAAAGTAGACATTGATGAAATTAAAACCAAAGTGGAGGAAATTGAAGCGAAGATACAGGAAATTAACAAAGAGGAAGAGGCAAAGAAACTACGCAAAACCATGGAAGGCAATTTGGACAAACATGAGAAGGAAGTGGAGGAAAGAAAAGAAAGAAAATACAGAAGAGACCAACATGATTATGCCACAGGAACCATCCTAACCTTCGCAAAACGCTTCACCAATTTGAGACAACAGCTGAAAACAAACAAAATGTCGACTAACCAATCTGCAAATACAACCCCAAGCGAATCCGGCACTGACTTCAGTGACATTGAAGAGTTGGCAGCACAAGGAAAAAAAACGTCTTTTTTAGAAGAAATGCAGCTGGCACATTACGATCAGCAGCAACCAAAGGGAAGAGGCAGAGGCAGAAGCAGGGGCTACTCAAGAGGACGGGGAAGAGGAAGTGGAGTATCAACAGCGGGAGGACAAAACGCAAAACAAGACGAGGCAAAAGGAGGAAACAAGGGGTACAACTTGAGGAACAGAGTAACAACAATGTAACAGAGCCTGAAAAAAATGGGGAAAAACAACCATATTTGATAATTAATTTGTCTAAACACACGTTAACACGAGCAGAGGAGTCACTTTTAAACAAAGGACTGACATTTTGTCCCGAAAAACACTGGGACTTAGTAGAAACTAAAATTGACCTGTATAAATATGTCAGGAAGATAAAATTATCGAAACATTTAAAAAAACAAGGCAAACGGAAAAAAGAACCCGCAGCCACGGATAATGTGGAAAACCAAACACTGACCATCCAAGACATACCAGCTCTGAGAACGGCACATGAGCTATTAAATGAAAGAAACGACGATGTGACCACAGATACCCAGGTCCTGTTAGAGATGGGACAGGAAACCTCCAAACATCTAAAGACAGACTTCAAAAAACAATCTAGATTTTGCCCGGTACTATATCCTGGCAATAAAGTTGATTTATTTTATGATCTGGTAGATGCGGAACTGGACAAATTAGACAATATCAAAACCAAGAAAAGAGAAAACTTGACAATCGAAGAACGCAAAGCCTTGAACTCCTTAATGGAAAACAACAATCTGGAGATAAAACCCGCCGATAAGGGCGGGAACATAGTTCTACAAAACAAGGAGGACTATATGAATGAAGCAATGCGACAGCTGAGTGACACTAAAAACTATAGAACATTGGACAAAAATCCAATAAACGGAATGATCTTGGATCTAGAAACACGCCTAAATAAATGGAAAGATCTGAAGTTACTCAGCGATGATGAAGTACAATTTTTAAATAACCAGAATCCAATCACCCCTACACTCTACTTTCTCCCGAAAGTGCACAAAACTTTAAACAAACCCCCCGGAAGACCGATAATCTCGAGTTGTGGTTCACTTTACGAGAACTTGGCAAATTATGTAGACCACTTTTTAGCCCCTATGGTACCCTTATTACCATCATATATAAGGGACACGGGGGACTTCTTGAGGCATCTAATGAATATAGAATGGTCAGAGGGATACCGGCTGGTAACCATTGATGTAGTCTCTCTCTACACCTCAATCAATCACCAACTTGGACTGAAAGCAACTGAATATTTCCTGAAACAGAAACCTGTAGAACATCTGAAGCATTGCAAAATGATCTTGGAAAAGGTGGAAATGTGCCTGAACAACAATGTCTTTCTTTTTGACAAGGTATATTACACCCAATCGTGTGGGACAGCCATGGGAGTTTCCTTCTCTCCAAGCTACGCCAACCTAGTGATGGGTTGGTGGGAGAAAATGGTAGCTTGGAGAGAGGAAAACGACCACTACACAGCCAGAGTAGTTCTCTGGCTGCGTTTTATAGATGACCTGTTCGTAATCTGGAACGGTTCAAATGAGGAATTTTTGGAATATCTAAAGATTCTAAATGAGAATGAAGAAGGGTTGACATTCACCCACAACATCAGCAAGAAAGAAATAATATTCCTGGACACCAGAGTATATGTTGAAAATGGTCATCTGGAGACAACAGTCCATAGAAAGGCAACAGCCACGAATAGTGTCCTACATGGGCAAAGCTTCCATCCAGCAACTCTGAAAAAGAACATTCCCTATGGGGAGTTTATAAGAATGAGGAGAAATTGCTCCAATCAGGAAGAAATGAACAAAAAATTCAAAGAAACTGCTATCAGATTCAAAAGAAGAGGATACAAACAGTGTGATATTGATCAAGGTGAAAAACGAGCTAGAGAAAAAAGTAGACTCGAAACATTAATTCCGAAAAGGGATCAAGAAAAAGGAAAAGAAACACAGAACACAATCAGGGAGCCAATTAGAATGATATTAACCTACTCAAAAGAAAGCCACAAAATACGCAAAGCTCTACAGAAATACTGGCACGTTTTGGAAAAGGATCCTGATATAGGGAAGGAGATGGGCAATTTCCCACAAATAACATACAGGAAAGCTCCATCTCTATCTGACAAACTAGTCAACAGTCATTTTGAAAGAACAAGCAAATCAAAAAATTGGCTAGAGAAAAAACGAAATGGATTCACCAAGTGCAGTCAATGTAAAGCCTGCCAAATTGGACGCAATCTTACCAAACTAATGGACCCAAAAGGAAAAATTTTCTCAATAGAAAACAAAATTAACTGCAAAACCACTCATGTGGTTTATCTGCTACAGTGCTTTTGTGGTCAAAGATACATTGGAAGTACCATCTGCCCCCTCCAGAAACGGATTTTAGAACATATCCGAGCCATAGAAAACCGTGATATGAGCTATGCTATGGCAAAACACATGCTAACTCATGAAAAAGAAAAAAAGAACTGGAGAGACATGACATACAGTGGGTTGGCAACAATTCCGATAAAGGAAAGAGGGGGAAACAGACTGATGATGCTGCGGCGTTTGGAATCGAGGCTGATCATTCGCTTTAAAACTAAGACTCCCGGTGGCCTCAATGGAGACGAGGAACTTCATGTACATTTGTGAAAGGCTAAAAGATAGAAACACAAATAGATATTAACAACATGCAATGTCTGGGTAAATATAGGGCACTTAGCCCTCAAATTGAAAATACATGAAAGTTTAAAAACTTACTCATCAAGATAGAGTAACAAATCAATGGATCCTATATCTGTATATAAGAAGGGCACTAAGTCCCTATACATATATACAAAAATTACAGAGAGGTGGATACTAAGAGCTTTCTAGTGTTTTACAAAGAACACAGTGCTGAAACTATGACTTTATGAACAGTAACAAATTACCCAAAGAACTATTCTTAGTACTTTACATTTGCAAATCACCTGTACATGTAAATATGTGTAAATACATGCAAGTAAAAAACGTCATTTGTTTTGTTTAAAAAATAAAAATGTAAATATTAAACTACCAGGACCACAATGCCTCATAATCAGGCGATTGTGAATACCTGGTATAAAAAGATGAAACTGAAAAGGGACCAATGTTTGGAACCGTGATCAAGCAGCGGATGCTGTGAAACGCGTTGGTTAAAGCTGAATAATTAAACCTGCATAACAATACTTCTGGTGGAGTGCGAGTATTTCTTTTGGTGGTAAATTGAATTTACAGGGAAAGCCCGTCCCTGGAACTTGCACCGGCTGATTAAGAGTGTGCCCCGGTAACGGAGCAGTTTGGTGGATAATTGAATTATACTGAGGAGCACCCGACTCGCTTATCGTCCATCAATCAACTGGGAACTGTCGAAGAGCGGCGGGAGGATTGGAAACCGCAGTGCGCTAGTACATGAAACCGCGAGTTCATAACAAAAGGACATTACCCCAGACTGTAGAACTTTTGGACGACACGAAAGTGTTTGAAAGCACCTTGGGACTGGGACGGAGGCACGAGAAACATAGCGGAGCTCTCATCTGAAAACGAGGTAAGAGCGTAATGCGCAATGTGCACCGTCTTTGTATTTGCTTTCACATTAGAGCCGCAGCAAGTGGTTAAGGCAGTATACAGCGGCAGTGCTTAAAGGTCAAGACCGCGCTGTTGCCTTTAACATTAAACTCGCCAGAAGTGCAGGTCTGTTTTGGATAAACGAATGCCAGACAGGAACTAACAGCGCTTAATTGGTATATCCAGTTACCTTCTTTTTATTGACGTGGAAAAATACTTGCAATTCACAATGGAAGAAAGAGCACTGAAACGAGTGCAAAGAGCGGAGGCAATGTTTCTTAAAGTGGTTTCTAATGAACCAGATAAACCTGACAATGCCATGCCGAATAGCAAAGGAGAAGCAACTGTTAAACAATTATTTTTGCAGTTGGAGAGACTACTAAAAAAAGACATCACCAAAAGCTGGGAAATCTTAACAATGGAGAAATATTTGGAACAGAAAATGGTTCCCAGAGGATTGAGGATCTTTACACTTCCGAATCATCCGGATACTAGACCAGATATGTTAATGGACTGGGGGAATAACAATATGCAGTGTTCATACAACAGCATGATGATTATAATAAAATATGCTAAAGTAGACATTGATGAAATTAAAACCAAAGTGGAGGAAATTGAAGCGAAGATACAGGAAATTAACAAAGAGGAAGAGGCAAAGAAACTACGCAAAACCATGGAAGGCAATTTGGACAAACATGAGAAGGAAGTGGAGGAAAGAAAAGAAAGAAAATACAGAAGAGACCAACATGATTATGCCACAGGAACCATCCTAACCTTCGCAAAACGCTTCACCAATTTGAGACAACAGCTGAAAACAAACAAAATGTCGACTAACCAATCTGCAAATACAACCCCAAGCGAATCCGACACTGACTTCAGTGACATTGAAGAGTTGGCAGCACAAGGAAAAAAAACGTCTTTTTTAGAAGAAATGCAGCTGGCACATTACGATCAGCAGCAACCAAAGGGAAGAGGCAGAGGCAGAAGCAGGGGCTACTCAAGAGGACGGGGAAGAGGAAGTGGAGTATCAACAGCGGGAGGACAAAACGCAAAACAAGACGAGGCAAAAGGAGGAAACAAGGGGTACAACTTGAGGAACAGAGTAACAACAATGTAACAGAGCCTGAAAAAAATGGGGAAAAACAACCATATTTGATAATTAATTTGTCTAAACACACGTTAACACGAGCAGAGGAGTCACTTTTAAACAAAGGACTGACATTTTGTCCCGAAAAACACTGGGACTTAGTAGAAACTAAAATTGACCTGTATAAATATGTCAGGAAGATAAAATTATCGAAACATTTCAAAAAACAAGGCAAACGGAAAAAAGAACCCGCAGCCACGGATAATGTGGAAAACCAAACACTGACCATCCAAGACATACCAGCTCTGAGAACGGCACATGAGCTATTAAATGAAAGAAACGACGATGTGACCACAGATACCCAGGTCCTGTTAGAGATGGGACAGGAAACCTCCAAACATCTAAAGACAGACTTCAAAAAACAATCTAGATTTTGCCCGGTACTATATCCTGGCAATAAAGTTGATTTATTTTATGATCTGGTAGATGCGGAACTGGACAAATTAGACAATATCAAAACCAAGAAAAGAGAAAACTTGACAATCGAAGAACGCAAAGCCTTGAACTCCTTAATGGAAAACAACAATCTGGAGATAAAACCCGCCGATAAGGGCGGGAACATAGTTCTACAAAACAAGGAGGACTATATGAATGAAGCAATGCGACAGCTGAGTGACACTAAAAACTATAGAACATTGGACAAAAATCCAATAAACGGAATGATCTTGGATCTAGAAACACGCCTAAATAAATGGAAAGATCTGAAGTTACTCAGCGATGATGAAGTACAATTTTTAAATAACCAGAATCCAATCACCCCTACACTCTACTTTCTCCCGAAAGTGCACAAAACTTTAAACAAACCCCCCGGAAGACCGATAATCTCGAGTTGTGGTTCACTTTACGAGAACTTGGCAAATTATGTAGACCACTTTTTAGCCCCTATGGTACCCTTATTACCATCATATATAAGGGACACGGGGGACTTCTTGAGGCATCTAATGAATATAGAATGGTCAGAGGGATACCGGCTGGTAACCATTGATGTAGTCTCTCTCTACACCTCAATCAATCACCAACTTGGACTGAAAGCAACTGAATATTTCCTGAAACAGAAACCTGTAGAACATCTGAAGCATTGCAAAATGATCTTGGAAATGGTGGAAATGTGCCTGAACAACAATGTCTTTCTTTTTGACAAGGTATATTACACCCAATCGTGTGGGACAGCCATGGGAGTTTCCTTCTCTCCAAGCTACGCCAACCTAGTGATGGGTTGGTGGGAGAAAATGGTAGCTTGGAGAGAGGAAAACGACCACTACACAGCCAGAGTAGTTCTCTGGCTGCGTTTTATAGATGACCTGTTCGTAATCTGGAACGGTTCAAATGAGGAATTTTTGGAATATCTAAAGATTCTAAATGAGAATGAAGAAGGGTTGACATTCACCCACAACATCAGCAAGAAAGAAATAATATTCCTGGACACCAGAGTATATGTTGAAAATGGTCATCTGGAGACAACAGTCCATAGAAAGGCAACAGCCACGAATAGTGTCCTACATGGGCAAAGCTTCCATCCAGCAACTCTGAAAAAGAACATTCCCTATGGGGAGTTTATAAGAATGAGGAGAAATTGCTCCAATCAGGAAGAAATGAACAAAAAATTCAAAGAAACTGCTATCAGATTCAAAAGAAGAGGATACAAACAGTGTGATATTGATCAAGGTGAAAAACGAGCTAGAGAAAAAAGTAGACTCGAAACATTAATTCCGAAAAGGGATCAAGAAAAAGGAAAAGAAACACAGAACACAATCAGGGAGCCAATTAGAATGATATTAACCTACTCAAAAGAAAGCCACAAAATACGCAAAGCTCTACAGAAATACTGGCACGTTTTGGAAAAGGATCCTGATATAGGGAAGGAGATGGGCAATTTCCCACAAATAACATACAGGAAAGCTCCATCTCTATCTGACAAACTAGTCAACAGTCATTTTGAAAGAACAAGCAAATCAAAAAATTGGCCAGAGAAAAAACGAAATGGATTCACCAAGTGCAGTCAATGTAAAGCCTGCCAAATTGGACGCAATCTTACCAAACTAATGGACCCAAAAGGAAAAATTTTCTCAATAGAAAACAAAATTAACTGCAAAACCACTCATGTGGTTTATCTGCTACAGTGCTTTTGTGGTCAAAGATACATTGGAAGTACCATCTGCCCCCTCCAGAAACGGATTTTAGAACATATCCGAGCCATAGAAAACCGTGATATGAGCTATGCTATGGCAAAACACATGCTAACTCATGAAAAAGAAAAAAAGAACTGGAGAGACATGACATACAGTGGGTTGGCAACAATTCCGATAAAGGAAAGAGGGGGAAACAGACTGATGATGCTGCGGCGTTTGGAATCGAGGCTGATCATTCGCTTTAAAACTAAGACTCCCGGTGGCCTCAATGGAGACGAGGAACTTCATGTACATTTGTGAAAGGCTAAAAGATAGAAACACAAATAGATATTAACAACATGCAATGTCTGGGTAAATATAGGGCACTTAGCCCTCAAATTGAAAATACATGAAAGTTTAAAAACTTACTCATCAAGATAGAGTAACAAATCAATGGATCCTATATCTGTATATAAGAAGGGCACTAAGTCCCTATACATATATACAAAAATTACAGAGAGGTGGATACTAAGAGCTTTCTAGTGTTTTACAAAGAACACAGTGCTGAAACTATGACTTTATGAACAGTAACAAATTACCCAAAGAACTATTCTTAGTACTTTACATTTGCAAATCACCTGTACATGTAAATATGTGTAAATACATGCAAGTAAAAAACGTCATTTGTTTTGTTTAAAAAATAAAAATGTAAATATTAAACTACCAGGACCACAATGCCTCATAATCAGGCGATTGTGAATACCTGGTATAAAAAGATGAAACTGAAAAGGGACTAATGTTTGGAACCGTGATCAAGCAGCGGATGCTGTGAAACGCGTTGGTTAAAGCTGAATAATTAAACCTGCATAACAATACTTCTGGTGGAGTGCGAGTATTTCTTTTGGTGGTAAAAAAAAAATATATATATTACCTACTGGCGGTCGCCAGTAGGTATATATAGTTAGGATATTTTTCCTATGGGATTTTTGAAAATTCTATGTTGAATAACTTTGGCGTTTGAGGACGGAATTGGCTGAAATTTTCTGGAAAATGGAACATTCTGTTTCTGAGCAGCCCCTGAAAATTTGGGGGGGTTTCGTCAAGCGGGGGCCGAGAAAAAAGGGGGGTCCCAAAACATGTTTTTAACATTGAGTTTTCCATAGGGCGGTTGGACTCACTTTTAGCTCGAACGGCTGAATGGATTTCCACGAAACTTGGCAACATTGTAGGGACTGGTAGCCCGATGTGCCTTTGCTATGTCTCAAGATATATGCTCCAGTGGTTTTTACGAAAATTAACTTTGAAAAATATATATTGGGCTACATTGGGCTATATATATGTTGGAGCCCAAATGTAGCCCAATGTAGCCCAATGAAGCCCAATGAAGCCCAATGTAGCCCAAAGATGGCCGCCAGAGACAAAAAAAAACAAATGTAGCCCAAATATCAGCCAGATGTAGCCCAACTATAGCCCAGTGACAGAATTCCCAGAGTGTTTTAAAGAACAACTAGAACGCTAACAGTCTTACTTATGACAAAAGTATGGCACACCTGAAGTCATCTTGATTGGAATAAAGTGGTAACACTTAATACATTTAATTTGAAAAGGAACAAAATAAGGGGTTTCATTTTGCCATAGAAATGTTATATATATATATATATATATATATATATATATATATATATATATATATATATATAATATATATATATATATATATATATATATATATATATATATTCACTGAAAAAACCATAGGTTATAGACCATATATAGTTAGGAATTAGCATTTACAAAACCTTGAAAATTCACTGAAAAAACCATAGGTTATAGACCATATATAGTTAGGAATTAGCATTTAAAAAACCTTATTTTACTCACACAAAACCATTGAAATTCCATATATAGTTAGTTGCACTAACTATATATCGCGCACCCGCAATCCACTGCTGATGATGTCACATATTACATCATTCATGACATGGTCAGTGACATCACTGATGACATCACTGATGACAACATCCAGTGATTATGTGTTTCTGTAAAGTTTAAATATGTTTTACATATTGAAGAATGAGTGGATGTATAAGTGTCTGAATGAAGGTTTTAGTAGGTGCGTGATTGACTGTATGAGTGAGTGATTAAATGCGTCTTACTGAATGCACGGGTTAGTGACTAAACTGTCTGAAAGTGTGCATCAGTATGTCTGTTGTTGTGCAAGCTGCTGCATGTGTTGATCAGTAGCTATATAAGTAGCTATATGGGTTATTGATTGGTTGCACAAGTATTTGTATGGGAGACTGAGTGTGTGTATGGCTGGCTGGGAGGTGTGTGACTCTGTGCAAATCAATGTGTACTTGTATCAGTGATTCTATAAGAGAGTAACTATGTGTTAGTATATGTTTCAAAAATGTAAGGTGTTCTGTGTTTAACTGTATAGATGAGAAAATGTAAGTGTGATTGATTCTTTTCAGGACTGACTAGGTGTGTGAGTAACTCCATGGATGAGTGGCAGAGTGTGAGTGTCTGTATAGGTGTATGAGTGCATATGATAGTGTTGTAAAGATGAGTGATTGTATGTATGAATGATTGTATGAGTGAATGTGTGTGTAGACATAGGAATCAGTGAGTGCGTATGTAGTAACTAGTATTGGTGTGTCAATGGTTTCAAAAATGATACTCTCTATTGAACACTGGGTGTAACGGGGGTTATATTACAGTGTGAGGAGATGCATTGTATTATCACATGAATGATATCATCAGTGATGTGATCATTGATGTCAAGTGAGATGTCATCAGTGATGTCATTTGAGATGTCATCAGTGATGTCATCAGTGATGTCACTGACCATGTCATGAATGATGTAATATGTGACATCATCAGCAGTGGATTGCGGGTGCGCGATATATAGTTAGTGCAACTAACTATATATGGAATTTCAATGGTTTTGTGTGAGTAAAATAAGGTTTTTTAAATGCTAATTCCTAACTATATATGGTCTATAACCTATGGTTTTTTCAGTGAATTTTCAAGGTTTTGTAAATGCTAATTCCTAACTATATATGGTCTATAACCTATGTTTTTTTCAGTGAATTTCAATGGTTTTTTAATAGCAAATATCATAAGCTGTCGAATGTCAAGTACGTGGTAAGTAAAAACATTTTCGTGTTTATGCACACTGATCTGCTTTGAATGCTGCCCCCCACCCCTCATTTCTATTAGGAGTACTCTCTCTTTGCAGATAGTGAAGGGTAGTTAACGCAGCCCTTTGCCCCCTTTGTAATCCGTCGTGCCTGCTTCTCTCTCCATTTGATTGATTGTTCTCTTTGGTTCATTCTCTATTTACAAACAAGCACAGAGTCAAAATACTCTGTTTAGTCTTTGCAGATAACGAAAAACCGTGTAAAAAAACAAAAGGAATCGAGCAAAATCAGTAGGCCACTAATGGGATCTCTTTTTGACCTCGCTAAAATAGAAACATTAGGAACAACCTGTTGAAAATAGCAATGCGTATGTACATAAGCGGCGTTCATTTGTGTTCACAGTACCCCTTGTTGATTGTTTGAATCGAGCATTGAATTGTTCGAAGTTGGTTCTCTTAAGGATCTTCTCTGCCTGCAAACGAGGAAGAATAGGAATATTCTCTCTCCCTTTGCAGATAGTGAAGGGTAGGTAACGCAAGCCTTTAACACGTCGTACCTATTTCATTCCTCATTGATTGATTGATTGTCCGAACATTGACTGTTTGGGAATTAGTTCTTTTTGGAGGTATTCCCTGTTTGCAAATAAACGTAGGAAAATCTTTGCAAGTAGTGAAAGGGTACGTAATGCGGACCTTTCTCCCCCGTTGTAATCTGTCATGCCTATCTACTCCCCACTGATTGATGCACCTGTTTCACCCGGACCATTTACTAGACATACGTCATCTGGCCCGACCAGAGAGCACCCCTAGTGAAAAGGACATATGCAATAATAACGAAGTGATCACTGTATCCTGTTAACAGAAACTTTAGCATGAAACAACCTGGAAAGAAAAGAATAGGAAATCGAAAATCAGTAGGCCACTGATGAACATGAACTTTTATTAAACAACGAACAAAGAAACGATAACATAACGTAATGATAAAACCTATTAATGTCCTAGAAACAAGAAAACGTTAGAAATATGCCAGTGGTGAGAGACCAGAAAAACAGTAAGAGAAACCAAATCACCCCTCGCTGTCCCACCGCCTGCCACGCCAAAAAAATCGATAGACTAGGGAAAATGCAAGTCAGTAGAACATCCGCCCCCACTCTGGAAACTTCCAAGGTGGGGCAGGGTTCCGGCTACGCCCAGCCGGGAGCAGCCCATATAAGGCAGGTCCTGCTGCCACGCCTCGGCCAGGAGATCCTAACGTAGGGTGTAGCCGGAGGAGAGGCCGAGACCAGCGGGACCCGGCCAGGGGATTGCCTTTACAACGCTGAACAGTTGCAGGGGGGGGGAATGTCTCCTCGACCCTCCCCTCTCTCTCCCAGTCCGGCCGCGGTGGCCCTTGAGAGTTGCAGGTAGTCCCGCCACATGCTCTTCCGGTCCGGCCACCAACGGTCGGGGGGCCGAGGCCGACGGGATCCGGCTGCAGCCAATAAACCAAGAAACCCGTTCATGGGGCCAGAGCCAGGGGCGTCCGGCCGACATCTACCGGAAGCCCGGCCCGAAGACGGACGGGACACTTCTTCTTTCTTGTATAATTGCTGCAACAACCCTGGGGGGGGATGTCTTGCACATGCCTCCGACCCCCCCCCCCTCGTCCTCATCGCCTGGTCCGGCCATAACAAATCTCAAGCGAGACGCCGTGGGGTGCACTGGGAGGGAGAGACGGTGCGAACAGGCCTCTCCCGCCTCCCCAGGTGGAGGCTTCCCAGCTGCACCCTCAGCGCTCCAGGCGCCCGGAAAAGGGTTCTTCCACTGTGGCCATGCTGCAACGTCTCGCCCGGCAGGGTGGAGCCCGTCCGCTCATTTGACCCCGCGATCGCCAGTAGCTACCGAACTCTCAAAATGGCGGTCGACCTGGCAAGAGCGGGCCCAGCATAAAGAAATGGCCCGGTCACTGGTTGACTCCACCACCGTAGTCCTCCACGACCTTGAAGATTCTAGAGGAGCCGCGGGAGTCTCCGACCCCCGATGGGGAATGACTGCCATGATCACCCGTGGAGTGACGAAACTGTATCCGCGGGACGTCGGCGCCAGCCTCACTTTGAATTACTAGAATCCTGCAGACCTCACTTCCGGTGAAAGCACAGTGTGACCCGGTAGGAAAAATTGTTGCACCCCCTCCCCTTTTTGACTGATAGTTCAAACCACCGATCCTTTCCTTTGCCCTTTTAACGGAACTTTGGACTGCCTCCCCCTCTTTTACATTTTCTAGAGAAAACAAAACATTAACCACTACAATAACATAGCAGTTGACACCAGAACTGTTTTCAAATTGAAAACCAACAACATCTTCAACAGAATCCTTTTTGTTTCTGCTGTGACCCTGCTACAGCACAGGCATTGTCCCCAGCAGTAATTCTGCAATGCCGGTAAGAATAGCTGTGGTGCCTACTGGACTCACTCACCCCCGCGGCGCCCCACGCCGTTATTTGCTGGGCGGCAACTTGCTAGACATCACTTTCGTGCCATCTAGATTTCAGCGCGTTCTGCTGCCTTGGAACTATTCGCAGAACAGACCGCTACTGACAAGAATATTTCATTATTGGTGCTGTCAATTTCAATAAATCTATTGGATAATTCAAAAGAAATTGCCACGGTCTCTTCGTTGTTTAAATGTTTTTACTGTTTTTGTTTTGTTGTATATATTTATATGTTATTAAAGTTTTATATTCCTACTACTTTGTTGGAGTGCTATATATTTTTAATGTGACACATAATTGTAAAAACTTTGATGTACAAAGAGTGATTCCTGGAATCTTCCGCTTCAGGCTCGGTCCCCTCCCCAATCACAATACAGGATAGTTTTCAGATAGTAGGAACACGTGTGGTGTGACGGATCTCATCGGGTGTGGGCCTTGATCTACTATAACTCCTTTGAAGAGGGGTGATTCTTTACAGCTGGGGCCATAAACTACATCTGCAGGGCTAGCTGATAGCCTGGACAATCGGACACAGAGGAAGAGGAGTGTCAGAGGGTGCGGTAGTGAATAGGGCGAAAGGGAGGTGTCGGGCGGGCACAGTGTGATTCTCAGGGAAGAGCAGCGCAGATGGGGGGAGGTTTATTGCCCATGCATAAGACAGAGAGCGGGGGTGACCAGTGCCTGGGGAAGATGCTTGCGAGGGTGAGGAGCCATGCTACGAATCGACAGCGTGCAGAGAGTGGGTCTGGTCAAGACATCTAAAATGGCTGCCGTGCACGACAAAAGTGTGGCATTTCAAAAAAGGCAAGATGGCGCAGACAATGTTTTTCAACACTTCCTCATTTCCTTCGAATCGAACGTTAACAGACGTTGGGGCATATTACCAAAGTTAAGCGATATTTATCGCTAACGATGCTTACCAACGAATTTTTTACCGCTAAGCATCATCAGAAATTATCGAAGATAAACCTTGCTATTATCAAGGTTTATCACAAATGCGATAATAAACGGCCGCAATGCATGAATATCGCTAAAAACTCAGCGATATTCATACATTACCGAGCTAATGCTCTTAGCCATGTTATCCACCTCCCATTGGATAACATGGCTAAGAACTGCTCAGGGCAGGTGTTACTTTTTGGAGATATTCGCGCTTAGCGCGAATATCTCCAAAAGTTGGTAATAGGAGATAGATATCTTGCATGTTGTAATGCAAGTTATTGTGGTATATGGAACTCATACCATAATCTCTCAGGAAAGC
Organism: Lissotriton helveticus; assembly: GCF_964261635.1. NCBI lineage: Eukaryota > Metazoa > Chordata > Amphibia > Caudata > Salamandridae > Lissotriton > Lissotriton helveticus. Next base: position 1,444,396,395 of record NC_136069.1, on the reverse strand, counting down.
AGAAACTGATCCTTTTGGGACCGCCTAAAAAGGCCTAGGGGGTGAGGAGTACTCTACTTTGCCCCCTTTTCACGTTCCGAACTATTTTATTTTACTCTCTTCTGTAATTACACAAAATAGCAGCGATAAGATGCATCGGAGACACACAGTGAGAGAAAGGAGGCCGGAGATGAAGAAGAGATGTCAAATACACATTGGAGATAATATAGTGGCAGAAGGGAAGTAAATATGAGTAAACTTACCATGTAACATAAAAATGTTGCACTCTATACTATAAGTCTCATTTTATACTACAATCACTTTGCTACAACCTCATAAATTAAAAATAAAAATGAATAATGTCTCAAACAATTTTTGATTTCTAAATATAAATTTATTCTTCAGAATTTTCTAAATTTGAAAGAACTAGTAACATGTCCTCATCAGCAATGTCCTCATGAAAAGTCTCCAATAATGATTCTTGTAACTCTATGGTCTCCAAACACTCGATAAATTCGCCATCAAGAGATTGATCAAAAAAAATCATTCAAGTCATCTCCTCCTTCTGACAATATTTCATTATTGGTGCTGTCAATTTCAATCAATGTAGTGGAATCATTCAAGTCATCTCCTCGTGACAATATTTCATTATTGGTGCTCTCAATTTCAATCAATGTAGTGGAATCATTCAAGTCATCTCCTCCTTGTGACAATATTTCATTATTGGTGCTGTCCATTTCAATCAATCTAATGGAATCATACAAGTCATGTCCTCCTTGTGACAATATTTCATTATTGGTGCTCTCAATTTCAATCAATGTAGTGGACAATTCAAAAGAAATTGCCACGGTCTCTTCATTGTGAGCCATTTTATTTTGAAATTGCTTGCTGTAAATTGCAGAAAAAAATAATCACTTTCATTTATCGTTTTTAGTAATACATAATATAAAACTAACTTTATCAAGTATTTAGTATAACAGAAGGACTGCAAATAAATAACAGAAAACATTTTTCAAATTATCTTCAAGTGTACAACATAGTTCCCCTTACAAATTAACAACTCACCTTTTTAAAAGTAGGAAAAGTGTTAGTACTGTGTAAATCAAACACCAGAAATTCACCACCAAAAATTCCTCACAAATGTACCTCAGACAGTAGTATCACAAAATGGCTGTGGTTTCCTCTCATTTGACATATATACATAACCAATTAACTTTCATCACACACAAATACAAAACCAAAGTAACATTTTAATTGGTTCTAAATTTCAACACTTTCAAATGTGTTTTCCCCATGCAATTTTCCATAGGACATTTACATACGTCTACAGCCTGAATGGCTGAACGGAATTACACCAAACTTGACAAAATGGTACATCAAACCTAAGAGGTCAGGAAGGATCTACTATGCCCCCTTATGGTCATTTCCCCCTTCGCTTTGGCCTCCTCTTGTCTCTCAATCCTACCGAGAGACAAGATGGCGGCCGCTACGGACTGTTTGGAATGTTGACAGACGCCGGAGAACCAATCAGCTTCGCAAAGCTCCGTAACGCGAAAAGTACGCGAAGCGGAGCGCTGTTACAGATATATATCTTTTTTTGAACGTTAATTTCTCAAAATCCACTGGAGCACATATATTGAGACCTAGCAAAGGCACATCGGGCTACCAGTCCCTAATATTTTGCCAAGTTTCGTGCAAATCCATTCAGCCGTTCGATTATTATTATTATTTTTTTTTTTTGCCCCGTGGAGCCCTTTTAAAACCTCCACATCAAACGTAGGGGGTCAGCGAGGATCTACTATTCCCCCTTATGGTCATTTGCCCCTTCGCTTTGGCCTCCTCTTGTCTCTCGATCCTACCGAGAGACAAGATGGCGGCCGCTACGGACTGTTTGGAATGTTGACAGACGCCGGAGAACCAATCAGCTTCGCTTCACAAAGCTCCGTTGCGCGAAAAGTCTGCGAACCAGAGCGCTGCCCGGTCCGCTGTTACAGATATATATCTTTTTTTAAACGTTAATTTCTCAAAATCCACTGGAGCACATATATTGAGACCTACAAAAGGCACATCGGGCTACCAGTCCCTACAATTTTGCCAAGTTTCGTGCAAATCCATTCAGCCGTTCGGGCTAAAAGTGAGGCCAACCGCCCTATGGAAAACTCAATGTTAAAAACACGTTTTGGGACCCCCCTTTTTTCTCGGCCCCCACTGGACGAACCCCCCCCAAATTTTCAAGGGCTGCTCAGAAACAAAATGTGCCATTTTCCTGAAAATTTCAGCCAATTCCGTCCACAAACGCCAAAGTTATTAGACATAGAATTTTCAAAAAACCCATAGAGAAAAAATCCTAACTATATATACCTACTGGCGACCGCCAGTAGGTAATATATATATATATATATATATATATATTCACTGAAAAAACCATAGGTTATAGACCATATATAGTTAGGAATTAGCATTTACAAAACCTTGAAAATTCACTGAAAAAACCACAGGTTATAAACCATATATAGTTAGGAATTAGCATTTAAAAAACCTTACTTTACTCACACAAAACCATTGAAATTCCATATATAGTTAGTTGTACTAACTATATATCGCGCACCCGCAATCCACTGCTGATCATGTCACATATTACATCATTCATGACATGGTCAGTGACATCACTGATGACATCTCAAATGACATCACTGATGACATCACTGATGACATCTCAAATGACATCTCAAATGACATCACTGATGACAACATCCAGTGACTGTATGTTTCTGTAAAGTTAAAATATGTCTTACATATTGAAGAATGAGTGGATGTAGAAGTGTCTGAACAAAGGATTTAGTAGGTGCATGACTGACTGTATGAGTGAGTCATTAAATGTGTCTCACTGAGTGCATGGGTTAGTGACTAAACTGTCTTAATTTGTGCATCATTATGTCTGTTGTTCTGTAAACTGCTGCATGTGTTGATCAGTAGCTATATGATTAACTATATGGGTTATTGATTGGTTGCCCAAGTATTTGTATGGGAGACTGAGAGTGTGTATGGGTGGCTGGGAGGTGTATGACTCTCTGCATAGATGTATGGGTTCAAAAGTGCATGTGGAAACAGCTGTATGGGCGGTTGACTGTGTGCATGACTGTATTGGTGAGTGAATAGATATCTCAGTGCTACATGTCAAAGTAAGTACATATGTAAAATACAGTACATGTGAGAGTTGACATATATAAATAACTGTGCATAAGAGCCAGTGAATGTGTGAGTGGCTGTATGGATCATTGTGAACTTGTATCCAGGATTGTATAAGTGAGTAAATATGTTTTAGTATATGTTTGAATAAGTAAGGTGTGTTTAACTGTATAGTTAAGGAAATGGAGGTGTGATTGATTGTTTGCATGACTGACTAGGTGTGTGTGTAACTTCATGGATGAGTGACAATCTGTGAGTCTGTGTTTACACTGAGTGCATCTAAGGTTATATTAGAGTCTGAAGAGGTTCATCGTATTATCACATGAATGATGTCATCAGTGATGTGATCAGTAATGTCAAATGAGATGTCATCAGTGATGTCATCAGTGATGTCATTTGAGATGTCATCAGTGATGTCATTTGAGATGTCATCAGTGATGTCATCAGTGATGTCACTGACCATGTCATGAATGATGTAATATGTGACATGATCAGCAGTGGATTGCGGGTGCGCGATATATAGTTAGTACAACTAACTATATATGGAATTTCAATGGTTTTGTGTGAGTAAAGTAAGGTTTTTTAAATGCTAATTCCTAACTATATATGGTTTATAACCTATGTTTTTTTCAGTGAATATATATATATATATGAATACTCCATCCCACTCCGGCACCGAAGAAGGCACGTACTCGAAGAAGTAAGGTATGGCTTTCTTTATTATATCAGGTTTCACACGACCCCATGGCTAGAGAGACGCGTTTCGGCTTCGCAGAAGCCTTTTTCAATTCAATATATATATATCTGCAATACCTCGCAGCAGCGCTCCACCCCTCAGGTGAAATACGAGGCATGAACCAACTTTGTTGCAGCATACAGTTTATTTCCCAAGTAAACAGCTTGCCATGACGCGTTTCGACCGTCCCTGCGGCCTTGGTCACATGACAATGCAATATGCTCAGCCCATTTTAAAGTGCAAGTGCATCACATGTCTTACTGGACATTGAGAAAATACTTTCGGTATAAATACTTTGAGAAAGTACAATGTAATATCTCACTTCTATCTATATAAATACGATAACTTATTTGTGCCGATGACAGTTTATAAATCACTTCAACTGTCAATCATTATGTTTGGACAACAATAATAGCATGTTTTAATCACATTTGTGCTTTTTCTTACTACCAGCTTAAATGCTGGTTCCCTATTCCAAAACATAATTCATTTCAACTGTGTCCATTTGACATGCATTTTGAATTCAAGAACTAACACGTGCTCACCAAAACGTGCATAAACTATAATTTAAAGAAAACTAAAAGGTTCTATTGTTTCATTTAAATTAATGAAACTACATAATGATCATTATAAATTCTAATAGAACTGCACAGGAAATGTACATACATATACAAGCATTATTTGAGTCACTTGACACTGTAGACAATTCATACCCAAAAGGACTACTATTTCTAGATTAAACACTTAAATGCGTATTATGTCTATCCAATATTTGTGTGTTATCTGTCGTTCAAAAAAGGGTCCCCTTCAATGATAACAATAAAGTGGCCTAGTGCAGCAGTACAATACAACTAAAGTGACTCGTGCTTATGAGAAATGATAGAACCGCGAATAAATATTATTTGTCAATTAATAAATATACTGGTTCATTTCATCATCCAATGTAACGATAGATCAGGAGGGGAATTCATATATATGATTTCAGATGGACAATTACGTATTGGTTTTATACAGTACTTTATGTGATTGGCAATATATAAAAATCAATTCATTTACACAGCACCTTAATTGATAGTGCAGTAAAAAATGAATTGAAACAACACTATAAGAACAAACCTAATATAAAAGGATATCGGTGACATGACTAAAACCAGCAATCCTAAAAGACATATGGATAAAATCTACCCTAATATCTAAAAGACGGCTAAAATCAATCATAGGACGTTGTATATACATTGCAACTGTAATATGTTCTTTATAAAAACAATTCGTTTACAAGAAATAAATATGTCTAAATACAAAAGGTGCAAACACAGCAATGTAATACTCAAATTTCCTATTTGTCCTGACCATACTGTTGGGTGATGTATGCCTTCTCTTCCTATCCTACACTCCCTTTGAATGACCCCACATATAAAAAACATTTTTTCCAATTATAAATATGTGTGAAGGTCTTCTGTGGTGTTTAATCCTCCAGGCCATTTGGAATCGAATTCCAGGATGTAGTTTGTTTCAGTTCTTCGCATGCAGGCCTCCCGATCCCCTCCCCTATATATATATTACCTACTGCGGGTCACCAGTAGGTAGTTATAGTTAGGACCTCTTATGCATACATTCTATTCCTAATAACTTTTGGCGCTGATTGATGAATCTTGGCGAAATTTTCCAAACTTATGTCCAGCTCTGGTTCGCTCCTATCCTGAAAGTTTCAGGGTGATTCGTCAAGTGGTGGCGAAAAAAAGGGGGTCCCAAAACGTCTTTTCCCCGTGCAATTTCCCATAGGACCTTTAGCCACAGCTACAGCCCGAACGACTGAACGGAATTACACCAAATTTGGCAAAGAGGTAGCCCTCAGTTCAGACTTGTGCCTTTCGCTTTAATGGTGTCAATTTGTTTAGTAGTTCCTGAGAATATTACAGTTAAAGTCATTTATATATCTATCGGAGAGTTGGATCCGCGGATTGTGCGAGGATCGTCATAGTACCATAAGCGCACCTTTCCGATCACGCGCTGAATGCTAATTGGCTGTCAAGTGGTTGTCAACATTTAAAACCAGGAACTGTTGGCAGCCATTTTGTGCCTCGGTAGAAGCGAGGCTGAGGAAGTCTGTGGAATATGTGTGCAAAACATAGAAAGGGGATACAGTAGAAATAATGTTACCCTCTAGACCTTCTTAGGGGGTCCCAGAAGGACCCCCAGGGCCCACACATTTTTAAAAACCAGGTAGGTGCGTGTAAGGTGCGCAGACTGTGCAGTAAAAAAAATAAAATAAAACAGAGCTTTTTTTATAATTACCCCAGGGGGTTAAATACCAGGGGCAAAATTATTACATTTTATGGGGGGCGCAGAGGGTCCCCCAAGTGTCAGGGATTGTCATGCCCCGGGGCAAAAAAGAAAAAAATGGTGGGGTCCAAGGTCTCCAAAGCTACGGGGACCACCACCCCCCAGGGTTTCATGTATTGTGGGAAGGGGACTGCGTAGCCTCCCTCCTGGAGCACTCGTGGGCCCCGTTACCCCCGGGGCTAAGAAAAATGGCTGGGGGGAGGCTGCAAGGTCTCCAAAGCCCCGGGGACCACCACTCCCTGGGGCTTTTTGTGTTGTGGGAGGACCAGCTCCTGCAGTGTCCCGGGGTGTCCTTCCGCCCTCCCATAGCAAGGAAATCTGATCTCTCTTTCAAAATCTAAATCAGATTGCTTTTCCACATTGGGAGCTGCATGTTAGTAGTTCCCCATGTGGAAAAGCAGTGCCAGATCCCAAAAGCGTAGAAGTTGTGAACCAAAGGTGCTGAAGTCGCTCACCCTACAGATTATGAGTTGTGCATCCAGCGTGTGCACACCAGAGGGCCGCACTGAATGCTGCGCTGTGTGCGCAACTTTTAATTTTACCATAAAAAATAGCCCCTATCAGTAATTTCTAATATCCCCGGGGACCTTAACCCCCGGGTCTCATAAAAAAATGTTTGGGAACGTGGGGGAGCCACAATGCCCCCACGGCCCCACCGGCTCCCCGCGTCCTTCGGGAGCCGGCATTGCTTTTCCACATGGGGAGATGCTAACTTGCATGTTGAAAAGCAATCTGGTTTGAATTTTGAAAGTGAGAAATAGATTTCACTGCTTTGTCTTTCAAAATCCAAACCAAGGGGCATATTATCAAGGAGGGCGATAAAAAGTATCGTACTTTTAATCGGCTTGATAATATGGCCTTTTAAATTACAATAGAAACCCATGTTCTGGTGTGAACATGGGCTTCTATTGGAAAGTGGTGCAAGGGTGTTGTACATCTGGTCTGGATTTTGAAAGAGAGAGCAGGGTGCATCTGTGGGGTAAGTGCAGGTTATTGTAGGAGTAACAACTACTATTGTAACTCCAGGGGGTTGCATCTGTAGGGTATGTGCATGTTAGTGTACGGGTAACAATTACTATTCTAACTCCAGGAGGGTGCATCTGCACGGTATGTGCTGGATAGTGTATAAGTAACAATTACTACTGCAAATTCAGGGGGTTGCATCTGTGGGGTATTTGCTGGATAGTGTATGAGTAACAATTACTATGAAAAAGAAAGCAGTTAAAGGAGAAGGAGACACGCACTTTCACGGTGAACCTGTTAGAAGAGAAAGTGACGAGAGATGATTTCCGACGTGTTTAGGCTTCAGAGCATGGTTAATCATTAAATGAGGTCTGGCAGATAAGTGCGTATTTATTGTGCAAGAAGCTTTTCGGGGTCTTGCGAAAGCAAGTCATCTTCAATAATTGCCTCCGGCTCTGTGTACTTGCAAGGTCATCTGATTTGCTCGTATGTTAAAAAGAGAAACTTTTTACACCTCTTTTTAATTGGTTGGGAAGCATTGTAAGAAGACTTATTACCGACCAATCCCTTTCCTTGTGCAAATTTTGAAAAACATCTGATTGGCTGTTGTGTGGTTAACTCTATCTTCCTGATCTTAATGTTGATTGACTTGTTTTTTCTATGTGACGTTACAATACCCTCAAAAAAACACACAAGGGAGCAGAACAGGTCTGAAAATGGTGTGTAGCCATGCCAGTGACTAAGGAGCAGTAGGCTGTATACGTGAACCAATGTTGCTGGAGGTTTTAGAAACACAGAGCTAGTACAATTCCCGTCAGACCACCCTTGCGGTGGAGTTTGCATCATGCGGGAGTTGCAGATCAGTCCATGTCGCAACCGGCCATATAGTGCCGGTGTCGAACTGGATGTCAGAAAAACTAGCAAAAATGTTTGTCATGTAGTGGACTAAATAATGTGCAGTGCTCAGGTGAAAAATAACAAATTAAAATTGACTACACAGACTCAGAAGGAGCATATAAACAGAAGTCTATGTGTCAAAGGATAAAAACCGCGCCCGGTAGAACGACTACCATATGGCGCTAGTACAGTACGGTCAACATGTTTCAGCCGAAGGGGCTTTTCCCCGGCATTCTTCAGGACCTTGATATAAATTAGCTACTGCAGCCATAACTCTTAATATTGTGTTAAGTGAAAATAAGATTACTAGTAGAACGATACATATCTACCAGGACCTTTGGCAGTTCAGACGTCTACTGGTGGGAAAGAAGCATGTCTTCTTCCTATCAATAAACAAAAGAGTATTGTACAACAACACTAAATCATATACACACAACCACCTGCATACAGAGAGACTGCATGGACAAGACACACCTGCATGAATAATCTGCATTCAGCATATTTTGAAAAAAGCATAATAGCTTGATCACTTCGAGGCATTTCCTCAACGTGATACTCACCCAGCCTTGTGTGGGTGAAGGCCTCACCTCACCCGGCAACCGCTCGGGAGTATGAGGCCCCGCTCTGTGGTGTAGAAAAAGGACACAGTAAACACACGGTTCTACAGTGCCCAAGCCAATCGCTCTACACACTAACCCAACGAACGTGTGATATGTACCCAACTGTCATACTAAGATCACATATTACGCAGCTACCCATGTATCGTATTGGAATAGCATAATATAGACATTCAAAAGTACCTATGCAAAGTCTTATAATGGTATTTCACCTCCCATTTGATTATGTGTTTTTGGACACTTAATGAAACCCTTTATAAAAATAAGTCTAGTGGGGCTAGTGAAAGGTCCAAATAAGACTACTGGGGCTGTTCTCAATTAGGAGCCCTTTCAATATCAAGGAAAAGGGGAAAAGGACCCCTACTATGTCACAGTCATTGTGGAAGAGAGGACTTCACAGACTGTTTGTAGTCTCCTTACTACAACAGAGACTAACTGAACTGCTGTCATTTACAGAACCTGGCTAGAGTGCGGAGAGTCCAGAAGGACACTCACCTGTCCGTCGGTACCTCTATCCATGGGCCAAGCGGAAGTGGAGGCACTCGTAGGGCGGCCCTCCGTTCTTAAATAACCGCCAACCGGTGATTAATAAGGCGGGGAAGGCATACGAGGCGTCCTAGTGGACAAACTATCGGAGCAGCCAACTACGCGCAATACTGCTCTCTCGCGCATGCGCACATGGTGCAGGACACTCCGATCGGGTTTGTAGTACCAAAAACATTATATCATGTATAAGAGGAAACCTATGATAAGTCGCTATGATAGTCAAGTGATTCATGCGCCATGTGAGGGTGTAGCTTAGGTTTTAAGCCCCACATCTATGAGAGTGTCTGCGAAGCGAGACACTGCTCTACTGCGCATGCGCCCACAGCTAGCCGGCGCCCGAAAAGGATGTCTTAGAAAAGAACTGCATCCATGATACAGCCGATTGCTGTCCTCAATGCGTTATACAGTATACACTATTATTCGCCCCTATATGAGAATTTTCAATATAATACAATCAGATGTATGTCCCATGGCAGGCACATCCATCCATGCCAAGAGGCTATGTTCACTACGGCATAAAGCGGACAGGTTACACTCAGCCAGGCTGTTATGTAGTAGAGACCATCTTTTACAATACCCTCACCATGTACTTAGCCCATTTTGTGACGCATTTTATTTTACAATGCGTTTCAAAAACTAGTTGTGGTAGGGTGTTTTTAACTTAAACTGTGTACTCTGCTTACGAGTTTGTTGACTGTAAAGGTATTTTAACATATTTTTCTATTTTCTATTCTATCATAATTGTGCTGACTTTTCTCCTTTACCGTGGAGTACTATGTTCTTTTATTAAATGTATAATTGCTCACACCATCCTTGAAAGAAGAATGCTCATTTTTTTTTACTGAATCTTTTATATTCATCATATGGCTGAAATGCAAAATCTTTTTTTCATTCATTGGTATCACTCGTTGGACCCCTTTTTTTTATTTTATCATAAGCACTCATTCCTTATGTTTACATTATATAATTGTTGCCCCATCATCTTTATTTTAATGTTAGGGCTTTTTTACTTTCAGATAAAGTAGAATAGAAGTGCTACGACAAACACTCCCTCTCTACTTCATCTTTCTTTTTTTATGTACATTTCATGTCATTATTACATTTTACAATCATTTTTAAATATTGAAAACATTAACATTAACATTTGAAGACACAAATATATAATTTTTTTGAAAAACAATTGCTTGCGAAGATAATCCACCTGTTCTTCACAAGTGAAAATCGGTGAAAGCACTACTCAATATAAATACTTTTAGCCCATTTTCACTAAAGAAGATAAAGAATATTCTCTTTTATTCCAAAGTATTTCCTTTTTTCGTCGATAGTTTATTTATACTGCATTTTTCAATCATTAAGAAATACTTGCATAGTAAAAAAAAATATTATTTATTATTGTTTCAAATTCTCTGTTGAAAGTCATCCAACTCCACTTGAAGGATCATAAAGTTGAATGTAAATTAAAATATGCATTAACAATATGATCCCTCTGTGGAAATGAAAGATAATCTCAAGATGATGGTATCCCTTCTAATCATTACTTCGCACGTAGTAATTCCTTAATTAACCTATATTTCTTGTAATGATTCTTTCGTCAACTCGTTATTATATTCCATAAAAAATTAATCATGCCACATTCTATAATCATTTAAATATTTTTGCTTTCTTTTTTAAAAATATCAAACATATACTGATTCGGATAATTTACCTCTCTTTGATATTCTTTCCTACCTCCGTCGAAATTCATCCAACTCCTCTGGAGGAGACATAAAGCTTTATGTATTTTTAAATATACATTAACAATATGTTCCCTCTGAGGGAATGAAAGATATACTCAAAATGCTTCCGCAGCCCCTAATCATTACCTTGCTCGTAGTTTCTTCACCCATATTTATTCTCTGAAACAAAACTAATCATCTCACGGGTGTGGTTTATATACTTTTTGGTTCCTTAACAGTCAATGGGATCAATGTATTGCTCCTCCCACTTTTAACTCACGTTTTTCAGTTGACAGGTGTTCTCGTTTCCACTGTTTTAGTGCATCACGTATTTATGTAAACGTGCCTCTTTCCTTACTTTTTAACTCGTATAATTTCTAAAAAGCTTTATTTAAACTCGTTTTTCTTATTAAAGCATTTCTATAGGTTACCTGTTTTTTAATACGAGTTATTATTCTAGTATCTTCCCTTTTTTAAAAACTTTTTTATTATTCTTGATTACCCTAAACCCCTATTTTCCCTGCATCCCGTGCTAGAGATACTCTCTATTAAACTTAGAGTATTCTAAATTATATCCGAGTATTAATTTATTTAATTCAATTACTCCGAGTTTTAATACATGTATTTATTTAATATTTATAATCTTTCTTTAGACACTGCAAGGGATGCTGTTATTAGTCTGGAATTACAGTATAAATCAGTGTCCAATTGGCAAAATTGAGAGAGAATGATTTGGTTGGTTGATGTTTTTGCAGTTACATAAGTACGTACACTCTTGCAGTAAGCCAGGCTTTAGGGTATGCAGTGCTTCAAACTCCAATGCATTATGCTTGTAGTGGTGTAACCACCTTCACATTTGTGCTTCAGGCCTACAATTCCCCACTCACTATCCATATACTACAGCAAACACAGTGTGACTGCTATTGCAATCCCTTTCAGTGCCACATAAAAGTCAAACAATTAAAAATTCATCCAGTGTCTTTACTTACATTATTTAAATCAATCAGTCAGGAAGCATGTACTCATGCAGTGAGCCAAGCTTTAGGGCATGAATTGATTCAAAGTGTTATGTATTATGCATGTAGTGGTGCAATAACCTTCACATTTGTGCTTCAGGACTACAATTCCCCACTCTCTATACATACCAGGGGTCTCCAACCAGTAGCTCAGGAGCTACTGGTACCTCACCAGCACCCTGAAAGTAGCTCTCAGAGGTGAAGCGAAACCAAGCCAATCTTAGAGATTCTATGTATATTAAAGAAGGTCGCACTGCTCATTTCACTACCCTTAAGAGTTGCAGACAGCCAAACCAATGGCAGGACTTGTTGATAACACTCAAACACACACTGTGGTGGCAATCTTGGAGTGTGAATGAGTTTTGAAGCGCTGGGATGCCCTCGGGTAGCCATGCGCTATACAAGTGCGTAATTCATTCATTCATTCATATTAATTAATCAATTAGGGATGTATAGAGCACACTACTCACCTGTGAGGGTTTCCATGCCCTGGGGGAGTATGTTGGGGGATTTGTGCAGCTTTGATCATTCAAAAAGCCAGGTCTTGGGGGCGTGGCCAAGATGGCGGCGGAGTAGGATGTTCTTCTGTGTCCCTCCGGCGCCTGGCCGTCTATAGCTTTGTAAAGCGAGCCTTTAGGGTGCCCAGTAGCGGTCTTCTGTGTGTCCTTCCCTCTCCCTGCGACGCTGTGCCATTGCCGGTGCTCCGTTGCCCCGAGGCGGCAGTGCTGAAGGAGGAAGGCGGCGAGGGTGCTCAGAGACGGACGTCCGCCTGACCGTTGAGCCGCAGCGGGAGCTGCTGCGGGGCCGCGACTCGAGTGTTCCTCGGAGCCCCAGACAACGTGAGCGTGCAGCGGACCCTGGGCAGTGCTGTCGGCGCTTTTAGCCGGCGCTCAGTGGCGGCGCTCCGGTGGGGGCATACAGCAGGACAATCGGAGCGTGTGGAGAGGTGACCCCACGGCCGGGCGCTCTACGCGAGGCCGCGGTTTCTGGGCCTGCTCGGTCTGACCTGGGCGGAGTGACGGCGAGGAGTGCACTTCGGAGGGGCGCTTGCTGAGGGGGCTCGAGCGGATGCGGGAGCAGGGGGCTGAGCCTGAGTGAGTACTTTGCCCCATACTTACCCTGTCCCCGCCCGGTTCGGACCCACGTGAGGGACTTGCCGCCATCTCCTGTTGCCGGCTCTGGGACCCATTACTTGAACAGCCACGTGGTGTGTCTCGGCCGCTCTACCTACCGGAGGATTGCGCTGGCCTGCTCGGCCCTGCACTGGTGGCCCGGATCCTGCGGAGCATACCTGCAGGGGCGCCTGGACTGGCGCTGCGGAGGGTGCCTGCCTACGTGGGGGGCACGCTGGGCCGGCGAGGTCGTCAATGCGCAGAGAGTAGTACCTATCCTGGCCGGGCCCCCACTGGCGTGCCATCTGCGCACGCGAGGCGGTTGGGACACTGTGGAGGTGGCTGCTGATCTGCATTTCGCTGGAGGAGCCCTCTGTTTCACAATTGGAGCTCCATCTGCGCCGTCCGCAGTACAAGTTTGAGAGGCTTAGTAGGTTGGGAAGCGCGGGAGCTGTGTCCTGGACTGGGGTTGAGTGCAGGTACCTCGGCGAGGCAGCTTTCTGTGGAGCGGTGTCTTCTTGTTTTGGGCTGGACTCCAGGCAGATTGAGGGTGCGACGATGTCTTCTTCGCAGCGCAGAGGGAAACCCGGCAAGGATGGCCAGCCCAAGGGATCCCAACAACCGGCTTCGCTGGGCCCTAGCGCATCCTCCGGGCACTCTGATGACGAGGCCCCTGCGACCAAGGCCTTCATGATGGAACTGTTCTCATCTATAAAGGAGGAAATCTCTGAGCTCCGGACTCAACTGGCGTCGGCTCTCCGTGAGGTACGCAGAGACTTGGATGGCATCGGAGAGAGGGTGGCCACCCTGGAGGACCATGATCAGAGCATGGCAAACGATGTCCACCAACTGCAACAGGATGTGATTCGCCTCACGGAGCAGAACTTGGACCTCCAGGCTCACGCGGAGGATCTGGAGAACCGTTCCCGCCGAAACAACATCCGTATACGGGCGGTGCCGTGGGATGGTGAGGCGGGTGACCTACGAGGCTATGTGCAGGCACTTTTCTTGCAGATACTCGGGGAGGAGGACTTGCATGATATCAAGATGGACAGAATCCACAGGGTGGGTCTGCCCAGACGGGGAGGAGGGCCGCCCCCTGACATATTAGTCTGCGTGCATGACTTCCAGCTAAAAGAGCGTATCCTGCGGAAGGCGCGGGACCTTCCGTCCCTGCAATTCCGAGAGCACCACCCTCAACTTTATCAGGACTTGGCAGCTTCGACGCTCCAGAAGAGGCGCGAGTTCCGCCCGGTGACCGCCTTCCTAAGGGAGCGCAACATTCCTTACTCGTGGGGTCACCCCTTTCGCATCGTCTTTTGATGGCAGAACAGGCTGGTACAGGCCCGTTCTCTTCAAGCAGCAAAATATCTTCTGGGCATTGATGACGCAGCTCCTTCCCCAGTGGCTGGCAATTCACCTTCAAGGAGGCGACGACGGTCGTCCTCGTGGCATAGAGTGGGTTCGGAGACGGATCGCAGATGACCTGATCGCACGCTAAGCCTGCAGGAGAGAGGAGCAGCAGTGGCCTCTGTGGCCTCAGTGACGTTGGCTTCTTCCCAGCAGAGTTCCGGAGCGGCCTAATCCTTGGGCCAATGGGCCAATGGCCGATTTCTGAGAAGACCCCCGATCCGAGGCCCTGGGGGACCCGTCAGTGGTGTCCCGACCCCGTCCAGAGGAGGTCTCTTCGGACTACTATCCTCTGGGACTGTTGAGTATATCTCTGTGGTTTGTTTGCAAGTTGGAGGGGGGGTGGAGGGCCTTGGGGGGGGAAAGGGGAGGAGTTGGGGTGTGGGTGGGGGTGGGATGGATGGTGGTGACGACCGATGGTTGCTTGTGCCTGTTGTGAGTCTTGCTTCCCCTGGGAGAGCGCTACATAGGTCTCTGGATATCGCATTGATGAATGGCTGCGATCTGCGGTGTGGTGCCCTGACTAGGACTTTCTACCTTTTGCTGTGGGGCTGGGTTGTCTGGATGTTTGCGGAGGGAGGGGGGCAGGGTTGTGTTGGTTTAGCGACTGCAAGGTGGTGGAGTGTGATGTCTCCTCATGCCTCTTAGCATCGGCACATGGAACGTGAAGGGTCTCAACTCCCCGCGGAAGCGCCAAAAACTTTGGAAATACTTGTCGGACCATCACTTAGAGGTGGTGGGTCTCCAGGAGACCCATCTGGCGCACAGGGATGAGCTACGGCTCCAACATAAACAATTTCCCCTCATCTACAGGTCTTCTGCCTCCACCAAACACAGGGGGGTGGCACTTCTTTTTCGGGCAACCCTCCACTTCCAACCTGTGGGGGTGTGTTGTGACAAGGAAGGTCACTGGTTGATGGTTAAGGGGATGTTGCATGGCCGTATGTGTACGTTTGTGGTGGTGTACAGTCCCAATGCCCAGCAGAACAGTTTTCTCCAGGGTGTGTTGGATAAGGTGGGGGAATTTGTTGAGGGGCATTTGTTCCTATTGGGTGACTTCAATATGGTCTGGGACAAAGACCTGGACTGCTCTCGCGCTCAGAGGGTGGACTCCGGTGTCTTCTCCGCTGAGACGAAAAACCGGGTGGGGGATCTGGGGCTGATTGATGGTTGGCGCGCTGTGCATGCTCAGGCCCGAGATTATACCTTCTTCTCCCACGCCCACCAGTCCTACTCCCGCATAGACCACAGTTTTTGAGCCAGGCACTCAGGGGAGATGTCCGTGATTCCAGGGTTTTTCCGCTCTCTGTGTCAGATCATAGCTTACTAGTCCTCGTGCTTCAATGGTCGGTGAAGGGAGATGGCCTCCGGAGATGGTATTTTCCGGCGGCGCTTATCAGGGACGATGCCTCCTGTAAGGAGCTACAGAAGGCTATCAGAGACTTCCTGACTCTTAATCCGACCTCGGACACGTCAGTGTTCAATACCTGGGACGCTTGCAAGGCCTCGTTAAGGGGCACTTGCATCAGCCTCAATGCAAATCTCAACAAATTGAGGAGAAAGGAACGGGAGGATTTGGAAGAAGAGCTCGCCGTCTTGGAACGGGCGCACAAGTCGAACCCGTCCCGAGTAACCCTCCGACCCCTAACGGCTGTTCGGGGAAAATTGAAGGCTCAGTATACCAACCGAGCTGAGTTCACCCTCTTGCGGTTGCGGCGCGATTCCTACTCACAAGGGAACAAGGTAGGACGGCACTTGGCCCGCCAGCTCCGAGACAAAAGGGAGAAGGAATACATAGGAGGGATCCAGGACTCGGGGGGATCCTTGCAGCATCGAGACGAGGACAAAGCGAACACCTTTGGTCGATTCTATGCTGCACTGTACAAGGGTGACTATTTAGATAGCGGAGCCCAGGACGTGTTCCTGGCAGACCTTCCCATGCCGCAGGTCTCTAGGGAATGGAACGAGCTTTTGGCGGCCCCCATTTCCAGAACGGAGGTGTTGGAGGCTATTACTGCCCTGAAACCTCACAAGGCTCCAGGACCAGACGGCTATACTGCTCTTTTTTACAAATCATTTGCGACTGAACTGAGCGATTACCTAGTCTCCCTTTTCAACGAAATGACAGTCACTGGGAAGGCTTCTGGGACTATGGCCGAGGCCGTGATCACCGTGCTTCCCAAGCCGGGAAAGGATCTTTCCAACTGCTCGTCGTTTCGCCCGATAGCACTCCTCCATGTGGATGCTAAATTGTACTCCTCTATCATTGCCCGCAGGCTCCAGGACCTGATGCCGGCCATCATTCATCCGGACCAATCCGGGTTCATTAAGGGACGGCAGACGCATGACAACTTGCGACGGGTAATACATTTGATAGAGAAGGCCACCAGGTTCCGCATCCCGGCGATACTTGTGGGGCTGGATGCGGAGAAGGCCTTTGATCGTGTCGATTGGGGGTTCTTGTTTCGCACCCTGGCCGCTTTTGGCTTTTCGCACCAGTTCATAACCATGATTCGGGCGAATTATAGCAGCCCCAGCTCAAGGGTGGTGATTAACGGGCATCGGTCTGCCTGTTTCCCTAACTCACGGGGGACGAGGCAGGGATGTCCTCTCTCCCCTCTCCTCTTTGCCTTGAGTATCGAACCCTTGGCGCTCGCGGTGCGGGGGAGGGAACAGATCGGAGGTCTTCCCTTTACGGGTGAACAGCATAAAATTTCCCTCTTTGCAGACGATGTGTTGTTGTCGGTGGGGGATCCGGCTCAATCACTGCCGCATATTCAGGTGGTCCTGTCCCAATTTGAGGCGGTAGCTGGGTTCAAGGTCAACTTTGACAAATCCTACATACTGAACTTAACTCTTCCTCCAGCAGAAGTGGAGCGGGTGCGCTCGCTCACGGCACTACCATGGGCGTCCACCTCTTTGTTATATCTGGGGGTTCATTTGACCTCTACCGTAGGATCCTTATTCTCGGCTAACTTCCCCCCAATGCTAGCTACGATAGGAGCAGAGCTGGACCGGTAGAAGCCGAAATTTCTCTCATGGCTTGGCAGGTTCCATGCCCTTAAGATGGTCCTTCTACCTAAGTTCCTCTATTTGTTTCAGGCCCTTCCCATCCCTATAGAGGTGGACTTTTTCCGGCTCTTGAAAACCTTGATGCTGAGATTTGTCTGGCAGGGAGGACGGGCACGCATCCCCTTCACAACGCTACGTCGACCGCGGAAGGAGGGCGGAGTGGGGTTTCCTGACATGCTCTTGTACTATAGAGCCGCGCAGCTGAGAGTGCTGGTAGAATGGTCCCAGCAGTTCTCAGAGACACACTGGCTGCATATGGATAGGAGTGGGCTGGGAGATCGATCTGGGACTTGGTCTGGAAGCCTAAGGCGGACAGGCCCAAGAATGCCTACATTAGCACCCCCACTAGCACAGTGCTGAAGGTGTGGGACACGGTCTCCAGCGATGATCGCTGGACCACGTTTCCATCCCCCTTTACTCCCATTCCCTTTAACCCAGCCTTCCCGCCGGCGATGCAGGAGGGACCCTTCAGGTTATGGAGAGAGGGAGGTTGTCGGGCGCTCACGCATTTGTTCCATGGAGTGGCACCCCTTACGTTCCACAACTGCATGCGTGACTATGGGATCCCGGCCACTAAACGCTTCCGCCACACCCAGATTCTCCACTGGGCAACATCGGCGGGTGTAGGCGATGCCGCCACCCGACCACTTTCAGCGTTCGAGTCCTTTCTCCTATGCACTTCCACTATGAGAGGGATGATTTCCTTCCTGTATGGACTGCTGCTGGCCACTACGGTCTCTCCACGCCCCCGCTATATGGAACACTGGGAGGTCCTTTTGGGCCGAGACATTTCCGAAGACGAATGGAAAAGCCTCTGGCGCGACATCTCGGCGCATAACCACTCGGTGAGCCTTAAGGAGGCACACTTGAAGACCATGCACGATTAGTATCTTTACCCGTCCAAGCTCCATCGAATATTTCCGGCTTCTTCAGATAGGTGTTGGAGGGGCTGTGGATTATTGGGAGATTTCCGCCACATTTGGTGGGATTGCCCGATCATTCGCCCATTCTGGGCTGAAATTCTGTCCCATATCAAGGATATCTTGGGATATCCGATCTCGGATTCGATGGCTCATGTTCTGTTGGGGCTTCGCGACCCGTTGTTGGAACACCAAACTAAAGCGGATAAACGTATCCTATGGCTCTGCTTGGGGGCGGCCAAGCTCACATTGGCTGCTGCCTGGAAGAAACCGACTGCCCCTGCTACGTCTTAGTAGCACGCAAGATTATGGGGGCTGCTGAGCATGGAGAGAATGGCGGACATCTTCCTGGGCAATTTTAAAAACTTCCTGTTCCGATGGGGTCCCCTGGTCCGCTTCCTGTCATGAGGCCTGCCATCTGCGCTCTGCCTATCCACGTTTCGCACTCTTCACCTCTTCCAGGTTTAATCAGGGTACATGAATGTGGGGTTTAGAGTGTATGAGTGTTTTGTCGTCACCACCAAGGGGGGGGGGAACTAGTTGGGTATTTGGGTTTGTTAACTGTTGCGGCACTACGTAGCTCGTGGGGGTTGTCAGGACTATGAGCCCTTGCAGCACTTTTTCATTGCCTGTCTCCTGAACTGGAACGGATCCGAGCACTTAACTCCTTGGCATGCATTGGACTTGAGACCTGAACTTTATTGCCATCCCATGCCCCTTGCATCCTCTCCATTTGTTGTTTGTGTGTGCTTTTCATGGCACCCCCTGTGTGGGGCATCCGGACGGACTGCCGCTTGTATAAGTTTTTCTTTTCTCTTTTTCTTTTTCCTGCAAAATCTAAATAAAAATTTTACAAAAAAAAGCCAGGTCTTATGGCTCTTCCTGAATTCTTTCAGTGTGGGGCTTCTTTTGATGCTGAGGGGGAGTTCATTCCAGGTCTTGGCCATGATGTAGGAGAAGGGTGTGCCTCTTGTCTGGTTCTGTGGATACAGAGGATTTCAGGCAAGGCTTGGTCAGCGGAGTGGAGGTTTCTTTTGGGGGTGTAGAAGGAGATTGAGATATTGGAGTCTAGTGTTGTGGAGGGCTTTATAGGTGTGTGTGAGCAGCTTGAAGGTCACTCTTTTTTGGATGTATGACGTTACAACGCATACTATTACAACGCATGCTTTTACAACGCATTTTTTACAACGCAAGTACCTTTACAATGCATGACTGTACAACACATTCTATTACAACGCGAAATAGTAATATTAATAGAAAAGTACCATTACAACGAAATCACTTATAAAGCATACCTTTACAACGCATAAAAAATCGTTTTTTTTAATTTTGTTAAATAAACCTGGCACGGGATGCAGGGAAAATAGGGATTTTGGGAGGGGAAGTGTATTAAAATGTTGGGAAAAACTGAACGTAAATATACCGAAATTCAAAGTTTTTTTAAAATGAATGCTCGAGTATTAAAATTAATACTCGGGTATTAAAAAAAGTACTCGTGCAATTTCCAGAAATGTAATTTTAAAAGAAAGTTAAAATCATACTAATAAAACATACAAAAAAATAGTAGCATATTAATAAAAAGACTAAACGTAATTACAAACAATTTTCACTCACGTAGTCGCCATTTTAAAAATTTAAGATGAAGTAATTGTCCTACAACTCTTTTCATGAAAGTAACACCACAACACTAATTATAAAATGGATGCCAAAACGGAACAAGAAAGTTAAAAGAACACTTTTTAAAACGCAACTTTAAATTATAAGTTTCCATAGAAAATGAAAGGATTTAAAAAGCACATTTAAACGCTGTGTTTCTCACTATTTTAAATAACAATGACTAAAACTTATAAATACGAGCAAAACACCATTTTGAAAACAGTTGATTATCAACTCCCAGAGTGGCCAGATGCCAAACGCTGACCCTCTGACCCACTGACCTATTTAGCGAGCTACGACTGGATTTCATTTTATAAACAATATTTATCAACATTCAAGTAAGTGTATAAACAAATTTTAAGTTAAAATAATTTAAAATAAGTATTATTAATAATACTTATATTTCGTTAATTTACAGATTTACTATACTTCGCAAAATAGAGAAAGGATTTTCTACGTGTTAAACAACTTAAAAAATTATATAAGTTCCAACACATATTATTCTTTATTTTTCAAACTAGTATAAATTTGCAGCAAAACGCTATTGCTTTAAAAATTGTAACACAAATTAAAACTTTTAAAATCCAAAACAAATTTCTTCATGACACATTTTTCTCACATTAGAGAAATATAAAAAAATAGAGTGTAATGTTTACCATGTGAATAATTTTTTTTTTTTAATTAAACAAATGTCAATTATTTTTTTAAACAGCCAAACTGAAAAATTTGTGAAAGTGATAATAATTCGAAAAAGCGATTTGAAAAAGGAGCCACACTCCTTACCAACTATAAATAAAAAGGTACTTGAGAAATTATTTTGAGTTAATTCAAATTTACCAAAAGTATGAAAATTATTTCTAAAACAAGCACATTTATTGTCATTCTTACAGAAAATAATCAAGTAAGAAAATAACAGGGACTTTCTTCTTTGACCAAAAAAAGGACGACTTTTAAAACAGGTATTCAGAAAAGGGGGTGGTGATGAACAGAGTGCCTGAATTAAGCAGACCACTCTTACCCAGTCCAAAGATCAGGGCTTGATCCATCACCATCCCAGCTCAGAACTTGGCTATATGCAAATTAGTCCGTTCATGTCCCAGTGCATGATGGGAACAGGGCAAACCAAACTACCAAGCCAATTCTTGTACTGGGAAGGAAACAAGCTTCGGGGGACCGGTTTCTGCCATTTCAGGCGTCGTCGGCCCGGCTTGCTTGAATCCTGATGGTGCAATGAGCAAGGGACTCACATCTGAGTATACCCTTCCACGCTTGTGGTGGACAAAATGATTCAGAAAAGGGGGTGGTGATGAACAGAGTGCCTGAATTAAGCAGACCACTCTTACCCAGTCCAAAGATCAGGGCTTGATCCATCACCGTTTTTTAGCTCACTGCACCATCCCAGCTCAGAACTTGGCTATATGCAAATTAGTCAGTTCCTGTCCCAGTGCATGATGGGAACAGGGCAAACCAAACTACCAAGCCAATTCTTGTACTGGGAAGGAAACAAGCTTCCGGGGACCGGTTTCTGCCATTTCAGGCATCGTCGGCCCGGCTTGCTTGAATCCTGATGGTGCAATGAGCAAGGGACTCACATCTGAGTATACCCTTCCACGCTTATGGTGGACAAAATGATTCAGAAAAGGGGGTGGTGATGAACAGAGTGCCTGAATTAAGCAGACCACTCTTACCCAGTCCAAAGATCAGGGCTTGATCCATCACCGTTTTTTAGCTCACTGCACCATCCCAGCTCAGAACTTGGCTATATGCAAATTAGTCCGTTCCTGTCCCAGTGCATGATGGGAACAGGGCAAACCAAACTACCAAGCCAATTCTTGTACTGGGAAGGAAACAAGCTTCCGGGGACCGGTTTCTGCCATTTCAGGCGTCGTCGGCCCGGCTTGCTTGAATCCTGATGGTGCAATGAGCAAGGGACTCACATCTGAGTATACCCTTCCACGCTTATGGTGGACAAAATGATTCAGAAAAGGGGGTGGTGAAGAATTGGCTTGGTAGTTTGGTCTGCCCTGTTCCCATGATGCACTGGGCCAGGGACAGACTAATTTGCATATAGCCAGGTTCTGAACTGGGATGGTGCAGTGAGCTAAAAAACGGTGATGGATCAAGCCCTGATCTGTTGACTGGGTAGGAGTGTTCTGATTAACTCAGATACTCTGTCCATCACCACCCCTTTTTGAAATTATTTTGGCCACCATGAGTGTGGAAGGGTATGCTCAGACATGAGTCCCTTGCTCACTGCACCATCAGGATTCAAGCAAGCCGGGTCGAAGACGGCTGTAATGCCAGAAACCGGTCCCCGGAAGCTTGTTTCCTTTCCAGTGAAAAATTGGCTTGGTAGTTTGGTCTGCCCTGTTCCCATGATGCACTGGGCCACGGACAGACTAATTTGCATATAGCCAGGTTCTGAACTGGGATGGTGCAGTGAGCTAAAAAACGGTGATGGATCAAGCCCTGATCTGTTGACTGGGTAGGAGTGTTCTGATTAACTCAGATACTCTGTCCATCACCACCCCTTTTTGAAATTATTTTGGCCACCATGAGTGTGGAAGGGTATGCTCAGACATGAGTCCCTTGCTCACTGCACCATCAGGATTCAAGCAAGCCGGGTCGAAGACTGCTGTAATGCCAGAAACCGGTCCCCGGAAGCTTGTTTCCTTTCCAGTGAAGAATTGGCTTGGTAGTTTGGTCTGCCCTGTTCGAATGATGCACTGGGCCAGGGACAGACTAATTTGCATATAGCCAGGTTCTGAACTGGGATGGTGCAGTGAGCTAAAAAACGGTGATGGATCAAGCACTGATCTGTTGACTGGGTAGGAGTGTTCTGATTAACTCAGATACTCTGTCCATCACCACCCCTTTTTGAAATTATTTTAAAACAGGTAAATAATTTTAAAAGAAATGCAGTGTACTTATTTAATAATATAAAGCCTGAAAAATGAAACAGTTCAAAAAAATTAGGAAAAGTAGAGGAACAATGTGATAAAATAGGGACAAACTTTACTATTCTAACTACAAACAATAGCAGCAACAGGGAAAGTATTTAAAAGTATAGGGACATAATTTACAATTCTAACTCCAGGAAGGTACAGCAGTAGGAAAAGTGTGGGACGGTGTAGGGGCAGCATATACTATTCTAACTCCAGTAAGGTGCAGGAGTAGGGTAAGTGTGGGATATTGTAGGGGCAGAATTTAATATTCTAACTCAAGGATGGTGCAGCAGTAGGGAAAGTGTGGGATAGTGTAGGGGCAGAATTTACTATTCTAACTCCAGGAAGGTGCAGCAGTAGGGCAAGTGTGGGATAGTGTAGGGTCAGGATTTACTATTCTAACTCCAGGAAGGTGCAGCAGTAGGGAAATTGTGGGATACTGTAGGGGCAGGATTTACTATTCTAACTCCAAGATGGTGCAGCAGTAGAGAAAGTGTGGGATAGTGTAGGGGCAGGATTTACTATTCTAACTCCAGGAAGGTGCAGCAGTAGGGAAAGTGTGGGATAGTGTATGGGTACCATTTCATTTTTTAAAACAACAGTAAAAGAAATATAAACTTATGCACAGAAATACTGACATTTTGGTTTCTTAAATAAACATTTTAAACAATAAACAACACAATCATACTGTTCTCTTTTTGCAGATTCTCATTAAAGTCTCCAAAAAAATACAAAGTCAAAACCCAGAACATCAGAAATAAACTCCAAGCTAACAAGACCAGACTCAAAAGGTAATTCAAATAATAAATGTAAGCTATGTAAAAAATCAATTAACAATACTGCAGTATTAATACTCCAGGAAAGAACAGCAGTAGGGAAATTGTAGGATATTGTAGGGGCAGCATTTCCTATTCTAACTCCAGGAAGGTGCAGCAGAAAGGAAAGTGTGGGATAGTGTAGGGGCAGCATTTACTATTCTAACTCCAGGAAGGTGCTGGAGTAGGGAAAGTGTAGGATAATGTAGGGCCAGGATTTACTATTCTAACCACAGAATGGTGCAGCAGTAGGGAAAGTGTGGGATAGTGTAGGGGCAGAATTTACTATTCTAACTCCAAGAGGATGCAGCAGTAGGTAAAGTGTGGGATTGTGTAGGGGCAGGATTAACTATTCTAACTCCAGGAAGGTGCATCAGTCTGGAAAGTGTAGGATAATGTAGGGGCAAGATTTACGATTCTAACTCCAGGATGGTGCAGCAGTAGGGAAAGTGTGGGATAGTGTAGGGGCAGGATTTACTATTCTAACTCCAGGAAGGTGCAGCAGTAGGGAAAGTGTGAGATAGTGTAGGGACTGGATTTACTATTCTAAGCCCAAGAAGGTGCAGCAGAAGGGAAAGTGTGGGAAAGTGTATGAGTACCATTTCAATATGTAAAACAACAGTAAATTAAATTTAAACTTATGCACAGAAATGCGTACATTTTGGTTTCTTAAAAAAGCATTTTAAACACTGAACAACATAATCATACTGTTCTCTTTTAGCAGATTCTCAACAAAGTCAAAACCCAGAACATCAGAAATAAACTCCAAGGAAACAAGACCAGACTCAAAAGGTAATTCAAATAATAAATAATAGCTATGTAAAAAATCAACTGACACTACTGCAGTATTAATACTCCAGGAAGGTACAGAATTGGTAAATTGTAGGATATTGTAGGGGCAGCATTTCCTATTCTAACTCCAGGAAGGTGCAGCAGTAAGGAAAGGGGATAAAGTGTGGAATAGTGTAGGGGCAGCATTTACTATTCTAACTCCAGGATGGTGCAGCAGTAGGGAAAGTGTAGAATAATGTAGGGGCAGGATGTACTATTCTAACTCAAAGAAGGTGCAGCAGTAGGGAAAGTGTGGGATTGTGTAGGGGCAGGATTTACTATTCTAACTCCAGGAAGGTGCAGCAGTAGGGAAAGTGTGGGATAATGTAGGTGCAGGATTTACTATTCTAACTCCAAGAAGGTGCAACAGTAGGGAAAGTGTGGAATAATGTAGGGTCAGGATTTACTATTCTAACTCCAGGAAGGTGCATCAGAAGGGACAGTGTGGGAAAGTGTATGGGTACCATTTCATTTTTTTAAATGACAGTAAATTAAATATAAACTAATGCACAGAAATGCAGACATTTTGGTTTCTTTAAAAATCATTTTATACAATAAACAACATAATCATACTGTTCTCTTTTTGCAGATTCTCATTAAAGTCTCCTAAAATATACAAACAAAGTCAAAACCCAGAACATCAGAAATAAACTCCAAGGAAACAAGACCAGACTCAAACGGTAATTCAAAAAAGAAATGTAAGCAATGTAAAAAATCAATTGACAATACTGGAGTATGAATACTCCAGGAAGTTACAGCAGTGGAGAAATAGTAGGATAGTGTAGGGGCAGTATTTCATATTCTAACTCCATGAAGGTGCAGCAGTAGGGAAAGTGTGGGATAGTGTAGGGTCAGCATTTACTATTCTAACTCCAGGAAGGTGCAGCAGTAGGGAAAGTGTGGGATAGTGTAGGGGCAGGATTTACTATTCTAACTCCAAGAAAGTGCAACAATAGGGAAAGTGTGAGATAGTGTAGGGGCAGGATTTACTATTCGAACTCCAGGAAGGTGCATCAGTAGGGAAAGTGTGGGATAGTGTAAGGGCAGGATTTACTATTCTAACTCCAGGAAGGTGCATCAGAAGGGAAAGTGTGGGAAAGTGTATGGGTACCATTTCATTTTGTAAAATAACAGTAAATTAAATATAAACCAATGCACAGAAATGCAGACATTTTGGTTTCTTTAAAAAGCATTTTAAACAATAAACAACATAATCATACTGTTCTCTTTTTGCAGATTCTCATTAAAGTCTCCTAAAAAAAACTAAGTCAAAACCCAGAACATCAGAAATAAACTCCAAGGAAACAAGACCAGACTCAAAAGGTAATTCTAAAAAGAAATGTAAGCAATGTAAAAAATCAAATGACAATACTGCAGTATTAATACTCCAGGAAGGTACAGCAGTAGAGAAATAGTAGGATAGTGTAGGGGCAGCATTTCATATTCTAACTCCAGGAAGGTGCAGTAGTAGAGAACGTGTGGGATAGTGTAGGGGCAGAATTTACTATTCTAACTCCAGGAAGGTGCAGCAGTAGGGAAAGTGTGGGATAGTGTAGGGGCAGGATTTATAATTCTAACTCCAAGAAAGTGCAACAGTAGGGAAAGTGTGAGATAGTGTAGGGGCAGGATTTACTATTCGAACTCCAGGAAGGTGCATCAGTAGGGAAAGTATGGGATAGTGTAGGGGCAGGGTTTACTATTCTAACTCCAGAAAGGTGCATCAGTAGGGAAAGTGTGAGATACTGTAGGGTCAGCATTTACTATTCTAACTTCTGGAAGGTGCATCAGTAGGGAAAGTGTGGGATAGTGTAGGGGCAAGATTTACTAATCTTACTCCAAGAAGGTGCAACAGTAGGGAAAGTGTGGGATGGTGTAGGAGCAGGATTTACTATTCTAACTCCAGGAAGGTGCAGAAGTAGGAAAAGTGGAGGATAGTGTAGTATATATTTAATTTTTTTTAAACACATACTAAAATTAATCTCTTTTTTTCACAGAAAATGTCAACTCAGGAAACAGCTTCATACATCAAATCTAGAAAAGGAAACCATTTATTAAAACATGCAGGATATATATATTGTAAAGAAAGGATACGTTTTCCACGGAATCATTGGAGGTGTGTGCAATACTACTCATCCCATTGCAGCGGCAGAGCGGTTACCCATGATGATATCATTATTAAAACAACTGATCATAACCACTCTGCCTCTGTAATGGAGATTGAAGTAAGGGAAACCTTAAATGAAATGAAAGAAATTGCATGCACCTCCAATGATTCTACGGGATCTATTTTAGGAGAGGTTGCACAGCATGTCCCCAGTCATGTTGCTAGTAATATGCCTATTATTCCTAATTTGAGAAGAATTATACAAAGACAAAAGCAGGCAAGTAACACACATACTACAACTCCTAATACTTTTTCTAACATTGTAATTCCTAATGAACTGACTATTTCTTTTGCTAATGAACCATTCCTTCTGCATGACAACAAAAACCCTCAAAAACGTATTCTTATCTTTAGTACACCCCGCAACCTTGTTTAGTTAGAAAATAGTGAAATTTGGATGATGGATGGGACGTTTAAAAGTACACCCCATCCTTTCACCCAAATTTATACTATTCACACAAAAATTAACAATAATGTGATCCCCTTAGTATATAGTTTGCTACCGGATAAGCAATCTGCAACCTATAATGAACTTTTACCAGTTATTAAAAAACATAACATCAAAAAGTCCTAGGAAAATAATTGTTGATTTTGAATTGACTATGATCAATGTGATCACTAAAACGTACACGGATACCCAAATTCAGGGATGTTTTTTCCATTTTTCCCAGGCATTCTGGCGTAAACTACAAAAAACATCCCTGGTTGCAGATTACTCAACTGATAGCAAACTTCAGTTTGAACTAAAAAAATTAACAGCTCTTTGCTTTGTTCCTCCCGAAAGTGTAGTCGAGTACTACATTGCTATTACAGAATCTGAATTTTTTAATGAAAATGAAGATACATTGGCACCCATACTAAATTATTTTGAGGACACATGGATTGGACACCTAAGCAGATCGGGTCTCAGGAGGAATCCACGTTACCATGTGGAGTGGTGGAACTGTTACACGAGCTGTTTAGAGGGAGAAGCAAAAACAAATAATGCCATAGAGGGATGGCATAACTCCTTCAACCATACAATTGGCAAACCACACCCTAACTTCTACTCTTTTCTGGAAACTTTGAAGAAGGAGCAAAGTTTTCAAGAATTGAGACTTTCACAAACGTTAACTGGTAGCCTAAACCCACGAATTTCAACCAAATCAAGGGAAATGTCTGAGAGACTATTGGGTGTACTACAACAGTTTTCATTGTGTGTGGCTCTAGACTACCTAGAAAATGTTGCTAACATTCTCCATTTCTAAAAAAAATGTCACCTTACTTTCCTGCTTTGACCTAAATTTATCCAAATACAAAATTCTATTGGCAGTAACATTTTTCTAAAACATTTTTTCAAAATTTACGTCGGGTCAGCCTACCTGTAGTTTCCTTCTTTCTTTTTTTTTCTTCTCTTTTCCTCCATAATATATCCATTTTTTCAAAACCAAAGTTTTTTCCAAAGTGTTTCTCCAGTTCAAACTTCAAACCATCTTAAAGCATTGCTTATATTGAATGCATTAAAGAATTGGTAAAAAAATGTCTTCTTGGCTTTCGCCAAAAAATTTCTTCTTAAAAAAGCTTCTTAACAAGTGCATATATTTTTATTTTCTTCTTTAAACAGAAAAGTATAAACTAAAAATAAAAATTGTGATTGTTTTAAAAACTGTAAAAAATATGAAATACATGTGGAACATCTTGGAAAATAAAAATCTTGAAAATCCTATTTTTTCCAAAGTCTATGTTTAGCTATTTTTAAACTCCACAAAATCCATGTTCTATTAAAATCCTTCTTTCCCTCCGTCCAAAGAACTTTTTCATCTTCTTGTAGGTCATGGGCAAAGTTTTTCAAGGGTGATTACCATTCTATTTTAAAAGCAAGATCCATAGAATGTTATTTTTCCAAAGTCCTCCTGGATAGGGAAGAAATCCTTTTTTCTACTGTAATATTTTTAGCCAAAAAAATCCATTCTCCATAAGCATCCTGATAAAATCCCCAAAAAGCCAAATGCAAATTCTTTCAAACTCCTTTTTTTTCTGAATCCATTTTCTTCTTGAATGGAAAACATGGTGCAGAAAATGCAAAAACACTATAATTGCATCCTAAAATTAAAAGTAACTCCTAGCAAAACATTTTCTCTCTATATCACTCTTCCTACATTTCTAATAATTCTCGACGGACTTACTTGTGTAATTTCGAAACGCCATGTGTTCAAAATGTAAACTTAAAAATCAATTCCGAAACAATTTCTACCTCCTAGCAAAACATATTCTCACTATATGAGAAAAGACCATGCACATCAAAAAAGTACTACCTTCTTGCAAACCATATTCTCGCTATATCACCCTTACTATTTTCTATAAAGTTCCACAACCAAATTTTTTCAAATCTGAAAATAAATGTCAACCAAATTAACCAAACAAAACAAAGAAGCTTTTTTTCTAACCTATAAACATCAATTTTTATCTTTCCATGCTGGGGAAAATCAACGAGATATTTCAAAACAATGCATTTTCAGGTATACATTTGCATAAAGAAAACAAATGTCAAAAATCATTGTATTACATTTGTTTTAAATTATTTTAAACATTTCAACCCCCAAATTACTTTTACCTTTTAGCGACCCGACATAGACATATTCTAGTTACATGATCGGCGACATGCTGTTTTTACTAAATTAACATTCTTTTTGTAAACCGCAACCTCTCCTTATCCTTTCTTTACAATATATATATACTTTTTTTTCTATTATGTATAAATAAAGTTAAAAGTGTTTCCTACCTGTGCTCTGATCAGCTTCCTGCTGCTTCCTCCATCGATGTTTTTCAAAATGGCCGCTTACGTAAACGTGAACGCGTCAACGTCATCGGAAGCTGCAAAGATTGAAAAGGGACTATTTAATAAAATAATATTTACAAAATTAAATTATTTTTGGTACTGTTATATTAATTTATTAAAATTATGTAAACTATGTAAAAAAATGAGTACATTTTTTACTTTCACAAAGTATTTTTTTTATAAAAAAAGAAACAAACAAAACTATTGTACCTTTTTTCATAAATGTATTAATCTTAACTTTAACTAAAACTAAAATATTGCAACATGTAAATTAATGTTTTTTCCTTCTTACCTCTATGCTTATTCCATTTCCTTTCAAAAGTTCTCCATTCATCCTTTTTCTTTGCTTCAAAAGTAGAGCCGCGAAATTCATAGCTTCAACTGTGAAAATAAAAGGACAAATGTTCCCATTGAAATCAATGCAAAAGCGTGGGAAAATCTTTTGACTAATTCTTATTTAATAATTGTTATACTTTTTCAAATGTTACAATAATTCTAAATGTAGCTAAAATATCTTTGATCTTTTCCTAATATTTTTTATATTTTTTAAAAATAAAAATAAAAATGTTCAAATAATTTTCTTTTTTTCAAAATTACTAATACTATTTCTTGATGAAAATAAATATATTAATATTTTATAAATAAACTTTCAAAAAATTTATTTTTTAAAAACTAAACTCTTAATTACTTTAGAAATAATTCCCTCTAATTTTAATGTTTTATTGTTACCTGAGTATTACAATACTTCAACTATACTCCATTTCCCCTCAAATAATATTTCGTTAAATAATTCTCTGTTAATTAATTCCCTCTTTAAAAAATGTTTACAATGTTTCTTAAGTATTAATTTAATTCTTCTAAACTAATGAATTTATTCCCTCAAAATATATTTTAATTATTATTACCTGAGTATTTTAATTCTCTGTTAATTAATTCCCCCAAAATTTCCGCATTTTTATTAATACCTGAGTATTAAATTACTTCAAACATACTTCAATTACCCTCACAGAAATCTATTTATAAAAAACAAAAAAAACAAAATAAGAACAAAATAATATCTACAATAATACATAATACTTACGTTGTAAAGGCACTTGCGTTGTAAATGAATGCGTTGTAAAGACATGCATTGTAAAAGTACTTGTGTTGTAAAACGTTGCGTTGTAATGGTAGTGCATTGTAAAAGTTGCGTTGTAAAGGATGTTCCCCCTCTTTTTTGACGGGGACCAAGTGGAGTGATTGTTTATGCTTGGTAATGTGGTCTTGTCGTGGGATGCTGAAGATGAGTCTTGCTGTGGTGTTCTAGACAGTCTGAAGTTTGTGGAGTAGAGATTTGCTGATTCCGGCACAGAGGGCGTTCCCGTAGTCCAGCCTGCTGGTGATGAGTGCTTGGGTGATGGTCTTCCTTGATTCGGGATGTGGGTCTATTTGAAGGTCTTGCTGAGTATGTGGAGGGTGTTGAGGTATGTGGAAGCAGCCGCGTTAGCCTATGGGTTTGTCACATGAAACATGTTTATCCACTTTAAATCTAAGTTGGGGAGACTTACTGCTGTGGTAATACCATTTGTGGCACACTGCATGTGAGGATTTGAATTTTACTTGATTAGAAGCATTTAATATTGATAAATGTTTTCCTAGCATTCTGCTGATAACTTCACCTGGAATTTTTTGGTGGTTACTACTGATAATTGTGCTTGGGGTGGTCATAGTGTAATGTTAATACATACCCCCAGCACAACCCCTACACTTTACAAACACCACTACACTACCCTAAACCCTAAAACACTACCCCCAGCATGAACCTCTACACTACATAAACACCACTGCACTACCCTAAACCCATAAACACTACCCCCTACAGTAGAGGAACACCACTGGACTATCCTAAACCCTAAAAAACTACCCCCAGCACTACCCCTACACTACACAAACACCACTGCACTACTCTAAACCCTAAGTCTGCACCATGGTGCAAGGGTGCCTGTATCAACACATGCCTGCAGTTTCAGCAGCTGTGCAGAGGGAAGCACAGACCTGCAACATATTTATATACATATGTTGCATCCCTGTGCTTCGGAAGTACCACAGCATGCTGTAGTTAAACAGTTTACAGTGTCACGCTGCAGCACTTACTTATAATTCTGCACTTATCTTATGCATTCACCACACATCACAAATGCATTCTTTTAGTCAATTATGCAGTACACATACATTCATCTAAACTTTCTCACACTAGCATACAAGTTTAGCTCTTTTTTAACCAGAGTAGAAAGTTCTGAAAATAACTTTTTTTTCCTGTTTTGTAGTTTTGTATTTTTGTTTTGTTTTTTGAACGATTGTTTTTTTTTTTTTAATATGAAAAAAAAAACTGAACGGGACAAACAGAACAATGAACTTTAGGGCAAAAAAAACAGTCTAACAGTGATATAACTCCAGAGCCCTGCAAACCAAATCAACTGATTGCTCCCCATAGCAAAGCAACCTATTGCATTTTATGCAATGAATTCTTGCATTTGCCAGTTGGGGCCGGATGTCCAAAGTAGATGTCGAAGTGGACGCCCCAGAAGTGCTTGCAACTTGAGGTGGTGGTGGTTCAGTAAGCTGCAGTCTCTTGCACTCCTCTCTTGCCAGATTTACAGGATGCAAACTGTGCAGATGTTTAAAGATGCTGGCAGTTCCACAAGAATATTTTGTGTTAGGGTCTGCTCTTGATAAAACTGCCTTGCAAATTTTGCAGGTTACCTTTGTGGCATTTGTTTTCTTCAATCCTTCTGGGAATGGTAAAAATCTCCGGGCAATTGATCCAAATCTCTTGGGGCGTGGTGGTTTAGAATCAAACCCCTCTTCAATGGACTGTTCTGAATCAGAAGAAGGCTGATTTGAAGTCATTTTTGCAATCTTAAGATGAAACAGGCCTGTAATCAACAAAACCAACATCAGTGATGTCATCAGTGATGTTACTCACCGTGTCATGAATGATGTAATATGTGACATCATCAGCAGTGAATTGCGGGCGTGCGAGTTACAGTTAGTACAACTAACTATAACGGAGGAATTTCAATGGTTTTGTACGAGTAAAATAACCAGCTAACTATAACACTCCTGAAACCTATGTTTTTTTTGTGAATATATATATTTCTGCAGCTCTCTCTCTCCATATATATATATATATATATATATATATATATATATATATATATATATATATATATGGAGAGAGAGAGATATAGATAGAGAGAGAGAGAGAGAGAGAGAGAGAGAGAGAGAGAGAGAGAGAGAGATAGAGGGAGAGAGGCATGTTCTGTTTAGTGTTCTTTAATGAGGTTTGTAGAATTCTTTAAAGAGATATGCAATCATTTATTTCCTTTATTGGAGCAGTGTTTGGAAGTTCCCAAGAGATAGGAGGATTCTTGCCTTGTTTTTTCCGTGTTATACTTTTTTTACTTTCCCTCAGTTATTATCTAACATTTGGTGGACGGGTTACTCACAAATAAGCCAGATGTCCCATCTATCTTATCACAAGTGCCATTAAATATAAGGCACTTGTAATGAGGCTAGTGAGAGTATCTGTCCCCTAAACACTAAATTAAACCCTTCTATCCCTGTCTGATGGTGTCCTGAATACTGATGTTTCCACTGGAGGTGCTGAACTTGTCTGCAAGATAATCATGGGTGCTATTTGTGGTAGCTTTGTACTGACGTAGATGGCTTTGAAGATATTGCACGTCAATGGAGCCAATGAAGTTCCATCAAGATGGAGGTGATGTGGCCATATTTCTTCAGACCCTAGATGAGTCATGCTACAGCGTGCAGGATGCCCTTAATCGGGGAAGAATCAGGGAACAATGCGGAACCTGGGGTGCTCTGTAGCAGGGCGTTACCACAGTGCTAATTACTTCAGATGATTATATATACATGTTTATAGCACTAAAACTCCATAAATATCAATGCTGAGTGTACATCTATAGCTTAAATAAAACGGAAATAAATCGGTTACAATTTTATTCGTGAATAGAACTCCACGTAAATACCGATACATACAATTAATGTGCTCAAAACTTAACCTTGGATCTATACCCAGGGAAATGACTAAACAACAAATATAATAAAATGCGACAGAGAGCTAAAGAGAGAGATTGTGTGTAATTGTGTGTGTGTGCGTGTGTGTGCATGTGTGGGGCTTGTGGTATAAAACAGAAGGTAATTACTTTGGGCTCCACGGACAGGATGTTCTTGTACAATCCCCTTACAATCCCTTTTCGAGAAAAGTTGAATTTCATCATTTCTTTTCCAATGTTTTGACCTTGTTTTTGCCATTACCAACGAACATTTTGCAAGATGGGATGTTTACTTTGTGGTCAGTATATTAAATCCACTGGTCATAAAATGGAAGAGCTAACGGAAAACATCACTTGTACTTGTGAAGGGTGTCAAATAATATCAAAGTTAATATTATGGTGTTTAGTTCAGTCCAAGAGAGAGTTCTACTTCGTTTACTGAAAGAATCATTAGAAACGTTGCGCACATAAGCAAATATTCCAATGTCTAAAGATGTTATCTGTTTTAAAGGCAAAAGAACTAATGAGATGCACACGACTGTTTACTTTTATACTTAATATTAAAGACACATTTGTCTCATTTAACCTGTGACTAACTTCCCATCCGCCTTGAGAAGTCCAGTAATGTCAGCATCATAGAGCCTGCAGCAGCACTAGGAGTTTTTTTGTTGTTGGAGAATAAGACAATATAAAATAACACAGCAGGGCAATATGAAGCATCTAAGGGGTCCATTAGGATGGCCTGTCGGGGGCATGTACCGTCCGCCACAAGGGCGGAGGAACCGTGCCCCCAATTAGGATGCACCCACCCCAGTGGCGGGTGCATCCTGCATTTTTAACATTGCGGCGGACGGTGCTTAAAGCACCGGCCACCGCAATGTGATAAATGCTTGTTGTGCGTTTCATAGCACAACATGACAGGCACAGCGCGGTGAGAGCGCTGGATCAAGGACACCTCATATCCTCCCCTGAAGGCGCTCTATCTTCCTCTTTCTTCGCTGGTCCAGCAGCATACAGATGAGTGTTCTCTTTGTTTATTTCTGACTCACTGTTTGAATGTCTTTGGCGGCCTGCGCTGCGTTGTTTGAGCAAGCGGCAGGCAGAATGGTGTTGCGCGTTTAATTGTAATCCTTTGTTGTCAGTTTCACTGCAGGAGCGGCTTCTCGCTCCTTCGCGGTCTCACAGTGTCAGGCGGCTCTGTGCGTGGTGCGGCCTCCCGCCGCTAGGGGACCGCGCGCCCTCGCACCTAAGCTGCTGTGAGAGCTTTACCCCCGGCAGCTGTGAGTCGTTTAGTTCCGCTGTAACTGTCAGAGCGGTTCAGACAGGCTCGCGCGCCGTGGGGGAAGACGTTTTTGTGATTATTTCTGTAAGGAAATTGACACGCTGGGCTTTTCTTTCACAAACAGAGCCCCTGCCTGGAGCCTGAACACCCGCGCTGCGGGTAGGACAACTCAATTAGTGAAAAGGGACTAGCCCAGGCAGGATTGTGAGTTTTTCCCTCAGAATATAGAGGGTGCTGGGCCCCAGGTCTGTGCAACTGTGCCCTCTCATGTGTGGGCTTACAATACAAGAGTTCTGCAATTCCCTGACTCCCCATTGCATATCATAGTCTACTACCTGCTATTATCTCATGATGGAACACGCGGATTATTGTGAGGAAGAGGAAGAAGAGATCATGTACCTACCGGTCGATGATCACTTCTGCCAGGTGATCGATTCCTCTATTTTGAAAGCAGTGACCAGGGTGGTTGAGCCTTTGGAGAAGAAAATAGACTTACTCCAAGCACAATATCAACCCCTCACTCAGAGGGAAGGTCTCTCGGGGCATACAACTCCCCTACCTCCATGCCAACCCACCTCTAATGCGGTAGAGCCCAAATGGAAGCGCTCTGAGGAGGCCTGTGTGGACTCGGACACTTTTGCACGCCTAAAGAGAGCATTCCTGGATGCCAAGAATTCTGATCCGCCTAGTAAACCGGAGGAGAGTCCGGCGGGACCCTCCGGAGTTTCTGATGACGTTGCTACTCTAGATCCAGATGAGTCCCCCCAGACTTCAGATAGAGATGGGGAATCAGAGCGCCTGTGACGGCCCTCTCAGCCCAGTCAGTCCACTTCTACTGATCTTAGTGCGGATATGTTTAATCCTGATGAACTGTTACATCCCCGCTCGTCCCAATGGGTTCCGGCCCCTAAGGTGGCAGCCTTTATGGCGACTAGATTGCGTAAGCCCCTGGATCAGGATGTACGTAGTTGTCTTCGGGCGGAGTGTCCGCGTCCTACCTTGGAAAGTAAGGTCGTGGTTACACCAGAGATAGACCCCAAGATTTCCACCTTTTTGACTAAGTTTGTGAGAGACCCTAAGAAAGGCATAGATCGCTCATGGCAAGTGTGCCAAGACAAACTATTGGATACTGCGGGGCATTTGGCGAAAATCTTAGATATGGCCGAAGATGCCAAGGCCTCAGGTTCTCTGATTTCCCCAGACACACTTTCGAGTTGGGCACAGAGAGCGATTATTTTCTTAGGATATGCTAATGTGGCGATCTCCACTGAGAGGCGTATGTCCATACTTATTAAGATAGACCCCAAGCTAGGGGAGCTGGCCACTTCGGAGGCAGGTCCAATTGTGGAGGGTAATCTCTTTGGAGATCCCTTCTTCAAGGAACTTGGCAAGTTGGTAAATACATTCAATTCTTTGGACAAGGCCCAGACGTCAATCAAGCGTATTTTTAACCTGTGTGTTTTTGGCGCAGCCGGTCGTGGCAGGGGGTGCTCGGATGGCCGACCCTACAATAGAGCCTCCTTCAAACAAGGCGAGTCCAACAGGGGACAATATCAGGATCATGACAAATTCGTGAACTTCTACCCTACTAGAGGTTTCACCCGTCGCCGCGGTGGCAGAGGCAGAGGAGACCGTGGATACAACAATCAAAGAGGTGAGAGTTCAAGGGGTGAAAGGTGTGAGGTTGGGGGGCAGACTCCAATGTTTTCTTCACAATTGGTCTTTGCTTACCTCCGACGCTTGGGTTTTACAAACTGTCTGTGGGTTTCAGATAGAGTGCTCAGGCCTTCCCAGGCAACCCCTTCAACCCAAACCTATAGCCTTTACCCAGGATCAGAGGGTTCTAATAGACAACAAAATATCAGAACTACTGAGGAAAGGTGCAACTACTCACTCTACCCTACATCCCCGGGGGTTCCTCAGCAACATTTTTCTAGTGGAAAAACTGGATGGGGGCTATCGCCCAGTGATAAATCTCAAAGAATTCAACGGGTGGCTCATTTATCGCCATTTCAAAATGAAGGGCATCCACCTCCTGCTGGATCTGCTTCAGGAAGGGGACTGTATGGTCCGCCTGGATCTGAAAGATGCCTACCTGACAATCCCAATCTTCACCCCAAACAGACGTTGTCTTCCGTTTCAATGGGGCTCTCAGATTTTTGAATTCACCTCCCTTCCTTTCGGGCTATCGGTTGATAATTTACCTGGCAATATGCTCATCATGTGCCAGTGTCCACACAAGTTGGAGACCCATTTGCGGAAGGCGGTGTCCCTTTTGGAGTTGCTAGGGTTTGTTCTCAATGAAACCAAGTCAGACCTCCTTCCGTCACAGAGAATGCAATTTCTGGGACTCATGATAAACTCGGTGGAAGCCAGCTTGTTCCTGCCCTTGCGGAAGTTGTCCAAAATCAGACACGAGCTGTAGCGTACTCTCACAAGGTCTACGATTCAATTACGACACCTGGTCAGGGTGGTAGGCCGTTTATGGTCCTCGATACAAGCGATATTCCCGGGCCCTCTACACTACAGGGCCCTTTAACGTCTCAAAGCCTTCCACTTGAGGAAGGGTCTCACCTATTCACAAGTCGTTCCCCTCACAGACGAGGTCCAGAATGGAGTTACAATGGTGGGTCGACCACATGGAGGCTTGGAACGGCCGAGCGATATTCGGCTCCAAGGCAGACCTAGTAATAGAATCCGATGCCAGCGGATCAGGCTGGGGCGCTCGCTGCGGTGAAGTGTCTACAGGCGCAAGATGGTCATCTTCAGAAAGGACCCTTCACATCAATTGTCTGGAGTTGATGGCGGGTTCGGTCACAGTGAAGTGCTGGACGAAGGACAGGGTCCAAAGTTATGTTCTACTCAAGATGGACAATGTGGCAGTGGTACGTTACATCAACCATCTCTGCGGGACTCGCTCCAAAGCGTTGTCCAACCTCGCCCACGATCTTTGGGAATATTGTCTTTCCAATCAGATATTCCTGTCAGCAGAGCATCTGCTGGGGGCATTCAATCAGGTGGCGGATTGGTGCTCTCGCCACTGGAAGGACACCAGCCTATGGCAACTTCAACCCAGTGTCTTCTGGGAGATACAGGACCAGTGGCGTCCGTTCTCAGTGGATCTTTTTGCCTCCCGACTGGACACCCAACTAAGACGTTATTACAGTTGGTGCCCGGATCCGGAGGCATTGGCAGTGGATGCGTTCCTTCAGGATTGGAGCAAGGAGCGGGGTTACGCGTTTCCCCCTTTGCAATGATCATGAGGTTATCAACCCAGGTGAGGAGACAGCAGGCGGACCTGGTGGTAATTACACCGATATGGAGATCGCAAGCCTGGTTTCCAGTTCTGATGGAACTTTCCTGGGATTTTTAAATCCCTCTACCCCTCAGTCCCGATCTCCTCAGGGATCCTCAGGGGAATCCTCACCACCTTCTGTCCATGGGCAGTCTACGTCTGATGTCCTGGCTGGTTACAGGCAACGCTGGAAAATCCCAGGCCTTTCGCAAGATGCTGCCACGTTGCTTGCAAAATCCTGGGCTGACAGCACCAACAAGAGATACAGATCAACCTGGTCCCGCTGCGGCCGTTGGTGTCTGTGACGACAGGTGGATCCGTTGGGGCGGATGTTGTCCATGCCCTTAACTTCTTAGTCTCGTTGGCAAAGGAAGGCTTGGCTTATAGGTCGATTAATACCTTTCGTTCAGCAATTTCGGCAGAACACATTCCAGTAGACAATCACCCGAATGGGGAGCACCCTTTGGTCTGCAAGTTGTTGAGGGGCCTCAGACTGTCGGTCCCTCCGGAGCCACGTTACTTGGTGTTATGGGATGTGAACAAAGGTCTGAATCTGTTTTGGTCGTGGCCCTCTAACAAGTATTTTTCCAGAAAACAGATGTCAGCTAAACTCGCAATGTTAGTATGTTTAATTTCTTGCCGGAGAGTTTCAGATGTGAGGGCACTAGATCTCACAGGCCGGGTCTTCACCCCGGAGGGGGTGACCTTTCATATATCTAGACGCACTAAGTGCAATTCACGCTTGGTCTCCTATCCTGCATTTCCTGACGTCCCAAAGTTGTGTGTGGTTAGAGCGCTCAAAGCCTATGAGGTTGCGACAATAGATGTAAGCCCACAGGGTGTCAAGCAGTTGTTCATTGCGCTCACGAAACCTCACAGGCGGTTTCATCCCCTACTATTTCCAGATGGGTCCGTTGGGTTATGCAGGAAACTGGTATAGCTATTTCCCATTTTGGAGCTCATTCTGTGAGGGTGCAATAGCCTCCAATGCTTTTAGCCTCGGGCGAGGCTGGAGGATATCCTGAATGCCACGGACTGGTCCTCAGATTCAACCTTCAAGAGGTTTTACTTTAAGCCGGTGGTGTCACTAGGGTCTTTGGTGGTGGTCAAGCTTTAAACTAGCCTAATCAGAAGCATCCGCTCCTGACATAGAATGCAAAATTTCCTAGCTAATGTGCAGGAAAGTTTCAATTCTATTAAGGAGGCGAAGGCGAGGATTAGCCCACCCGATATTCATTCGAACCCTCCCAGAATTCTTCGTTGGTACGGTGAGTAACTGCTTTATGATATAAGTTGAGTTCTATGAACTGTTCTTGTTTCTGTTTCTTGTTGCCAGTCGACAAATGAAATTGTGAGGTGTTTTTTTAAAGAGTTAATGCTCTTGAGCTGACAGAATGTCCTTTTGCCTTAGGTTCGGATACTGGCAAGCAGGAATAATTTGGAAGACTGCCATGAGGGGTCGCAGGAAGAAAGAGGAAGATAGAGCGCCTGCAGGAGAGGACATGGGATTGGCTGATGCCGTTTTGGACATTTTCTGTGTTCATTTTGCCCTGTGTTCATGGGAAATGTAGCTTTTTATGTGATGTTTGAACCTTTCAAAGGCTGCTGGAGAAATAAAGTGATGAAAGATACAGCCTAATCCTCACCTCCACCTCCTTAATAGAATTGAAACTTTCCTGCACGTTAGCTAGGAAATTTTGCATTTGTAATCTACCTGCAAGATATTCGTATTTTATTCTAGAACCAGGAAACATACTTTTATTGTAAAACTGTACATCATAGATGCAGCCATTTTCTTTTTTTGTTGTCTGTATGCTTTTAGTTAAAAAGTACTTAATTTAATCTGGTCTTGGCTCATCTTGTTTCAAAATAGGTGTATCTTGCACCAATGATTACATTCGGACTATTGTCATTTAGATAATACTATGTGATAATTAGGGACATGGGGTTTGCAGAAGTATTTAGAACATTAATAAAAATGATTTTGGTTCACAGAAAAGTGAAAGAAACATATTAAACACACAAGATTGACTTAGCCAGGCTTGAAAAATGATGGCATTGGAACAGGTTAAAGGGATTTTGAAACAAACAAATTACAACACTGAATATCTAAACAATACCACGTCCTCCGGCTTATTTTAGCTTGACTGTAGCAGAGATAAAATGAGCGAATAGAAAGCTGTTCCAGATATATTTCAAATTCAAACGAAGTTAAATAAATATTACCAGTGGTACACAATACTGCTTAATTTGAATATCGGAACCGGTATCTATCATAACTATAACACATTTTAAGTGACACATTTTTTAATAATGTCTTGTATTATACATGCAAATATTTAAACTGGATCATGTGATTTACTAGAATAGTGTATCCCTCAAATAAAATTATTTGAGGGAAACGGAGAATGAATAGAAAGATCACAAGCTGTGTTAGTAAATCCGATAATTTGTTTTGATTTTAAGAACGAAAAACAATGATTTCACTTTGGGAACTGGGGGCCATATTATAAAGAAAGGGCAATACATATCGCCGCTTTTATCAGCATAATATGCCCTTGTGAATTCCCATAGAAGCCCAGGTTAACACCAGAACCTGGGCTTCTATGGGAATTCACAACGGCATATTATCAAGCACATTATCGCCGCTTTAGCGGCTGTTTCCTGCCGATAAAAGCCGCGATAATGTCTCGCCCTTACTTGATAATATGGCCCTGAATTTGTAAGAAAGGAAATCCCCAAAAACGTATTTTGCTTGAATCATTCCAGCCAGTTTAGAGATGGTCATCGCATAGTGATGCATGGCCTCTCCATCGCAATTGCTGATTCACTTACAAAGTCTGGAGAATGGACTCTGGTGTTTGTAGAGGAGGTCTGCTCATGCAGGACCACCCTCACACTCGGAACTGCACACCCTGCCTTTGGGACTGAAAGGCCTGCTAGAGGGGTGACTTACAGGTCAAGTGCAGTGATTCAAGATATAAGGACACATATCTCTTGTAAGAGGTGATTGCACCAACTCACACAGGCCGAAATGGCAGGCCCATAGTCAAAGTTTGGAGGGTCCCTCATTGGTTGCCTTATACATGTTGCAGCTCGTTGGGGACTCCTGGAGTGCCCATGCTCTAGGTACCTTAGTACTATATACTGGGGACTTACAAGGGTACCCCAGTAGCCAAATAGGAATGTACCAAGGTACTCACCATAACCAATTTATGGGGGGAAGCACAGTGGCTGGAGTCCTGATTAGCAGGATCCGAGTCAGACAAATCAGAAAAACAGTGGAACACCAGCAAAAAGTGGGGGTAACCATGAAAGCAGATCCTACTTTCCTACAGTTAGTTACTTAACTAGTTATTTGTACTTTTACATATTGTGAACATGACCTGAGGGCTTTAGAAAACTTCCCAGAAGATGAGAATAGTGATACATTGAAGAAAAAAGAAGATAACAGTGAGAATTACACAAGTGGCCAATTAGTCAATAAGAGTTGGGTATTCATCATCAACATCATACAAATATTTTATTCTGTAATATCTAACTATAAGAGTATACGACAAATAAACATAACTATACAAATCTCAAAGTTAAAAGTGTCGAGTTAAAAATCATATAAAAAATGTACGTCCAATATCATCACAAATTACAGGTTCAGCACAGTTAAAGGGTATAAAAAGTGAACATTTAAAAATGGAGCTCTATTCCTTCCAAAGTTTAGGGAATAAGATTTTAGGCCGGCACTTTAGATTTAATGCACCAGCTCCAGTATAACTATTTGGACACTGTGCAAATAATTGCCTGGCAGGACTCGTTGCACAGCAGCTGAAGAGCATCCAGGGGCTGTCTGCATCCCAACTATTTGCATATAGAGGTAATCCAAGATTTTCTAGGGTTCACATATGATGGGCAAAAGAGAACAAAGGGGGTATATTTACAAGAACTGCCAACAGCAGTTTTCCTAATGCGGCCTATAGCAAAAAACTATCCCCCTGTTAGCGATGTATTTACAATACGCTGCTACATGGTGATAGTATCAGCTAGACGCTAACACTAGCTTCAAGGTGATAAAGATTTTGACATTAGCAAAAGAAAGTGCCGAAAGGCCAATTAGCAGCAGAAAACTCACATTATTCAGCCCAAAATCACATTTTTGGCCTCAAAGGCATAAATAGCCTATAAGTCCACCTCCAATTAAACAAATTATATAAAAACAATGGAATGCAGAATTGAGCAACCAGGGCCAAGTGCAGCACGGATCAACAACGGCCCTAATCTCTCCAACAGCCAGGATGACCAGTCAGAGGCCCAGGGCAAGAGGAAATGGAGGTTCAGGGCTACATTTATAAAAAGAGGTGCATCGCTGGGAAAAACCAGTAATCCATTACTTTTCATGATGCCCTCCTTGCAACACCATGGCAGCCAAAACCTTGAGAGCGTGGACTATCCCAGGAGCCTGTAGACCTAGTGTGGCCTGCATCTGTGACCCGGAGTGGGAGGCAGAAGTGCTGTGGAGTTGCCGGGCTGTGGCAGTAGACATTGAGGCGTTTGTGATCATCCTTACCTGGTGGCGAAGTCTGTCAGGTTGCATGAAGACACTTTTTGGACTTGTGTGAGAAGACAGCCTGGTGCCCCTTGGAGCTGTGAGTGGTAGAGGTGCTCCTGTGCACCAATGTAGGGAGGTGTGCATTGCATACCATGCGCTACCACTACACCGGGGTGCATGGTGGGCTGCATCTATCTGCATCACAGGCCAGGGGATGTTGCACGGGTTGGACGCTGTGGAGGGTGAAGACCCTGAGCTGCAGCAAACTTGTGTGGTGGGAGCACTACAACTTCACACCTAAGGGGGCCCTGTTGCATCACCTGCATTAGAAGGTTCCCCAGTGGACTTGGAGGAGACTGCTGTGTGTGCCCAGACTTCAGAAATCCCACCTGGCTGAGGCTCCTGCTGGCTGTGTCACAGATTTGAAGAGAGTGCAGCAAATTGAGTCCCGGTGTCAATGAACAGGTGAGGAGAAGGTGTGATGCATAGTGGAGGAGGCTCGGGGGTCAAATCGGGCCCAGGCCTAGTACCTGTGGGTGATGCAGACGATGCCCTGAGCAATCCCTGCACTGCGGTTGACCTACATCACCAAGGGCACAGCACAAGACTAGTGGGGGACTCCACTAACTGGCTCAAGTCTCTGAGATCGGCCATTGCGGGCAGTGGGTGCCAGGGGCACAGGGACGGTTTAGCCCCAGGCCCTTGGGTATGCAGCTTGATCCACCATTACTCACTGGGGAACTGGGGAACATGGAATCCGGTTCCCACTGTTAGATCGGAAGAGGCAACTGGGTGGTGCTGCCTTTCCTTGACCCCTATTAGTTTGCTTTGAGTGTGCAGGGGACTATCCCTCAGTGGACTTCCTCTTCCCACAGTGCTGAACCATCTGGTTTCTGATGCTGCTGTCCCCATCTGCTGCTGCTGTT
Source organism: Lissotriton helveticus (assembly GCF_964261635.1). NCBI lineage: Eukaryota > Metazoa > Chordata > Amphibia > Caudata > Salamandridae > Lissotriton > Lissotriton helveticus. The sequence goes on along the minus strand of NC_136069.1, from coordinate 1,444,352,547 downwards.
CCTCTGACCTGGAGGTCAGTTGTTTGAATCCCTTTTCCACCCTCAGGCTCCTGCCTGCGCCTCATCCCTGGTGGTCCAGCGGTAGAGCATCACTGCTGTGCAGCTTGACTGCCCTCCTATTCCTATTTTCTGCTGTTTCTGTCCATCTTTCTGCTCTTCTTCATTGCTTTTCTACCTTTTTTTTTATCTTTGCTTTGTTTGGCTTTGTTTTTCCTGTGATTTTTTTCAGTTCCTTTTTACTTGTCCTCTCCCTCGTTGACACTGCGATCCCTCGCATCCCTGCCCCCTCCAGTGGCCTTTCCCACTTTTACCGCTTCCCAGCTGTCCAGCCCCCCTGCAGCACTGCTTAATGGCAGACGCTGTGTGGCCATGCACAGTGGGCAGGCCACTGGTACACCGAAGGCAAGCCAAAGGCAAGCCCGTCTGCATCCGTCCACCCCTGTACTGCGCCCATCACCAGGGACCCTGCCTCTCGGACACTCCACAGCTGTGACACCAGCACCCTCCTTGCCCTCCACCCTGGATGCCAGGGCACCTGCCATCTAGCATCACGGAAGAATACTCTTCCATCCTGCATCTGCCGAAATGCAAACACACCTTCTGTAACATCAGCACACCAGCGCCTCTTGCCGTCCAGCCGACCAACAGCACACCCGACTGGCTCAACTGCATCCTCTTCAACGTGCAGTCCCTCCACAAATACCCCACAGAAATCTGGAACCTCCACAATACCACCTCTTCAGACATCGCCTTCTTCATGGAAACCTGGACCAACCTTTGCTCTGGACCAGACATCGCCATTGCCATCCCAGACGGCTGCAAAATCACCCACAAGGACCACCCTGACTGTCCAGGATGAGGAATTGCCATTGTCTACAAAAGCACACTCCGACTGACCACTCTTGCTAATGAACCAAAGGTGACCATGGAACACTTCCACTTCCAGATCTGGACCAACCCCAACACCACCCTCCGTGGCACCCTCATCTACAGGCCCTACTGCCCATGAATCTGCATTCACATATGCAATCGTAGACCTCATCGCACCCCAGGCTCTCCCATCCACTGACTACAACCTACTCAGAGACCTCAAGCTCCACCTGGATAACCTCAGTTACCAGAACACCACCACTTCTCTCCTGGGGAACCTCACCAACATTGAATTTAAGCAGCACCTCACCTCACCAACCCACATAGCTTGACACACGCTCAGCCTGTCTTATCCACCAGCAGGAACTTCAACTACAGCCACACCATCGAACTCTCCTGGACCACTGTACACCACCGCCATAACCGCCCCATTCGCAGCTGGATCATAGCCACCAAAGAACTTCTCATCATCTCCCTCAGCACCACCACTCCGTCAATGCTTACAGATGCCAACACTGCAGCGCTCAACCTCCTCCGATGGATCTCCAACTACGCCAACACCCTGGCACTCCTCAAGAAAAGACCAGGCAAACAACACTCCAAAAAGGCCAACTGGTTCACTTCCGCCCTCCACTAGTCTAGAAGTACCTACAAATGTCTTCAGAAGAAATAGAGCCACAACAATGCTCCTGAAATTCATGCAACCTTCAAATCCTCCGTCAACGCACACCACACAGAGAAAGATGAAATACCCTGGTTTTGTGCAGGTAGGTGTCCCTTCCAGTCCAACATCAATCAACTCTGCAACACCATGGCGCAAGGGTGCCTGTGTTGGTGCATGTCTGCCACTGTGCGTCAATGTAGGGGAAAAATATAGGGGGCTTACTCATGAGCCCCTTCTGAAAGTTTAAAGCCAGCAGTGTGTCATTTTGTTGATGTGCTTGAGGTGTTAATTTTGCACCACGTTGAGCCGTATTTACAAAGTGACACATCTAGGCATATGCGTGACCTTGTAAAGCCCTCCGCCACATTTTACCTTAGTCAGGTATGATGTGTGCAGGGTGGGCGTTCCCACTCAACAAAGCCTCATGACAGCCATAAGGGTAATGTAGTGCCATAGGGATTGACATGTCACATGCATTGCTGCAGTTACGTCATGCTTGCAACACGACTGCAGAAATGCATGACTTTAGCGTTGACAGATATGTCAGGATTCCAGATGTATCTGTCATTGATTGAGACATGGAGTGCAATACAGTAAATAAGGGGCATCCATGGTGTCACAAGGAGGGCGCAGGGAAACGTGTTGCAATGCTGTTTTGTCGCAGCGCTGCAACACTTTTCATGAATGAGGCCCAGGAATGCGCCCTATCTTATTGATAGGGCGCATATCCGACCTTTTCTTTTGGCACAAGGCAGCGCAGCAATATTCCTTGCAGCGCTGTCCTGCACCCAAACATCTAATATGTGGGCCCAAGTGTTTGCACCAATTTTGAGACCAGCAGTTTTTTGTTCCTTAACCCCTTCCGTGCTGCAAACGTTCAACGGACGTCGAGTGCACTACCTTGGCAGTCCTGCGCACGTCCGTTGAACGTTCCGACCCCGCCCGCTTAATAGAACGTTCCGCACCAGCGCGGAACGTTCGAAGCAGCGGAGGGTTTAAAACAAAATTTGAGACAGTTTTTTCGGTTTTGTACCATACAAGGAATTGCTTGTAAATATAGCAAAGTGTGGTCAGTGGCAGTTTTTTCACGGGAACGCGTACCTTGTATCTCATTTTTGTTAAGTCCCGCTAACAGAAGCGGCAATTTTGAAAATTCACGTTTATGCTGGAAAAGTGACGCTAACTGCAGTTAGAAGCAACTTGTAAATAAGGCGATAAAAAAAGCTGCTCTAACGTAAAAAAAATTACGCTACCGTGTCGTTAAGTCCTTACAAATATTCCCCAAAGTGCGCAAGGGATTCCTCTGCCTGCTGGCATTATGGGTATTTAGCTCTCACAGCGCAATCAGGATTCCATTTAGCTTAGAGCAACTTTAATGGCAGAGCACCATATTGAAATTTAAGATATAAGCTCTTAGCAGCTATCGGAGTTTTAAGATCTAGAAAAGGCTCAAAGGCCATATCAATCTTAAAATCCAAAAATGTATCAGCCTATGTTCTTCATCCCACACATACTCCCAAAAAGCTTTCTTTAAGGAACCCTTTGGAAGGTGTTTTAGGGTAGGACAGGAGGACCAGTTGGGTATTCATAATCACAAAGATTATGAATTAAAGACCAATTAAACACCTTTTCCGTGGTTACCTTCACTTTCCACAGTACAAATAAGTAGACAAGTCAATGGACGAAGCAAAAAACTTATGAACTTGGCTAAAACATTCAGCACCTGAATGTATATTTCACAATAGTAAAGGGTAAATGATATTCTGATAGTAATACACATGAATTTGTTTAGCCTCATTTAAATTGCTCAGTTGAAATGCAACTGAACCTTTATTGACCCCTCCTAAATAGAGGCTCAGCTGTCTCACAAGCCTCACAGTGTCAGGTATTCTCACAAATTAATAATAGAGACCCACACAGACATACGAACATCTATATATGAATTAAAAATAAATGTTAAAGGGAATGTACTATCTTTAGTAATAATTCCTTCAAATATGTTTTATACAACAAACCTTAGAAATTCAGTTCAAAAACAAAGTTTAAGTGCAACTATGGTTAGGATATTAAAGCCGAATAAAAATTGAAACTTGCAAGTTTTGTTTAGAAGCACAATCCATAACTGACACAACAGTCATGCAAACATAAACTGCAATGCTCGTGACTTGACCTTTCATGTGGGAGAAGCAATTACAAATGTTGCAAATAATTTTACAGATGGGATTGCTTATATTGTGTTTCATTGGGTGCTTATGTAGTCTTGTTTAATGATATTGTGCTTTTATGAGATGCTAACTAATGGTATAAATATTCGGAGCTCATAAGTGTTTTGAAACATATGTTAAAGGGTTACAACCAATACTAACCTTTATTTCACTTTAATCTGCACCTAATCTGCCATTGCTGGACAATCCCTGATGTGATGTTCCTTCAGTATGCACATTGGAGAATAGCTGCAGGGTTTGTGGCCCGTCCTTGAATTTAGCTCACTCTGAGCTACTAACCCCCATTGAACACAGTCTCAGCCATCCAAAATGGGACACAATGGGGCTTAGTCAAGCCTTGTAGCAAACCCACTGCAGGTGGACAAAGTCTGCTGCACAGAGCAGGGGGCCGTGCACAACAATTTTTGCTTCCTTAACCTATCGTTTGGCCAGACTTAGAATCCAGCAAGCCATGGGCAAGAGTACAAGGCTTAGGAGTTATTTTATTCATTTTTATTGGTGCCTCATTAAAGAACTATTGTTTTTCTGTTTGGAGATATATTTGAGCTTTGTGTTTTTTGGCATTTTATGATTTTTGTCTGAACAACTGTGTTGTAAAAATGCCACTAATCTTTTTTTTTTTTTTACTGATGGAAGGTCTTAAATGCTCTTCTATCAAGCTCTTCTCTCTTTTCTTGTTATATTCAACACGCCAGATGTGGACTTTGCACAAAATAAGGTATAGATTAAAAAGCTTCAGGTGTTAGGTTACCCTCATTTTCCTATTTTCTCAGCATCTGCTCTGGAATACTTGGCTACATTTCACTCTCCTCGGACTCTGCAGTAAACCTTTCTTGCTGACACCTCATGTACTTCCTCTCATGCTTAGACCTGAGGTGTTGTTGTATGGCCTAATTTTTTCAAATGAATACTGTCCTCTGTGGTCTCTGTTGAGCTTCTATTCACACAGCCTCCCTTGTCTATGCAAGCTATACATTTTTTTCATGTGGGAGATGGCTGAAGAACCAAAAACTGGGGCTTCCCTAGCTCTACCATCTCACCAATGCACATAAACTCTTCATCAGCAGCAGCAGATGGTCCTGTAGTCTCTCACTCAACCCTGATTCCCATAGCCTGTGCTAAATACCTGTAGTATACACTAAAGACAAGGCTCGGATCTCCTGCTATTTCCAAAATGGTGGATGTGCTTACTGTTTCTACGTGTGTGGTGTAGGCTTTGATTCAGTAAAATGACTAGGGTAGTGGAAGTGACATCGCATACCCTTTGACATTCATGACCTCAGAGGACGTGACATTATATGACCGTTGCTCAGATTTGCTGTCTTGGAAGATATGTCACATGAACTCAGCATCACTCTCACTCTCTTATACCCCCTAACACTCATTCCTATTCAGCCTCACTCACTCACTTGCATTTGTTCGCAATCTCACTCATACTCATTCATACTTACTGACACTCAGCTCCCTGTTTACTAATGCTTTGCACCATGCTCGCGTCACTTTTGTGATGCACACTCGGTGCAAAGTGTTAGAATAGGATTTACCATGAACTCAAATCCTGATTTGCATTGGATATTATGCACTGCTTTGCAGTATTTTGCATCATTTGGGCATTCCATGGATGGTGCATGGGAGTTCCCATGCAACCACCTGTGGCTTTTTGCACAAATCTCTATTTACAAACATTGTTAGAGAGGAATTTACACCAAAACCTTACAAAATATTTTCATTTCTCCTAGTTTGTCCAACTTTGCCTGTGTGCTGATTGCACAGCACAGATATAAGGTGAGTAAACCATAAAGCGCAGTTTTTTTACTGTAATATACCACCCTTACCACAAAACCTTTGCTTCAGAGAACGCACACACCCTTTCACTATGGCACAAGGATTTGTGCATTGGCGCATGACTACCAAAGTGCACCAGAATGGTGGGAGAGAAACCAAGCACCATATCTTAGCAGATATGGTGTACGTTTTTTCCCTCCGTCTGATGGAAGGCAGCACAGTATCTTTGGTTCATCATTGCCTTGCATCACAGAATAGTAAATTAGGGCCTCAATTTCACACACTCTCACTCACTACCTGTCACTCCCACTCACTTTCACTCATACACATGGTTACACATGCAGACACATGCTCACACATGCATAGGCTCTTATCACACTGTTGTGAATGTATCTAGGACCCTATTTAAATATTCCCGATTCGTGCCCTTATGTGGTTATAACAAAACATATCCTTATAAAGGCATAAGAATCATATCCATATGTAGTGATAGCCAATGCAGTTCAAATACGGCAAGGCTACTCCCATAGACTCCTAGAAAGTACAACGCGTTCTTTAAACAAACCAAGCCTCCAGCAGCCCGGGAAATCCCCCTGCTTTTGTTTTGATTTGAACAAGAACTCCTGGAGTCCTGAAAGAACTGTAAGTTCTTAGAGACGTCTTATGTCCAACCTTTCAGGTATAAATATACCAACGTTGCCTTAAGCAAACACATGGTGGTTTGGAGCAGATCGACTATCTACTTGCCCGACGCCCTGCTGTTGCGAGTGCCGAAGGAAGCCGACCCTCCCATTTGACACACTGAGAGAGACACTGTCTTTTCTCCTGCCGAGAAATTCCAGCTCCAGTGTTTCCAGTCACCCTTGCGGGTTGCTGGGAGATCGAGTCCTGAGAGAGAGAGATACAAGACCTCCTTCCTTCTATAACCCAAGGTACGGAGCTGATTAAAACCTTAAGAGAATTCTTGATTCAGATTCTTGACAAAAACTAACTTAACTTAAAACTGCAACTTACTTACTCCTTTCCAAGTATTAGGCTTAGGTCAGGTACACTGGGGTAGGCGTATCTTAGAAGCACCAGTTGAGTATGTTTAGTCAATGATTTTATATATGTATATATTTTATCTATCTTAAACACGGTATAGCTTAGAAACTGTACCATGCTTTTACAGTATTATTTTATAATACTCCTTTTACTGTACGCACTTTACTTCATGATAAGTATTGCAATTGTGGCAATTCATTTCTCTTGCACGAGAAAGAGGACTGTTCAATAAATAACAACTTTTTTTGAAAACGCCCGTCTCTCTATTTCTCTGCACTCCTGGTGAAACTAAGCATGCACGATTGACTGAGTGAAATAGCTGTCTATTGTTTTCACACAACTCTGGAGATATACTCCTTATTCTGGGGGGAGCAAAGTTGTCATGTTTATGCGGTTGTCAGAAACGAATCCCTTCTTGTCTAAAACAGGGAAGTTAACTCATTCCTGTTCATTCGAGAAAGTTTCTAGTGACCTCTGAGCTAGCTGGCATTCGTAATTAAGTCTAACATATTCAGTAGAGACCTAGTCGACCTCAGTCCTACGTCTAAACTGCCGTTTATGTTATTCCAATGCGCAGAGCCTATTGGGAATATAGGAACTACACTACAACACATTAACACACTATCACTCGCAAACACACACACACCATATATTTAAAAATATTTTTACTTACTACAGCTGCCACCAAAGGTTCTGTGTCAACTCCATGTTTTATTACACCAATAGTGAATAATGAATTATTATTCCCTATTACTATACAGTGAAACGTTCTGAAAATATGGAATGCAAAGCTGTCCTTACATTCTTGACACTGATTTTACCACCTCTGAGGCCAGGGGATGCAAAAACTGTGCTAGTGGACGCTATATGATAATAGAATGTACTTATGTATCCTTATAATCTAAGGTAGTAGCATATACTAAACATAAAAGGCCCACTTTAGAATGTTTTCCCAAGTGGAAAACAAGTGTTTAGAAGAGAGTGGGGCTTTGTGGCTGGTAGCCACTACTATGATGCCATATACACTATCACAACCATCTGCTCTTTGGGTGTGAAATGTTCTAATAGAGAAAAAAACAAACTCCTTCATTATAAAGGTGTTTTAGAACCCCTTGCCCCTATGACGTGTGAGTATCTTCTCAAGGTTTAGCTATGTGTATGTGATAGTTACTATCACACTGCAGCCTCTGTAACTAAAGCTCCTGTACCTCAAATGTATTGTACTTCACATGTTATATCTTTGCCTTCTCTGTCATTTCCTCTTGCACTACCATTCTATTTATAGCTCCAGCAGTCCTCTTGACATGTCCCTAGAACCTTTCTATTTCAAAAAGTGCCAAAGTGCAAGTGATCCCTGTGTAATTTGTGATTGTAATTGGTTATCCATGATTGGCATATTTGAATCACCAAGAAGTCCCTAGTAAAGTGCACTGAGTGTGCTGGGGCTGGTGATACAAATGCTACTAGTGGGCCTGCAGCACTAATTGTGCCACCCACATGCGTAGCCCTAAAATGCTGTCTCAGGCCTGCCACCACAGTGTCTGTGTGCAGTCTGTGAACTGCCATGTCCTCCTGGTCAGTGTCCCCACTGACCAGGCCTAACCCTTCCCTTTCTGTACACATTGGTCACCCCTATGGAAGACCCAGGGTACCCCCTACGGCAGGGTGCAGTGTATGTGAAAGGTAGAGCATGTACTAGTGCAGGTGACATGCTCTGTAGTGAATGACAGCCATTTTCGTTTTTCACTATTGTAAGGCTACCTTTCCCATAGGCTATCATGGGCAATGCTGGCTACAATGGCTACCAGAATATCTTCCCATAGGAGCAAGGTAAGACATAAAAGTCTGGTATCCCTGAACTCAGAATTTAATAACACATCTCTTAGGAAAGGTGGTTTTTAAATCCTGCGTTTGAGAATAGCACTTTTAGAACGTTGCTGTTCTCTTGTCTGCTCTTTCTGTGTGCCTTGGCCTGTTTGTGAATTGACTGTCTGGTTTGAGAGTGACAGGGGCTGGGGAGCCCCCAGGAGGCTGGCTGAGTCAGCCCTAGGCTGAATGACTGCATCTGCATATTGAGTGGTGGGAGGGGATAGCACCTGGGCCTGAACAGGGCTGTGCCTGCCTTCCACAATGCTGGCTCCACCTCCCGCTGGGCGGCTGACAACCCTGCCTCTCTCTCTGAAAGGAAAGGAAAAGCCAGGAAAACAAAGTGCTCAAGGAACACCCAGAACTGGTTCAGACTGGGCTCAGAACCCTCCTACACATAGGGAACAAAGACTTTTACGGGTATAAGTACAGGACCCCTGACTACAGAAAATTAGATCATCCTGGAATCAAGAAGGAACCTCTGCCAAGGAGAAAGCTGGAAGACTGAAGAAGAAAGACTGTCCTGCTATTGCTTTGCTGGACTGACCTGCAGTTGCTTTGCTGCCAACGAGAGGGGAAGGACTTTGCTTTGTGCTGTGTCCCCTTGCTTGAAGGAATCTCTAAGGGCCTGAAGAAGAGCTGGCTCCCTGTTAAGAAGTCCCAGGAACAAAAGGACTTCACCCCCAGCTTCCCTGAACTCTACTGAGAGAGTTCAGTCCTTCCTAGAGTGCTTGGGCCAGTTGTGGTGCCTCTGGACGTTGTACCTGTGTTTGGAAGCTGGAAACCAAGATTATAAAGACTTTCTGCAAGTTTTCACACATCGCTCGCCCGCCGCCGCGAAGGCCGAGATCGTCGCATCCTTCACTTGCGGAATGCACCAGTCCGGTCCGGGAAGAGTAACATCGCTGCGAGTATCGTCGCAGAACCCGTCGTCACTGGGTGAGATCGTCGCACCGCTTGCTTGCGGATCGCATCACGTTGCTGCGAGAGTCGTCGCAGAGCCATCACATTGAGGGGCTGCGAGAGGAGAAGATCGCCGCTGAGCTGCGCATCGTCGTCGCACAGGAGATCGAAGCCGCCCCGGAGATCGTCGCATCGTACCTTTTGCGAGCCGCTTCCACCGTAACTTGTGCACCGGAATCCACGCAAGGTATCGCATCCCTCCCCATACAGACCAGAGTCATCGCAACACGCCCGCTGCGTCCAGCGGGGTTGTCACATCGCCTCCCCAGGGGCTCAGGAGTGACTCATCGCTTGCTTTTCAATGCTACAGCTTTCACTTGGAACTTTTGTTGCATCTAAAGGTACTGTTGGCTAAAACGTGACGCAACGGTGGATTATTTTAACGCAACTTTATGAACACTTTTGAAACCATATTCTTGAACTGTGTATGTTGGATTTTTGTCATTTTGATCTTGTGTAGTTTAGATTAAATACCTTTATTTTTCTAAACTGTTGTTAAGTCAGTTTGTGGTGTTTTCACTGTGTTACTGTGAGTGTTGGTGCAAATACTTTGCACATTGCCTTTGATAAGCCTGACTGCTCATGCCAAGCTACCAAGGGGGTGAGCAGGGGTTATCTAAAGAGTGTATCTGCCTTACCCTGACTAGATGCAAGGGTCCCTATTTGGACGGTGGTACCTACCTCTGCCAACTAGAGACCCCCAGTTCTAACAACTATTATTTAAGACAAAAATATGCACTTCTTCATTTTCTGATAAAATAGCCTATATAGTGCCACATTCAATATATAGTACTGCCATGCTGACATAATTTTTAAATATGTCAAAATAAACTAAGAAATGTCTTTGTTTCCCACTACATACTTTTAAGTTCTCCTGTGTAGTAATTTAATTAACTGTTCCATTTATTTCATGTGATAGTACTAACCTCATTCTAGTTTCTTGGTGGGACAAGTTAAAAAAATGTGTTTAATCAAACTGTAACTGCACATTCCATATTGAATAGCATGGCACATATTGACCAGCACAGAAATATTAATTTGTAACAGACATTAACCCCCCTATCCTCTACCCTACACATGGGGAATATTTACAGGAAATTACGCATCACTGCGCTAAGGATTCATCAGAAAGTCTAACGTATCTGTGGAAAGGATGCCCCAAGGCATCTTGCCCAGAAGTGGTGCATTGCTTTAGTTAGTCATAAAACGGACTCAACTACAGCAATGCATCAAAATATAGAGGCGATGCGTCAGTTTTAATTGATGCAAGTAGCCTACTGTATGGGGACCAATGTAATGGAGTGTCAAGCGGTAAAAAACTATCCTTGAACTCTATTACATTGGTCCGGGAATCATACATACAAGTGGGCATAATGTACTTATGTGTACCACTATGCCTATGTATGTGTAATAAAAGTCTTTAATGGTGTGTAATGTGTGATTTACTGTATTACCTACCTTACGTGTGCACTTACCTGTTGAGGTGATGTGTCTTGATTGCAGATTACACTGTTTCAAGTCACTTCAGCTGGTCTATTTCTTCTGAAACAACCAATGCTTCATTCCTACGCCTGGCTTTTAGAGGCGTAGAACAGTTGACATATCTCAAGCTCAGTGGCCCACCTCCTGAAAAGAAGTCACTTTGTGAAAAGTCATGAACACCACTGCATCAGTTTTGCAGGAGATTTTCGGTGGGAACACCTACCTTGCATATATTAAAACTAAATAGGCGCAGCTGACTCTGATGAAGATTAAACAATGATTCAGACCAACAAAACTGAGGCATCAGCCTAGATACATAACCTTTTAAATGTGGTCAAATGCAGCGTAGCCGTTACATTAAACACAATAATGCAGCAGCGGCACAAGCTCCTTGTAACTATGCCTCCAGTTTCCTAGCTAACCAAGTTGAAGCTACCTAGAAACATGACACAAGTTCAAAAGGTCACAAAGCATTGTATGCTCCAGAGTAGTTTCAGATATTTCCATTGTCAGCAATTGCAGCATACATAGGCTATCCTGTTTTAGCTTTAAACCTCTTATAATTGATAAAACCCCACAGAAAGGGAAATAACCCTCACCAGTGTAAATACATAAACACTGAAAAAGCACCTGCACAAACACAAACCAAATGCCCTTCAAAGAAAGGAAAAGGAGAGTGAAAGCCATATTTATTTCTTCCTGAAGGGGGCCAGTACAATGTAACTTTGTTATACAATGTAGCAGCAAGAAAGACTGGGCTAACATTAGTCTGCTTGAGTTTTGTTGTTTGGTATGTAACTAAAATATTGTTTATTCTTCCGTTAGCTTTTTTCACTTTTGTGGTCTTTGGTCTAAAGAGGCAGGGGTAAGAAGCATGTTTTAGGTCGTATTCAATTATGTTATAACCTGTAGAGAATCAGGAAACATTAAAATGATATTTGATATTTTGGCTACGTTTGAGTCTTTCACAGATAGGTAAAATGACTGGCTTCATAAGAATCTATCTCTGTATGTATTGTCACATTTAGCCACAGACATTCAATGGGCGAAACCCTTTGATAGATCAGCTCCCTTTTATAGCGAGTCAGTATTGATAGTAGGTACATAGCAAGACACCCAAGGCTTTAAACATTCAATCCAAGGTGTAATGACAGGTATATGTGAAAAAGTGCTCTCACCAAGCATCTGGGATAGCAGTGAAAACATGACACCGGACTTTTGGAAAACATGGAACACAGTATCACTTGGAATACTTCTGCAATTTTGTTTACCAAGTTCAACAAATATTGGAGTGATATTGTTTGTATTGTGTGATGAACAGTCACAAATCATTATCCGAGTTGAAGTGCTTCCCTGTCAGAGATACTTGCTACATGCTATATAGTATGTTAAAAGCATCTTTACAATCTTTAGAGTTAATGAAGAGTACTATTGACTTTGTAGTCCATTCTGGTCATCCCAACTAAATCATTTAGCCGGTGGTTCTTAGTCCTAGAGGCTGTGAATGCTATATTATTGAATAGGCGACCGTGTACAGAATTTCTGCTTAATGATGATGCCAAAGTCAAGAAATGTGAGGATCTTTGGTTGCATATTGCTAGTAGTGTGAAAAAAGTACACTGTACTGCAGTCTTAGAATTTTACAGGAAAACATGACTGTAGCAGTGGACATAGTAAAAACATTAGTCTGAAAACACCCTTGTCTACCAAGTGTTCAGTATAAATGGTGTTTTTTATGACCTGTCACCTTGGTGTGGGTCTCCCTTCCATTTTTTCTGCTGCCTCATGTGTTTTTGATGGTGTTAGATGCTTTGAGTACTGTGCCACTGCTGTCCAGTGCCACAGTGCAAGTGCTCCCTATTGTAAATTAATGTATGAATTAGTGATTCCATGATTGACTGGTTTGGTTTACTTTTCAGAACCTAGTAGAGTGCACTGAGTGTGCCCAGGGCTTGTAAACCAAATGCTGCTAGTGGGCTAGCAACACTGGCTGTGCCACCCACAGAAGCAGCCTGTAAAAGTGTATCTAAGGACTGCCATATGTGTGCCTGTGTGCAGTCTGGTACTGTCATGCTGACTGGGCAGGTGCACCCACTTGCCAGTCCCTAAACCTTCCCTTTTCCTCATATCAGACACCCCTATGATAGGCCCATGGTCAGGGTGCATTGTAGGTATAAGGTAGGACATGCCCTGGTGTGTGTGGCATGTCCTAATAGTGAATTACAGCCATTTTCGTTTTTCACTATTGGAAGGCTACTTGTTCTCCATAGGCCAAAATGCGCAGTTAGATTATTATATTTTATAATCCTAATTAGCTCAGGGAACATGGTAGAGTTTAGTATGCCTGACCTCAAAATGATAAAATACATATTTTATAAGTATGGGCGCAAAATCCGTTCCGCTACCGGAATTTGCGATTTTTCTGTGAATCTCGGGAAATTGACGAAAAATTCACAAATTTGCTCGCGGGCCGATTTTTGCACATGCCCGAGTTGAAGCTCAAATAATCAGCCCAAACAACTAGTGAGCACAGTCTAGGCTAGGCAGGTGTGCTTCCTCCATATATCTACCGCCTACAATCAGATGTAATCCTTGATGGAGGTTTTTGCATCCACGAGTTTCTCGAGCACAATCCCCGTGTACTTCCTTTGATCAGGAGGCTGCTTTCTTCTCATCTGCTGCTCTGATCGGTCGCTGACCCTTTATAAACAAGAGGCAAGTAAACTCGCATAGAAGCCCCGTTCGTTTGGCCCCACCACACACACACACACTAGGGTATGCAACATCTTCCCGCCCTTTCCTCACTACGATGTACAGCTCACTCGAGGGACCTTGGCGCCTTTCGGCGTGTTGGCAAAGTTACAGACACACGTGTCACATTATTTGTGCAAATGGCAAAAAAATCCGTGAGTTCGCGGGAAAATCCGCATACTCGCTAGTTTTTTGGGAATTTGGCGCAAATTCGAGGACCTTGAATCCGCAAAATTCGCCCATACTTAATATTTTAGTGAACTTGGTTTTAACATTCTGTATTTGAAAATACCACTTTCAGAAAGTAGGCATTTTCTTATCTAACAATCCAAGCCTCCCTCTGCTAGGTTGTATATTCCTTGTCTGGAGTTTGAGTGACAGGGCTGGGGGATTCCAAGAGACAGGATGTCAGCCCAGTGGTGAATAGAGAGATCTGCATCTAAATGGGTGGGAGGAGTTGCACCTGGGACCTGAATATGGCTGTGCCTTCCCTCAACAACGCTTGCTCCATCTCCTGTGGTGTGTCTGATGTCTCTGCCCTGCACTGTGAAAGGAGAGAAGGAATCATGTCAACAAAGTGCTCCAGGGCTGTGCCTTTCCTCCACAATGCTGGCTCCACCTCCTGTGGGGCGTCTGATGGTCCTGCCCTGCACTATGAAAGGAAAGAATGAGTCATGTAAACAGAGTGTTCCAGAACTGGTTTGGACTGGGCAAAGGCCCCTCTGCCCTCAGAGGACAAAGGATTTTGGGGTTTAAGTATTGGGACCCTGATCACAAAAATATAGATCACTTTTGGACAACAAGAAGAAACCTTTGCTGAGGAGAGGAACCTGAAGAAACTGAGGAGAGACTATCCCTAAGCTGAAGTGCTGCTTGGGAGATTGGCCTGCAGTGGTTGCCTGACTGCCAAAGAAAGGAGAAAGGACTTTATGTGCACTTTATTCAACTCGTGAACGATCTCCAAGGGCTTGAGAAAAGATCTTGCCTCCTGCTGAAGTCTCAGGGGCAACAGACTTCAACCCCCAGCTCCCCAGAGTTCTTTGGAAGTGCCTGCTGCTGTTTTGGGCCTTCTGAGGGACTGCTTGTCGCAAGGATCTGGAAGCGCGTCTCAAGAGGAAGAAGCGTGTCGCCGTCGCTGCTGCTGCCGTCGCATCGTGGATATCGCCGCTGTAGCTGTCATGTTGCACCGCATCGAGAGAAGCATCTCGCAACGAAGATGAAGCATGTCGCCGTCGCTGCTGCTGCCGTCGCATCGTGGATGTCGCAGCTGTAGCTGTCGTACTGCACTTGATCGAGAGAAGCGTCTCGCAATGAAGAGGAAGCGCGTCGCTGTCGCAGCTGCTGCCGTCGCATCGTGGATGTCGCCGCTGTAGCTGTCGTATTGCAACGCATCAAGAAGGCATCTCGCATCCACAGAGAAGCATGCACCCGTTGGAGGTGCTGTCGTCGCATCATGGAATAAGGGTGTTGCATCGAAGGGAAGCGTCTCGCAAGGTCAGAGAAGAGTGTTGCCGCCAAAGCCGCTGTCGTCGCATCATGGAACAAGAGTGCTGCCGCTGCAGCTGACGCATCGATTTGAGACTTCTCGCATCATCGGAGAAGCATGTTGCATCAGGAAGAACTTGAATGTCTTTATTTCTTTGCACCGGATTTTGCCGCTTTTCCATCTTTTCAACACTTTTGTTGCCTTGGGTGTTGCATCTTAAGGTACATTGACTCAAAGTGTTGCATTTTAAGAACTAAAGTGAATTAGGCTAAAACTACCATATAGTACAGTATTGTGGATTTTTGTTGTTTGTGATCTTGTGATAAATCTATATAAAGAATAGTTATTTTTGATATAAAACCTTTGTGGTGTCCATCTGTAGTGTTGTCACTTGATTACTGTATGTGTTCACAAATGCTTTACACACTGCCTCTGAGATAAGCCTGTCTGCTCGTGCCAAGCTACCAAGGGGGTGAGCAGGGGTTATTTTAGGAGTGTACCCTCTTACCCTGTCTAGAGTTAAGGGTCCCTTTTTGTCACAAGTACCTACCTGTGCCAACTAGAGACCCCCAAATCTAACATTGGTGGTCAGTGGTGGGTATTCTGGACTTGCATTTGTGACTCATGTACAGTGATTGGTGAACACTACTAGTGAGTGCAGACCAAAACGCAACCACATACTTTTTGGTAGATTTCTTTTTCGAAATGTTCTATTTTTGAGAGATGCCAAATTCAACCGTCATGGAGAGAGCAGAATCCATAGCCTCTGTTGATTGTGATTGGTAAGAGGCGAAACTAGAAAGCTACAAAGTAAAACAGCTGAAGTACATCTGCAAGAAATTCAATGTTTCCATTATTGGGCTCACCCGGAAGGAAGAGTTTCTATAAGCACTGAGGGCCTAGGTAGAAGCAAGGAATACCCCTGAGAATGAGGAAGGGGGTGAGATTGCAGATGTGCAGCTGGAAGGACCATTGTGTCCAGGAGGAAGGAGAGCACCGTTCCCCGCAGGTAGCAGTGTTTCTGCCAAGAGTCTGTCTCCAGAGTAGCTGGAGGACAGAGAGAGATGTAGGAGGCATGAGATGGAGCTGACAAAGCTCAAGATAAATGGGCAGTTAGAATTAGAAGTACAAACCAGGAAGTTAGCCCTGGAAGAAAAGAAATTTCAGTTTGAACATGAAAAGGTTTTGAGGGTGTTGGAATTGAAGGCCAAGAGCTTGGAGATTACTCCCTCTGGTGGCAGCACACACCGTCAGTGCCTGTGGAAACTAGAGTGTATATTCCTAAGGATGTGGTAAAATAATTGTATAAGAATGATGATATTGGGCAGTAGTTCAGAGCCTATGAGGTAGCCATGTCTTCCTATCCAGTCCTTAAGTGAGATTGGCTTGTGGGGGCGGTTCCTTAGTGAGGGATGGGACACACTGTTAGCCTTGCCTTGCATTAATGACTAGGTATGGTTTGACCCCTGAACTCTATAGGTAGAGGTTCAGGATTTGCAAGAAGATAGGGCAGCAAAGTTAATGATTTTCAAGGTCTCTTTGATTTGATTGCAAGGGAGCACTTGTCCAGTAATTGCTTTCCAGAGCTGCGCCAGCACCTGATTGATAGCAGGCTGACTAACCCTAGGAAGCTTGCTGAGTTGGTGGACCGCTAGGTGAGCACCCGGGTCCACAAGGGTCACATGGGAGACTCAGCCAAAGGTGGGCAGGGTCCCCAGCAGAAGAGTGGGGGGGACAAGGGTAAGCAAAACGAGTTCCAGAAAGGGCCCCAAAGTAATTCCCAAGGGAACCAAGGGAAAGGTTTCCAGCCTCCTCTTGAGAGAAAGCAAGGGGCCCGACAGATAATCCTGTTCACCAGGGCCCCCTGAAGTGTTACAAATGTGGGGGCCTGGGTCATAAGGCAAATGACCCCAGGTGCCGCCTATTTGGAAAAGCAGCAACCACTGGTGCTCCGCCCCGGCAGATGGCAAGTAAGCATGGGCGTAAAATCCGTTCCGCTCGCGGATTTTGCGGATTTTCAGTAAATTCGCAATCCGCGAACTCTCGCGAACTTGCCAAAAATTCGTAAAATCCGTGCGAAGCGGATTTTTTGCTTGGTCGCACTTGCCAACTAGAATACTATACAATTTCGCGGGAGTAAATACTTGCGAACACGTAGATGGGGCGGGCAGCGACAATCTCGCAATTGCGAGATTGCAAAATTTGCAATTTCGCACAAGAAATCCACCAGCAGGCAGCATTAACCTTGAAAATTATGATTTTTATCAGAATAACTCCTCAGGTTGACATTTGCCTGCACTTTTTCTTTGCAAGGAGTCCATTTTGGGGGGTGGGGGTGGGAGGAAGGAAGTGCCCCACAGTCTCCAACTTCCTGTTCCTGTCCACCAGGCTCCTCCCAGTGCTTTCTTCATGTGCTGGTCACTTTGATTTGGATCTTGACCTGGAAGGATTACTTTTGTGGATGCTGCTGGATATTTGGATTTTTGCAAAACTGAAAGCACTCAGCAGGTGCAAAAGTTCAATCTTATCATTAGTAACCATACCTGTAGTGCTTCCTGAGGGGCCCCTTCAGAGTTCATTTGCCTACTTGCAACTATTCTATGACCCTGCTCTGACCCTCACAGCAGGCTCAGAGAATAGCTACAAGTATACAACAAAGGTCCTGTTAAAAAAATTACACTGCAACAGAAAGCAATTACAGACAAAACTGAAAGCACTCAGCAGGTGCAAAAGTTCAATCTTATCATTAGTAACCATTCCCTGTAGTGCTTCCTGAGGGGCCCCTTCAGAGTTCAGCAAATTACAGATAAGGAAGCAGGTGCCAGCCAGACTGGAAGTTTAAATTCAGTGACACATTAATCAACCCCAAATTAATTCATGTCAGTTGAAGCAGGGCAGGTGTGCTTGCTTTTTTTCACCCCCATAATCTACAGTGATAAACCAACCAGAGGGTGGCAGTGATGTACCAGAGGGTGGCATGGGTGTACCAGAGGGTGGCAGTGGTGAAACAGAGGGTGCTGTAAACCTGTGATGATGAACCAGATGTAGAAACAACATAGTCGCGGCCGTTGCGAGCCGACAAGTAAGTTCGTAATTGCGAACTGATACAGAACCCTCGCGAACTGGCAGAAATCCTTGCGAACACAAAAAAAAAAATTCGCGAGAGTTCGCGGATTTTGCGGATTGCGAATCCGTAAATACGCAAGATCGCGGATTGCCAATTCGGAAAATCCGCCCATGCTTAATGGCAAGTGTAGTCTTGGAAGAGGAGATTGGTGTCCAAGGTGGGTGGGGTCCCGTAGAGATGTCCCTTGTCTCATTAGGAGACTGTGAGGTGGTCCCATGGACCCAACTGCCCAACAACACTAAGAAATATGGGCAGTGGGTGACCATCAATGGCCACAAGCTAGAGGCTCTTAGAGATACAGGAGCCAGTGTGACAGCTGTCAAGTGTCACGTGGTGTCTCAAGAGCAGATTGTCCCTCATGCATTTTGCCGAGTTGTTGCCCTTGACAACACAGAGAGCCACTGTCCAATGGCTCAGGTTCCCCTTGAGTGGAGGGGTCTCTGGTACTCTTCAGGTAGCTGTGAGGCCCGCCATGCCTGTTGACTGTTTGTTGAGGAAAGACTTGGAGATCTCACCTTGGGGAAAGGTGGAGCGGAGTACTCACTTGGAGATGGTGGGTCTGCCTGACTGGGCATGTGTGACCACCCAGTCAATGGTAGCCCGTAGGGGTGCTCAAGAGGACCTGGAGCCTTAGAGGGAGGCCCAGGAACCTGCCTTAGAGAGAAGAGGCAGGGGCTGCTGGAAACCGGCCTGAAGTTCCCACAGCCCAGGAGGAGGTAGACCCTGAGGAGGAAGTCCTGGAGCCTACTGGGGAACAGGTAGCTGAACTGGGGACCTGCCTGAGCTGACCCATTGGCAGCAGGAAGGAGACCCCTCCAGGGAAGAATTCTGCCAGGAGCAGAGAGAATGCCCTTCTCTTGAGGGTCTGCGGCAACAGGCTGCAAGCCAGGCAGCAGGTGATCAGTCTGGGTCACATTGGATCTACTGGGAGAACGGTCTCCTGAATAGTGAGCCTAAGGTTGTTGAGCCTGGGTCAGACCGTGTGGCTCAATGGTTAGAGCGGCAGACCCTGATGCAGAGGTCTAGCCCGGGACCAGGGTTCAATTCCCCGCCTCGGCGGGTCTTGGGCTCAAAATTCTACGGACCTGATAATTCTCGCCTCGGTGCCTATTCCAATCATGGAGTCCCACTCTGCAACTCTGGGCAATAGCTTGCTTAATCTCCACAAGGGCCCCCACAACGCTAAGGATGCCTGACCTCCACCTTGGGGGTGCCCAGGACAAGACACCTCACAGGGAAAGCCATGATGGGTTCCACAACGGGTTTCGTGCATGCGCCTTGAGACCCTTGCAGGTGAGTAGTGCGCTATACAAGTATCAATTTTAATTTTACCGTGTGCTGGTGGTCCCCCAGAGCTTCAGAGCCTTCCTACTGGGGCTGGCTCATGATGTGCCATTGGCAGGACATTTGGGGCAGGACAAGACCTTTGAGAGGCTTGTCACCCACCCACTTTCATTGGCCCCAAGTGCGCAAGAATTCAGACACCCATTGCAGGACATGTCAGACTTGCCAGGCGAGTGGAAAGAGTGGGAGGAAGCAGAAGGCTCCTCTCCAGCCATTCCCTGTGGTGAGCACCCCCTTTGAGCGGGTGAGTATTGACATTGTGGGGCCACTGGACCCCAAGACAGCCATGGGCAACAGGTTCATCCTGGTCTTGGTGGACCATGCTACCCGGAAGCCATACCTCTGAGGACAGTAACGGCCCCCGTGGTGGGACGAGCACTGTTGGGAATTTTCTCATGAGTAGGATTCCCTCGCGAGGTAGTGTCTGACAGGGAAACAAACTTCATCTCTAAGTATATGAAGTCCCTGTGGCAGGAGTGTGGGGTAACTTACAAGTGTACCACTCCTTACCACCCCTAAAGAAATGGGTTGGTTGAAAGGTTTAACCGAACCCTGAAAGGCATGATTATTAGTCTTGAGGAACCCATGAGGCGTAAGTGGGACGCCTTCTCTTTGCATACCATGAGGTGCCACAGAAATCTCTAGAGTTCAGTCGCTTTGAGCTTCTCTATGGACACCCAGTCAGAGGACCTCTGAGTCTGGTCAAGGAAAGCTGGGAGCAATCTCCCAGGAAATCTCCCCAGGATGTATATAGCTACATGCTGGCCTTCAGGAACCGGACTAGGCGTTTCAGGCAACTCACTGAGGCGAATCTGGAAGCCAGCCAAGAGGAGATGAAGCAGTGGTAGGACCAGAATGCCACTCTGGTAGAGCTTCAGCCTGGTCAGAAAGTGTGGGTCATAGTCCCAGTGGAGCCCTGCGCACTCCAGGATAAGTGGGCTGCACCATTTGAGGTTGTGGAGCACAAAAGTCCTGTTACCTAAGAGGTGGAGTTGCGGTCTCCAAGGAACCCCTTGCGGGTCCTGCATGTCAACCGCCTTAAGCCCCACTTGGAGAGGTCCAAAGTGGGCATGCTTTTTGCAACAGATGCGGGAATGGAGGAGGAGACTGAGCCTCTTCCTGACCTCCTGTGTGCAACAGAGCAAGATGGGTCAGTGGATGGTGTAAACCTCTCTTCCACCCTGACTCCTGAGCAACAGAATGACTGCCGTCAGTTGCTGGGACAGTTTTCTGATTTGTTCTCCCTGGTTCCTGGTGCATCCATGATGTGGACACAGGAGACAGCTTACCTGTAAAGCACAAATCTTACAGGGTGACTGACAGGGTGAGAGCTTGCATCAAAGAGGAGGTCTCAAAGATGCTTACGTTTATTTATTTATTTATAAAGTGCCAGAATCGACTCCTGAAGGGGTATCTCAGCGATTTTGGACAGGCATCAAGTGAAAAATTGTCTGCTAGGAATCAAAAGCAAAAAAGAAAGGTCTTGAGCTGTTTCCTAAAATGAAGATAATCCGTACATTGTCTCAATTGCAAAGGAAGCTTATTCCAATGGTAGGGGCCCAAATATGATAGGGCCTTCCCACCCTGTCTGGCTCTTTTGATTCCAGTTACCTCTAGTAGGGACTTAGATCCTGAGCCGAGGGACCTCCGAGGGGTGTACAAATGAATTTATCAGCAAGATAGGCATGGCCAGATTTAGGCAGGGCCTTGATTTGATTTGATTTATATTCTTGTATAGCACATTGAATCACCCCCGAGGGGGTATCTCAGCGCTGGGAAACGTAGCAGGAGCAGAGGCCTGGAAGGTTAGAACAGGGCGGTTTTTAGGATTCTACTGAACTTTTGGTGGTCCTGGCACTGTCTTAAACCAAGAGGGGGTTGGTTTCAGATGAGTGGGGCTTGGTAAGAGAAGGACTTGCCTCCGGTTCTAGCCTTTTTTATCCTTGGGATTTGGAGGAGAGATTGGGAGCTGGAGCGCAGCGTCCGGGGCGGGGTGTAGTAGTGGAGTCTCTCTGCTAGATAGGGTGGTCTGTTACCCCCGATTGCTTTGTATGTGAGGCAGCAGATCCTAAATTTTACACGTTGTCGTATGGGCAGCCAGTGTAGTTAATGGAGGAGGGGAGAGGAGGCTGATCTGGGGGGGGGGGCATTCAGGACCACGCGGGCGGCATTGTTCTGTATCATTTGCAGTCGGTTTAGTGAGGACTCATTTGCTGCGATAAGAAGTTAGGGGTGGGCGGAATTTGCGTAATCGCGTTAAGCAAATCTCCGCAAAACGTTAAAAAAACTCTGCGAACATGCAGAAATTCCGCAAACACGCAGAATTGCTTGTTTGCAATGCTTTTTTACTGTTCGCAATCCCTGTTTGCGTGCTCGGGGGGAAATATCTCGCAAACACGCATTTGAGAATGCGAACAAGCAAAACATTTCGCGAAGTCGCGGAACGCAGAATTTTGGGCAATTTTGCGTTCTCTGCGGAACGCGAAATTACCCAAATTCCACAAATTCCGCGAACGAAACGGAATTTACCGCCCAGGCCTAATTGTAATAGTCCAGTTTACTTAGTACCAGGGTTTGGGTTAGGGTCTTTCTGATTGAGTCGGGGGGATAAGAAAAGCTTTCCTTAGTAGGCCTAGGATGTGGAAGCATGAGCCCACTGTGTGTGTAATGTGTTTCTTCATGTTTAGGGACTGTTTGAAGTGCACACCGAGGTTTTTGACTGTAGTTGCCGGGATAGGGGGCTTGCCTAGTTCTGGGGGCCACCATGAAGGTGACCAGAAAGCCTTAAATATTGTACAGCAGACTTTAAACTGCACTCACTCCTGTATGGGGAGCCAGTGGAGCTGGTAAAAGAAAGGCCGGGAAGCAGTCCTAGGGGGGGCATTAAGAATCAGGCGAGCCGCCGTGTTCTGAACAACCTGCAGTGTATCTAGAGCGGCCTCATTTGCAGAGACCAACAAACCATTACAATAATCCAGGCGACTTAAAATAGGTGCCTGGGTCAATGTTTTCCGGGTCGAGTCTGGAAGCAAGGGAAGGATGCGACGCAGCAGACCCAGCACATGAAAGCAGGAGCCGGCTGTCTGTGAGGCGTTCACCTTCATAGTAAAGAGCCTGTTCTAGGCGAACACCTAGGTTTTTAACACAAGATTTCGGAGCAGGAGGAGTGCCCAAATCAGTTGGCCACCAGTTAGGGGTCCATAATAATTGGGCTTCGCCGAAGGGCATGATCTCCGTCTTTCCCACGTTGCACTTCAGAAAATTACTCCTCATTAATTGCGAAATCCTTCTCATTCCCGAAGAAAAGGTGGCCTGTACTGCTGGAGTAAAATTTGCAAAAGGAAAGAGCAGCTGAGTATCATCAGCATAGGAGATGGGGTTAAACCCACAACTCCTTAACAGATTGGCCAAGGGGGCCACATAGATATTAAACAAGGTCGGGCTCAGACAGGAGCCCTGTGGCACTACCTTGGTCAATTCTGTTGGTACAGAACGATAAGGACCGAGATTGATCACCTGCGACTGGGAGGATAGAAAACTCGTCAGCCACTGAAGAGCCACATCTCTAAGTCCAGTCTCCTCCAGTCTCCTGAGCAATACCTGATGGGAGATCGTGTCGAACGTGGCGGGTAAGTCCAACAGCACCAGAATCGTGGAGTGACCTCTATGTAGGGCTATCCTGATGTTATCGGTGACCACTAGTAGGGCAGATTCTGTGCTGTATTTAGGCCGAAAACCTGATTGGGAGGGGTCAAGACTACCCATATGTTCGACATGCTTGCAGAGATGGATATTTATATATTTCTCCAGTATCGTGCTCAGGAAAGGAAGGAGAGAAATAGGACGGAGATTGGAGAGCTCAGTCAATGGAGCCTTGGTGTTTTTGCGAATAGGCATAACCTGTGCTGCTTTCCATTCCAAAGGAACTCGGCCCTCGTTCAGGGAAAGATTGAGAAGGTGGACAATGGAGGGTGACAGATGACAAGCAAGGGAAGCCGTAATCTTCGCCGGAATGCTATCTAGAGGTGACCCTGATTTTACAGTACGTATCAGTGACTCTACCTCTACCTGTGTGGCCGGAGGAAAACTTCTCAGCAATTGGGTGGCTGTTTGCGCAAGCAGATCGGGAGGTGTGATGGTTACAGAATGCCTTTCTGACACATCTATTTTGTCGTAAATAAGCTCTATTTTTTGTCTTAGGGGTGATTGAGTCTTCTCACTGTCCTTGGGCCAGCCCAGTGGTCTTGGTCCCAAAGGCTGCCGCACCGGGTGCCATACCAGAACTCCGGTTCTGTGTGGACTACAGTGGGCTCAATTCAGTAACGAGGACTGACACGCACCCCATCCCCAGAACTGATGAGCTCATTGATCGGCTATGGGCTGCACGGTACCTCAGCACGTTTGACCTAACGTCTGGGTACTGGCAGATCGCCTTGACCGATGGGGCAAAGGAGAGGTCAGTATTCTCCACACCAAATGAGCACTATCAGTTTCGGGTTATGCCCTTTGGAATGAAGAATGCCCCTGCCCCCTTTCAGAGGTTGGTCAACCAGGTGTTGACTGGACTGGATGAGTTCAGTGCCGCCTACCTGGATGACAACGCAGTGTTCAGTGCCAGTTGGGAAGAACATCTGCGCCACCTCTGGGAAGTGTTGTTGGCACTGCGGAAGTCAGGCCTCACGATCAAGGTGAGTAAGTGCCAGATCGGGCAGGGTTCCGTGGTGTACTTGGGACACCAGGTGGTGAGCAGCCAGGCGGCGCCCTTACAGCCCAAGATTGAAACCATTCTGGCTTGGGAGCCCCCCAAAACTCAGACAGAGGTGACAGCCTTTTTAAGACTCTCTGGGTATTACAGAAGGTTTGTCAAGGGGTATGGCAACATTGTTGCACCCTTGACAGAGCTGACTTCCAGGAAGCAGCCCAAGAAAGTGATTTGGACTGACTGCTGTCAGAAAGCTTTTGAGGCCCTGAAAGCTGCCATGTGCACGGCACCCGTGCTCCTGGCACCCAAATTCTCCAGAGACTTTATCGTTCAGACAGAAGCTTCAGAACATGGTGTGCAGGTAAGCATGGGCGGATTTTGCGGATCCACGATTCACGAATTTGCGGATTCACGGATCGTGGATCCGCAAAATCCGCGGATTATGCGGATCGGCGGATTTGGGGGCGGGGCTTCCTCGAGTGTGTGGGCGGGGCCAAACGGACGGGGCTTCCATGCGAGCGCGCATGCCGCTTGTGTGTATAAAAGGTCAGAGACCGATCAGAGCAGCAGATTAAGAGACAGAAGCTTGGGCGGGGCCAAACGGACGGGGCTTCCATGCGAGCGCACATGGCGCTTGTGTGTATAAAAGGTCAGAGACCGATCAGAGCATCAGATTAAGAGACAGACTCGTGCTCGACACACCTGCCCAGCCTCCACAACGCTCACGATTATTTTTGGGCTGATGAAGGAGTCACTGAATTTAAGCTTCAACTAGGGCACATGCGTTATTGATATCTGCAAGTGTTTCCTGTTGAGGTTTATTTTTTGTGCCAGGACCGTCGTGCCAGAATGAACCCTGCCCTTCATATTTATTCAAGAACACGGTTTTTCCCCATGTAAATAATTTACGATGGCGCCGGCAAGCTGCCAGCGCCATCCTGCAAAAGTTACTTACTTAGCTTCAACAGGAAGCTCCAACTGATAAAATAAAGCAGGCGCTCGAGCCCCTGCTTTATCTTATCTGTTAGAGCTTCCTGTTGAAGCTAATTAAGTAACCATTTGAGGATGGCGCTGGCAGCTTGCCGGCGCCATCGTAAATTAGGCATTGGCTTGAACTTTTGACCGCAAAATCCGCTCCGATCGCGGATTGCGGATTTTCGGTGAATTCGCGAGAGTTCGCGGACCGCGGATTCACCGAAAATCCGCAAAATCCGCGATCGGAGCGGATTTTGCGCTCATGCTTATGTGCGGGTTGTTTTGTCACAGATGAATGAGGAGGGCCTAGATAAACCTGTAGCCTTCATCAGTAGGAAGTTACTTCCACGGTAACAGAGATGGAGTGGCTTTCTTCTTTCTGTACCCGATTGGCCCCCCGCTCCCGCCTCCCAGCTGCTCCGCCCTTCCACTTCGCCTCATATGGAGCCCACGCGGACGCGCAGCGTTCACGCGCAGCGGGCGCGCCGATTGTTCACTGAAGGCACACCAAAGGCAAGCCCGTCTGCGCCCATCCGCGCCTGGACCACGCCCAGCGCAAGGACCCCTGGCCCCCGAGGAGGCCAGCCCACGTGACGGACCTACGACGCCACCACCCTCAACGCACTCAACTCCGGCCGGATCCCCGTCTGCTACCAAGCCACCCCGAAACGCACCCACAGACCCCTCACCTGCCAAGCCTGCAAGTTCACCTGCATCCGGACCTGCACTGCACCCAACAAGCCGCGAACCAGCAGCAACCACCTCAAGTGCATCCTGCTCAACACCCGCTCCGTCCACAGACACGCCGTCGAACTCTGGAACCTGCTCGACACAACATCCCCAGATGTTGCCTTCCTTACAGAAACCTGGATGAATGCCTCCTCAGCACCTGACATCGCCATAGCCATCCCGGACGGATACAAGATCACCCCGAAGGACCGCATCAACCAGACTGGAGGAGGCATCGCCATCGTACACAAGAACACCATCCACATCACGACCAACCCCGACGAAACCTTCACCGCCGCCGAACACCTCCACTTCCAGATACACACCGATCCCAAGACCACCCTCAGAGGCACCCTCATCTACAGACCCCCGGGACCACGCACACAATTCAGCGAAGACATCGCAGACTTCATCAGCCCTTACGCCCTCCCCTCCGCTGACTACATCTTCCTAGGGGACCTCAACTTCCACCTGGAGAACAACAAGGACAGCAACACCACCACCCTACTGGACAACCTCACCAACCTCGGACTCAAGCAACTGGTGAACACCCCCACCCACTACGTCGGCCACACGCTTGACCCCGTCTTCACCTCCAGCAAGTACATCTCCTTCAGCCACTCTACCGGACTCCACTGGACTGACCACAGCTGCATCCACTTCAGCTTCAGAAGAACAACGACCCACCACCACCCGCAACAGATTCCTCGCAGGAGCTGGAGCAAGATCACCACCGAGCAGCTCACCACCTCCCTCCGCCAGAACCCTCCCGCCAGCACAACGGACCCCAACGAAGCAGCCAGCAACCTCACACAGTGGCTCACCAACTGCGCAAATGATCTCGCACCACTGAAGAACCCTCCCAGCAGACACGGCAGCAAGAAAGCCTCCTGGTTCACCGACGAACTCAAGAAATCCAAGAACTGCCGCACCCTCGAGAAAGCCTGGCGCCACGACCAGACCACAGACAACATGACTGCCCTCAAGCACGCCACCAGCAAACACCACCAGCTGATCCGCACCACCAAGAAGACAGCATTCACAGAACGACTGGACAACAACGCCCACAACAGCAAGGAACTCTACAGCATCATCAAAGAATTCTCCAACCCCAGCGCCGGAAACAACGACATCACCCCCTCGCAAGACCTCTGCGACTCACTCGCCTCATTCTTCCACCGCAAAATCGCCGATATACACAACAGCTTCGGCGCACCTACCAGGCACCCTACCACCGAACCAGCGCCCTCCACCACCACCCTCTTCGCCTGGACCCCGGTCAGCACCGAAGACACCACCCGCACGATGAACACCATCCACTCCGGATGACCAACCGACCCCTGCCCCCACCACGTCTTCAACAAGGCCGACTCCACCATCGCACCCCAACTCGGGACATCATCAACACCTCCTTCAACACCGCCACCTTCCCGGAGATCTGGAAGCAGGCTGAGCTCAGCGCCCTCCTGAAGAAACCAACAGCAGACCCCACCGACCTCAAGAACTACCGCCCCATCTCACTCCTCCCTTTTTCTGCCAAAGTCATCGAGAAGACCGTCAACAGACAGCGTGCCGCCTTCCTCGAAACAAACGGATCCCTCGACCCCTCGCAGTCCGGGTTCCGAGCCAACTAGAGCACCGAGACCGCCCTCATCGCAGCCACTGACGACATCAGATCCCTGCTAGACAACGGGGAAACAGCGGCCCTCATCCTCCAGGACCTCTCCGCAGCGTTCAACACAGTCTGCCACCGCACCCTAGTGCAGCACCTCAGCAACATCGGAGTCCAAGAGAAGGCCCTGGAGTGGATCATCTCGTTCCTCGACGGAAGAACCCAGAGAGTCCGCCTCCCCCCGTTCAGATCCCAAGCCACCGAAGTCATCTGCGGCGTACCACAAGGATCATCACTCAGCCCAACCCTCTTCAACGTCTACATGAGCCCTCTCGCAGCCATCGCTCGCAAACACAACCTCAACATCATCTACGCCGACGACACCCAGCTGATCCTCTCCCTCACCAACGACCCCGCCACCGCCAGAACCAGCCTGCTCGAAGGGATGAAAGACGTCGCCGAATGGATGACGAACAGCCGCCTGAAACTGAACTCAGACAAGACGGAAGTCCTCATCCTAGGATCATCGCCCTCCGCCTGGGACGACTCCTGGTGGCCCCCGGCCCTGGGCACCACTCCCAAGCCAACGGACCACGCACGCAACCTGAGCTTCATCCTGGACTCCTCCCTCTCGATGACCAGACAAGTCAACGCCGTCTCATCATCGTGCTTCAACACCCTGCGCATGCTCCGTAAGATCTTCCGATGGATCCCCACCGAAACCAGGAAGACGGTCACCCAGGCACCCAGGCACTCGTCACCAGCCGACTGGACTACGGAAACACCCTCTACGCCGGAACCACAGCCAAACGTTAGAACAGACTCCAGCGCATCCGGAATGCCTCAGCACGACTCGTCTTGGACGTCCCCCGACACAGCCACATCTCCAGCCACCTGAGAGACCTGCACTGGCTGCCCATCAGCAAGAGGATCACGTTCAGGCTCCTCACCCACGTACACAAGGCCCTCCACGACCTGGGCCCCAAGCTCCTCAACAACCGCCTGACCTTCTACACGCCCACCCGCCAGCTACGATCGTCCAGCCTCGCCCTCGCCGCTGTACCACGCATTCACAAAGCCACCGCCGTGGGAAGATCCTTCTCCTAACTGGCAGCCAAGACATGGAACTCCCTCCCCATCTACCTCCAGCTGACCCAGGATCACCTTTCCTTCAGGAAGTTCCTCAAGACCTGGCTCTTCGAGCAGTAGCGGACCCCTTCCCCCAGCGCCTTGAGACCCTACCGGGTGAGTAGCACGCTATACAAATGTCCATGATTGATTGATTGATTGATTGATTGAACGTGAGGCATTTGCTGTGGTCTGGGCACTGGAGAAGCTGAGACCATTCCTGTTTGGGACTCACTTCCGGATTCAGACAGACCACAGGCCCCTCAGATGGTTAATGCAGACGAGAGGTGAGAATCCAAAACTGTTGAGGTGGTCCATTTCCCTACAGGGGATGGATTTACGGTGGAACACCGCCCTGGTACAGAACACGCCAACGCTGATGGTCTGTCCAGATTTTTCCGCCTTAGTGATGAGAACTCCCAGAAGGTAGGGTAGTTCTCCCCACAATTCAGCTGGAGGGGACACGTGTTAGACCTGGCATCTTGGCGAGGGTCTCCCTTCCATTTTTGCTGCTGCCTCATGTGTTTTTGCTGGTGTTAGATGCTTTGGGCACTGTACCACTGCTGTAGAGTGCCACAGTGCAAGTGCTCCCTATTGTAAATTAATGTATGAATTAGTGATTCCATGATTGGCTGGTTTGGTTTACTTGTCAGACCCTAGTAAAGTGCACAGAGTGTGCCCAGGGCTTGTAAACCAAATGCTGCTAGTGGGCTTGCAGCACTGGTTGTGCCACCCACAGAAGTAGCCTGTAAAAGTGTATCTAAGGCCTGCCATTGTAGAGCCTGTGTGCAGTCTGATACTGTCATGCTCACTGGGTAACTGCACTCACTTGCCAGTCCCTAAACATTCCCTTTTCTTCATATCAGACACCCCTATGGTAGGCCCAAGGGCAGGGTGCATTGTAAGTATAAGGTAGGACATGCCCTGGTGTGTCTGGCATGTCCTAATAGTGACTTACAGCCATTTTCGTTTTCCACTATTGCAAGGCTATCTGTTCTCCATAGGCCAGAATGGGCAGTTAGATTATTACATCTTATAATCCTAACTGACTCAGGGAACATGGTGAAAATTCGAGTTTAGTATGCCTGAATGATAAAATGCATCTTTTAGTGAAGTTGGTTTTAACCTTCTGTGTTTGAAAATAACACTTTTAGAAAGTAGGTTTTTTCTTGTCTAACTATCCAAGCCTGCCTCTGCTAGGATGTGTATTCCTTGTCAGGAGTTTGAGTGGTAGGGCTGGGAGATTCCAAGAGACAGGATGAGTCAGCCCAGGGGTGAATAGAGAGATCTGCATCTAAATGGGTGGGAAGAGTTGCACCTGGGACCTGAATAGGGCTGTGTCTTCTCTCTGTAATGCTGGCTCCACCTCCTGATGTGTGTCTGATGTCTCTGCCCTGCACTGTGAAAGGAGAGAAGGAATCATGTCAACACAGTGCCCCAGGGCTGTGCCTTTCCTCCACAATGCTGGTTCCACTTCTTGTGGGGCGTCTGATGTCCCTGCCCTACACTGTGAAAGGAAAGAAGGAGTCATGTAAACAGAGTTCTCCAGAACTGGTTTGGACTGGGCAAAGGACCCTCTGCCCTCAGAGGACAAAGGATTTTGGGGTATAAATATTGGGACCCTGATCCTAAGAAATTAGATAACTTTTGGACAACAAGAAGAAACCATTACTGAGGAGAGGAACCTGAAGAAACTGAGGAGAGACTATCCCTAAGCTGAAGTGCTGCTTGGGAGATTGGCCGGCAGTGGTTGACTGACTGCCAAACAAAGGAGAAAGGACTTTGTGTGCACTTTATTCAACTTGTGAAGGATCTCCAAGGGCTTGAGAAAAGAGCTTGCCTCCTGCTGAAGTCTCAGGGACGGATGTATGACGTTACAACGCATACTTTTACAGCGCATACCTTTACAACGCATTTTTCACAACGCAACATCTATTACAACGCATTCCATTACAACGCATGCCATTACAACAAATTTTTTAAAACTCCCTTTACAACGCATTCCATTACATCGCATACTACCTTTACAACGCATACCATTACAACGCATAACATTACATTGCATGTATGGTAAGTATTGGATAGTGTAGGGGTAAAAATGACTATTCTAACTCCAGGGGGGTGCAACAGTAGGGTAAGTGTTGGATAGTGTAGGGGTAAGAATTACTATTCTATGTCCAGGAGGTGCAACAGTAAGGTAAGTGTTGGATAGTGTAGGGGTAAAAATTACTATTCTAACTCCAGGGGGTGCAACAGTGGGGTAAGTGTTGGATAGTGTAAGGGCACTATGCGTTGTAATGTTATGCATTGTAATGGTATGCGTTATAATGACATGCATTGTAGTGGTATACGTTGTAGTGTCATGCGTTGTAATGGTTCCGTTGTAATGGCATACGATGTAATGGATGTTGCATTGTAAAAGTTTCGTTGTAATGGTAGTGCGTTTTAAAAGTTGCGTTGTAAAGGTTGTTTCCCCTAAGGGACAACAGACTTCAACTCCCAGCTCCCCAGAAATCTTTGGAAGTGCCTGCTGCTGTTTTGGGCCTTCTGAGGGACTGCGTGTTGCAAGGAGCTGGAAGCGCGACTCAGGAGGAAGAAGCGTGTCGCCATTGCTGCTGCTGCTGACGCATCGTGGATGTTGCCGCTGTAGTTGTCGTATTGCACAGCATCAAGAGAAGCGTCTCGCAACGAAGAGGAAGCGTGTCGCCGTCACTGCTGCTGCCGTCGCATCGTGGATGTCGCCGCTGTAGCTGTCGTATTTCACCGCATCAAGAAAAGCGTCTCGCATCCACGGAGAGCGTGCCGCCGTCGGAGCTGCTGTTGTCGCATCACGGAACAAGGGTGTCGCGGCTGCAGTTGTTGCATCGAGCAGAAGCATCTCGCAATGTCGGAGAAGAGTGTCGCCGCCAAAGCCGCTGTTGTCGCATTACAGAACAAGGGTGTCGCCGCTGCAGCTGATGCATCGAGTTAAGACTTCTCGCATCATTGGAGAAGCGTGTCACATCAGGAAGAACTTGAACGTCTTTATTTCTTTGCACCGGATTTTGCCGCATTTCCATCTTTGCAACACTTTCATTGCCCTGCGTGTCGCATCTTAAAGTACATTGACTCAAAGTGTCGCATTTTAAGAACTAAAGAGATTTAAGCTAAAACTACCATTTTAAGTACAGTATTGTGGATTTTTGTCGTTTGTGGTCTTGTGATAAATCTATATAAAGAATCATTATTTTTTATGAAAAACCTGTGTGGTTTCCATCTGTAGTGTTGTCACTTGATTACTGTATGTGTTCACAAATGCTTTACAGACTGCGTCTGAGACAAGCCTGTCTGCTCGTGCCAAGCTACCAACGGGGTGAGCAGGGGTTATTTTAGGAGTGTACCCCCTTACCCTGACTAGAGGCAAGGGTCCCTATTTGTCACAGGTACCTATCTGTGCCAACTAGAGACCCCCAAATCTAACAGTGTTGATGTGAAACATCTCCTAGGGAGTAGGCTGGGCTACACTTTTAGTGACTTTGGCACTGCAACATGGTCCATGTTAGGATGCTTGTCACTTGGTAAACAGAGAAATGTTGAGGAGCAATTTCGGACATTTTACATAACACTGCATGAGAAATGGCTTGTAATGATGCATAGAAATGTACCTACTCTAACCATGGTGTTTGAAGTCAATGAAGCCTCACTGTGGTACTCTGCACAAGTTCTAGATCCCTTTCCTAAAATGAAATTTTCTACAGACTTTGAAAAATACTGCTTCATTTGTTATCACTTCTATAACTCTGAAGACATGTGCGCCCAGTTCAGCGCAGATGTTGCAGAACCAGTCCCTGTGAATCGTGATCTTTAGGCGCACCAGTATTGGCATGGAAAGCTATGTCAGTGTCCAGAGTTTGCAAATTGTGTACTGGCTGTTTTGGTGTTGCCCGTCTCAAATGCCAATGCTCAGAGGGCCTTTTCACAGATAAAAGTTTACATGGGAAGGAAAGAGCGAGTGGGCATGACCAAAGACTCACTGAAGAAGTATTGTATGGTGTACTACAATAAGTTGGATTTGTAAAAATGTATTTGGACCTCATACACACTGTAAGTACACTGTCTCTATACCATGCACTAGCAGTGCAGAAATCAAGCAATAATAAAAGAAAAACATTCCAGAAACAATGGAAAAACACAGTTTTGGTTGTTTTAATGGTGTGAAAATGTGTAACCATTGATAAACACTGTTTTAAAGGTATTGAAATCACTGGAAAACACAGAAAAAACCCCACGAGAAATTACAAAAAATAGAAACTGAAAACAGGAAAGTGTACGCATACACTATTTTCAGGACTCCCTTTTTCCAATCAGAATTAACAACAGACATAGCAGTTACTGATTACCCCAGCTACTGTTTTACAGGAAAAACAGCAATCAGTCAAAAAACGTAGGACTAATAATTGATTTTTCAACAACATTTCTCATTCAACTGCTGACTCCTCATGAGTTCTGCACTAACATACCTCTCAATATGGATTGTGTGAGTATTCTGGGCTACTCCTTTGTCTTCTAGGCTAGAGAACATGCCCACAAATTGTAGATTTGACAAGGATCTTGGTCTTCATCAAGTGGACATTACTTGAATTTGCCACAGATGCTTGAACGCATTTTAAATTGCGAGCACTCTGATCCCATGATTGTTCACTGTGGGAGCAATGATTTGGGCACATTCACAAGGGTAACTCTAGAAGTTCAAATTAAAGAATCCTTGCAGAGGTTGTGACTCTCTCCACTTGTACTGCCTTTGTCTATTCCAACACATGTAAACACAGAAGTGGCAGTTAGCAAAGTAATTCTGAGTAATTCTACATGGCATGGGGTCCATCTACCACAACAATATCCACTATAACATGCCTGTTGTCTACTGTAGGCATAGAGTCCATTTCACAGCAGAAGAAAACAGGAGCTTCCTTAATAACAGGTGATATAGTTTTACATATAGGTGTGAACAACACAGTGTTAACACAACAACTCTTCTCTGACTCACACTTCCTTCTAATTAGACAAATACTTTAAAATCTAGTACTGCAATACCATATTGGGTAAATAACTAATTTCTATGGGTATTTAACTGGTACCACTGTAGCATCGTGGGACCAATCTAACAAATAAAAAAAAAACATTCTACCAAACCCACCCCTCAAAAAGAACATTTAAGAAAGGGTCAAGGCAATCCATAGTGAGGTATTCATGCCTTCGGTAGCTTCAATAAGCTTCAGACCTCTTTAGTGCCTAAGAGACTGGAGTGTCCATAAGAGGTTATATACAGAGCTAAGATCAAGTGTGGTATGACCTTCACACCTATGCCTGGCTCATTCTATTTTCCACAAGAAGTCAGCTACCTGTGTGGGGTTCAGTACATCTCAATGGCTGTGTGTAGTAGGGGATTGACCACCTCAGGTGCCTTAGGGGTGTACAGGGAGTGGACTCTCCATGAAGGGGTTGTGTGCAGGGTGAACAATGTGCATAACAGTTAATTGCCCACCCGTATGTAGTTGTTTACCCATGAGAGGCCAGTTACCGATAAAGAGTTAAGTACAGGGTGAATGCTGTGTATAGTACACATATGGGTGTCAGGAGGGAGGGTGCTCCCCATAAAGAGTTGTCTACAGTGCAGATACTGTGTGTAGTATGGGCTAGACCACCTAATAGGGCTTGGAAGTCTGGTGGAAGTGGACTTTCTCTGAAGAGTTGATCACAGGGCAAACACTGTTCATAGTAGTAGCTTGAACATCTAAGAGGGCTTGATTGTCCGGAAGGGAGTGGGCTCTCCATGAAGAGTTGTGCACATGGCGCAGGCTTTGTGTAGTAGTGCCTTGCTGACCTAATGGGTCTTGGATGTCTAGAGGGAGTGGGCTGCACATGCTTGGGTTGTGCACATAGCGAACATCATACTCCACTACTACTTTATAATATTAATAATAATAATATTAAATCCACATTTGTAAAGCGCACAATCACCCGCAAGGGTCTCTAGGCGCTGGGGGCCGTCTGGAAGATTAAGCAAGCTATTGCCCAGATTCACATGGTGCTGGGCTAATCTGCCGCCAGTACTGGGGACGAACCGTGATCCCCAGATTCCAGAGTGAGTCGGCCTAGCCGCGGTGCCACACCTCTTCCCACCCTTGTGTAGCTAGTTGACCCCTAGAGGTCAGCTACCCCCAAACAGTTCAGTACAGGGTGAAGGTTGTATGTGTAGGGTCTTGGCCAACAAATAGGGTCTGGGTGTGTGGGGGGAGTGGGCTCTCTGTGAAGAGTTGTGTACAGCGCAACCACTGTGCATAGTAGGGGCTTGGCCATTTAAGTGGGATTTGGTGTGTAGACAGAGTGGGCTCTCTGTGGAGGTTTTTTTCCTAAATCGAACATTTATGCCACTGAAAATGTTCCACCTATGTGTGGTTAGCTACCCATGAGAGGTCAGCTACAGGCAAAGGGTTGTAAAGAAGGGCCTTGGACACCTAGGGGCCGATTTGGATGGCGGACGGACTTGCGTCCGTCCGCCACCCATGAGTAGGAGGGACCGTCCGCATGGGCAGCGGCGGTCCCTCCATGGCAATTAGGATGTGACCGCCAGGGTGGCGGTCACATCCTCTATTTTTAACATTGCGGCGGGTGCAGCTTCAAGCTGCACCCGCCGCAATGTTAAAAATGCATGTGTTGCATTTACATGCACAAAGCGGCAGGCACCGCACGGTGCCTGCTGCTTTGTGTACGCAAATGCAGGGGGGTACCATAGGTACCCCCCATGTGCACCCCCCACCCCCCATTCCCCCAGGGGGCCCGCAACGGGCCCCCAAAGTGAATGTCCGTATGCTTTTCCATGGCGGAAAAGCCGCCGTGGAAAAGCATATTTACACCAACATCATAATATGGCGGACGGTGTCTCATAGACACCGCCTGCCATGTTATAGCTTTTCCGCCGCGGTCGGAAGCCGACCGCGGCGGAAAAGCGGCGGACGGAATTCCAGACCCACCAG
Organism: Lissotriton helveticus; assembly: GCF_964261635.1. Classification (NCBI taxonomy): domain Eukaryota; kingdom Metazoa; phylum Chordata; class Amphibia; order Caudata; family Salamandridae; genus Lissotriton; species Lissotriton helveticus. The sequence continues at coordinate 1,444,316,781 of NC_136069.1, read as the reverse complement.
CCATCCTAATTTGGCGGTGGGTCTTTGGAGTCTCCGCCGCGGTTTTTCCGCATCCTCCAGGCCGGCGGACACTTCCGCCGGCCCGGAGGATGCGGAAAAACCGCCATCCTAATCGGCCCCTTAATTTGGCTTAGTTGTGTGGATGGAGTGGGTTCTCAGTGAGCTGTGCACACACAATAGTTTTTCTGTTGTACTTTTTCACATGTCCCGTATTGGTATTCCTACGGGACACAGAAGGACCTCGCAGAAGACCCACAGCACCACACAGGGGCAGAATCACTTTCTTTTTTTTTATTTGCAAGATTTCTGCTGTACTCCTGCAAAATGAACCATCAATGTATCACAAACGTTTGACCCATAATTTCTCAAAGCGTCTGAATAGATTTTCACCAATTCACAAAAAGCATGCTTTCTGAGAAAAGAGCTAGTTTTCTGCCAAACTTGGTGTAATTCTGGGCAGCCATTTTTGCTAAAACACTTCTTAAAAGTTCTATGGGAAAATGCATGAGGTAAATGATTTTTAGGACACTGCCTTTTTCTCAGCTTCGTGATGTATCATCCTGAAACTTTCCAGGAAAGAGCTGAGGTGGATGAACCTGTTTTTGGAAAGTTTTTTGAAGATTCCGACAAATTAGCAAAACAAAAAAAACTCTTCAAGTGGAAACTCTGATCTAATTAACTACTCAATTGCGACCATCACTGTGTCATACACTACAGGAAAATAATTCATCTCGTTACTGCAATTTAGATAATGATAGTTAGTTTCACTCAGTTCACTTCATCTCACAACAGGCTGAAAGATCCGTAAATCATGTGCTACAGAGAACCGAAGCATTGCTTGGATGACGCCTTGCAGCAGACATTTCGTGAAGAATGTTTATTATATTATGGCTCAGTTGCTATGTAATAGACCTTCAATGTGACAAGCTTTGATTGATCCTTAAATAAAATACACTTTTCAATACGATGTTTCTTTGATCCTCCCTGTACTTCACTCTTGTAAATGACCAGCAGTATCCTAGGGCGTGCAGAGCAAACTTGCATCTTAACACTTTTGTGCTTATTGCTGTGAGCAGTTTTAATAATATCACAATGTGAGCAATTTTAATAATGCCACCAGGCACTGAACACCTACCTGCAGAAAGAGGCCGAAATGAATTTTCATTCTGTGTAAAAAGAGATACCGAAGTGTGACTGCTGTCATTACTTATTTTGACAAAGCAAAGTTGAGATTTCTAGGAGTGAGACAGGAAACAACAAAGATGGATACTGTAATTACCTTTGCATGCGGTTGCCCCTACATCATATAAATATATAAACATAAAGGCACGTCCCCAGGCATCAAATAATTCTCACTTTCCAAAGATGTGGAGAAACCCTTAGCCACCGCTGTTTTTTTTACTTCCACTGACAAAGTGTGTGTCGAATTCTGTCAGTATCAGAGGCAATGATTATACTTTGCTGGTTATGCCGTATTTGCTCAATGACTAAAAACCCAAATAACGACATTTCCCATATGACAATTACCAAACACATGACCACATGACTGAAAACCAATTACAGAGAAACAACCCAAACAATAACGTCTCTTCCTTTACATCGAAGTAGCCCCATAGCATCCACTAAACTTCCTATCGCCCACTCCTGTTTTAGATCAGACGCTATCATTAAAAAGAAGCATCAAAATTAAACCTCAATCTTCTATCTCCAGAAGAAAATAAAATTCAACACAATATAACCGGATTAACACAAAATAGATTTATGAAATTTGCTCAGATAGTCAGCACACAAAACAATGTCTCCACTGCAGAGAACTCATTACCGAATACAATAAAGAATACTTCATTCATTAGCTCCTGAATCTAACTGTAAGTAACTGAGAGTCACTTTATAGAGTGAAGGAGGCAAGATGTCTGGTTGGAGGGTAAACAGATTGTAGTGGGTGGTTGTCACAAAATGCAATGGTCTGGCTACCAGACACACACAAATGGCACACAAACACATGCATACAGACATGCATATAAACACACACGCAAAACATGGAATTCACACCTATGCATACATGCACATTTAACTAGGGGTAGGGGAAGAATTCTGCTCCGCTGGCATAATTTGAGTAGTTTTGCCCACTTCACGTTCCATGTGGAGTTCCGAAAAACTCTGCCAAGTGACGCAGAGTGGAGTTTTTTCTCTAGAGCGGTTTGTCAACGGTAAGTTGGCGAGCATTCTCGGGAAAAACATAATGCGACAGACGTCCTCCCGGCAAGATTTTTCATTGCGGACGATTGCGGCAGGTCACGATCGCTCTCGTTGAGAAATCTGCTACTGGTATTGAGGAAGCTGCCTACTTGAGTGGTAGAAAGCAGCAGCGCCCTCTGGTTCGACGCATAGTGCAGTTTGTGATGATTTTACAAACTCTCGGCGCTTAAAATCAGTGTGAGTAGAGCAACTCAACAGACTCCATTGCTGGTGGAACTTCGCGGAGCACGGCATAGTTTTTCTGGCACTTCGCCGAGTTCCCTGGATTAAACCTCCACAAACTTCACCCAGGCTTACATTTAATCCTCAATTCTCTTCTAAAAATGTCAGTGTACTTACCCATCGTGTGTGAGTTGGTGTCCTCCATTAATCATTCCAATCTCAATATACGGTTCTGGCTGGCTTTGTACTATTCTGCAGCCCTCTGCTTCTTCCTTCAACTCTTTTGCTATGCTCCCTAGGGCCACTGCTAATGAAGAGCTAAGCCAGGAAGGAGCATTAGTGGCATTTCCCCTTGTCTGGCTTCAGTCTGATCACACACATGCACAATCTTCCAACATGTGCACGCACACACACACACACACACACGCACACGCGCGCAGAGACACACACACATACATGCAGAGTCAGAGACACACGTGCACACAGACATGTAGACAGTACACACACAAATAAATTCTTTGTTTCCAGCATCGCAGGTCTGACTGAAGTACATTATGTTGTAGGCCCTTGCCCTTTGTCAAATCAACAAGGGCAATAAGTGTGCCAGCTGTGAGAGCATATGCACATCTTTAGACATAGTTTGAGGCTGAGAAGAGTCAGTACATAGGGGCCTATTACGATTGCGGTTTTTCCGCATCCTCCGGGCCGGCGGAAGCCACCGCCAGCCCGGAGGATGCGGAAAAACCGCAGCGGACCCACCAAAGACCCACCGCCACATTAGGATGGCTGGTGGGTCCTGGATTCCGTCCGCAGCTTTTCCGCCACGGTTGGCTTACAACCGCGGCGGAAAAGCTCTAATATGGTGGAGGTGTCCCTCAGACACCGTCAGCCATATTAGGATGGGCTGTAAAAAATTATTTTCCGCGGTGGGTTTTCCGCCGTGGAAAAGCATGTGTAACTTCACTGCGGGGGCCCGTTGCGGGCCCCCTGGGTGAAGGGGGGGTGGGGGGTGCACATGGGGGGTACCATATTTGTATGCAGAAATCGGCAGGCAGCGCACGGTGCCTGCCGATTTCTGCATACAAATGCAATGTATGCATTTTTACCACTGCGGCGGATGCAGCTTGAAGCCGCACCCGCCGCAATGGTAAAAATAGAGGATGTGACCGCCAGGGTGGCGGTCACATCCTAATTGCACAGGAGGGAACTCCACAGGCAATGCGGAGGTTCCCTCCTACTCTATGGTGGCGGACGGACTCAGGTCCGTCCGCCATCATAATCAGCCCCTTATTCTGGGTTGATGGGAACACTTTTTATTCATCATTTTTACTTGGGTGTATAGCATCAGCTATTAAAGCAGCCTCCACAGCTCAGCCTGCCAGGAATATTCCCTGGTATCCCAGAAAGGCAGTCTATCATTGCATGCTATGTTGTGACAGGTCCTTACTTATGTCTGCACCCTTAGTAAGGGAGGGTTTCTGTAATGAATCAGGCCTGTGCAATTCTTATGAGGTGGACACATAACAATGGAGTAAAAAAGAACAGTAAATAAGGCGATGAGAAAACCAGGCTTGCTGTTTTTAAGGTAATATCAGCAGATAGGCAACAGTAGCGATCGGCACAGGTTGTACTCAAAACCACCGTGATATCTGAATTTCAAAATACCACAATAATAGTTGTGTAGCGAGGTAAAGGCAACAGCAATTAAGGTCGCATCTTGTTACAGCAATTCAGATTGTGACCAGTGAGTTAAAACTTATATACACTTTGCACGAACCAGTCTAATGCAGCTCACTCCATCTCACAACAGGCTGAACGATGTGTAAATCACAAAGGACTGAAACATTTTTAGATGAGCCTGCAGCAGAACTGCTGTGAAGAATGTTTATAGTATTATATTATTGTTTCTATGCAATGGACCTTCAATGTGGCAAGCTTCAATTGATCCTTATATAAGGTGCACATTGGGGGCGTGGCTTAGGCTCCGACGGAGATGGCAGCTTTCCCGAGGGGCTTCGTGGCAACGTAGTGGCCGGAACGTCTCCAGGTCTCTTTACTGTTTGTTGAGCCGGCTGGAGGACTCCCTCATGTGGCGGAATGTGCACCGCCTCACTGGAAGCGCTCGCTGTTACAGAGGGTGAGCTAAAACGCGAGTTTTAGGCGTTTTTCATTCCTGCAGTCCAGAGTTTTGCTGCGGTCGCCATTTTCGGAAACGTACGCTTCTGCAGGGTGCTCTACTTCCTTCATTATCAAGCATCTCAACTTTTCTCTGCCTGCAATGTGTTTACCCATGCTTCTTCTGGACTTTCTCCTTACTTTTTGTGCCTAGCATGTGAGGAATTAACATTTGGGCGTGTTTTTATACTTCAGTCAGCCTGCTTATTTATTATGGCCGCCAATTTGTGATTTTGTGATATGGTGACGCTGCTCTCTTAAGGACTTCACAAGGCATTTTTTCATGTGAGCTATTTTTGTGTCAGCATTTTTCCTATCGCTCCTGACTCATTTATTTTTGTAACTTCTTTCCCATCACTGAGGGCTGAGGTTTGGTGTCACTTTCTTCTTTTGCACCTCGTAGTGTTTGAGATATATGCTTCATTGCTGGTATCCTTCCGCCATTAACTAAGTGTGACTTGGTTGCTTAGTGCAAATCATTTTTCATTCACAATGGCGCGCCAGAACCGCTCCTCACCCCAACCAGTTCAGCAGTCTCTGGTTGATACTAATCCCTTTAGTGTTTTGCAAGACACCCCTGAGGATGGCATGAATGACTCTCTTCACTTGAAAAATTCTTCAGCATCCTCTTCCTGTTCTAATTCGAAGCTCATTGCTAAGGGGTCCTCCTCAACAGCTAGTACTGGCAAAAGAGTGAAAACAAATCCTCCATCGCCCACTAATACACCTTCCTCCTCCATTTCCATGGAACTCATACTGCAAGAAATACGCTTGTTGAAGCCTTTTATGGAGGAAACACGTTCACTCAAGCCTTATATGGCCGACACCAATGCTCGCCTTCAACATCTGGAGGATGATTGGTCTCACACTGAAGAAAAAGTAGATCAACTAGAAAAATCTTTCTCCTTAATTCAAGCGATTACAGCAGTAGTTCCTGACATGCAGGCAGAAATCATAAACCTTAAAAGCCAGGTCCAAAATTTAGAAAATCGAAATCGACTCAACAACCTTTGCATTTTTGGTCTTGCTGAAGGACTTGAAGGGTCTAACCCCATCTCCTTCTTCCAATCTTTTTTGCCTCATCTTTTGGGACTTCCAGAATCACCTCCACTTAACATCCAAAGAGCACATCGTTTGGGTCCTTCTTCTCGTATCTCTATTTCTACCTTTCCTGCTGCAAAACCTAGAGGTGTCATTTTGTACTTTTTGGAGTACACTACACGGACCTACTTAAAGTTCTTCATTCTGCTAAACGGGAAGGGTAAGATTTCTTGGAATGTCTCTAACCTTTTCTTTGCGCAAGACTATGCCAAACCTATGGCGGACTGTCGCAAAAAGTTCCTGGTCATGAGACCTGCTCTTCGTTCTTTAAACGCTCGTTATGGTTTATTCCACCCGTGCCTCTTCAAGGTTACCTACAACAATAAAACGACAACCTATGAGGATCCTGATCAGCTTCAGAAATTCCTGGATTCCTGCTCCTCAGTCTCTATGGATATTCCACACCAATAAGACTTTCCACGACCGTTAATGTGATCCTTTTTATTTTTGTCACAATATGCCTTTCCTTCAAAGTTTTGTGTTCTCTTCTGTGCCTGGTCTTTGCTTCTTCATTTGTATCTTATTGTAATGTGATTTAAATGTTATAGTATACCCAGTTTTTATCTCTTCCTACTATTTTGATTCTGTTTTCTCTTATTTCTTTTAGATGCGGTTTTATGGTTCCTCACGTAGTTTTCCTCTTGTTTCTTTTACCTGGAGATCGTTTTGCCCTTCCTTGCGTCTCTGTGATCCTTCTGGGCTGGCCTTGTCGTCTCCTCTTTTTGGTTCCACCATCCCCTACATCCTTGTCTTTTCGTGGTATGCCTACTTCCTAGTTTTGTTCATGTTGTATATCATATTTTATGTAAATTTTTGCTTTTACCTCTTCTCCGTCACTCGTTTTCTTCTTTCTCTTCTGTTTTCTTTTTCTTCTTTCTTTTCTGCCTCGCTTTCTTTTTCTTTCTTTTTCCTACTTGTTTATCCTTTTGTATATTCTTCTCACTTTTTAATCCATTTTGCATCTTTCTCTCAATTGTCTTTCACATGTTCTTTTCCTATTCTTTTCTATTCGTATTGTATTGCTTCTAATGAATCTAGTTGTATTCCTTTTGTTTATTTATGCTATTGTTGCTTAGCTTTACAAATTTAGATGTCTATTAATGTAATTTCTTGGAATGTTAAAGGTTTGGGGTCTCCTATTAAGAGACAACGTAATATTTCCCATTTAGCTCATTTAAAAAGGGATATTGTGTTATTGCAAGAAATTCATATTAAGGATACGGAAATTTCTAAGTTACGCCGTAATTGGGTGGGCCATGTTTTTGCTTCACCTGGCTCAGGAAAACATAATGGGGTTGCAATCCTTTGTCATAAACGTCTAAACATTCAACTTCTCAATCAAGAAGTGGATACAGAGGGTATATGGGTGGTTGTGTCGTTGTTGGTCAACAAAATTCCTATAACCATTTTTAACGTTTTTGCCCCCACTCTACAAGATAAACTGTTTTGGCCCAAATCCTCTCCTCCTCAAAGCAGTATACTGATGACTATTTTATTCTTGGTGGAGACTGTAATATGATTATGGACCCGTTTTTAGACAGGAAATCTAATTCTCGTTTCTCTCCATCTCATGCTCATAGCCAATTCACATCCACTATATCTCAAAGATCTCTTGTTGACTCGTGGAGGCTCTGCCACCCTACTTTACAAGAGTACACTTATTTTTCACATGCTCACTCTTCCCAATCAAGAATAGATTACCTTTTCATTTCCAAAGCTTTGACACAGCACATCATTCATTCAGATATTGGTTCTATATTAATCTCGGACCATGCACCTGTGTCTTTGGGTCTAGGCTTACTTCTACCGGTTGAAGGGACACGGAAGTGGAGGTTTAATAACTCCCTCCTTTTAGACAAATTATTTACACCTGCCTTCCTTGAATTTGCAACTCGCTTTTTTACAGAAAATGAATACCCACTCTCATCACCGAGATTGATTTGGGACACCTTTAAAGCTGCCTCTAGAGATTTCATTATTTCCTATGTTGCTAAATAACGTCGCCTCACAAACCAGTCTTTATCCTCTTTAGTGTCTCATATTAAACAGTTAGAACAGTCCTATCATTCCACCAACTCTCCTTTTGTCCTTACTCAGCTTATTGATGCAAAAATCTCCTTTAATACATTGTCTACTGATTCTGCCAATCTGTTTTTGCTTACATCTAGTGGTAAATTTTATTCTACTCAAAATAAGGCTGGAAATATGCTTGCTAATTATCTCAAGGTCAAAAAAGAACAGACACAAATTGAATCTATTGTTTCTTCCTCCAATTCTATTCTTCATAAGGATGAGGATATTCTGGTTGAATTTACCAAATTTTATCAAAATTCATACACCCCGAAAGATCCTCCGTTATCTTCTGACATTGATCGTTATTTATCCTCGGTTCCTCCCCCACCAGTGTCTGAGGTGGATTTTTCACCTCTGGACAAAGATATTCTTCCCAAAGATATTCTAGAGACCATTCAGGTTCTCAAAAGAGGTAAAGCCCCTTCACAGACGGGTTCTCCATAGAATTTTATTCTCATTTTTCTGCTTTTCTTGTCCCTAAACTTCACCAATTATTTTCATTTTTTATAGCTTCACAGAAATCCAATGGCTCCTTTCAGGAAGCTTTAATTTGTCTTCTTCCCAAAGATAATAAGGATCACACTTTATGTAAAAATGATAGACATATTTCTTTAATCAATTTGGATTATAACATTTTTGCCAAGATCTTAGCATCTCGTTTGGATAAAATTCTCCCCCAACTTATTGGCAGAGAACAATGTGGTTTCATCAAGGGGCGTCATCTCGCGGATAATACTCGCCTTTTCTTTAACTTTCTTAGTAAGTCTCATACCTATAATCATTCCTTAGCCGCTATCGCTTTGGATGCCGAAAAAGCTTTTGATCGGGTTAATTGGTCTTTTATGCTTTCTACTCTCTCTTGGTTTGGTTTTGGTTCCAAATTCATTTCATATATCTCTTTACTATATTCTTTCCCTACTTTTGCTAATGGTCTGATGTCTTCTTCTTTTTCTCTTTTTAGGGGTGTTCACCAGGGATGTCCTCTTTCTCCTCTTCTCTTTATTTTAGCGTTAGAACCATTTTTGTCTAGGATTAGACTGAATAATGATATTACAGGTTTTCCTTATGGAAAGAATCATCTAAAGCTATCTTCTTATGCAGATGACATTGTTTTATTTATTTCTCGCCCTCAGACCTCTATTCTAGCTTTCCTATCCGAAGTTTCTACGTTCGCAGCGGTCTCAGGTTATAAACTTAATGTAGATAAATGTGAAATTCTTCCTCTTAATAAATGTTGCGTTCATGCAGATTTTTTGGTTTCTTCTTTTCATTGGAGTCCCTCTAAAATAAAATATTTAGGTCTCTGGTTTACTCCTTCCGTTAAAGACACAGTGGCCTTAAATATTAACAATTTGCAAACATCTTTATCAGAAACAACGACTAGATGGCATCCCTTATTTCTGTCTTGGTGGGGTCGGTTAGATTCCATTAAAATGACGTAGGTCCCAATAATTTTATTTTTTCTTTCTAATCTTCCTTTCACCCTTCCAAATTCTTGTTTTAAGAACATTTATTCTATTCTTTCTCGATTCTTATGGCAAAATAAAAAGGTTAGAATGTCTTTTTCCAAGCTCAAAAGTCCTAAGCATTTAGGTGGAGTTAATTTTCCAGACTTTTCCTCTTATCACACTTCATTTTTTCTTTCTCACTCTATTCCTTTTTTGATGGAGTCTCCCTCAGATGTTTCCTCTTCTCCGTTATGGGTTCAGGTTGAATCCTCCTTCTTTCACCCGTTTTCTTTTAAGGAATGTATATCTTTATCACGTATTCCGCAAAAAATGTCTCATCCAATTCTTAAAAATACCAGAAAACTTTTTCTTCCCTTGTTCCTGAAGGGTCTTGATGATCGATCTCAATTTTTTCAGGCTTCCATTTGGTACAATCTCTTATTGAAATCAAAAATAAGACTCTTTTCTGGAAAGATTGGCACTCTCTTGGTATTTCTTGGATCCATCAACTTTTTCAAGATGGTCTTTGTATTCCTTTCTCGTCTCTCCAGCCTCGTTTCTCTCTTCCCGCATCCTTTCTCCCTCAATATAATTTATTGCGTGATGTTCTTCTCGCTAGTTATAATTCCTTTCCTAACTCCTCTTCTCCCATCGAGTCTTCTCTTCTTACTATGCCTTTTCATTTATCTGTTCCCTCTGCCTCACAAATATATAAAAAGTTACAGGATATATCCACTACTAGAAATAAATCAAAAATAGAGCTGGATTGGGAGACTGATTTGGAAGAGTCTTTTCCTATTTCCCTATCGCACAAAATATGGAATAAATTACGGAAGTCTTCTAGAGCAGCTAACACTAATCAAACTTTATTTTTTATCTACAACAGATTGCTAATTAATGGCTATAAATCAACACTATTTTTTCCACCAATTTTTCTTTTTCACTCATTCACATTTTTCTAGGTAGTCTATCTGACATATGGTCTTCCTCCACTTTTAACACCTCCATTATTGACCTCCTTTTGGCTGTGGCATTTCAACAGATTACTAAATCTTGGAAGGATACATCAACCGTTTCTTTTCAGGCTTGGTGGTATGGTGTTTGCTTCAATTACAGACTAGATAGAGCTTATGTATATCCCATTACACTGGCCATTAAGCGTGATTTATTATGGTTACCGACTACTACCTTTTTAGATATATCTGCTCAGTCTCGCCCAATTCATACCCCTTTTATTGAAGAGGTACCCAAACCTCCATGATATGTTTCTCATGATATGTTTTTCCTAATATTTCATTACTTGCTGGTAATAGCCATTTCTCTTATTGTATAAGGTTCTTCTTGGAAGTTGTACATTGATGTATATCATTTACATTCTCTTTTCCTTTTCTCTTTCCTCCCTTTTTTCCTTTTCTTTTTCTTATTCTTATTTCTCTGTCTTATATTGCAATTCAGTATTTCTGGCTTGATTGCATTTTTACTCATTATTGACATTGTAATGTATGTTTCTTTATTGCAATCTTTCTTTTCAATAAAATTTCTTTTAAACTAAAAAATATAAGGTGCACATTTTTAAATGATGTTTCTTTAATCTTCTCTTTACTTCACTCTTGTAAGTGGCTTGCAGTATCCTAGGGCGTGTAGATCAAAGCTTGCTTCTTCACAATTTCGTCCTTATTGCTGTAAGCAATGTTAATAATATCACTATCCAAAAACACTCTAGCTAGCAGAAAGAATCCGAAAGAAATGTTCCTCCAGAGTCCAACTGCTGTGATCACTTATTTTGACAAAGCAAAGTTGAGAGTCAGGCAGGAAACAACTAGGAGGGGTATTGTAATTATTTTTGTATGCAGTTGCCCCTATATCATATAAATACATCAACGTAAACCACCTGCCCAGGTATCAAATAATAATTCTATTTAAAGATGTGAATTTATTCCTGGCATCCACTGTTTTTATTCCACTGACAAATTATGTGTCAAATTCTCTGTCAGACCTGAGGCGAGGATTATGTTTTTCTCTTTATGCTTTATTTACTAAGTTGCTACAATCTCACAAAAATAAATTACCCATACATCATTTGGTTAAAATAACCAAAAACTTCACTGAAGTCCAATTACAGAGAAACAATCCCAATGATAACATCTCAGGCTACTTGAACAGCCTCTTTTCGATTTGAGGGAGCCCCATTCAATCTACTTAACTTCATCATCGACTACTCCTGTCTTTGATCAGCTGCTACAACTGAAAAGGAGAGACATCAAAATTACACCGCAATCACCTGTGTCTGAAGGAAGATACATTAAAAATAATATAAAAACATTAAATAAATACGACACTAACAAATTGACTCACATAGCGCACTCAGTCTCTCCGCTGAAGAGAACCCATTATGGGTCATGTTCTATTTCATGCACACCTTCCCTTAATTTCATTGTGTGCAGAAACCTGTAAATTATACTGCAAGTTTTCTAGTTTTATTTATCATACAATAAAACTGCATACATATGGCCTTATTTGGAGTTCATAATTCAGAATACTCTTTCAAAATGTGACGAATATTCCATCTGCCGAATTACAGGTGCCATAGGCTAAAATGCACTTGTAATACAGCACACAGGGCATCCACCAAGTTTATGACTGAGGGCCTTATTACAGCTTTGGCGGTCCTACAGCAGACAGTGTAGAAAGCCAAAGCCATGGTGTAATCACTTGCCAGATGAGAAGTTAAATCCTGGAAGGTGGTCCTGCGGCGGTCTGACAGCAGCAGTCTACTAGGGTCATAGAAGAGTCTATCATGCAGACCGTCGCAGTCACAGTGCTGACTACGCCAATTGCGCCCCCGCATGTACCCACTGGCCCAAATCCGTCCAGGGGCTCTGTTAGGGCGTCCTTTGTTGGCATTCTGCCACCCTACTCATAGTGGGTTCACCGCCTTGAAAAGTGCAGTGAAATGGCAACATGGAATATGCTCAGTGGTTCCAGCTGTGTGTGGCAGTTGTTGGCCGCCACCAGGCGTACAGCAGTCCTATGGTACGCGGTACTTGTATTAAGGGCCTAAGTGTCTTCTCGGCCTCACTCTAAATGAGCACCATAGTCTTTTATTTCAAATAAATGCACATATTCACTATGTAGAAGTAAAATCATGAACAATCTAAATGTGTTTATAGTTATTAAAAGCTGCTTCCATTTCCTAAATTGTCATAAATGCTTTTTTATTTTGCTTTTCAGGATGTGTGGGTTCTGTCTTTCATCATGGAGCCAGCAAGGAGACACCAGAGACATGGTATGTGTGGAAATGCTTCTTTATTCTAGGTACTGGGAGAGGGTCTAGGGTTTTTGCTGGACCAAGATTGATATTTCTATTCTTCTTTCTCACGTCAATCGTCTCTTTCCTAGCTCCTACTCATTATTGCCCTCCAACCCTGAGCGCTCTCTGATTGGAGGGTTCAGATCTAAACTACTACACTGCTGATCACATTATGAACAGGACACAAATCTTAACAAAAATGCTAGTGGAGCAGACGTTCCATGATCCACCCTTTTATTTCCAATTACATCACAAGGCGGACCCCCCTGGTCCTCCCACAGAGCCCCTCAAAAGACTCTTCAGTCTAGTAAGTGCCTAGGCGAGGATTACAGAGTGAACATTTCTAAAATTAACAGGATTACCAGTGCCATGGTTAGTGTTTCTTCCTTCTGCTGCCTTCATGATCTCTGAGACCAAGGATAGCAAAGGCACTCCCAGGAATACAAATATTGTTAAGTATAGAACATGATGAGCCGGATAAAAAGAATTGTTTTGGGGCAAAAGAGACACAGCTGTTTTTGCACGCATGAGAAATGTTTTTTCATTGTGTGAGCACACAATTAGCCCAAGTTCATTCGTTTGCGGTGGGGTCCCATGCAAGTGCAGGAATGCTTTTGTTAGAGCATTAGGCCTTTTGGCCCATAAATCTGAATGGTAAGTATCAACTAACTGTGAGGGAAAGTGGTGCAGCGTTAGGGGACATTTGTGCGGGGATGCAGATCATCCTAAACACTTCTTTGACGCGGCACAGTGCTTTATTTAAGCTGGTGATATCTGGTGCTTGGCACCGGCACTTAATTGTCAACACTGGCACTTATGACAGTCACACGATGGTGCTGTCTGTTTAATTTAGAGATTAGCACAGTAACAGTTATTAATAATTCAATGTACATTAAAAATGATTATTGCCTGCAGCCCAGTCAATCATATAGTTTGAGCGACCTGTAATAGTCTAAACAGTCACACTTGTAGGAGTGTGATAGTTAGAATTGTGTTGGTACTGTCATTGGCAGCGGTGGCAAGGGCAGCATTGGCAGCGGTGTCAAGGGCAGTGGGTGGTGGAAGCGACAGTGGCCCTTCGACAAGGGCCCTGAAACATATTATTTTACAAATTAAGCACTGGGGTTGCAGTTACAAACGTCCTTGCCACCATCAAAATGCAGACAAGTAGTGGGTCTGCAGGAAAAAGTGTGGCTGGGGCTATACTTTTCCTAACTGAGCAGGCACATCCTGTCCTTCCATCTATGAGGAAGGCCTTTTGGGTCTGTATAATTGTCAGTGGAGAATATGAACTCAGCGGCTGCCGGTGCAGTTAAGTGTGGTGGGGCAGGGGTGGGGCGGCGTGAGAGGGGGGAAGTCGACAAATGACAGACTAGTTAAAATTAAATAAATAAATAAAACCTATTCAGTCGTCTATCGACTTTCCCCCCGCACTGCGCCGCTCCACCCCCCCACCCCGCTTACCTGCACTGGTCAAGACTGTATGAACTACCACACCTCGTGGGGGAACTTCACAACCCACATCAAGGGTCAAAGTGCCACCTATGCTAAAAAGTTACATTGCCACTCCATGTTTCCATGTTCTGTATCATCAGAAACTCCTGTGTTAACTTTCATAAGTAACACCAGGATTGAAGATGCCCACTTTTTATGTCTAGCTTGACAGTACAGTTTTCACAAGACCTTATGTGATCAACAGGAAAAAGAGCTTACTTAGCCCTACTAAGAGATGGGCTCTATCTTTATCCACACGTTGCTTTTCCTCCCTTTCCGAATTGATTGGGCAGAAGCTATGTGCTATGCATAAAAAGAGTTCATCTTTGCACATAATATGCTTAGGATGGTAGGCCCAAGTTGATTATGGTAAGAAGCCAATGATTATGGCTCTAGGCCTTTCTGGCCCATTAGGAAACCGTATATCATATGCCTTCGGTCTTTTCCGTTTATTATGAGAAGTTATGATACAGGTAGCGGGACTAAATTATTAATTTTGAAAATCAGATATTATAGCCAGCAGTCTTTTAAAGGTGGACTGGTATTATACTGTATTAGGGTCTGCAGACAAGTATTTTCTAATGTAGAGCCCAGGTCGAAAATAGTAGGAAATGGCTTTACATAGTGTATCATTATGACCAATACTGTAGGAAGGTGTTTAGCATTACAAACACTATGACAAATAGTATTTGAAAAGAGTATTAGTTTGAACTGCTTGTCAAAGAATATAGGCTGTGGTTTTGTTCTGTAAAGCCTCTGACAGATGGAAGACTAAGGGCCACATGCATCATTGTTGGTATTTGCGATTCCTAAATTGCGAAAATTAAGGAATCGCAATTTAGAAATCGCAATTACCTATGCTTTAAAAATTCGCAATTTTTTTTGCGTTTTCATATTTTTCCTTATTTGGGATTCTCAATTTTGCGAATCGCAAATAAGGAATCCCTTTACATTGATTCGAATCAATGGGAAGGCATTCTCATTTTGCGATTCGCAATTAAGGAATCGCAAAATGAGAATGCAATTTCAAGGGTGCAGAGGGGGTCCAAAGGACCCCCCCTGCACCCCTGAAATGTAACATAAAGTCCATTTTTCACACATACATGCCCCAAGTGCATGTGTGTGTGTAAAATGTAAGTTTCAAAAATGCACTTTTGTGCATTTTTGAAACCTTTCGCAAATTACCATGAAGGTTGACTTAATGGTAATTTTCCACTTCTAATTTGCGAATTCGCAATTTTTTTTAGATGATGCATTGCATTTAAGAAATTGCAAAATTGTGATTTCTTAAATGGAATCGCAATTTAAGAAAGCGCAAAAAAAGTGCTAATTGTTAAATTGCGGAAAAAAAACTTGATGCATCTCAAAAATTAGATTTGCATTCGCAAACGGCCGAATTTTGCGATTCGCACCGTTTGCGAATGCAAAAACCAATGATGCATGTGCCCCTAAATGTGTTACACTATGAACTATGACCAACACAATAGTAAGGAGTTTGAAATGTTGAACTCCAAGACAAATACCAGAAGTAGAGAGACATTGCTTTTTGATTTAATTGACAAACACAATAGGAATGGATTTTTGCATAGGGAGTGCTGTGATAAAAAGCAATTGCAACAGATTTCACACTGCATTTCCTCTGTAAGATCAATAGGCATGGGTTTACATTGTGAACGCCATAACAAACACCTTTGGAAGATACTTTACATTTAGAATTATTTCAGAGGCACAGTAGGAAACGGTTTATATTCTGACCTCTCTGACAAATACAATAGTAATGGGTTTAGTATAGAGGTCTGAATTAATGCCTGGTCACAATAATGCCTGGGGTCTCAAAAAAGATTTAGGGCCTAATTTCGAGTTTGGCGGTCTGTGGAGCACCAAACCAAGGGTGACTCAGCGGTGGCGGTAGGCACCTGCGGTTGAACGCAGCATTATGAGTTTGGTGGTTGGATGGCCATTGGACCGCTGCACCCGAAATGGATGCGTGATCCCTCGGTGGTGGTGCAGTGGTCTGAGGCCCAGTATATGCTGGTGGTGAAGCTGCAGCACCCCCAAGAATTTTCAGAGTTTCCTTCTTGCCAGAGTTTTCATGGTGGTGAGCCGGCCATGAAAACTGTGGTGGTGAGGAAACTAAGGGGGTCTCCTATTGTCTCAGGGCCATGGGGATGCATGCAGGGGGGCACATTGTGTGCCCCTCTGTGTGCATGCACTCCCTTTCCTGCAAGGCATGGACTGAACAGTTCATGCCATGCAGGAATGGGCTTTTGTGCTCCCATTATGAGGAGAAAACTCCTAATCTGGCAGGGGCTCAGTGATCAAGTTTGGCGGTGTAGGAGCGGGCGCTAGCGTGGCGGCCGGCTCCCACACCTCCAAACTCGTAATCAGTCTCTTAATCTTCACGTCAGTGTATATTTAGGCCCACGTAAAATGTTTCATATTTCTCTATAAGAAAGTTAATATGATTCACGTTTATGTTAAAGTCAATAGGGTTACTTTATTGATTACTAAGTCTAGTGACAAATTCAGTCACCCTTTAATTTTCCAGAGTTAATGACTTCATGTAGCCCTAAGACTGAGCATTTTTAATTTATGAAACGCTTTCTATTGCCTAATAAGCCCATTAGCATTTTTTATGACAAGAACCTGCTGATGCACATATGGCACATGCTAATCCACAGCTGGGACCACACTGCATTTACTGCATTAGTTCATTAGGGTACACGATTTGAACCCTGATTAATATACGAGGGCCCAGGAAGAGGCGTTGCAATTTTGAAATCCACCTGAAATTATGTAAACATTTATCATTTTGATTATATTATTTAGTTTTGTGTATCAAAGATGTTTTGAAGTTTAAGGAAAATGCACTGACTGGATATTGATTTATTGAGTGTTAATGTTATGTGTTGCTCTGTTTGAGTTATTAGCCACAGTAGCTCACCGAGTTAGCTTTGGACTTCTCTGCCTAGTTACCCTTAGAGACACATGTTAAAAGGAGAACTTGGGGGCATATCATCAAGGTGCAGCGATGATATTATCGCCGCTTTAGCGCCCATTTTCGGACGAAAAACGGCGAGAATATTATCGCATTATTTACAAGGACACGCTAGCGCGTGCTTCCTTGATTCTGCTCTTGTTTTGTGAACGCTTCGCTTTGCATCTCTAATGAGATGCAAAGTAGGCCAGCAATAATCCTGCATTTCGCGACCATTGCTGGATTTCACATCGCCGTGGAGATAAGCGTTGTAAATTACACGATATCTCGGCGATCTGATCCGGCGCTAGCCGGCGTTAGGCAAATCCTCGCTAAACCCGTTCAGCGCTATTTAAGGCTGTTTTTTGTTAATAAGCCCCTCGGTCTCCAGTTTGATGGTCTGGGTGCCATAGACCCCAGCACATCAGAGCTGAGAGACCCTGATTGATACAATTGGGGCTAGTAACGTTTGAATGTTCTCGAACTTCCTGAACCAGATTTCTTCAATAAATTAGGAAGGTATTGTAATTGTGAATTCTCTTATGAATACAATAGGAAGAGTTTCTTTTAAATTGCAAACTATGGGGCCGATTATGATGGCGGACGGACCTGAGTCCGTCCGCCACCATAGAGTAGGGGGGAACATCCGCATGGGCAGCGGGGTTCCCCCGTGAAGATTAGGATGTGACCGCCAGGGTGGCGGTCACATCCTCTATCATTAACATTGCGGCGGGTGCAGCTTCAAGCTGCACCCGCCGCAATGTACAAAATGCATACTTTGCTTTTGTATGCAGAAAGCGGCAGGCACCGCGCGGTGGCTGCCGATCTCTGCATACAAATGCAGGGGGTACCATAGGTACCCCCCATGTGCACCCCCCACCCCCCTTCACCTAGGGGGTCCGCAACGGGCCCCCGCAGTGAAGTTCCACATGCTTTTCCATGGCGGAAAATCCGCCGCGGAAAAGCATCTTTTCAAACATTTCCTAATATGGTGGACGGTGTCTGAGAGACACCTCCACCATATTAGAGCTTTTCCGCCGCGGTTGTAAACCAACGGCGGCGGAATAGCTGCGGACAGAAAACAGGACCCACCAGCCATCCTAATGTGGCGGTGGGTCTCTGGTGGGTCCGCTGCGGTTTTTCCGCATCCTCTGTGCCGGCGGTGGCTTCCGCCGGCCCGGAGGATGCGGAAAAACCGCAATCCTAATAGGCCCCTCTATGTCAAATGCTATGGAACGACGTTTTGTGAAGGTAATATGAAGGGTTTTATACTGTGAACTTTCCGGCAGAAGTAATAGCAAAAGGTCCCCCACTATGAAGCCTTCGCCAAATACAATATGAATGGATTTACATTCTGAAGGTCATGACAACAACCAAAGGAAGGGACTTTGGAGCATATTAACAAGAGAGATATCGCTTCTTTTTCGGCACATAGCCCGAAAAAGCGGCGATTTAATTATCGCATTACTTACAAGGACACGCAAAAATGCTTTAGCGCGTCTTTCCTTGACTTAGCAGCTGTTTTTCCTCCACTTTGCATGTCAGCGATAAATATCGCTAATGAAATGCAAAGGAGGTGTTCCTTTCTATTTCTCCATGGATATCCTCGCTGGCACGGTATCGCCACATTTACAAGCTACGAGCAAACCCGCAAAGCGATAAAATAAATTGCGCTAACAGCGGTTATCGCAGGTATGTAATGCCTGGTTTAAAATTTACTTAGCCATACTTATAATGGGAGGTGGATTGCCAGGTTAGGTCCACGCTTGCCTAGTAACAAGCTTTGCATTAGCACACTCCCAATATCGCTGGATTCCTAAAGCTAATCACCGCCATCACTAGATTTACATCGCCTCGATAAAAAACGTTGATGATACGCTGCTAACCCGGCGCTGTAAAACAGCCATACACTGTGGTACGGATAAACACGCAATACTTATCGCGTTCTGTTGATGATATGCCCCTCTATATTTTAAATTATGTGACAAACACAATAGGAAGGGATTTTCAACGGTGAACTCTCTGAGTTTAGTACAATATGCCCTTTTTAAGTTTGGCAACAGTAAATGCTAAGTGATTTCAGAATGGCAATTTATGTTCATGTCAATGTATACTTTGGGTCTGCATAATATGTTTGATGGGTCTCTCTAGGCAGAGACCACATGTTCGTGTTTATTTACTGTCGTGTTAAAGCCAACATGACTAATTTATTGATTTTTAAATGTTTTGACACATGTAGTAGCACTGTCAATTTATATTTCAAAAGAATTGAAAAAGCCTATAGGCTTAACCTTTTTGAGTGGTAAAGCCTTATGATTTCCAATAGGCCCATTGAGTATTGCTGTTTTTTAGGATTAAAGACGGCTGAACCTCACAAATACTTGGAACAAACTACATTTACAGAGCTAGTAGTCCTTTGTGAAATTTGTTTACAGTGTATGTCTTGCACCCTGTTTAATCTATAAGGCACTTAACGGAGAGGTCTCAATTTGAAATCCCTCAAAATCATGCAATTATTTGTCAGTATGAGTATTGCAATTAATTGTGTGTGCCTCTAAGTACTTTTCCTTTTTAAAGAAAACAATCATAGGCTGGGCATTGATGTTTCTGTGTGTTGTTATTTGTTTGCTGCTCAGTTTTTAGTTTCTAGCCCACAACACCTCTATGAGTCAGCTCGGGACTGCTGTGCCTCAATACCCAGATTAACATGTTTTACTTTGTGAACTCTGACAACTGCACCAGGATTTTACTTTGAGAATTCTCTGCAAGAATGCAAGAAAAAAGGCTGCTACTTTAAAAACTCTGACAGCTCTAATGGGAAGATTATTTCATGATAATTACTGTAGAGAAGGGCTGCACATTAATATCAAGAGACCTTTGTACACAGATCAATGGTTCAGATGGTGTTAGAGCGGGCTCGCCTGATTTCATTGCATACATTTGTAATTGTATCTTTACTATTTAGCTGTGTGTGAAAAAAAGTACTTTTAAAGTATAACTATTCCATTTTTATTAATTAACCAGTATTGCACACTTTGTGGAATTCAGTAACATTCATTTAAATCCCTCAACTTGCCTTAATTAATTGTTTTGGCGCTACATTTTAAAACTACATTATTGATATTCAAATCCTAATACAATGAAGTGGTAGTAACTCTGCCATTCCCCTTAGACTTTGCTAATGTCTTGCTTCAATCGTATAATTGATGCCCAATAACTTTTTGATTTTGAATGATTATAAATGGGAGGAGTTGCTTCTAGGGAATAATTCTTAGACCTGGACCTCCTTTTGACATAATTAGATCTTGACCCACTCCCAGCAGTACATTCTGCCTACATGTCAACATGTTACTCCCTGTTAAAGTCTTAAGGAAAACCCTTCCTTTACTCTGAGTTGAAGGGGGAGGGTTGGTGATCCAGGCATTTACTAGGTTATAGGAATACAGTCCTGCTTGTCTTACCTAAATACCTTGTCTGTCACATTCACATTGTGCAAAATGCAGTTGCCACATCTGTTACTTTATTTCCGTCAGTGCCCTTCAGTTAAATCCCAGTTTAACTTCCTCCACTGCTTACCAGTGAATACATTGATGCTCTTTTAAGACACAATGAATGACACACAATGAACTTGCTGGCACTTGTCCTGAATATATCAGCTCTTGGATTGAGCCCTGCATGCCCTCTCACTGGTTTCATGACACAGTAATGAGCAGTACATATTTATGTTTCTGTCTCCTAAAAAGAAGATAACTGATGTACAGATACCATTACATTTTGCATGGCAGGAAATATACAAGCAAGTGGAGATTGGAAAAATGAATCGTATTAACAGGGACTGTTGTTTGTTTAGCTATACAGATTGACACCTCTTTCATGCGTGCATTATAGTGCCGGATACTGTGAATTGAAGAGTGGTTGGTCAAGGATGATTAAAAGGAACCATGCAGGTTTGCCACCTCCCTTAAAGAAAGCCACCCAAGGATATAAAAGTAAAGGGAGCTTGTGTCAGACCATGTCTACAATGGAAACCAAAGCGAACCCTTGAAAAATTGCTCAAACCAACCCTCATACCTACCTTCTCTCTCTCATTCTCTAGCTCTTTCCATCAATTAATGTTGTCAGTCCTTCTCTCTCTCTCACTTGCTTCCCCTCTGTAGGAAGGTTGACCCCTGACTATGGTTGCCCCCAACTTTTTGCCTGGTGTTTTGCTGGTTTTCTGACTTAGTTGACCTGAGGCCCTGCTATTCAGGACCTCAGGCCCACTGCTCTCTCTGTAAAATGGATTCCATGTACCTTAGGTACATATCTAAATTGGATACTGAGCCACCTTATCAGTCCCTGTACAGTGTACCTTAGGTACCCAGGGCATAGGTGTACCCAGGGCCTACCAGGGGCTGCAGCATGTATTATGCCACCCCTGGCTGGCCATCCAAATCTGACACAACTGGCTGCTTGACAGCTGGGGCAAGGTGGTGTAATCACCCTTTGCTTTAGATATAGTATACCTATATCTAACCCTAAAATGGACACACAGATCTCCTATCAGTCACTCCTATGGCAGGCCTTAACAATCCTGAAGGCAGAGTGCTTGGAATCGTGTGAGATGGTGCTCTGGCATGAGCTGAGCCTGTCTGCGGCTTTCGGGACGTATCCCTTAGCCGTTTCCATGATATCGCATACCATATACTCTTAAGTGCATTATAATCCTCGCGGTTATGTGCCAACTCTGGTATCGCTTTATCAAAACATGTCGAGTAAGGTGTCATACGAATTGGAATACTAACCCCTCGCCAATTCTGGCGACGGGGTTAGCATTCCACCCTTCTAGAGGGACACGACATGCCTGTAACCTATAACCCGGTTAAAAGTCAGACAGAGCCTTAGCATCCACAAAATGGATGCTGCCAACGAGACACAAGTCTGCCCTCCTGCTTCTGGGAGTCCTCCCAGAGCAGGAGATAAGGACAAAGGGTTTCCTGCCAGGGGCGGTGCCAGCACCGTCCCAGACAGGGTTTTGTGTATTATAGGTAGGCAGGGCTTTAGAGGAAGGTGACTGCACGTGGCACCCCGGTGCTCACTGTGCATAGGCTGGCTGGAACCAGTTCCAGGGTCACTCCAGACCCTGTGCTGGGGAAAAGCCCGCCAAGGAAGTGGGTGTAACCACCCCCCTCCTAGTCCCACCCATAGGGCAGGACTTAGTCGCGTGCCAGCCCCTTTTTACAGGATAAAGGTAGAGACTGGCCCCCTTCCAAATCAGATCATCTTTGAATCCTGAAACTACTTTCTGCGAAAGGAACTCAAGACTTCTTCCTAAGATTTCTCCCTTGTGACTAAGGAGTAGTCACCCTGCATCCGCAGGCACCATCTAAGAACACTGCGGTCTGCTGCAAGTCCTTCCTCCGGAATCCGACTGCCCAGCTCGACGAGAACCGGCTTCCCTGGCACCTCTGACCTCTACCCACCTCTACAGCCCAGCTGAGAACCGTGGGTGCGACGAGACCTCAAGGGACCGGCCATCTGCAAGACTGCACGACTTCTTTCCAGCAAGCCCGCCGAGTGAATTCCTGGTGAGTGCTTTGGGGTCCGAGAAGCCCCCACCCTGAGCAGCTCCAGCACCGAAGAGCAGCCCCCCAGCATCTCCACGATCTGCGTGGGGCCCTTCTGCTTTCCGCTGCTCACCGCGTTGTTTGGCTACTAGCCCGTTGGCTTGTGGCCTTCCTGACGACGCCCGACGACATTTCTGCTGCTGGTCTGGTTGCTCCAGACTGGCCCTTGCTCCCTCCCAGAAGAGGAGCACCCCGGACCCTCCTGGTCCACTCAAGACGCCATTTTGAGTCCACCGCGTGGGCTTGAATTAGCCAAGGCTTGTTGCCCAATCCTGGGTAACTTCGACGCCAACGACTTCATCCTCCGTGGGACAGCTCGCACCTCCATCCTGGTCGCCGACAACGCCTCCTGGTCCGAGAGACTGCAGAGCCCAGCAGCGCCCACTCACCTGACTGCGGTGACTTCGCCCGGTGCCATCCTGGTGCCCACTTAATCACTGGCTAGTGATTCAAGAACTTGGTCCCCTCTGCTTTCAGGTTTCTTCTTCCTTGATCCAGGCTTGGATCCATCGAACTTTCCTTCACTGGTCGCCTGCCAGCAACTTCTTCCTTCCAGGCTCCTGGTCCGGCAACGAGATCCCCGACGTCTTTTCAGACCTATGCAGCTGCAGCCCCTGGGCTAGGTAACTTCGGCACTTCGGTGTCCCAGCATAGCCTCACTATCCTAGGGTCAGGATCCACTGTCGTTTTCTTCCTACCAGGTCGGGTTCGCCCGTGAACACTAACTTTGACTTTACTAGCCTCCATAGACTTTGTCCCGCATCCCGCGTGAGAGTGCACACTCTGCACCCGAGTCCCCTGGGCCTCCTAGTAGTAATCTAACGATTCCCTAGTCCAGTCCTAGCGATTCCAAAGCCTATTAGAACTGTTACTTACCTGCTAGTAATTCGCATTCCACTTTGAAAGTATATGGTTTTTCGTGCCCCTCGGGCATTTGTGTAACGTGCTAACTTAAAAGTATTTTCGTAAGAGTTTTGTTGTGTGCTTAGCACCCTGTCCTCATAAAGAGTACAGGGTTGTTGTGATTCTAATAAATACATTGTTTATTTTCATAACACTTGTGTGGTGTCCTTTCACTGGGTGTTCAAGGGGTAATGTAATGGTAAAACAGCTGGCTTAACACGCCCTCTAGAGTCTTAGCCTTAGACTGCTCGTATCCATGCTACTAGGATAGCTGGTCTATAAGGTTGACTTACAACCAATCATCAATAAGGGTTGTTTGGACTGATATATAGTGATCACTAGAATAGTGAACACTGCACATCAGGCCAACTTCTCACATTGGTGGCAGCGGTGGGATTTGAGCTTGCTGTTGTTTTACCACACATGCCCTAAGAATATCTTGTGAAAGATCACATAAGTACTAAAGGTACATATAACTTAGCTTAGAATACTCTGAGTTCTACTGAACCAGCTGTTGTAGCTCCTAGGGCCTAGCACACCCTAAACTACAACTCTAGCAAGGGATCAGTAGGCAAACATATAGTGTAGGTAAGTGCACCACTTACACCTCACTAGAAAAGCATGTCGACTCAGGGGGACTCTACTGAGACTCCCCTGGTCAGTGTTGACCCTCCACAGGTCACTTCAAGATATGCAGCTCTCAATTTTCAGGAGATGAGGCAACTCTGTGTCTCCAGGAAACTGAAGCAGGGGTCTAACCCCACCCTTCCCTTTCTGATAGGTCTCTTAGAGACATATGATGCCAGAAAGCTCTCTCAGTTACATGAGAGCATGCCAGCCTTAGAGGGAACCTCTGGGGATCCAGACCTCCCCAACACTGATTCAGCAGTTGAGGAGGAGGATGAGGAGGTACTCTCTGGGGATGAGGTAGACAAGGGTCTTGAGGTAGTCAGAAGGCTAACTAGGACCAACTTAGACTTACTTGGGCTAGGATCTGGGGGCCCCCCAGTACTAACCCGAAGTGGGCCTAACCTTGGAGTTAGGAGAGATAGATCTCTTTCTAGGGACTCCAATAGATCTCTGCACTCTAATGCCTCTTCTCAGGGGAGAAGGAATCCTCCACAGAGGAGATTTACTTCCCCTCAGAGAAGGGAGCATGAGGCTAGGATGAGACAAGCTGAACTGAGGATTGAAAGGGAAGAAATTGCCCTGGCCAAAGAGAAGCTTGCCCTGGCAAGAGAGCAGCAGATGTGTGGGCTAGCTCCCACTGGTGGCAGCAATCTCCCAAGAGATAGAGAGAAGGGTTTAGATACTAAACACCTGACTAAAATAGTGCCCCCCTTTAAGCAAGGGGATGACATCCAGAAATGGATGGCTGCTCTGGAGAGGGCCTGCACTGTGCAGAACATTCCCCAGAGTCAGTGGGCAGCTATACTGTGGCTCTCCTTTGATGGTAAAGGTAGAGATAAGCTCCTCACTACAAGGGTGGAGGATGCTAACAATTACCAGGTCCTGAAGAATACACTGGTTGATGGGTTTGGTTTAACCACTGAGCAGTACAGGTTGCTGTTCAGAGACACCCAGAAAACTCAGTCTCAGGACTGGTCTGACTTTGTTGATTGTGCCACTAAGGCTTTGGAAGGCTGGCTACTGGGTAGTAAGGTTACTGATTTCAAAGGATTGTATAATCTAATTATGAGAGAGCAAGTCTTAAATAATTGTCAGAACCAGTTATTACACCAGCACCTGGTAGACTCTGATCTGACCTCTCCACAAGAATTGGGTAAGAGGGCAGACAAATGGGTCAGAACCAGGATTAGGCCCAAGAACCAAGGTGGTGACCAGAAAAAGGAATCAACCAAGCCTCAAGAGAAGGGTGGGAATAAATCTACAGATCAAACCACATCAGGGCCCCAAAAATCCTCTGAGGGGGGTGGGTCCCAGAATCCTTCCAACAACCAGAAGAAACCTTATTGTTATCCCTGTAAACAGGTGGGTCATTTAAAAACTGACAGCAGTTGCCCAAAGAATAACAATAAGGAAAACATACCCCCAAGTAACATTCCCAAACCTCCTGTTACTACTAGTAGTAATCCCCCAGGTGGTGGGAGTGCCCCCAAGAATTTGGGTGCATTTACTTTGGGAGTTCCTGGGGACTCTGGCCTAACCAGGTCCCCAAACTTAGATACTCTTGTCTGTGAGACTGGCATGGGGTTTGCCAACTTCACAACTTGTCCCAACACTTTGGGCAAGTACAGACAGGAGCCCCTCATCAATGGTATAAAAGTTGAGGCCTATAGAGATACAGGGGCTAGCATCACTATGGTGACTGAGAGTCTAGTCCCCTCAAGGCAACTTTTACCTGGTGCCACATACCAGGTGACCAATATTGATGGAGTACAGAGAGATCATCCCATGGCAGTGGTCAATCTCAGCTGGGGAGGTGTCACTGGCCACAAGAGAGTGGCAGTGTCACCAAACTTGCCTGTAGATTGCCTACTGGGGAATGATTTAGAGCTCTCAGCCTGGGCTGAAGTAGAGCAAGAAACCCATTCTAGAATGGTGAACATCCATGGTAAGGTTAGTGGGGCAGTGGTAGCCACAGCCCCAGTCCAAGATATCCTCCCTGAACAGGTCAGGAGGGTTGTGCCAGTCACAACCCAATCTCAGACAACTTCCTTCCCAGAACAGGTTGTCAAGGCTGTGATGGTCACAGCCCACACCCAAACTGAGCCCCCTCCTGAAAAGGTTGGGAGAGTTGTGATGGCCACAGCTCAAACTCAGACAGATGACAGTGTTGTGAAGCCTGAAACTATGGATCACTCCACTCAGACAGAGAGTATTGAGGAGGAAGAGAAATCTCCCTCCCACCAGACTTTAGGAAAGGATCAGCCTCCTCAGGGAACTGATCTGACCCCTTGTGAAGAAACTGCCACAGAGGTAGTCAGGCCTAGCCTGGCAGAACCCCTGATGTCAGTGGACCCTTCCAAGGTGGGACCCAGTCTGGAGCAGGTAACCTGCCCCTCTCTACCCTGCCTCAGTCAGCCCAGGGCTGTAGAGGTCAGGGAGGCCAGTGTTGGACCCCAAAGGGCCCCCTGTCCAAAAGAATTTCCCAATCAGCAGATTAAGGGCACTGAAGCTAGTAGTCCTAGCCAAGTGAAAATAAAACATACTCCTGAGGGATCCCCCTTAAAATTAGTTAGGGACCTCCCACAGATGGACACTGTTGGGCACAGCCAAACTTGGGACCTGAGGGCCCCAGACCTGACCTGTCCCTCCAGTAAGCCAAACAGAGGGACCCAACCTCCAGCTGTAGGTAGCCAGAGGTTGACCCTGAGAGCCCAAAACAACTCAGTCTTGGAAAGAAAGGCCTATATGGTGGAAAATGATTGGAGGAAGCTGAGCCCAAAATTAGTGGAGCCTCACTTCAGTACTCCATTTCAGCACCAGCCTTTTTCTTTGACAAAACACACCACAGGTAGAGATTCCCTATGGTGGAGACCCTCAGACACCCTTAGGGTGAGGGATTGCTTAGTGGACCATGACATAGGGGGTAACCATGCCAGTGCTGGTACTTCCTTAAATGGCCACTTAGGCAATATAGGCTTACCTGGACAAGGATAGCCTTATCTCCTTTCGTTTGGGGGGGGGTTATGTAGGAAGGTTGACCCCTGACTATGGTTGCCCCCAACTTTTTGCCTGGTGTTTTGCTGGTTTTCTGACTTAGTTGACCTGAGGCCCTGCTATTCAGGACCTCAGGCCCACTGCTCTCTCTGTAAAATGGATTCCATGTACCTTAGGTACATATCTAAATTGGATACTGAGCCACCTTATCAGTCCCTGTACAGTGTACCTTAGGTACCCAGGGCATAGGTGTACCCAGGGCCTACCAGGGGCTGCAGCATGTATTATGCCACCCCTGGCTGGCCATCCAAATCTGACACAACTGGCTGCTTGACAGCTGGGGCAAGGTGGTGTAATCACCCTTTGCTTTAGATATAGTATACCTATATCTAACCCTAAAATGGACACACAGATCTCCTATCAGTCACTCCTATGGCAGGCCTTAACAATCCTGAAGGCAGAGTGCTTGGAATCGTGTGAGATGGTGCTCTGGCATGAGCTGAGCCTGTCTGCGGCTTTCGGGACGTATCCCTTAGCCGTTTCCATGATATCGCATACCATATACTCTTAAGTGCATTATAATCCTCGCGGTTATGTGCCAACTCTGGTATCGCTTTATCAAAACATGTCGAGTAAGGTGTCATACGAATTGGAATACTAACCCCTCGCCAATTCTGGCGACGGGGTTAGCATTCCACCCTTCTAGAGGGACACGACATGCCTGTAACCTATAACCCGGTTAAAAGTCAGACAGAGCCTTAGCATCCACAAAATGGATGCTGCCACCGAGACACAAGTCTGCCCTCCTGCTGCTGGGAGTCCTCCCAGAGCAGGAGATAAGGACAAAGGGTTTCCTGCCAGGGGCGGTGCCAGCACCGTCCCAGACAGGGTTTTGTGTATTATAGGTAGGCAGGGCTTTAGAGGAAGGTGACTGCACGTGGCACCCCGGTGCTCACTGTGCATAGGCTGGCTGGAACCAGTTCCAGGGTCACTCCAGACCCTGTGCTGGGGAAAAGCCCGCCAAGGAAGTGGGTGTAACCACCCCCCTCCTAGTCCCACCCATAGGGCAGGACTTAGTCGCGTGCCAGCCCCTTTTTACAGGATAAAGGTAGAGACTGGCCCCCTTCCAAATCAGATCATCTTTGAATCCTGAAACTACTTTCTGCGAAAGGAACTCAAGACTTCTTCCTAAGATTTCTCCCTTGTGACTAAGGAGTAGTCACCCTGCATCCGCAGGCACCATCTAAGAACACTGCGGTCTGCTGCAAGTCCTTCCTCCGGAATCCGACTGCCCAGCTCGACGAGAACCGGCTTCCCTGGCACCTCTGACCTCTACCCACCTCTACAGCCCAGCTGAGAACCGTGGGTGCGACGAGACCTCAAGGGACCGGCCATCTGCAAGACTGCACGACTTCTTTCCAGCAAGCCCGCCGAGTGAATTCCTGGTGAGTGCTTTGGGGTCCGAGAAGCCCCCACCCTGAGCAGCTCCAGCACCGAAGAGCAGCCCCCCAGCATCTCCACGATCTGCGTGGGGCCCTTCTGCTTTCCGCTGCTCACCGCGTTGTTTGGCTACTAGCCCGTTGGCTTGTGGCCTTCCTGACGACGCCCGACGACATTTCTGCTGCTGGTCTGGTTGCTCCAGACTGGCCCTTGCTCCCTCCCAGAAGAGGAGCACCCCGGACCCTCCTGGTCCACTCAAGACGCCATTTTGAGTCCACCGCGTGGGCTTGAATTAGCCAAGGCTTGTTGCCCAATCCTGGGTAACTTCGACGCCAACGACTTCATCCTCTGTGGGACAGCTCGCACCTCCATCCTGGTCGCCGACAACGCCTCCTGGTCCGAGAGACTGCAGAGCCCAGCAGCGCCCACTCACCTGACTGCGGTGACTTCGCCCGGTGCCATCCTGGTGCCCACTTAATCACTGGCTAGTGATTCAAGAACTTGGTCCCCTCTGCTTTCAGGTTTCTTCTTCCTTGATCCAGGCTTGGATCCATCGAACTTTCCTTCACTGGTCGCCTGCCAGCAACTTCTTCCT
Source organism: Lissotriton helveticus (assembly GCF_964261635.1). Taxonomy (NCBI): domain Eukaryota; kingdom Metazoa; phylum Chordata; class Amphibia; order Caudata; family Salamandridae; genus Lissotriton; species Lissotriton helveticus. The sequence goes on along the minus strand of NC_136069.1, from coordinate 1,444,287,614 downwards.
TCCAGGCTCCTGGTCCGGCAACGAGATCCCCGACGTCTTTTCAGACCTATGCAGCTGCAGCCCCTGGGCTAGGTAACTTCGGCACTTCGGTGTCCCAGCATAGCCTCACTATCCTAGGGTCAGGATCCACTGTCGTTTTCTTCCTACCAGGTCGGGTTCGCCCGTGAACACTAACTTTGCCTTTACTAGCCTCCATAGACTTTGTCCCGCATCCCGCGTGAGAGTGCACACTCTGCACCCGAGTCCCCTGGGCCTCCTAGTAGTAATCTAACGATTCCCTAGTCCAGTCCTAGCGATTCCAAAGCCTATTAGAACTGTTACTTACCTGCTAGTAATTCGCATTCCACTTTGAAAGTATATGGTTTTTCGTGCCCCTCGGGCATTTGTGTAACGTGCTAACTTAAAAGTATTTTCGTAAGAGTTTTGTTGTGTGCTTAGCACCCTGTCCTCATAAAGAGTACAGGGTTGTTGTGATTCTAATAAATACATTGTTTATTTTCATAACACTTGTGTGGTGTCCTTTCACTGGGTGTTCAAGGGGTAATGTAATGGTAAAACAGCTGGCTTAACACGCCCTCTAGAGTCTTAGCCTTAGACTGCTCGTATCCATGCTACTAGGATAGCTGGTCTATAAGGTTGACTTACAACCAATCATCAATAAGGGTTGTTTGGACTGATATATAGTGATCACTAGAATAGTGAACACTGCACATCAGGCCAACTTCTCACACCCTCTCTGATCACTCTGTCTCTCTCCCTGAAGCACAAAGTGTGCTTGCTGCAATTAAGCTTGGAGAGCTGTGGAAAGTGACAGAGGCAAAGCAGCAGACGTGGCTTTCACAACTGACTGTCAATGGTGCCAAGCTTCAGTGGAAATGCCCGTTGGATAGCTAACCCTCTGTGCATAGGATCTGACCTCGGCCTCACTGTCTTTCAGGAAATGGTCAGACAGCATGTGAAAGATCAATTAGTGGTCAAATGCACAGGACCAAGTTTGGAAAAGACAGTCCAGTTATACTGATCACATTTGAAAGGTCATGGGTCACTGGTTTCAAGGCCTTGTGGTTGGAGTCTGTAGGGATTTCCTTCTTTGGTCTCAGTAATGAGTAATGCAGTCTTGTTCCTGTGGGATGACCGAATGGTCTGCAAGAACTTGGCACAGAGAAAACAACCCCTATTAGATATAAAGGTGCCCTATTACGTATGTGGCACACTTTCCCTGTTTGCGCCATGGCACACCTTCAAACAGGTGCGCCAGGCACAAACAAGGAAAGTGTGCCCGATTAAGAAGAAGACTCTGCCCTCAGGGCAGCCGTGAACTTGTGCTCCATTGGGGGCAGAGCATTCAAGAGAAATATGGAGCGGATGCTTCAAAGCTGCTCCATGTTTCACTGTACTATGCCCACACTTGCACTTTAAAGAGGGGAGAGGGATCCCCTTGCAGGCAGGTGCAGCGAGTGACTGCACACGCCTGTAAGGGGATGTGTGGGGGTCACGAAAACTGACAATGTGCTATCTTTGTGTGGTGCACTGTCAGTGTGCCTCCTGACAGCTTCTTTACTTCTGCACCCACATACGTAATACGGTGCGGGTGCAAAGGTAGAGGGATTCCCTCATTTGCATGGGGGCCATACCCCCATGCAAATAAGGGAACGCTCTCTTGAGATATGGCTGGCACAAGATATGCACCAGCGCGATTTGTATTACAGAAGGTGTCGCAAAAGCATCTGCGGCCCCTACTGTCATATCAAAGTGCCGTGGGGTGCAAAAAGAGGGCGCACATGGTCATCCCAGGGCACTTCTGTAATAAGGGCTGTGATGTGGAGTCTATCCTGCTCAAATTGCCTGGACAGTTTCACTGGAGTCATGAAGGTCTGTAAGCAAGGCTTCATAGTTGTGTTGAGGCATTAAATTCATTTACATACATGCTTCTTATACAAATGCCTCACTCACAGCAGCTCAGTCTTACTTCCTATTGGCTGGCCAATAATCTGTGACCTGCCCCAAAGGGGACCCACCTCTGATAAAAGAGCAGACGCAGGCACATGGCTGATCCCATCCTCCAAGTTCAACCAAGAAGTTCTTTAGAAAACAAGGACATTCTAGCTGCCGTGTTCAGTACCAAGATTGTACCAAAGAATGAGCAGGCTGTGCCAGCCATGGTTCCCGCCTGCCTCACCCATCACTGAATGATTGATGTTTTTAATCAGGATGCACACCTTAAAGTATCCATTACGTTGCAAATTACCAAAATGGGAAGGGAACCTATTCATGGATCATTTCTCAAAGGTGGATTGTGCGAATCAGTTACACACATCTTCCGATTGCTGTTCCAACATTCAGCTGCTCCCGCCCTCTCATTTCCCCGTGTGGTTCACAGGAAGACTTGCATTTCCTTTCATTATGCCCATTGTTTATAAACCTACGTGTTACCTCGCCTATGAATAAACCTTTCTCTTCTCTTATTCAACCACACCTTAGGACTTTGTAATCTTTACCAAGTACCTAAGTTTAATAAAAAAGGATATGGTTCGTGCTCATATACTTGGGACATACACATTTGCAAAGTTAATAGGTACTTAACGACTAATTGGAAAAGCAGTTCGCAATCAAGGGCAATACTAGAACATTTACTGGGTCATGAAAATGCCTCAATCGTGAAATTCACACAAAATGGTATTATAATGTAGAAAATTGCATGGTAAAAACGATTTTCTTAGTGTATTCACAAAACTATAAATATTTGTGAGACAGACTGGACTCCACTCATTTAAGCGAAGATTTCAGACATAAAATATATTTGGAGCTTATTGGTATTTTAAGAAACAATTAATAAAGATAAGTTGTGAAGCTACAGCATATACAGGCCCATTTAAACTGTCTATAACACAACTTAATATGTGCATTCATAATGTGCTTCACTACAGCTATCTTCATTGTAAGGCAAGTGTATCCCTCCTTTATTGCATACACATGGACTCATTTGGCATTTTTCAAATAAGTAAAACTCAGCTCCAGCACAAGAAGCAAGCATTACAAATGGTGCCTCTGAGATTTGTTTTGTCTTTTGGCATCCAGTGGCACAGCACCTTCAGTTTTCACGTTTTGCAGTGATATATGTTAATAGGAGGTCAACAAAGGCATTGAAGCGAACTAAAAAAATTGATGCAGTTTTCATTGTGAATTCCGTTCTTTTGAAAAAAAGCTCTTCTATGGCTGTGCACCATTGTATGCATGGTGTATTTGAGCAACAGCACTTTTACAACCTTCTCACACGTGACGTGTTGTTTTGCTTCCAGGTGCGAAACCACAAGTGTTCTCCAAACTTGCTAGCCTTCAACCTCTTCCATCACTAATTTCACTATGACAACCTTTGAGGCATCTTCATGAATGTAAATATATATACGTGAAAATGTATTCATGTTCATACTTTCTTTTACAGCTAGGTGTAAAACAAACCGTTTTTGCTATGCTCCATTTCTGATGTACATTTCCACTTAGCTATAGACTTACATGTCATCTATTACAACAGGAATTGCAAGTGTAAATTTATTACTAGTAACTTTGCGCAGTTAGGTGCAGATCTTTGACATTGTGGCAGAGATCTACATATTCAATTCAGTAAATTTATATAGCGCGCTACATACCCAGAGGGTCTCAAGGCGCTTGAGGAGGGGTGGGGAATTACTTCTCGAATATCCAGGTTTTAAGCTGCTTTCTGAATGCTAGGTGGTTTTGAGTGAGGCGAAGGTGCGTGGGAAGTGAGTTCCAGGTTTTGGCCGCTAGGTAGGAGAATGATCTTCCTCCCATGGTGGTTTTGTTGACGCGGGGAACAGTAGCGAGGGCTTGGTTGGAAGAGCGCAGCTGGCGTGAGGGGGTGTAGAAGGAAAGACGTGAATTGAGGCATTCGGGTCCAAGTTCGTAGAGAGCTTTGTGTGCGTGGGTGAGGAGGAGGAAAGTTATTCTCTTATTGACGGGGAGCCAGTGTAGGTTTTTCAGGTGACCAGAAATGTGTTCTTTACGCGGGATGTCTAATATGAGTCTGGCTGATGCGTTCTGGATGCGTTGGAGTTTTTTCTGAAGTTTTGCGGTGGTACCGGCGTAAAGGGTGTTTCCGTAGTCAAGGCGGCTTGTAATCTAGTTTCGGTGGGGATCCAGCGAAATGTTTTTTTGAGCATGCGAAGAATGTTGAAGCAAGATGAGGAGACGGCGTTGACTTGTCTGGTCATCGAGAGTGAGGAATCCAGGATGACGCCTAGGTTCCGTGCGTGATCCGTTGGGATGGGTGCTTTTCCAAGGGCTTCTGGCCACCAAGAGTCGTCCCAGGCAGAGGGGGAAGTTCCTAGGATAAGGACTTCTGTTTTTTCGGAATTCAGTTTCAGACGGCTGTGCTTCATCCAATCGGCTACTTCTTTCATTCCTTCATGTAGGTTTGTTTTGGCGATGTTAGGGTCTTTGGTGAGTGAGAGGATCAGTTGAGTGTCATCAGCGTAGGAGATGATGTTGAGGTTGTGTTGGCGTGCGATGGCCGCGAGGGGGCTCATGTATACGTTGCAGAGGGTGGGACTGAGTGAAGATCCTTGTGGCACGCCACAGCTGACTTCAGTGGCCTCTGACTTGAATGGTGGGAGGCGGACTTTCTGAGTTCTTCCGGCAAGGAACGAGGTGATCCATTCCAGTGCTTTTCCTTGGATTCCGATGTTTCTGAGGCGTTGTAACAGGGTTATATGGCAGACTGTGTCGAAGGCTGCGGAGAGGTCAAGGAGGATGAGGGCGACTGTGTCTCCATTGTCCAGTAGAGTTCGAATGTCATCTGTTGCTGCGATAAGTGCGGTCTCCGTGCTATGTTTTGCTCGGAAGCCGGACTGTGAGGCGTCGAGGGATTTGTTGGTTTCGAGGAAGGCGGCGAGTTGGTTGTTGACAGCTTTCTCGATGACTTTGGCCGGGAATGGAAGTAGCGAGATGGGGCGGTAGTTTTTGAGTTCAGAGGGGTCAGCTGTGGGTTTTTTCAGAAGGGCGCTGAGTTCGGCATGTTATCAGCTTTCCGGGAAGGTGGCGGAGTTGAGGGAGCAATTGATGACGTCTCGGAGGTGTGGTGCTATGATGGAATCAGCTTTGTTGAAGATGTGGTGAGGGCATGGGTCTGTGGGGGATCCTGAGTGGATGGAGTTCATCAGGCGGATGGTGTCCTCAGTGGAGATTGTGTTCCATTCAGTAAGGATGTTCAAGGGGGGTGAAGGTACGGCGGAAGGTTGGGTGGGTTGTTCTCCGGGTTGGTTGACGAAGCTGTTGTGGATGTCTGCGATTTTGTCGTGGAAGAACGATGCTAGGGAGTCGCAGAGGGCTTGGGAGGGAGTGATGTCGTTAGAGTTGGCGGCGGGGTTGGTAAACTCTTTGACGATGTTGAATAATTCCTTGCTGTTGTGGGCGTTGTTGTCGAGTCGGTCTTTGAAGGCGGCTTTCTTGGCAGTCCGTATCAGTTGGTGGTGTATGCGAGTGGCGTTTTTGAAGGCGTCCCTGGTACTGGTGTTTGGGTCTTTTTTCCATGCCCTCTCAAGGGAGCGGCAGAGTTTCTTGGATTTCTTAAGATCATCGTTGAACCAGGGGGCGTTTTTGTTGCCTAGTTTGATTTGACCTTTTCTCAGGGGTGCTAGGTTGTCGGCGCTGTTGGTTAGCCATTGAGTGAGGTTAATGGCTGCTTGGTTGGGGTTCGAAGAGTGGGCAGGGGGGTTTTGAAGAAGCGATGAGGAGATCTGGTCGATGGTGATTTTGTTCCAGTTTCTTCGCATAGTAGGTTGAGGATGGTTGTGGGTTGTGGGCTTTTTGTAGAAAAAGTGAATGCAGCTGTGGTCCGTCCAATGGAGGGTTGTGGTGTGACTGAAGGAGATATGTTTGCTGGAGGTGAAGATAGGGTCGAGTGTGTGACGTGCGTCGTGAGTGGGGGTATTAACAAGTTGTTTGAGTCCGAGGTTGGCAAGATTGTCCAGAAGGGTGGTGGTGTTGCTGTCATTGTTTTTTTCCAGGTGAAAATTGAGATCTCCCAATAGAATGTAGTCCTCGGAGGGGAGGGCGTGAGGGGTGATAAAGTCAGTGATGTCTTCACTGAATTGAGCACGGGGTCCTGGTGGCCTGTAGAGGAGGGTGCCTCTGAGTGTAGTCTTGGGGTCAATGTGGATCTGGAAGTGAAGGTGTTCGGCGCTAGCGAGGTTGACGTCTGAGGTGGTTGAGATGCGAATGGAATTCTTATGGACGATAGCGATGCCTCCTCCTGTTTGCTTGGCGCGGTCTTTCCGGATGATCTTGTAGCCTTCCGGGATGGCAATGGTGATGTCTGGGGCTGAGGAGGCGTTCATCCATGTTTCTGTTAGGAAGGCGACGTCCGGGGAGGTGGTGTCTAGTAGATTCCAAAGGTCGATGGCATGTCTGTGGACCGAGCGGGTGTTGAGCAGGATGCATTTTAGGTGGTTGGTGTCAGGTCTCAGTTTGGTTTTAGTGGATGTGGAGTTGGACTTGGTGCCGTCGAATTTGCAGGAGTGGCAGGCGAAGGGTCCATGGGTGTGTCCTGGTGCTGCTTGGGCGCAGTTAGGGAGTCGGCCAGGATTAAGTACTAGGAGGGTGGCTGAGTTGTATGTAATGCGGGTGGGCTGGGCATTGCGTGGAACAGGGGGTCTGGCGCTGGGCGCGGTCCAGGCGCGGACGGGCGTAGACGGGCTTACCTTTGGCGCACCTTCGGCGCGGCCGCAGCGCGTGGACGCTGCGCGTTGAGGCATCAGCCATAAATGAGTGGTGGGGGGCGGAGCATGGGAGGGGCAGCTGGGAGGCGGGATCTGGGAGGAGCCACGGGCTGCCGAGGGTAAACAGAGCTACAATGGAGCCCGGACCCTGAATCGAAACTGGGTCACAGCCGGAGTGGGCAACACGTTTCTAAACACAGTAAAATGCACTCCACACAATCGACTCTTCCCCTGATTAATTAGCAGTAGTGCGCAGCAGGAGATCAGTATAGTGCAAGCAGGCAGATACCACCAAGCGCCGAGTACAATATTGAGATAAATAATTAAATCTACTGAAAAACGATACCAAGCGCTGAGTGCGCTTAAACAGCAGGCAGGCAGGCAGGCAGGCAGGCGCGGATACAGCCAGCAGTGAATGCAGCGTCTGGGGAAGGCAGAGGGCGAGGGGAGCAATCGCCCAGGAGAGTGTCCACTCGGTCACAAATGGTGGGAGGTCGTGACGCGTTAGCTGTGCTTGTGGGTGGGAGGGGCAGCTGGGAGGCGAGATCTGGGAGGAGCCACGGGCTGCCGAGGGTAAACAGAGCTACAATGGAGCCCGGACCCTGAATCGAAACTGGGTCACAGCCGGAGTGGGCAACACGTTTCTAAACACAGTAAAATGCACTCCACACAATCGACTCTTACCCTGATTAATTAGCAGTAGTGCGCAGCAGGAGATCAGTATAGTGCAAGCAGGCAGATACCACCAAGCGCCGAGTACAATATTGAGATAAATAATTAAATCTACTGAAAAACGATACCAAGCGCTGAGTGCGCTTAAACAGCAGGCAGGCAGGCAGGCAGGCGCGGATACAGCCAGCAGTGAATGCAGCGTCTGGGGAAGGCAGAGGGCGAGGGGAGCAACCTCACAGGAGAGTGTCCACTCGGTCACAAATGGTGGGAGGTCGTGACGCGTTAGCTGTGCTTGTGGGTGGGAGGGGCAGCTGGGAGGCGGGATCTGGGAGGAGCCACGGGCTGCCGAGGGTAAACAGAGCTACAATGGAGCCCGGACCCTGAATCGAAACTGGGTCACAGCCGGAGTGGGCAACACGTTTCTAAACACAGTAAAATGCACTCCACACAATCGACTCTTCCCCTGATTAATTAGCAGTAGTGCGCAGCAGGAGATCAGTATAGTGCAAGCAGGCAGATACCACCAAGCGCCGAGTACAATATTGAGATAAATAATTAAATCTACTGAAAAACGATACCAAGCGCTGAGTGCGCTTAAACAGCAGGCAGGCAGGCAGGCAGGCAGGCGCGGATACAGCCAGCAGTGAATGCAGCGTCTGGGGAAGGCAGAGGGCGAGGGGAGCAACCGCATAGGAGAGTGTCCACTCGGTCACAAATGGTGGGAGGTCGTGACGCGTTAGCTGTGCTTGTGGGTGGGAGGGGCAGCTGGGAGGCGGGATCTGGGAGGAGCCACGGGCTGCCAAGGGTAAACAGAGCTACAATGGAGCCCGGACCCTGAATCGAAACTGGGTCACAGCCGGAGTGGGCAACACGTTTCTAAACACAGTAAAATGCACTCCACACAATCGACTCTTCCTCTGATTAATTAGCAGTAGAGCGCAGCAGGAGATCAGTATAGTGCAAGCAGGCAGATACCACCAAGCGCCGAGTACAATATTGAGATAAATAATTAAATCTACTGAAAAACTATACCATATACATATGGAAATGTATAGGGAAAATTATATATGTTTTTTATTCTTTAGAAGCAACTAATACACATATATTCATGTAAAAAGAAATGCTAATTAGTATAAAATACTTACTATTAACCTATAATTAATAAAATAACACGTTGTAGCACTTTCATTCATCAAATGAAATGTGTATAGAAAATAATTTAAATATATTAATCTGATTTATAAATAATCATTTTTAAAAAAGCTTCACCATCAATACTTTAATATGTAAATAATTGAAATTATTTTTCATTTTAAATATCATTTTAAAAGTTAAAGCACATTTTCATATATATATTACCTACTGGCAATAGCCAGTAGGTATATATAGTTAGGATTGTTTTCCATAGGGAAATCGCAACATTCTATTGGGAATAACTTTGGCGCCGGTTGAGGAATCTTCCTGAAATCTTCCTTAACTTTGCCTCGTGGTGCTCCGCTCCTTCCCTGAAAGTTTGGGGGGGATTCGTCAAGCGGGGGCCGAGATAAAAGGGGGGGTCCCAAAACGTGTTTTCCCCATGTTAATTTCCATAGAGCGGTTGGACTCACTTTTAGCCCGAACGGCTGAATGGTTTTCCACCAAACTTGGCAAAATTGTAGGGACTGGTAGTCCGATGTGCCTTTGCTATGTCTCAAGATATGTGCTCCAGTGGTTTTTACGAAAATTAACTTTGAAAAAATATATATTGGGCTACATTGGGCTATATATATGTTAGAGCCCAAATGTAGCCCAATGTAGCCCAATGTAGCCCAATGTAGCCCAAAGAATGCCACCAGAGACAAAAAAAATCAAATGTAGCCCAAATATCAGCTAGATGTAGCCCAACTATAGCCCAATGACAGAATGTCCCAGAGTGTTCTAAAGAACAACTAGAGCGCTAACAGTCTTACCTATGACAAAAGTATGGCACACCTGAAGTCATCTTGATTGGAATAAAGTGTTAACACTTAAAACATTTAATTTGCAAAGGAACAAAGTGAGGGGGTTCATTTTGCCATAGAAATTATGATCAGTGCTGAAGAAAGAAAAACTAGGGCACATTTTGAGTGACTTCTCAAATCCTCTTATATTTCATTAAAAAAATTCTGATATGCAGTCTCCCAAGATGGCCACCAGAGACAAAAGAGCCCAAATGTAGCCCAAATATCAGCCAGATGTAGCCCAACTATAGCCCAATGACAGAATGTCCCAGAGTGTTCTAAAGAACAACTAGAACGCTAACAGTCTTACTTATGACAAAAGTATGGCACACCTGAAGTCATCTTGATTGGAATAAAGTGGTAACACTTAATACATTTAATTTGAAAAGGAACAAAATGAGGGGTTTCATTTTGCCATAGAAATTTTATATATCTATATGTTCACTGAAAAAACCATAGGTTACACACCAGTTATAGTTAGGAATTAGCATTTAAAAAACCTTTGAAAATCACTGAAAAAACCATAGGTTTCACACCAGTTATAGTTAGCGGAAACTTTACTAGCATAAAACCATTGAAATTCCCACGTTATAGTTAGTTGGACTCACTATAACTTGCACGTCTGCAATGCACTGCTGATGACGTCACATATTACATCACTCATGCATATATTTAAATATTTAAACATTACTCGCTAATATATGTATTCACTAAGATACACTTAATAAGCCAGTTAACCAATCAATTTTTTTTTTAAAAAACACTGAAAAAACCATAGGTTTCAGGCATTATATAGTTAGGAATTAGCATTTAAAAAACCTTTAAAATTCACTGAAAAAAACATAGGTTTCAGGCCTTAGATAGTTAGGAATTAGCATTTAAAAAACCTTTGAAATTCACTGAAAAAACCATAGGTTTCAGGCCTTATATAGTTAGGAATCAGCATTTAAAAAACCTTTGAAATTCACTGAAAAAACCATAGGTTTCAGGAGTTATATAGTTAGGAATTCGTTTTTAAAAAACCTTTGAAAGTCACTCAAAAAACTATAAGTTTTAGTGGTGTTATAGTTAGCTGGACATTTTACTCATACAAAACCAATGAAATTGCTCCTATATAGTTAGTTGTACTAACTATATTTCGCGCACCCGCAATCCACTGCTGATATTGAGGAAAAAGGGTCAGGCAGATCAGGTTAATTACCCCTTTTCAAGGTTTGCCCGGCGTTAGCCGCCTCTCACCCAACTCACGTTTACCAAATAAAGAGGCAGGCGCTGGAGACTGGAAGGCAGGAAACAGGAGTTTATTCCGACGGAGCAGAACACGTCAAATCAGACAACAGAGTATCTTCTCGAGGTGCTCTAACCGCATCTCTGAGGCCTGGCCTCTTATACACAGGTTTATGGCTTTATTACATTTATGCAAGTGAGATTGAAGCGGGTAACTTCAAGTTCGAGCGCGCCGCATTTGCCGGAACGGCGTATATCAAAAGTTCATCAATCATTTCACATTTTAATCCTTTTATTTTGTATTCAAATTGTATCCTCAGTTGTGCTTGTTACAGGGTAGACCGTAGAAAGTGACACTGCTTCTACACGGCAGCTGTGTTAAAAACTTCTTACTGTCGCATGCTTGTACTTTCAAACAAATCTTTAGTGATTCTGCTGGTTCCCAATGCATTTTGGGCTTATAATGTAGCCCTTCTTCAGGGGGATCACTACAAATTTAAACAAACATCACTGTTACGTATGAACATGTCCCAACTGTGTTGTACACATAGTCTTATTACCCATAGCGATAAACATTTTCCAATAGACATTTTCCCTCTATGCGCTTAAAAAAGCGCAAAAACCTTTAACCAAAGTCACATAGATGTTATCCTGTTTTAATAATACTGCAAGTGTGGGAAATTCAGTTATTTCATACCTTCAAACGAGGTCCGAGCAGCCTTTAGTTTCTAAAAATGAGTTCTTACGCTACTTTCTAACATGCTCGTCATTAATAGGTGTTCCTCGGGACTCCGCCCTATTATTTTTGACCAATGAAACGGTAGATGGAAACACCCTTATACTACGGGTCCCATAATGCCATGTATACAACCCCGATTCTCCCTCCACTTTCTTCAAAACGTATGCAACATTGTAATCATACTGTAACCTTGGTTTAAAGATAGTACATTCGTGTACCCCGCCCTCCCTGGATAGTGTAATACATGTCAATCAGAACGTTATAGATGGAAACACACATAGAAATAAGTCTGTAATGAGGTATAGCAACATTGTAACGGTTCGAAAGTATCCACGAATTGGGTTTAGTAGATGGGTAATGGTTCTTTCTATAGGTTTTGTCCTCGGTAATCTTGGGTGCAACTTGATTTAGGACAAGGATATGAAAACAACGTGCGAGGTCAAGTGCACTCCTCTTTGCTTTTTAACTCTTTATCGATTTAGTCCATGTTTACAATGTTTGGCGTGCGCTCGATAGCGGTCTGTCCTGGAACCACATGGTGAATAGATGCAAGTGAGATTGAAGCGGGTAACTTCAAGTTCGAGCGCGCCGCCTTTGCCGGAACGGCGTATATCAAAAGTTCATCAATCATTTCACATTTTAATCCTTTTATTTTGTATTCAAATTGTATCCTCAGTTGTGCTTGTTACAGGGTAGACTGTAGAAAGTGACACTGCTTCTACAGCTGCCGTGTAGAAGCAGTGTCACTTTCTACGGTCTACCCAAAATAAAAGGATTAAAATGTGAAATGATTGATGAACTTTTGATATACGCCGTTCCGGCAAATGCGGCGCGCTCGAACTTGAAGTTACCCGCTTCAATCTCACTTGCATCTATTCACCATGTGGTTCCAGGACAGACCGCTATCGAGCGCACGCCAAACATTGTAAACATGGACTAAATCGATAAAGAGTTAAAAAGCAAAGAGGAGTGCACTTGACCTCGCACGTTGTTTTCATATCCTTGTCCTAAATCAAGTTGCACCCAAGATTACCCAGGACAAAACCTACAGAAAGAACCATTACCCATCTACTAAACCCAACTCGTGGATACTTTCGAACCGTTACAATGTTGCTATACCTCATTACAGACTTATTTCTACGTGTGTTTCCATCTATAACGTTCTGATTGACATGTATTACACTATCCAGGGAGGGCGGGGTACACGAATGTACTATCTTTAAACCAAGGTTACAGTATGATTACAATGTTGCATACGTTTTGAAGAAAGTGGAGGGAGAATCGGGGTTGTATACATGGCATTATGGGACCCGTAGTATAAGGGTGTTTCCATCTACCGTTTCATTGGTCAAAAATAATAGGGCGGAGTCCCGAGGAACACCTATTAATGACGAGCATGTTAGAAAGTAGCGTAAGAACTCATTTTTAGAAACTAAAGGTTGTTCGGACCTCGTTTGAAGGTATGAAATAACTGAATTTCCCACACTTGCAGTATTATTATAACAGAATAACATCTATGTGACTTTGGTTAAAGGTTTTTGCGCTTTTTTAAGCGCATAGAGGGAAAATGTCTATTGGAAAATGTTTATCGCTATGGGTAATAAGACTATGTGTACAACACAGTTGGGACATGTTCATACGTAACAGTGATGTTTGTTTAAATTTGTAGTGATCCCCCTGAAGAAGGGCTACATTATAAGCCCGAAATGCATTGGGAACCAGCAGAATCACTAAAGATTTGTTTGAAAGTACAAGCATGCGACAGTAAGAAGTTTTTAACACAGCTGCCGTGTAGAAGCAGTGTCACTTTCTACGGTCTACCCTGTAACAAGCACAACTGAGGATACAATTTGAATACAAAATAAAAGGATTAAAATGTGAAATGATTGATGAACTTTTGATATACGCCGTTCCGGCAAATGCGGCGCGCTCGAACTTGAAGTTACCCGCTTCAATCTCACTTGCATTTATTCACCATGTGGTTCCAGGACAGACCGCTATCGAGCGCACGCCAAACATTGTTAACATGGACTAAATCAATAGAGAGTTAAAAAGCAAAGAGGAGTGCACTTGACCTCGCACGTTGTTTTTATTACATTTATGACATCCGTGGTATTGCTTTGAAGTTTCAAAAAGGCATCTTTGGAATCCCCGGTTCAGGCCCGTTCTCACACATATCTACAGTAGAGGTCCCCACCCAAATCACAGCATGATGGCTATCGCGCAGCTGGACATTCCGCTGGGAACAGGAATGTGGGCGATCGGTCGGATCTAGGGGTGTGAAGGCATTGATTAATCCCCGCTCCTTTGATGTGGGGCGAGGTCCTACTGTAGGGGGCAATAAACTGCATCTGTTGAGCTAAGTGATGGCCTGGGGTCAGGCCGGACAATCGGGCAGGGAGGAAGAGGTTATCAAAAGGGCCTGTTCTATGAATGAGATGAAAGAGTGAGGGGGGGGGGTTCAGCACGGGATGTGGCTCGGAGGCAGGGTCGCGCTGGAGGTGCGTTTATGACCCAAGCAGGAGAGACCGGAGGTTGTCGGGGATGCTTGCGAGGCTGGGGAGTGAGGGGGAGAGAGAGACGCTGGCTATCCGGAGTGGGCAGAGAGGCCATGGCAATCAAAATGGTTGCTGCTTACGCGCATGCATGGATCTGAAAAGGACAAGATGGCGCCGATAATGTTTACGCCACAATCCAGATTTTAACATTCCTCCCTTTTCAACATATCTAGCCAGCTTGTCAATTTATGTCTATCCCCATTATATTACGTATTTCGATATCATAAAAAGCTTTCATACGTTCAGCTTCGAAATTCGGAGTCTTAGGGCATATGCAGTTAGCAATGAGTGAACACAAAGGTGGCAAGCATTGAATACCTAGGCAACACCCACACAGTACCACGACCGGTATCAATATAAATGTAAACAACCTCCATCCCCAGCCCTTCAAAGTACCCCAAAACCAGCTCCCAAGCGACCATCCTTCTTGCTCCTGGTGAACCTCTGAGGAAAGTCTGTGTAGGTGCTCGATTGCTTTGTAGACTGAGGGCGAGTTATCTGGCACGTAGGTGCAACAGCTGGATCCGATGATGCGGCATGCTCCTCCACGGTCAGCTAGAACCACATCTAGAACAAGGCGGTTCTGAAGCACCACGAGGCGGACTGCCTGAAGCTCGGCCGTATTGTTAGTGAGGATGCCAGCCGTGATGTTCATGGTCGTTTCTACTGCCTGGGTCAGGTGTCGGATGGCGCGGCTGTTTGCCATTGGGCCCCACAGAGGAACAAGTCCCTTCACTGCATCCAGGAACTGTGCTCCGGTGGAGTCGGCTTGTTCAATGTCTCTTGCGCGTTTCTGCCGGTGATGGTTTGCTGGGGCCACGTACGTTGGAGGGAGAATGAAGGCGATGTAGCAAGTACCCCCCCAACTTTTTGGAAGCCAAGTATAAGCTTTGGTGCCACAAACAAAGTACATATTCGGAGAAGCAACAAAGGAGGGGGGATCAATTGAGTCCAATGTTCTGGTGATGTGGCAGGAACTGTGACCCACCAGCTGTGTTCCCAGGCCTTCGAGGCACACGAGGCCTGTGACATTGATAACAGACAGAGCCACAGTCAGCGTGGCAGCAGTTCGCTTCCGTAGGTAGGAGAAGGTGGGTCTGGCTGGGTTATGGAACACCTGCATTTCAACTCGTTCCTTGGCAGGGATGTCCATATGGAAGGAGGAACCGGAGGTCAAAGGACAAAAGGGAGCAGATGTCCTCCCGGTTTTTTTCAGCCAGAACCCATGGTAGAAGTGTGACACTGTTTGATCAGAAGTGGCGTTGTCCTTGTAGCTCTCTTGCAAGAGGATCAACCAGGCAAGGCAGGAGCCATGAACTGAGAAAGGGGAAGGGATGAAAGGGATGGAGTGTCCGGTGGCATGCGGGAGCAGCCCGCAGATCCAGCAGTTTGTGGCGTTGGCGGCAAGGTTGTGTTGGTGCAACAGTTGCACGAAGGAATTGTTCCAGAACTCCTTACGCCTTTCTCGGAGCTGAGGCGAAAGGGAGATCAGGTGATGCTCTTTCATAGTGGCTGGCTGTGCAGTGGTCAGCAATATCTGATGAGCGGGTGCGCTCTCTTCCACGATCCAGAAGGAAGTCATGAGGAGGAGGCAAAAGAGGAGGACAATGAAAAGGGCAATTGTCTTTGATTTGTGCATACTGTCAGTCTTTGGGTTTCTGTAGTGGGTATTTCCGGTTGCTTTCATCATCTTCTTATCTGGCGCTTCCATCATCTTCTTATCTGGCGCTTCCATCATCTTCGAGGTGCTCGGTAGTGGGCAGAACCGCAGACTTCGTTTAGTTTCTCTCCGGGTAACCCTTGGTTGTGTTTAGGCTACCGTTCTGAGATTCAACTTAGTCCGTGGTCTACTTAGCCGAAGCTCCCTCCTTTCGACGCAGGAAATACCCTTCCCTGGATGGCACAGTGGGATCAGAGAATTTTGCAAGTTCAAGTGCCTCGGTATGAGGATAACAGTTCAGTGATGGCCGGTCTTTGGTCAGGAGCTCTTCTTGGGTGCTGACGTTTTCTGTTGTGGCCAGGGTCGAGGAGACCTTCTTACAGTGGTGTGCGTGCAGCCAGTGTCGTTTCCCCTCCACTCGAAGAGCCGTCCGGGTGGTGATCAGTACTTGCCAGGGGCCCGTCCACCGGGGTTCCAGACTCTTTGCCCGTTGTAAATTTCGGATCAGCACATAATCCCCCAGTTGGATATCGTGACCCGGACCCCTGGAAGCATCGGGGATGGCCTGCTGCACCAGCTGATGAATGACAGACAACGTTTTAGTCAATTTGCACAAGTAATCAGACAGTAGGACATCTGGGACGTCGTGAATGGAGGTCGGTTTAGGGGCGGTCCAGAGGTTCATCGGTCGCCCAAATACAACCTCGTAGGGGGTCAAATGGTGCTTAGTGGGAGTGGAGTGCATCGATAGCAATGCCAGTGGGAGGGCATCTGGCCATTTAAGTCCTGTGGTGGCCACTATCTTCGACAGTTTTAGTTTCAGTGTGGCGTTGTGTCGCTCAACTAAGCCAGCAGATTGGGGGTGAAAGACTGCATGAAACCTCTGTTTTACATCCAACCCTTTCAATATTAGTTGGATAACTTCAGCTATGAAGTGGGGGCCGTTGTCACTCCATAGAATTCGACAAAGACCGTAGCGAGGAAAAAACTCTTTCAGTAGTACCTTGGCAGTGGTCATGGCAGTGTTATCACGGGTTGGATAGGCTTCTACCCATTTGCTGAAGGCACACACAATGACTAATACATACTTCAGGCTTTGGCATCTTTCTAGTTGGATGTAGTCCATCTGGAGGACCTCGAAGGGTTGGTCGGGGACCCCAAACCCTCCCCGGGGTACCACAGTTCCTTTCCCAGGGTTGTGTTGCAGGCAGATAAGGTATTGCTGGACCAGGCGTCTGGCTGAGTCGGGGATTTTGTCGTTGTGCCAGACCTTGGAGATGAGTTCGATCATGGGGGCAGATCCTATGTGTGCGGGGGAATGTGCCATAGTCAGTATGGGAATCAGGTACGAGTCAGGCAGCAACCATTTGTTTGTGTCTTTTGTCCGCCAGCAGCCTTCATCGTCTTTCAATCCCACCCGTGCCCATTCAGTCAATTCGTGTGGTGAGCTGGCCATCTGGATGTCCCTAATCGTTTCCCTAGCGTCAGTCCATTTTTCTGCTTGTGACCTGGTCACATACATGCGTGTCGTCGTCCTATTCTCAGCTGTGGTTCGGGCAGTGATGTCGGCCAGAGCGTTTCCCTGTCCGACTAAGTCTGTCACCTTCCTGTGTGCCTGGCATTTGATTACGGCTAATCGTTTGGGGAGGAGAACTGCTTCAATCAGGGCGGAGACTAGATCTCCGTGGAGGATGGGCGTGCCGTGGGACGTCAGGAATCCCCTTTCTCTCCACCAGAGTCCAAAATGGTGAACCACTCCGAAGGCGTACTGGCTGTCCGTGTAAATGTTTGCCGTGGTCCCTGTCGCTATAATACATGCTTGTGTGAGGGCAATCAGTTCTGCCGCCTGTGCGGATCGTTGTGTGATGCGGGCTGTCTCAATTACTGTTCGGGCTGTCGTTACTGCATAGGCAGCTGAGGTGGTGCCGTCGGAGAGTTTGATGCAAGAGCCGTCTACCCATAGCTCTCCGTCAGGGTCTGTGAAGGCGGTGTCTCTGAGGTCAACTCTACTCCTAGTCTGTTCGTCTGTGAGGGTCACACAGTCATGTATAGGGGGGACATTTGGGTCGTTTTCGGGCAGAGGCAACAAGGTGGCTGGGTTCAGTGTGGTGTATCTTTTCAGCGTGATGTGGGGTGCAAGCAGAGTCAGTTCGTATCCAGTCAGTCGTGCGCTAGTCAGGTGTTGCGTCTTAGTTTGGTTCAGGAGGGTGTCAACAGCATGGGGCACTAATACCGTGAGGGAATTCGATAGTACGATCCCCTCACTTTGTCGGATAGAGACAGCAGCGGCAGCTACGGCTCGAAGGCAGGCAGGCAAGGCTCTCGCTACGGGGTCAAGGGTGGCAGAGAAATAGGCACAGGGTCGTTGCTTGGGGCCAATAGTTTGAGTCAGGACAGACAAAGCGCACCCCTCCCTTTCGTGAGTGTAGAGAGAGAAGGGCTTGGTGTAATCGGGGGTTCCTAGGACTGGTGCAGAACAAAGGGCGTCTCGAAGTTCTTTGAAGGAAGATTGGCATTTGGGGGTCCAAGGGAGTGGGAAGGGGACATCTTTGGCTAGTAGGGAAAGTAGTGGCTTTACAATGAGGCTGAAATTTGGCAACCACTGCCGGCAGAAGGAGGTGAGGCCTACCAGGGAGCGGACTTGTTTCTGGGTCTTTGGGACAGGGGTTTCTAGAATGGCCTGAATTCGATCGGGTGTAAGCTTTCTCCCGTCTTTGGACAAGAGGTGGCCTAGGTAGGTGACCTGGGGTTGGCAGAATTGCAACTTTCTCTTGGAGACCTTGTGGCCATTTTCCGCAAGGAAGTGCAAGAGTTGGATGGTGGCTGTGACTGCAAGTGGAGTGGTGTCGGCCGCCAAAAGGATGTCATCGACGTACTGTATCAACACCACTCCCTCCGGTAGCTGAACGGCGTCCAGCTGTCTCTTGAGGGCCTGGCTATAGATGCTGGGACTTTCTGTGTAACCTTGGGGAGCTCTACAAAATCTATATGAGCGGGATTTTAACGTGAAGCCGAAAAGGTAGCGGCTGTCTGGGTAGATGGGGATGGAGAAGAAAGCGTTCTTGAGGTCTATTACAGTGAAGGTGGTGGCTGTGGAAGGAATCAGGGTCAGAATGGTGGCGATATCTGAGACTACGGGGTACTGAGGTACAACTACCTTGTTGACCTCTCGAAGGTCGATGATGAAGCGGTACGCTTTCTCATCTCCCTCGCCCTGCTTCTTCACAATGGGTAGGATAGGGCTGTTGCAAATATTGCTGACTACTTCCTCTACCACTCCTGCCTCTACCAGGGACTGGATTATCATTACCAATGCCTTCTCACCTTCGGGCGATATCCGATACTGGGGGAGTTTTGGGAGTATTGCATCTTGGCGAATCGTTATGTGCACGGGGTCGATCATCATTCGTCCTACGTCAGCGTCAGTTTTAGCCCACAGATACAGAGGTAGAGAGTCAAGTAAGGATGCGTCAGCGTCTGAGATAGAGAACATGTGTCGTGCGGGATGAGGTCTGAGCAAAGCCGGGTTATCGTACAGAATGACTCAAACTCCGTCCTGTGAACACCTGATAGTAGCTCGGAAATGCTTCAGTAAGTCAAGTCCCATAATGGCATCGGGGGTGTTGGAGGAAAGCAGAAACGTCGTGTCAGTGGGGTTACTGTCCAAGTCGAAGGAAACCGGTGCGGATAAGGGGGTTAGTGGAGGGCGTTCCATCAAAGCCTATTGATGGTATGCGTGAGCCAGACAAGGGTGCCCTTGGAATCAGTCGTTTAGATAACGCACTACGTGTCGCGCCAGTGTCTACCAGAAATGGAGACTTCGTACCTAGGGCCTTAGCGGTGACATAAGGACCTTGCTGGTCAACATAGAGCTCGACTGGATCCCTCCCTTGTCCTAGGCGGTCCTATGCAAAGTCGCGGGCATCGTCACAGTCAGTCTGCTGGCATTGGTTCTGTCGGGGGTGGTCAAAAGTGTTCGGTCTGCCTGATCTGTCATTTCTGGCGTCGTTTGCGTGCCCTCGTCCCTGTCCTCTATTTTTCGGCCCACCCGCTACGTCTTTTGCGTCCCTATTTTTGTACATTTCTAGCAGGACCGGGCACTGGGACTTCCAATGTCCATATCCTTTGCAAAACGCACACTGGTTCTCATCGAGGTCTGTTCGTGGAGCGCCGGGTGCGGGTGTGCGGTCTCTAGGGGGTGGATTTCTAGGAGCATTCGACTGGTAGTTTCCTCTATACTGTTCCCTTCCTGTCGTCACTCCTTGCAATTGAGCAATCATCACTCGTTCTTTCAAGTCCTTTTTCTTTTTCTCAGTCGCCCTATCGTTCTCGTTCTTTTGCCATTCGTAGTATTGAGCCATCTGAAGGATAGCCGCGGGTTTGGAGGCAGCCCAACTACTTTCACTAGTCTGCAGTTTTTGCGAGACTTCTGGTGTCAGGCCTTTTACAAAGTTCTGGACGAACAAGTGATGTCCGGTCGCAGAGGTCATGTCCTGGCCACTGTAATCGGAGAACACCGTTTCGAACCGGGAGAAATAGTCTGAGGCGTCTTCCTGTGGTTTCTGGCAGCAAACCGTTACTATCGACCAGTCCACCTTCTTTTCTGGTACTATGGTTTTCAGTTTTAGTACTATTTTGTCTGGCAGGTCTAGAATCGATTTCAAGGGTTTCTGTCCGGGCTCTCACTGTTTGTCTATGCCATCGAGTTGTGACCAGGTATGTCCGAACAGCTCAAGGTGGTCGACTTTCCGGATTTGCTTCCACACATCAGCTGGCAGACATAGCCCGAAAAACAAGTCGATGTCCGCTAGGGTCATAATCGTCGAACCCAAGGCGGTACCTAATTCTGTGTAGAAGGCAGTGGGGTTCTTTCGTAGATCGGGCAAGGACTTTCGGAAAGTCAGGATGTCTTGCCGATCCCAGGGTTGGTAGACCCAGTTGTACACTACCCTCCCTCTCGCATCTTGGTGGTTAATATCGTCGTGTGTTCCCTGTCCTCGTGAGGGGACCCAATAAGGTGCCGCTTCTCTTATTGGCATCATGGTGTCAGTTCTCTCGGTTTGAGGTTCAGTCGCTACAGGGGTCGTGGTGTCGGCTTCTAATCTTTGTTCAGTGAGGTGGCGGAAGACTTCAAGCGTGCGCGAGAAGAGGTCCGTTACATCACCCTCGCCCTGCTCTCCAATGTCGACTTTTCTATACAGAGTAGTTAGGCTTTCAGGACCTTTGTTACGATACCGGTCTTCATAGGCGTTAAGGGTGTGGTAACAGAATCGTGCAACAAAGTGTCGTTTGTGGTTATCAGCATATGTATTGCATATATCTGTCACGTAATCTTCGTTTTCTTTCTGTTCTACTAGCGTCTTTACGATCTTATCAATCCCTGCTCGTTCATCCTTACTCAATCGATGGAGCCTAGCAGAGTCTTTCTTCTCAGTTTCGGGCTCATCTAATGTTGCTGCTTGCGCTGCGCTGAGTACAAGGGGCTCGGCCGGCGCGGAGGTTGCACTAGAGGTTGGGAAGGGGCGTATGGAGGGGGCATGTAGATGATCGGGGGACCTAGCAGTAGATCATCGTTCGCTCGCTGCTTCGAAGGTAGCTCAGGGTAAAGCGTAGAGGGTGTTCTAACGGGACATTGGCTCGATGTCTCGGATTCTTGCTTCAGTCTAGCTCCCTCTCTTTCCTTTATCTCTTCTTTCAACTTGCTTGCGGCTAAATGAGCTGCTTTTCGCAATTCTTTCTCTAGTCTGACTTCGTTTCTTTTCTTTCGTTGTTCCGTCTCCTTGCGCCACATGCCGAAACTATCAAGCATAGTGGGCGTTGTTTTATTGTTACAAAGGGCTGTTTCCAGCACGCTTATTTTTGCAATATCGAAGGATCCTATCAGTGGCCACTGACTTTCCTGATCCTTTTTTGTATATTTATGCCATAACTTACTATAAGCTACGGCGACTAGTCCATACTTTAAAAACATATCCTTATTAGGGGTGCCCTCCAGAGGAGCCGGATGATCCACCTCTAATAAGCGGTCCGGGCTGAACCAACTACTGAACAATGGGGAGAAGATAGGCATGACGGGTTACAATGGGGACAAAAGTCTGCACTACCTATCCTTTCACTGCTTACAAAGACTAGACAGAATATCTCTATTCCACGTTATTTGTAAGCAGAGAATACCTCCAAAGAACCAATATCAAACAATTAATGTCCGTTCAATCAAACAATCAGTGGCGAGAAAGAAATAGGCACGACGGGTTACAACGGGGGCAAAGGCTTGCGTTACCTATTCTTCACTTTCTGCAAAGGAAGACAGAATACTTTTATCCTTCCCCATTTGTAGACAGAGAATTCTCGAGAAAACAATCCTCGAACAAACAATGTTCGGGCAAGCAATCAATCAGTGGGGGAGAAAGATAGGCACGACGGATTACAACGGGGGCAAAGGCCTGAGTTACCTACCCTTCACTACCTGTAAAGGAAGAGAGAATACTTTCTATTCCTCTCCGTTTACAGACAGAGAATCTCCAAGAGAACCAACAATTCGGAGAGTAATACTAGTATTTTCCAATCAATCAATCAAATATTTCACAGTTTGTCGTGTTACACGACCTTACCCGGACCGCATGGACAGTTTCCTGTCTTCCGATTCCAGCGCCCGATCGTCCTCTATCTTCTGTCGTGGCACTCCTGATGGTTCCCAGTCAGGACCGTAGATCACTCGAGAGAGGTCTGCTCGGAACTAGTGAAGTTCGGATGTTCGGCTGCCAGACGAGGGTCTATCGGGCAGGTGCACTTCCCGATCGTTGCAGTCGTTCACTCCGTCGTCAGGACCTCTCCCACTGGATCCACGTGTCGGTGATGGGCCCCACGTTTGGGACGCCAATTGAGGAAAAAGGGTCAGGCAGATCAGGTCGATTACCCCTTTTCAAGGTTTGCCCGGCGTTAGCCGCCTCTCACCCAACTCACGGTTACCAAATAAAGAGGCAGGCGCTGGAGACTGGAAGGCAGGAAACAGGAGTTTATTCCGACGGAGCAGAACACGTCAAATCAGACAACAGAGTATCTTCTCGAGGTGCTCTAACCGCATCTCTGAGGCCTGGCCTCTTATACACAGGTTTATGGCTTTATTACATTTATGACATCCGTGGTATTGCTTTGAAGTTTCAAAAAGGCATCTTTAGAATCCCCGGTTCAGGCCCGTTCTCACACATATCTACAGTAGAGGTCCCCACCCAAATCACAGCATGATGGCTATCGCGCAGCTGGACATTCCGCTGGGAACAGGAATGTGGGCGATCGGTTGGATCTAGGGGTGTAAAGGCATTGATTAATCCCCGCTCCTTTGATGTGGGGCGAGGTCCTACTGTAGGGAGCAATAAACTGCATCTGTTGAGCTAAGTGATGGCCTGGGGTCAGGCCGGACAATCGGGCAGGGAGGAAGAGGTTATCAAAAGGGCCTGTTCTATGAATGAGATGAAAGAGTGAGGGGGGGTTCAGCACGGGATGTGGCTCGGAGGCAGGGTCGCGCTGGAGGTGCGTTTATGACCCAAGCAGGAGAGACCGGGGGTTGTCGGGGATGCTTGCGAGAATGGGGAGTGAGGGGGAGAGAGAGACGCTGGCTATCGGGAGTGGGCAGAGATGCCATGGCAATCAAAATGGTTGCTGCTTACGCGCACGTATGATTCTGAAAAGGACAAGATGGCGCCGATAATGTTTACGCCACAATCCAGATTTTAACAATGATGTCACATATTAGATCATTCATGACATGGTCAGTGACATCACTGATGACATCTCAAATGACATCACTGATGACATCACTGATGACATCACCCAGTGAATGTGGTTTGCTTCGTTATTTAAATATGCATTATATATATAGCAATTTACATTGAAGAATGAGTGGATATATATAAATAAATATTTGGATGGAGGTTTTGTATGAGTAAAATGTCCAGCTAACTATAACACCACTAAAACTTATAGTTTTTTGAGTGAATATATATATATATATATATGTATATATATATATGAGTTCAATAATGTATTTATGATGGATTTTGGATGACATTCATTATAGACCCACTGTTATACTATGTGTGACATGATTCATTGGGCACTTGCCAGTAATTTTGTCATTTTTGGTTCACCGGGTACCATCATTTTTTTATTGAAACCTACTTTTGTCAATTGCAGTTACTTTTTATTGTTCGCAATAGATCTGCTACTTCTTTGCAACTATTAAGATTGAAGCATACTAAGGCTGTTTTTCTAGCATTTGCTCCTTGATTATTAAGTGCATGTATTTTTTCTATGTCTATGTTCACTGATTGACCAATACCTCAACTTGATTGTCCACACAAAGTTTAAATGTGGTGACCCGTCACATGCGCGTCAGGTGATCAAGATCACTGTGGCGATCGAAACGTGTCTGCGGCAGACACTTGTCTGTACCGCTTGGTATCCATGTAATAAATTAATGGAACTGTGAACCCGCGTCTCCAGAACTCTTCTTGAACTGTGTTGGTGGTCCGTACCTGTTTCGTTTCTCCTCTGGACTGCAGTCAGAGGAACAGGATTTTCTGCAAAAAATGGTACCATTATAGTTAGGTGGAAATGTCAGTTAAAACGTTATTTTTTAAACTCACAAATCCACTGAAATGCTCCTGTTACAGTTAACTGAAGTAACTATAAGTTGTGTCACTGTCATGCACAGTGTTGTCATTAATGTTATTTCATGTTGGATTCATGTTATAAATGACGTTATAATATCATGAGTGATGTAATATGTGAGGTAATAAGCAGTGCATGTTATAGTTACTTCAGTTAACTATAATTGGTTGTGGTTCACCAAGAAAGGGGAATCCCAAAATGCGTTTTCCCCATGCAATTTCCTATAGGAAAATTGAAGAGTGCACCAGCCAAAATGGCTGAATTGAATGATGCCAAATTTGGCAGAAAGCTACATTTGTATCCATTCAGCATGCTTTTGGATTTGGTTTAAATCAATTGAGCAGTTTCTAACAAATTAGGGTTAAAAATATGTGTATATAATATATAGCAATGCAATATCAGTGATGAATTCCAGTGTTTTCTTTCAGTTCAAAATGTAGCGATTTAACTAACATTTTCAACTAACTATAACCTCACTGTAACCTTTCGTTTTTTCAGTGAATTTCTCAGGTTTTTTTTATGTAGAGTAAGGAGCTTTTTCAGTGAATATATATATAAATGTAAGTGTGTTTTTGTGTTTTGATGTAATTCTGAATAACCGTTTTGGAGAAATTAAGGTTTATAACCTGTAGGTATACGGTATACGGCAGAACTCTCATGGGAGGAAAGGACAAAGAATTATTTATGATCGGTCAGGTATGTGGGAGACTTGTGGGACCACTCAATGTGACTGGTGACAGCAACATGAAGAACAACTTTGAGACTGCCATTTTAAAACTTGGGTCGCAAGTCCTGCAAAACAAAAAAATAAGGACTTACAGGTCTAGGGTAGTGATACCCTGACCGCCTGGCACTTGTGAGGGGCCCAAATATAAAACAAATGAGTTTGCCTCAGGACTATGGGAGTCCCATGGCAGCCAGCTTGGCACTTCCTGTGTGGCCTTGCAAGACCCGAAAAAACTGTTAAAAAAAGAAAATGTTCTGTGTTGGTGTGTGGCTGGTTGACTGTTTGTGGGGGTAGTTTGTCCACAGGGGGGTTGGGTGTAGGGCTACCATTATACTTTCTGTTATATGGGCAGACTAATACATAAACAAAAAGAAACAATGACCAAATAAAAGTTCTGCTAATTAATTTTCTCTGTCCACATACATTCTCCTATTGCTTTATGTTGTTACTGCTTTTGCAAGGCCTACATTTACACATTTTACAAATTCTTTTACGCCACTCATCCAATTTTCTCCACCTCGGCATCTCAAACCAATGTGTACCAATATATCATTCAGTGATTTGGATTTGCAGTAAGTGATCAACATATTTTTGTTTAGTGTACTGCCAATTATATTATCTCCTTTCAGAATATTCTAGTGGCCATGGATAATCTTACATATGTGGCCTGATGCAATATTATATGTGGAGACTGACTTTTTTCACCCTCTGTATCTGTTTTTTTATGGTCAGATATCAGTGCCTCTCAAATCACTGTCAGGGTTGGACGCGGACAAAAAATAGACCCAGACACAAAAATAAAAGTAGATCCCATTAGCAAACCAGATAGCTAAAAAAGTACCTACATTGGAAAAGCAGGCCAGTTTTGAACTCGGCAAGACATTCTGTATGGGTATTTTGCTAGGCATGGGAGACTACATGCATATGTTCTTGGTGCAGACAATTCTTGTGGTAATCTTACAGTAAGGAAGAGTACAAACCACAGCGCCTGTCCAAAAGAACAAGCTCACAAACTGCTAAAACACGGCCCATACACTGATCTTTCAGACCAGCACATTGGGCATTGCCAGATTGCCCTACAAGACAGTTCAACACTGATCTCTGTGTACCAATGTATCATTCAGTCATTTGGATTCATGGTGAGTGAGCACCATATTTTTGTCTAGTGTACTTCGAATTATGTTTTCTCCTTTGAGGCTATTCTTATGGGGATTAATAATCCTACATATGTGGTCTGATGCATTAATATTAGAGCTCCCAGATTTCCATTGTTACCGGTTTGTACATAAAAATACACAAAGAAAATAATCTATTTGTCTGTCTGTATTCATTTTTAATATGGAAAAATACAGAATATAGGGTTTATGCTGGATGGTTCTCACATCTGTCAATCATGCGTGCTACGTCAATAGCTGTACAGAATGACAGGTAGGGAAGTTAAAAAAATATAAATGATTTCCTAATAAAGCTAATATAGGCATTGCATCTTAAATTTTGCCATTAAACCGAGAGCCCAAATTATTTTCTGTTGTGATAAATATAATTTCACCCTCTTTATATTTTTTTCCTTTGGCCATATTTCAGTGCCTCTCTTTTCTTATCATTCACCAGGTGAGTAACCTGTTTGAAAATTTCAAAGTGGGTACCCCCTCTCTAAGAATCCTCCTACGATGACTTGTTCCTCATCTATATATTCCACCTCAGTGTTCAAATTCCTTTTTGTTCTTATGAACTCCCCATAGGGCATGCTTCACTTCAGCTTAGTGGGGTGGCAGCTAGTAGCTCACAGGATATTTTCCATGCTGTCTCTTTATGGTGTAAATATTTCTCTAATTTGCCAGGAGAGACATATATATCTAGATATGTTGTCTCTGAGTCACGTGTCTTATATTATGTTATGTTATGTTATGTTAATATTTATTTCTAAAGCGCGCGTACACCCGTAGGTTTCATGATGCTGTCTGTAAGGAACCCAGAGCACAGTCTCTAAGCGTAAGCTTGCTGGAATAGCCACGTTTTCAAAGATTTTCTAAATGTCAGAAGATCCTGACAGTGTTGGATGGACGATGGCAGGGAGTTCCAAAAAGTGGCTGCCAGATAATGAAAGCAGCTACCTCCTTGCCGCTTCTTCCTAACTAGAAGGACTTTTGCTAGGCTACGATGGGCAGAGCGCAGGTTACGTGCTGGTGTATAGTTGATAATCATGTTTCTAATGAACCTGGGTGCGCTGCCATGCAATGCTTTAAAGGTGATACATCCCGCTTTAAAGGCAATCCTTTGCTCCACTGGCAACCAGTGAAGATTTTCCAATCCAGTTCTAATCGATAGCCACTTAGGTTGCTTCCAGATAAGTCTGGCCGCCTGGTTATGGACCATCTGCAGCCTTTTCAGCAAGCCTGCTGGGAGACCCAGATAGAGACTGTTCGAGAAATCCAGGCGGGAAAGTACAAGGGCTATGGTTACTTGGATAAGTGCTGTGTGTGTTAATAGATGAGCTATCTTTTTAATTTTCCTGAGTTGGAAAAACTGGAAGATACAACAGCTCCGACCTGTCCTTTAAGTGATAGATCAGTGTTAAGTGTGATCCCTAAACTTTTAACCGAGTGGGTCTTGATCGGCGGAGATCCCATATGGTGGCCAAAAATCTTGTCCCCAGCTGAGTTCGCTTTTCCCGGGCAAAATCAATTCTGTTTTGCCCACTTTGAGTTTAAGATGATTATCATTCATCCATCTCTGTATATGTGTCATTGTTGCCTGGAATTCAGCCACATAGTCAGTAGTGCTTAACGGGATAATTAGCTGAAGATCATCAGCATAATTGAATATAGTAATTTTATGATTCTTCAAGGAGTGTAATAACGGGCAAAGGTATAGGTTAAATAACAAAGGTGATAGTGATGAGCCCTGTGGTACCCCACAGGTTGATGGAATCCTGGGGCTGTGAAAGTCCTTAATTTCACTGATTGTGTGCGATTTGTGATAAAGGAGGCAATCCAGTTCAGGGCGGGCCCTCTGAGGCCGGCCTGTTCGACACGGTTCATCAGTTTGTTATAGTCAACCGTGTCGAACGCGGCCGACAAGTCAAGAAGCACAAGGGCTTGATGGATGCCCTTGTCTGCATTTGATCTTAAGGTATCCTGAACCGCCAGGATCACAGTCTCTGTGGAGTGAGATTGCTGAAAGCCAGCCTGATTAGGCTCCAAGTACACAGAGTTTTCAATGAAATTGGACAGACATCTAGATACATGGGCTTTAAGGAGTTTGGACGGAAAAGGGAGGAGGGAAATGGGCCTGTAATTGGAAAGGTCCAGGGGGTCAGCTCCAGGTTTTTTCACTAATGGGATTACCGTGGTATTCTTATAGTTGCCAGGGACCTTGCCTTGTAAAAGCGATTTGTTAAGCAATGGGAGGATGCCAGATGGTATGGCCAGGCAGATCTCTTTGAAAATATGAGGTGGGCATATATCGTTGGGTGAACCAGATTTGACGCGGGAAAGAAGTTCTGTGAATGTTTTAGTGTCAAGGAGGGGGAGAGTGTCCAATGTGAGTGGATTCTGGAAGACAACAGCTATATGGTCCAAGTCAGACAGGTTTTGAATACTCTTTTTTATAGTGACAATTTTATCTGTGAAGAAATTGTTTAAAGAGTTGCACAATTCTTGTGTGGGGGCCAAGGAGGGGGCTGTTCTTTCACTATTGCATAAATCATTTACTATATTAAAGATGTCTTTAGATTTATTTTGAGAGGTTAGTATTTTAGTTGAAAAGTAGTCTGTTTTGCTTTTTAAAATGATCTTTTGATAATTTCTACAAGCCAAAATAAATTTCTCCTTGTCTTGTGCCAGGTATTTTGCTCGCCATTTTCTTTCTTTCTGGCGAACCTCAAGTTTTAAATTCTTCAAATCTGAGGCAAACCATTTGTGAGCGTCCATGCTATGGGTGCGAGAATATTTCACATGGGGCACATGGTTTTCCGTGGCTTTTAAGAGCCATTGTGATATCCTCTCTTCCATAAGATCTACATCCCTACATGTTACCGGCAGCGTGGATGCCAAAGTATCAAGGAAGGCTGGAGTGTCAACAGCTTTCCATTTCCTAATTTCTCCCCTAGCCTGGGATGGTGGTTTAATATGACAATTAATAGTGATTATGAACTGTATTAAAAAGTGGTCGGACCAGATACAAGGTGTGATAGAGGAGGAAGACAGTGAAAGATTGTGAGACCAAACTTGGTCAAGGCTATGAACTTTTTCATGCGTGGGAGATTGTATGTGCTTGGTCAGATTGATGTTTAGTAACAGGTCTTGTAGTTCCATTGCCTTGGCGTCGCCTGCTGTGTTATCAAACCAGTAGTTTAGATCGCCTATTAGAAGCATTTTCGGGAAATTCGTCACAGGTGAAGCTATCTGTTCTGCCAGAGATAGCGGGAAAGTGCTCATAGTATGAGAGGGACGGTAAAGTAGGGCAAGTACTAGTGCACCGCTATCCGAATCGATTTTAATAACTAAGTTCTCAGTGTCAGTTAAATTCAGTGAGGGGAGCCTCATAAACTTATGGTCTTTATGAATAATGGCTGCTATCCCCCCTCCCATTTTACCAAAGGGGCGGTTTGTTGCTATGATGTAATATTCAGAGGGAAGAGCTGCAAGAATGTCTGGCAGTGAATCTTGAGTGAGCCTGGTTTCTGTAACCATAAGTATATCAGGTTTTTCCATGGTAAGTAATAAAAATATATCAATTTGGTGTTTAACCAGAGAGCGAGTATTAAGGTATATACAGCGGAGTTTTAGTCGAGGCCTGTTTAGAGAGTGAGTAGTAGTGGACGGGATGTTACTGTGTCCACTAGTATGATGGGAAGGTGTAGCTTGAGAAATGCCATATGTAGTGGTGCGCCTTAATACATGAGGGGCCAATGTGGGGCAAAGGTGGGTTGGGGGACGTAGAGAAAGTAGTCTGTCAGCTGAATATGTCCTTTTTTGGCCAGAGTCCGTGGCCCCTGGTCCCGGTCGGGCGCGGACGGGCGCAGACGGGCTTGCCTCGCTGCACGCGTCCGCTGCGTGTACATATCATATTATCTTTATAGGTATATGGCTGATAACCACTAGAGCATCACCCTGCCTATGTGTCTTATGTGTGAAGCTATAGATTGAATATTCTTCAATTGAGCCACATAGTTTTCTCCCTGCTTACTTTTTCCATTCCATGTACCAAGCCCAGCTTACTTTGTTTTTAGTGACTGATTAGTGAATGGTTCATTCATTGAAGCTCAGATCATCTGCTGCTCCCTCCACCACTCCAGTAATAAATGTGCATAGCTAGGGATGTTTCAGGTGCCCATACCTGTTCTAGGCTTATGCCTAAAATATTCTTGTATAAAACAAAAAATATTATTGTTCAGGCAAAATTCAACCATTTAGCTCAGTGTATTGTTGTGGTCATAGATTGACAATGGTCTGTTCCTAAAAAAAACATGTTTGCATGTACTAAGTCCAAATTCTGATTTAATGCATGCGTAAAGTGAGGCAGCATATAGGATGATAAGCAAAAAGATGTGTTCCCAGTCAATATTTGTGATTTCTTAATAAACTCTCTGCTATACTGACAGCATTATGGTAGGCAGGATACAGATAGTGGCATAAAGTGGTTCAGAGAAAAGGCTCTATGTTCTAGGAGACTACCAACTAAGGCTACTATGGGTCATCCTGGAGGTAGTAGGGAGTCCTTGTGCATTTTAGGGAGGATTTAAAATACATAGAAATGCATTTCTCAGTCTTTAAAAATTGGTACTCATCTTAGTCTAGGAAGCACTTTTCACTCCACTCCCACAGCAAACTATGGTTCATGCGTATTGTATTCTTACACTCTGATACTTATATGTTTTGATAGCACCCTGAGTCCTTTGGTTGATGATTGTTTCTTCCTTATATTCTGTTATGCCTCACAGGACAAAAATTGCCACCCTTATCAAATGGGTTAAGAGCTATACTACTGTATTCCAGAAGATTCTTAATAGTTCTTTTCTGTGACCAACTTAGTCCACCCTGAGGTCTCTGGCATGCATGTATGGTAATCTCTTGAATGGTCTTGATAGCCATTCACCCAAACAATAATATTCTCTTTCTGTAGGCTAAGGTTATGTTTTGACTTGAGTTTAATACCACTATTGCTACACTTGTCAATGCTTATTAAATCTTCCCAGTCATCCATTTATGTCTCATCCTCATTATCCAGTGCCTGTAATATCATGAATCCTTCAATATAACCTATGGGAATGGGAGTATTAGGTTTTCTATTCATGTCTATGACTGTTTCATGTTTAGATAACTTAAAGGATTTTAGTAGATTGAGTTTACATATAAACAAAAACAGGTCAATCCTGATAAAACTAGAATTAATTTAGAATCAGGGCAAAATAGTAAACACAGTTCTAAGACAGATTTGTTTGACATCATTCAATACACGGGCGATAGATTAACTACTGTATGATTATTGTCACCCTGATGCTCTATTATATCTTGTCCTTCAATTGCACCTGCATTTCCTATTTGGTGTTGTGTCTCTATTGGAGGCATCTGAAGCCCCAGTATCACCCTCTTCCTCTGTTCCTCTTCCTTTTGCTCTTCCTTGTGTTCTTCCTGTGGAAATTTGTCTATCTTGGTTTATCAGGTGAAACTCATCTAAAAGAAATGCCTGTTGCACCAGACTCCCACGAAAGACCTTCAAGCATTTCCAAGTCATAACTGTGTTCTGATCTAAATTCCAAGAGAAGCTACTCTTCCTGTCTTTGATTTGTAATTAATGGAACATCTTTGAGAGTGGAGTGTTAGCAATTTGAAAAAATTAAAAGATGCCCCTCCAAATAGTCTCTAGTGTGTCTGACAAATTTCTTTTGGGTTTTTCTTTGATTTTCTCCTCATGCTTTGTTAAAGAAGTTCATCTTTTAATTGTGCAATATCCGTGCAGATTTGCTCTAATTCAATCTCTGCCTTTTTAATTTGCAGCTCCATCATATTTCTGCTAGTATTCACCTTCAGTTTTGACCACTCTTTCAACTGTTTAGGATTTAGATTTTGGTATGTGGGAGCAATAAATGGCCTAAGTCTTCTTGATACAGTATGCACTTCTATATAGTTCTTTAAAGACAAAATTTCCCACCACTTACTTATTTTTTTTTTAAGTCTTTCTAACAGTGTTCAGTTTTTGTATTAGAGTCATATTAGTACTATCTGATTGGTGTTGCCTTTCCTTATGTTCACCATAACCTGTTCTTCACTGATCAGTGCTCTCACTGCCACCTCCCACTCGCTGACTACAATCTCCATGATCCAGTTTCATCCTTGTTGCGGGCCAGCTTCCTTTTCATCCATGCCCCACAGCTGCTGTAGCCTAATTCATCCATCACAAAAACCACAATCCGGTTTACCCACTTGCACCTGAAGGCAACTCAATTTTGAATGTTCATTCATCCATAACATATCAGCAGAAGTCTGCACTTTTCGTTCTGCCCTCTGACACATACAGGGAGCATGGGTAACCTCTCTGCTCACCCAATATCAAGGACGATATTTACAGTGAGCGGCTGGAGCCCAAATTTGAATAAGCGCAATGTCAATAGAATTATGCACAGGGCTCAATTACCAGTAGCATCTGTGCTAGGTAGGTGGGTGCAGATCCTGTCAAATATTTCTACTACCTTTCAAAGAAAAAAGGCCCGTACTCCAAGGGTTTGCAAACGTGAATTTAATCGCAACACCTTTTGGTGTCAATCACCTTCCTCAAATTAACCAAACACCATTTTGCAAAAAGTGAACATAAATATCAGACTATCATGGAAAATAATAAGCAGATATGGTCCACAAAACTTAATTAGGGGCATGTTTACAAGGAAATGTCAGCATGTGGAGGTGCACCAAATTTGCAAAGCTTTACTCTAACTTTTCCAAAACTCAGGGATGTGCCGTATTTACAACACGACGGAGCACCCCTGTGTTTTATCTAGCACTAGCACTAAAATTTGCTTCCTAGCGGCAATGCAGACACCCTTGCACCATAGTGCAATGATGTCTGCGTTTCGAGGAATGATTGTTTATGTGCAGAAAGTGACACCTTCTTGCACATAAACAATCAATAATGGCGATGTGTTACTTCTTTGTGTGCTGCATTCTGCACCACACATTGAAGTAGCAAATCGTAATTATTTAATGACTGTTTATGTGTAGGAAGGGACACCTTCCTGCTCATGAATAATCAGTAATGGTGTGTTACTCTTTCTATGTGTGTCGCAGAATGCAGCATTTTTCCTCGCTGCACCATTCTAATGCCTGCGATTGTATGGCATTGTTTTAGGCTCTGCCTCAGATTTACACATCTTTGTAAATCTGGGGCAGCGTCAAAATGCAATGGGTGTTGCAGTGGAACACCCACACCAACACCCATTGCACGCCCCTATCACGCAAAGTGATGTGTGTAAAGGGGCTGCATTTACAACACTGTGTTAAGCCACTTAAATTGGCTTAGCAACCTTCTGTAAACATGGTAAAGGGTATAGTGCCCTAGAATGTCACCAAAAGTTACCTTCTGATGGCACTAGCCCCTTAAATATACCCCTTCATCTATTCGCGTCTGTTCAAATGTATATCTTTGCTTTATGGCAGATTCGTACACTGTGAGCGATATACCAACCATATAAACCAGATAAAATGTAGGGATATGATAAACATGTTTGTCAGGTCACATAAAACACCCAGATCAATGCACATATCCTTCAAATAATCAGGAGATCTACATTCTCTGGTCCTCCTATCCTCTCCAAACCCTGTCACTTCTATATCTTTTCTCCCGACAGCAACAGGGAAGGTCACCACCTCTCAATTAGTTCTTTCCCCACAACATATATCAATTCCAATCCTACCTTTGTTTTCTGAACACCCACTAACTTCTTGGTATAAGGTGATTCTACGCTCGTTCCACTTACAGACCCGTCTCACTTTAAATGGACCTTTAAACTGTGTCAATCCTTTTGTTACCCACCCAACTTGATTTTGACACAATCACCAGCTTCAACCACTTCCCTGGAAGTCACAGTTCTTTCATCCATGTTACCACCTTTTGTCACCCTATCCTTCAGCCACAACGTTACCAATTTGTTACTCTGGATCCTCCCACTCATCACTTCAAATGATGACTTCTGGGTAGCATTGTGATTGGTGGTACATACAGTATGTCTAGACCATATCTTCCACCGCTCTCTCAACAGCCTGTGCTGAAACACTCGCCATCTGAATGACTCCTTTAACCAACCTATTAGCTCTTTCCACAATGCCATTTCCTTGAGGATTGTACAAAGAAGTGCAATGATGTTTAATACTATGCTCTAGTAGAAATATTTCCATATCATGGGAAACCAATTGTGTACCATTGTCTGTTATGAGAATAGAATGGACTCCCACCTCCAAAAATGTTTTTCTTGAAATATGGATGGTAGCATTGTGGTGATTTTATTCATAAATTTCACACGCAATCACTTTGAGAAAACATCCACACACATCATAGCAAATCTACAATCACTCCATATTTCATATATGGGACCAAAGAAATCAATACACACAGTATGCCAGGGTTTACCTGGATTGGTAATGTGTTCCATGACAGTCTGAGCTCAAACACAAAGCCTTTTATCACTCTCCTTGCATACACTGCATCTTACAACCCAATCCGTGACCTGAACATCCATGCCTGGCCACCAAAATTGCGCTTTAAGACGTCTATGTATCATGCTCTGCCCCATATGACCTTCATGGGCCAAAGCTATGAGTTTAGATCTCAAGCTCCCAGGTGGCATAAATCTCTCACCCATTATCAATATACTGTTCCCACACATGGATAGCTCATCCAACAACTTGATAAATGGACGTACTGTAATAGACACACAGCTCTTCCTTCTTTTCCCAGTAATAACCATGCACATAACTTCTTTAAGAGTTCCATCACCATCCATAACTCAACACCAATCCTCTTTTGTGAAAGCACCTGCTCCCTCCAATACAACATCGTGTACAGCAGCAACAGCTCCCTCAATATCATGGTCAGACACAACCGGACCACCCACCAGGTTCCAATCCACAGACAATCTGGATAAGCAATCAGCTTGCACATTCCTCCAACCTTGAATGTGTTCTATCACATAGCGATACTCTTGGGGTCTGGCGACCAGCCTTGCAAATCTTGCAGACCCTTTACCAGCCCCACCAGGGAAAATAATCTTAACAAGGGGCTTGTGTTCTGACCTTAAGATAAAATGTGTGCCCCAAACATAAGTTCTAAAATACTCCACATCCCATGCAGCCGCCAATGCTTCTCTTTCAATAACTGAATAATTTCTTTAATTATTAAACAGCGTGCGGGAAGCAAAGGCCACCATTCTCTCATCGCATCCACTGTCACAGTTAATTTGAGTCTGATATCAAATGGTACAAGGATACCAACCTCACAAATATCTTTTTTATCAAGTTGAAACACTCCTCTTCCTCTAGCATCCACACTAAATTCTGACCTTGCCTCAAAAGTACTCTCAACTCCTTAGTTTTGTTGGAAAACCTTTGAACAAATTTTGCATAATATTCAATTAAACCCATAAAGGATCTCAATGGATTCTTATCTTGTGGACTCAGAGCTAATTCAATTTTGGCCAAGAATGTTTTAGGGGGTTTGACATATCAGCTTCAATTTGTAACCTAAATACACCACATACATTTATCTTTCCTTAAAGTAAGTCCCAAATCAGCAATCCTTTGCAGAGCTTGTTTCAAGATGGTATGTGTTCCTCAACAGTCTTGACAGGCTATCGTCTTTGAAGTCCAAAATATTTTCTAAACCGTTGGAAAGTGCTTGCTGGCGATGAAAGTTCAATTGGCATGCGAGTAAACTGGGAAGTTCCTTCCATCATAATAAATGCTGTGAGCTGCTTGGAGTCATCATGAAGTTTTATCTGGTGGAATGCGTTCTTTAAATCAAGTTTAGAAAAATATCTTCTATCCTTCAACAACAAGACACGTTTGTTATTATGAGGCAATGGATATGTGTCTGCTACTATGTTCTGATTGAGTGATCTCAAATCCACACAGAATCTAAGTAGTTTGTCATATTTTCTGTGATAACTACGGGAGAGACCCAATATGATGCCTCAACTGGTTCTATAAGTCCTTGTTGGAACATCTCCTGAACTAATTTCTTCACATTGTCAGGTACCACCACGGGAACCCTTCTGAGTTTATGTTGGACAGGGATAACTCCTTTCATCAGGAATACCTTATGAGCATACTCTTTCAACAGACACAGCTTCTCATTGAATACTTGTTTAGCAGAGTCAAGAATATCAACAATAGATTAGTCGTCCACCACCATCACCTGGGATGGTTTCCTTCAGTTAACAATACTATGCAAATCGTACTGGTGTACCCATCCCAGGAACGGTAGACCACGATCCACTATGTATACCTTACCATGCGTACTCCTACTCTCAAATGCGATGTCTGCATCCATAAACCCTACAATGTCAATAGCTTCCCCTTGGTAACCTCCAGGTGAAATATCTCTGGATTGGAGCGTACAACCAACCCACACTTGTTCAAATACAGCCCAGGGAATTATTGTGTGCATAGGCCCAGTTTTCCGCCATGAGCTGTACTTCACAACCATTGATGTTAAACGATGCCTTAGGTCTGTTCCTCCTTTGACTTTCCTCAGCTTCCTCTTCGTCATTGCCTACTATAAGGATCCTGTCACTTAATTCCATGGGACTTGAATCAATCTCTGAAACTAATGCTACTTTTTTGCGGCTCCTCATTCTACACATTCTTGCGAAATGACCAGTGCGACTGCACTTCCTGCATTTCCTGTTATTTGCAAAACACCATTTTTAATCAGAGGTATGCGTGCTGCTACCACAATGAATGCACACTTTGTTAGATTGTCTAACTGGTCTGAAAGTTCTATTTAAATCTATGGTTGGGTTTTGACACAGATATTGAGTCTACTGGTTTACTCCCAGCCCCAATTTCTAATATCTCAAAATCTTGTTTTTCTTTTCCATCTCACGCATACATATGTCTGACTGCCCCAACACCCTAGCTATATCAATATGGCAAGCTTCGCAGTCCACAACCTTTCTTGCATCTTCCTATTCCTGCAATGAACTATCAACTGTTCTCTGATTAGTTCTTATGTCTTATCCCCAAACCTATCCTTGGTTAAACATTCATGTAATCTAGATACAAATTCATCAATAGACTCATCGACCCTCTGAGGTTGTGTATAAAATATGTATCCTGTCATCACTAAATTCTCCTGTTTAGCAAACCTAACTTCTAATTTACATTTCACTTCTTTAAATACATCTTGAACAGGTTGACCATTTTATTCTGTAGCGTGAGGTAAATATTTGAAAACTCTATGACCCTCATTTCCCAATACACTCAATAACAATGCTTTTTTCCTAGATGCATAAACAATCTGTCCATCTAGAGCTTCTAAATAGTTGTCAAGCATCAAAGTCCAATCACCCCATGGCACTGGTGAAGGTCCTGCCTGCACTAGGAAACATGGTAGCGGAATAACTGAGATATGTGATGGAAGTGCAACAGGTACACTCGCACTAAGTGGACTCTCAGA
Source organism: Lissotriton helveticus (assembly GCF_964261635.1). Lineage (NCBI taxonomy): Eukaryota > Metazoa > Chordata > Amphibia > Caudata > Salamandridae > Lissotriton > Lissotriton helveticus. The sequence continues at coordinate 1,444,249,979 of NC_136069.1, read as the reverse complement.
TGTTTCACCCATGGTGTGTAACAATACAAACTACAATATAAAATGAAATGTTCTGATGGAATCTTCCTATTTTTCTAAAATGCATTTAAATGCAGAAAGCTAGAGTTAAGTGTGAACATCACTGCAGTGTACTCATCTTTTGCCACAAGTATGGTTAACAGTACCTTTGAAAAGGTGTGTGCATCACCTAAAATGCACAGCCAAGATATATGGTGTGTGCATCACCAACAACGCCTTGTCAAGCACCAGGGTGTGCGCATCACCGAATAATACACTGTAGTGATTGATTCGGGGTACTTCCATATGAGATGTGAGCGGAAGTGCTGAAACTCATACACTTTAAAAAAAAATGCTGGCATTGTGTCAGAGTCTACATGCATGACAGGCTAACTGTTCCAGCTTGACTTCTCTGAAGAGAGGTATTTCAAGATGGCAAGATTTGACTGTGTTGTCTCTATTTCACCAAGATGGTCGCTTCATCAAGACAATGTCTTACATCATGGCAAGACTAGACTGTGTTGTCTCTCCTTTTTGCAGTAGGGGGGAAAAAGACCAGTCTGTGTGTGATGTGTGATCTACCCGTACCAGATCTTGGAGGCTGTACAATATCCGCTCTTACTTTTTTCAGGAATGTCTTGCTGTCACAACACATCTAGAGCAAACCTTCACCCCTTGCTATTTCCTTCACTGCTTATGTAGGTTCCTGAAAGGCACCACACTTCAGCTGCTGTCCTCACAGTTGCTGTGTACTCACTGTTGTCATTGCAGTTGTCCACAATTCACTGGCCAGATAGTCACCAAACATGTTGTAAATGAATAGTTTAGGACAACATTGATAATGCAGGTAAGTAACTTTATTACAGGACAACAACTGAAGGTGGACCGATCCCTTGCTTGCCAGTAATCAACTGCCCTTTAAGGAACTCTCGACATTCGAACAATGCCATGGAATCACAAGGCTGTGAGATTCCAACATCAAATAATGACATTCATGCCATAAGCTATTTACAACATAAAGATATTAAAATGTCTTAGATAACTAGATAATGTATGGTGTTTTCTCTGGCAGCAGCTGCACAGATGGGAGGAGGGCAGTCTTTAGCCTACATGGACCCTAAGGTCTGGCTTGGCAGTACAACTGTCACCTGAACTTTTAACCTACACCAATAATGTTCTGCGGTTCTTTGCTTCCAAACAAATACATATCCATTCCCATGCTATCTACGTGTAATTCACTTTATCATACAATATTCATTTAACACCATACCTATTGGCATTGCCAATGCCTATAAGTGTATACCTCTTTCTATGTGAGCTACATAATGCAGCAGATATAGTAAGAAGAAATAAGGAGGAGAAAAAAGATTACATTATGCCTCTCTATGATAGCCGCACCAGTTGGGCAAAAGCCCAGGTTTTCTCCTTTTAGTAAATCTAGGATTGTGTGAAATTCAATGGGTGGCTGCACAGAAATGCCCATGCTCCTCTAATGAAATGCCTACCACAACAAAATGTAATGCAAATAAGCGCAAGCTGCTGCTTTGCGTTTTTATTTCTTTACAGAGTCACGCGAGGCAGAGAAAATCTCCTCTTGCTTGGCTTTGTTAACCCCATTTAAGGACTTCTGTTGCCTTGTGATGACTTGCGTCATTTAAGAACAAAGCAAGTCCTTAGTAAATATGTCCCAATGCATATGTCTCTGTTGTCCAATAATGAAATATGCTTCTTGTTTACATTGTTAAGCTTAAGGAAAAGTAAAAATACTTTAAACCCTACGTATTAGAATCATTGTTTTCAATTGCAATGTTGTAATTACTTGACGACAGGCTGTCATGCTTTATTGGGTTTCCATTGTACTTTGTGGAATCTTGCTGTATTGGCATTCTGAAGGGTTGTAGGCGATAGTGAATAAACGTCTTTCCGAAGTACAGCTCATGAATGAGATTTACTACAATTTGGTGACGAGTGCCTGTTCAGCAATACTACAGCACAGTGAATTTGAATCCAGCGTGTCAAAACTTGAGAATCCCATCCTCGTCGCCAAATTGTAGTAAATCTCATACACTGAAAAAACAAACAATGGCAGCAAGGGATAATTAACGCTGCACTACCTGACTGAATTTGTTTCTTTGGGTCACTAGAGTAATAATAAATGTTATTCTACAGATAAATACTTGTGTTAAGAATGTTCAAACATCCATGTTTAAGATTAAATATTTGTAATGATCGCCTCCATAAGATGATGGGATTTTTAGTGAGTTTTGTGTTTTTTCATATCATGTCTGTCTTGTCTTGCAATGTTTTGAGTGCATTTATGTTATGTTTGCAGCCCTGATGAAGCCCTATTAAGGGTGAAACGGTGTTGGCTGCATCTGTCTTATATCACGTCTGTGTGATTGAGGAACTATTAAAGAAGCATTACTTAATTGAAGTGTCCGGATAGACTACTTTTCGCAGCATTTTTGCCTTCATATTTTGTTGCCTCTCTGTGCATCTTTGTTCTGTAAATTTCATACACGAGTTATTACAAAACTGAACATCAAAATACAATATGGAGCCTGGGCCCGCATCTGCCATTTGAGTGTGCCCTTGTGACATCACTTAGGAGAGAAAACAAGCCACAGTTAAGAATAAATGCTCTTTTCCAAATAGTTTCCATGTATTGCCTTACTGGTATCACAAAAACATGCAACTGATAAGATATGTCCCGATGCTTACTACAGTAACAAGAATGGTTTATGAAAAGCTTTTCACATATTTACTAGTTTGTGCATTATGATGGTGGTAAAGATGATACACAAGCATATTTTGCAACTGAGAGATTTTTACTTTAGGTTTGTCTTTACTCCTCTATTACTATGAATGACTCAGTATGAAACCCGAAGGAAACTAAACGATTTTACAAGTACATATTACCTGTTTACCACACTCTCCATGAGAATTCAGAACTTTGAAGACATTTCAGAAAGCACAGCAGCAATCTTTGCTATTTGCATCATTACTTTTCTTTCTGTAGAGACATTATTTAGCCTCATCTTGAAGTTCATATGCAAATTTGTATTGAATATGACGAATTTCTATCCTTATTCGACAACACCCTTGATGCTTAAAGATTAGATATTTAGGGATCCTTAAAAAGGGACAATATATAATATGTTACCTGCTTATTAAATATTTACATTTCATGATGTCGCTATGATATTACTTATTTCTGCAATTATTTTGTTAGCTTCATTATTCATTAAAATTGGCTTGAAATAAAGCCTATAACATACATTATGGATTTATTTTGTGTGTTCACCTGTGGTTAAAGGTTTTCAAGGATGCTTGGGTCATAACCTGTCAGTTCCTTTCTTCCCTGCTTTGCAAATTGGTCCATGTTTTCACTTGTCAAATGGTTAGGTATGGCTCTACCAGGTTATGTGTACAAAATACTAATACAAATTAGGAATCCCAATGATTCAACAGTGCCAGGCATAACTAAAGGATATAGAAGATTCTGTCTCACGTGGGCACCTTTATTTCAACCCTGAGTATATGTTAGTCAACTTTAGATGTGTCATTATAAGTCCCCTTTATCTCTTTACACTCTATAAGCTCAAAGTGGGTGCTCTTAGCTTAGAAATTTTAGCATGTCATTTCGTGTCCAACCACAGTCTTCAGTTATTTTTAATCCATATCTGTTACCCACTTATTTCTGAGTCCCTTCAGAGAGTTCTTCAATCCCTGCAAGCAACATTATCCCCTTATGCCCTTTCTTTAGTATGCACAGCAACTCTAGCTTATCATACATGTTGGGCTCAAGGTTGTTCACCTGCCATGGAATGAATTATAGATCCGTACAACGGAAAACTCCCCAGAAGTATGCTACAGTTTCCGACTAAGTCTCATAAGAGTCTACAACAACCAGCTTCATCCAGGTCATCCACCTTGCCTATACCTTTGTTTGACTATGGCATTTAACACATACCATCCCCTGCTTGTAAGCCTGGTAGGTCCTTCACTGAAAAGTTAGAATCATGGACAATTTTCTTCCTGGTCCTTTGTAGGCTGTGAGCTTAACATGAGAGTGACACCCCAAGTGGAAGAGGAAGAGAATCCATGAGAATGTTTGCCCTCATCAGTGGGCTACAGAGTTGGGCTTGGGCAACTTCTCTTGGTGGGTTGTCTTTGTCTCATCTTCTTACACAGCGATAAGAATTTTGTCTATTTATTGGATTTGGGCAGCTAAGTAATATATATCAAAATCAGGCATACCTAGGCCACCCTGCCCTTGTCCAGGGGTCTCCAGGCTACACTACAACACTAATATTCTGTAATACACTAAGTAGAATAGAATTTACACACCAGGTTGATTTCAAAAGAAAGGCTCTGCAAGATTCTGAAAGTCTTATCCCAGCAAGTTCTAGTTGGAAAGGAAAGCTGTAGGACCTTGCCTAAATAACTTTCAGTTGTAAATCTAAGTCTACATCAGAAAACATGTCATGTAGTAACAAGAGCGTATCATCTGCATATAGCTAGACCACATGTTGCTTACCAGCTATGGGGATTACCCTTCTTCTGCCCTCCACCATGAGTACACTAGCCAAATCATCTATGGATGGTGCAATTATCATGAGAAACAGAGTCCCTCGCTCTCTGTCACATAATTGGCTGATATGACAGGACTTATGCTGGCTCTTGCCATAGGGGGTGGTGTGCAGTAGGGACATCCACCACAGAAACCTGCTGCAAGACTGAACATGTAAGTGACGAGAATAGGTATTTTCAGCTTACTGTGTTGAAGGCAGTCTCCCAATCTATCTTTTGCTGTAGGAGAGCATGAGAGTAATGGAGAGCTGTGCACTAAGTGAAAATTTATACAGATGTTTAGTGACCATCCCCACCACAAAACAATTTTGATCTGAATGGACAATCTGAGGCAATAAAGGAAAGAGTCTGCTTGCAAGAACCTTGCTTAGTATAATTTAATTGCTGTTCAGAATCAATAATGGATGATACGGTAAACTGCCTCATGCATCTTTGCCAGGTGTTGGCAGCAACACAAATAATGCCTTCACATGCTATGTACAGCTCTATGGGTTTGGGTGGCAGTTCACCCTGGAATATAAGGAAAATATCCTACTAGAATCTCATCTGACCTGAGAGTTTTCTACGGGTGGGCATAACTCACACAAATTGTTGTAGAATAATTACAGTAAAATTACACATATCTACGCAAGGAGTGTAACTCTGCATTTAGCACAATTTTCTTTGTGTAAAATGCACCCTTGCATCAAAAATGGACCAGAGGATGCATTTTGGGCTAATAGCTCTAAATGCAACATAACAGGAGCAGAAGCATCCAGCAGCCCTTCCTACTCTGTTCCTCTGCTACTGGCATGAAATTTCCCCCAAAATTATGCAAGCAGTTGAAAACTCAGAATTTTCTGTAATATTAGGTCACAGAAGAAACCAAATTACTGAAGTTACTCATATTACTCCGTTCAATTTGAATTTCTTCCAGGACGAGAGTTTATCCCTTGCCATTGGCAACTTTGCTTAACTTTTGTTATAAGATGCTGTGACTGGGAAGTCTAACCCCTTTGCTTGCCATTGCGGTAGTGATGTCAATTTAACTCTTGTCAAATATTCTTCTATGTCTGCTTCTACAATGTGGTCATTATTGTGTATAGGTCTGTTCAAAAGTCTGTAAAATTTATTTTCTTGGGAGTACATTATTTCCCCTTACAGTGTGAGAATGCTGCTGATTGTGGGTACACTCCTATCCAACCTAGCAAGTGTGCTGCTGACAACCTAGCACCTTATCATCCTCCAGATATGTATAGTTCAAATATTCACTGTAATGTAGACACATTAACCTCTCCAATAAATCAACATGTTTCAACTCATCTTGGTTACCCATGGTGCCCAGATTACAGAGCTCCATTTCTGCAACTGCCTGTCTCCTTCCTCTAGCTCTTTCACCAAAATACTCCTCAATTATCCTCAATTCCATAATGTTTTTCATACAGTGCCCTTGGATGCCCACTTTAAAGGTCTGTAGTAGTCCAAAGCGACACATGACTTACGCACCAGTCTGTCGCACTGCTGAATGAAGGATGTTTTCCTTTCAATAGTCTGCTCTATACTGCGTTTACCAGTCTTTATCAAAAGTATACCAATAGTTATCCAAATACTTATTTCTCAATTCATCACGTTGAAAAATCATTGCGGAGACAGCTTTATACTTCCTTGATTCTTTATCCCATGATTTCAAATGAATACTACATGCCCATCCAAGCCTTCTACAGCATCATGTCCAAATTAATAAATCATCACAGTAAGCTTGTGTATGTGAATTAACCCAATGCATTTCGAGCCCTGTGGCTGTTCGTCAGGGGTCACTGAAACAGAACAAGAGAAACAGCTCAACCCACTGCTCAATGTGCTTTCTCTCTAAATTAAATCGATTTCAATATTGTAGCACAACACCTTAAACCTCCAACCATATGGACCCTCATCCTGTCATTACTGCTGTGTATAAGAAAAAGAAAAATTCAAACTTTCAAACGTGAACGCTCACGAAACCACTACTCTAAATTTGACTCACACCCACTATCAAGAATTATCACAAACCTCATGTGCATCATGCTCAAATATTAAGAACCTCCCCTACTACCCTCAATCTCCTAGTGCCAGCCCCCTTCACAGGGGTGGCTGGTGGAATTTGAAACTGGTGTGGCGTATGTAGAATAAATCCACGTATGCGAGCAAGCGCAGCAAGCAAGCGCGTCAGAAATAAAGGAGGTTCGGGAGGGTTCTCTCCCCGTGAAGAGATTTTTTAAAAATTGGCATATTTATGGTGCGATTTTCATCACTATTTCTGTGATAAATGGACTAAAAATTCAGTTCTTCTCGGCATTTATAAAAGAAAATTCATACATTATTTCAGAGAATTTCCGGGTTGCCAGGCAAGTCTGACTTCTGAAGGGGGCTAGGGTACTAAGCAAGATTGGGTTGGCTCTACCCTTTCCAGTAGAAAACACTAGTTAGTGATGTGAACAAGTTCAATGGACAAACCTGGGGTCTAGGGAGAGTTCCTCTCCTGAGAAAGAAATGTAAAAAAGATTGGCAAATGATGCATTTTAAAGCAAATAAATGCAGCGATAAAGCAAGGTTTATTAAGCAGTGGGAATGTATAAGCAAGGCTTATTAAGCAGTGGGAATGTATAGTCTTGAAATATTAAACACATTAAAAACTGCCCCGTATCTGCTTGCATTCATTTGTTCAACAGTTACTGTGAGGCCCTCATGAAGGGTGTGATGGCATGGACAGCAAAAAGATTGTTAAATAAAACATACTGTTTAAGCTCTTCACAATCATCACCTTTTTCTAAGCTTTTTATAAATGTACTCAAAATGTGTTTTAATGCAGCGTATCTGTCCACCGTTAATTTTACAAATGTCTCCTATCTCTCAGACGCCTTCCATTCATGTCTGCCCCTTATAAAGTCAGGGCACACCCATGCACGTTTGCATCAGTATACAATATTACCAACCTAGGCGAATAAAAAATGCACACACCTAGCAAAACTATTTGACGGTTGCCACAGAAAGAGTTAACAATGTATTTCTGAATCTGCTGTGCTCAAGCAAGAAGATAATACTAAGAGGCAGGTGTTCTTATCAGTTCACACATGAATTGGCAGCCACAAATTTGTGAAGAAGCTTTCTTTTCTCAGGTCTCAGTTCAAGATGCACACAGACTCGAGACATTCCATGCAAAAATGTTTCCCTCTCTCAAGCACTCACAGTGTCAGCGTTTACTGCAATGCCAGCAGCCCTTCAAATGTACAAACATGAAGGTTCCGTTTATTACGTTACCGCAGGCAAATATAATAATCTGGTATTCATATAGGGCCAGATGTAGGTCGCCCAATACCGGTCGGTAACGGCCGAAATTACCGAATTTCCGCCGTTACCGACCGATATTTGGTTTTCTAGATGTAGGTGGCATTTTTGTAGGATTCGGTATTTTACCGAATCGGTAATTTAAGGATTCGGTAAAATAACGAATTCATAACATACCGATTCGGTAAATTACCGAATCCAGGATGTAGGGAGCACTTGAGTTAGTGCATTCCTCAGTTAAGGATTCGTTATTTAACAGCAACTACAAGTTGGTGGTAAATAATGAAAACCTTTGAAAAAGCCTTTTTTTTGCTTTTCCAACAGTGACCTGTTGCAGACATACATGCCCTTAGGACATGTATGTCTGCAACATGTGCACCCATACACAATTGAGGGGTGTAACAGGGTGTTAAAGTGACCCCCTGCCACCCTTCAATGTTTTCCCCCTTTTACCGAATCGGTATTTACCGATTCGATAATTGCCATTCATTCCTATGGGCCTACAGGCCCATAGGAATGAATGGCAATTACCGAATCGGTAAATACCGATTCGGTAAAAATACCGAATTTTACAGATTCAGTAAAATGTACCAAATAATTACCTACATACTATTTACCTATTCTTAAATACCGAATCGGTATGATTCGGTATTTAAGAATAGGTAAATAGTATTTACCTACATCTGGCCCATAGTGCCGTAATCTAAAACACTTTACACAGCATATTTTATATATGATTATTATCCAATTTAAATTGGTACTCATTTTAGCGACTTCAGAAAGATGAAAGACTGAGTCAACCTTACTGACATAAGAACCTATAACCTGTACTGATCTCGGGAGACAACTGCTACCTGTACCACCCACTGCCTCTGCCAGCACTGCCAAATGCTAGGTCGTTAAAAAAGTTAAAAATGTTGAAAAACAACATATTGTTTCTTAGACATGTGACAAGCAATCTGTTATATGGAACAACAATAATCAATCCACATCATAAACCCTTGCTTGGTCGATAACCATTATAACCAATGCCTTAACCATGAACACGGCGTGACAGGGTCATATGTTGCCATGTCGGCCATAAGTCAAAGAAAGACTTCCCTAGAGATACTACAACTAATGCACGCGTTACCCCTTCATCATTCAGTGGCATATACCTTCCCTCAAAACTCCCTCCTTCCCATGAGCTCCCCCTTCACTCCAGGCAGGCATTTTTGAAAAACACCTATTGTACATTTAGTGGCTTAGGCTAGACAACATACTCCCATTATTCAAACAAACTCTCTGCCTTTGTAACTCCTCTGCTACTGAGAGAAACTTGCTGACTTTGAGACAGTATACATATTTTAGATAATACTTCTAGAAAGAAAATAAGAGAAGAATCGCGCCCTTTCATCGCCTCACTGGCAGTGGATTAGTTACCCCACTGAGAAGCTGTGCAGGGGCCACTCGCCCCTGCACAGCCTCTCAGTGGGGTAACTAATCCACTAGTCTCAGCTTCTGACATCTCCCTCTCTCCACAACTGTTTGTGACTTCTGCTGCTCTCTAGTGTCGTCGCCCCCACCAAATAACATGAATAACATTAATCGAGGATAACGAGTGGATAAATCAGTAATGGCGTCTCTTGACTCCGGTTATACGAGTGTTCGAGAGCAGGTACGTTTTCAGGCTAATAAAAATTACAAATGATCACTGCTAGGGGAGTGTAACGAGTAATAGGTTGTGGTCTGGGATTATTTTACGGACTTATTCACAATTCAGTAACCAGTAACGTGGTCAGAAGGCTCTTGGTGCAGATTTTACTACTCAGCCTAACATGCAGATCATGGACTGTGGAGTAAAATTATTTTTGATTTCTGTTGGGTATTAGTCCTTTCAAAAATTTACCAAGTTCCGATTGCCCCACCAATTGCCTAGCATTCAGGTTAATCCCACCACTTTGGACTTTGATAGCATCAGATGAGACTTATCCATGAAGACATCACTGACAAAAATAAAATGGCCACCCCACCATCATTGGTGCCTGAGCTAAAGGAGACACTTTACTCGTCAAATGACTACAATCAATCTTGCATTCCCCATTCAGAGCATAACTGTTAGCCAGTATTACCTTCTTCTGATTTAATCTCATATGCACAGCCCTCTTTGTAAAACAAACGAGACTAGAGCACCTGCACCTCTTATCTTTCATTTTACCCTCCTCTCTGGTTAATTTTGTTTCCTAGAGAAATACTTTATGCTCCCAATTACTTCTAAGGAATTAAGAAATGTTTAGTTGTTCAATGGCATTGTTCATTTCCCTGACATTTTATGTCAGGTATTTATAAGACATAAGGGTCATTATCATCGTGTATCGATTCCCAGCTGAGTGGGCATCGATTCCCATCTCCATAAAGCCAACCAACCCCATGGATTACATCAGCCAGGTACAGAACACAAAAGATATATCAATATTGCAACCTACAGGAAATTGAACAACAGACGCTCCTCAAACAACCCTCCCAGGTGTGGGTAACACCAGTTCCCTGTTCAAGAGCACTGTATTAACCATTTAAGCTCTCCAACATCCCTTTCAATTCTGGGCATACAAGAGCAGTGAATGTATGTAGCTCAAATTACAAGGGACCCCTGGCCACTCTATCATTCATAGTGGTGCGGCAATTCATCTATTTTAAGCAAAACAGTACCCAGGGACTTTTCCCTGTATGTAGTTCATCTACACCCTAAACCAGACTCTCAACAGAGTCTCAGTAGGTTGAGTAGCACAGAACATCACATGCTGTCCTAGGAATAAGCTCTAGCAAGGCCATTTTGTTCCAAAAGGTCTGCTTAGAGAGTTGCTCGGCATCAAGGTAAGCCCCCTCCCTTGCACTCTCTGTCAGTCAAGAAGTTTTGATACCACTGTCAGAGCCCCCACTGTCCCTTTGGCTATCTGTCATGTGGTTGGTTGACATGCTCATCTAGCTCTATTCTTCATCTTTGTTGTTTGACCCCTCCTGAATTGTTGCATTGGATTGCTCTCCAAATATATTTTCTCTGTGCTCCATTCAGAATTCATAAAGAGACATTCAAAGGATGACAAAGGGACTCCTCTGCCACTGGTAGGACGTTTAAATTGTGCTGAGACTCTACTGAAATTTTCAAACTTCTCTTTATGGGGCGTTCTTCTTTGATTTTTCTCATAATGATAACATTGATGTCGATGTATGAATGAATGAAATGATCTTTATTCGGATTATAACAAATCCATAAAAGTACATACAGAATAAAACATTTTAAAAATACATTAAAAATATTAAAAACAACCCAATGGTATAAACAACATATTGCATAAAGTGCATGACTCAGAAAATATAAAACATTATACAATTTAAAAATGCATCCTGAATTTCTGTTTAGCCAATGCCAATAGTCATTAATTCCATACATATAGTTAATCATTTATCCTGGTTGTATTTTCAGTTTAAAGTGCATTATACATACATAGACCAATTATGCATGTTCCATACTTGCCCTAGATTTCACACAGGCTTTTATGAAGCAGCTTATAGTGTATATAATATCATCAGTTGGTAACATTTGCAAAAATTTAAATGCCAATTTAAAATCTCTCAAATTATATTTTCTAAATATCGGCATTAAATAGTGATGAATATACAATTTATAGTGGCCACAGAAGATAAAGTAGTGCAATAAACTTTGTTTCCCTCCGGCAGAACAAGAGCAGTCAAGTTCTTCTAAATTCTTATTATAGCCAAGTGGAAAACTCAATAAATTTACAATACTACCATCACGGAACCTAAATAGAAGGCTCCGGTTCCATCTTCCTATAGGTTTCAACAAATAACTACAGGGTTTGTAAGGTTTATTTAAAATAACATTACCTGTCTCAGTTAGTGGAAGATATTTAACAATTGCAGGTTTCATTAGCACAGTTCTCATACGTTCCTCTCTATATACTTTAAACAGTGCCCTCTTAGCAATATTTTTATGAGCAGGGACAATTGTATGTGGAAAGCTAAACAAAGAGCCAAGTCCCACGCTCAGCAGGCTGGTATTAACTGCATTTAACCAAGGTATGAGATAGGATCGTTCATGTAATAGACAATCTGTGATTATACTGTGGGTCAAGGAAGCCGCTGGATTTGTCCATAGTTTTATCCAAAAAAGCGTAGGCCTTGACCTAATGAAATCAGCTATATATGGCAACATAAGTTCTTGGTGACAAATGAAAGTTGGCGCGCATGAAGTGCCACCCAGCACCCTCCTACAGAATCTATTTTCCTCCAACTGCAATGGCAGACTGTTACAGTAGCCCCACACTTCTGCACCATATGTCCCAGATGGCTGACATTGGGTACGGTAGATGTTTAATAGGGGCGTAATCACATCAGCCGTTCTTGGTTGACGAAGGGACAAGATTGAGTTAATAGATTTACCAATCTTATTTCTAGCATGGGCAGTGTGATGCTGCCATGAACCAGTATTGGAGAACAATAACCCTAAATAGGGGAAAGTGCTGGTGCATTTTAATTCATTATCACCACTTTTAATGGAAAGAATGTTATATCTTTTTGGTCCACAATTCATGATAAAGGATTTTTTAAAATTGGTATTTAAACCTAAATCTGACATAAAAACGACAAACCCAGTAATTAATGAACGCAAAGCATTAGGGGTTCGCCCCATTAATACTGCGTCGTCCGCATAAAGTAGGGTAGTAATGGGGGAGCCATTAATAATTGGAACGTCCTTGGAATTCTTACACAGGGCAGGGCTCAAACCATTAATATATAAAATAAAAAGCAAAGGGGCGAGTACGCAGCCCTGTCGGACGCCTCTTCTGATAAAAATGTCATCAGATAGTTCACCATCATTATTAATGCGTACTCTTGCCTTGAGGTCCCTATGTAGATATGAAAGAAAATATACTAATGCATCATCCAAACCATAATCGAGCAATTGTGACCATAACCTAGAACGGTTGACAAAATCAAAAGCTGAACTCAAATCCATGAAACCTAAATAAAGTGGGGATTTTTTAACAATAATATATTTAGCCATGATTAAATTTAAGTTAAGACACTGCTCTACCGTGCCCACATGGCTTCTGAACCCCAGTTGGCTGCAATGAAGCACGTTATTATCCTCGGCCCAATCCCTTATCCTCTTAAATAGTACCCTACCAAGGACTTTTAGTGTGTTGTCAATCAGTGAAATCGGACGGTAGCAGGCCGGATCAGACCTGTCGCCTTTCTTAAATATCGGTACGATGACACTGTTTGACCATGATTCGGGGATTGAGCTGTCGGTCAGATTGTTAAATAAATTGCATAACAAAGGGGCCCAAAAATTAACTTCTGATTTAATCTGGTCAATAGATAGACCGTCGGGGCCAGGGGCTTTATTACTGGCGCTCTCCAAGATTGCATCTTCCACCTCGGATATTAAAAACTTCAGTTGTTTAGCGTTATTTAATAAGGATGCAGAATCTGGAAAAGGGGCTGCTACAGTATAGATTGTGGAGAAATGCTCCACCCAGACCTCACCGTTTATATTGCAATTAATAGGTTGAATGTTTGAACCAAAGGACCTGAGTGATTTGACTTCTCTCCAAAACCCCGCAGTGTCTTTTAGCGAGGCTGTCCGTGTGAGTGACTCCCAATGATTAACCACTAAGGCCTCGGATCTTATCCGCAGGGCGAGTTTATATTTAGATCTTAATTCTCTCACTAGGTTAAAATCCCTAGGATTTTGTTGTAAAACTGCCCTCAATTCCCTGTTGGCCTTTGAACATGCAGAGTCAAACCAACGGGGGCTATGGTCTATATTGGGCCTAGATGGTTTGGAAGATTCCCTTTTAATAGCCCCACATAAATTACTGAAAGCAGCAATTAATGCTTCGCCAGTACTATCAAGCGACAAGCATGTCTCTATTATCAGAGGATGCTTTTTAATTACCTTAGCCAAGATAGCTTTATTATCCACCCCTTTCCATATTAGTTTTAGCCTATCAGTAGACAGTACCAGATTCTGTGGCCCATTCTCAGTTCTCAAAGCAGCCTTTATGGATTGAGGATTGTCTAAATATATTCTAAGTGGGTAATGGTCACTATATACAGAACAAATGACCTCAGCTTTTTGGATGACATCACACAGGGAAGAACAAAGAAATATATAATCTATCGTAGAAGCACAGCCTTGACCTATGTAAGTGGGTGCAGATATATTTTCGGCATTAGTTCCAGCAAATTCCATGGAATTAACTAAGTTACGGGATGCTAATAAATTCTTAAGCTCTTCACCGTTACGACATGGAGCACTAGTGCGAAACATATGAGCATTAAAATCACCCCCAATACAGATACCGTCAAAAGACCCATACTTCCTCCCCTCCACGATGTCATCAATAAAATTAAATAAAGACAAAAAATTTCCATTGGGATGGCTAACAAAATCATTATTATAAAAATTAATTATACATAAAATCATCCTATTGATGTATTTCACAGCCATAAAACATTTGCCTAATGTAGGGATCTGTTTGGTTTGTACCCCGGGTTTTATCTTAGACCAGATTGATAGCCCTCCACTGGGGCGTCCCATAGATGAAGTGGAGGCCTTTAAGTTGTAACAACAAAAGCCCTCAACTGTGGGATTAGCTAAACACCAGGTCTCTTGAAGCAACAAGATGTCACAGTTATTGTTGACCCACTCCAACCATTCTTTAATTTTCAGTTTGGAGTTAAGACCCGCTATATTCCAACTTACAAGAGAGAGGACAGAGTCCCCATGATTATTATTCATAGTTTGGCCTCTTCCTGAAGTCCCTGCCGAGGAACGCGAAGCTTCTTGAATTACAGTCGTCAGAATTGGTGATGGACCGGCTGGGTCAACTTTCTTTGTTGGAGAGGGTCAGTCTAACATATCCAAATCTGACAAAGGTGCAAATCTATTATATGTATTAAAAGGGTAGGCTACTGGCTGAAATTGCATAGCAGGTGGCTGAAAATACCTAGGCGGTGGATGAAATTGCAAAAAAGGTGGTTGAGAATGCTTAGGGGGTTGTCTGTAGAAATAACCTAAAGGTAGCATAGTAGCAACCGTAGAAATGGCCGAACAGTTACCATTTATGTTAAGCAAATGCCTTACGATGCCTGGGTTTTTAAAGTTAAGAACTATGCAATCTCCGTCCTTATCTTTAGGTAATGGTCCGATCCATGGCACCCTACGGACCGATATGATTTCTCTTGATATATCATATCCAACCCCTTTATGTTTGGTCAGCCAATCTATGCACTTATTTCTTAGTTGTACCCATGTTTCCCCCTGATCCTCCCTCAGCACCGGTACTCCTGCCAGAACCAGGACAAACGGACAAGCATCCGGTGGCAGGTGTAAGGGTAAAACGCGCCCTTCATGTTTGCGAGGCTTATTAGACCCAGCTTGATCAGTACCTTTGTTGTTATCCACAGCTAAGGTTACTGCTGTGATAGGTTGGGTAGAGGCGTTACCCTTACTGATGGTGTTTTTATTGTTATTAGTTCCCAAGGGGGTGGTTTTCCTAGGTGCAGGGGTTGGAATAATTTTAATAGCTTCGCTAATTTTTGTACACTTAGCCCCAGTATTAACAGATCGGGGTTGGATAGTAGGTAGTTCATTAGAAGATGATAATGTTGTTCCCGGGTTATTCTTACCCTCATCTAATACAATACAAGTGTCCTGTATTTTTAGTGACAAAGTGCTACTTAGGGAATCAAGGTCTTTTAGTAAACGATCAGCTCTAATTTGGTCCAAGATAATAGATCCCTTCCTTTTGGCTACATCATTTTTGACCAGATTGTCTAATCTGTCCAACCTTTTAAAAACATTATTAAACTGGTTGATCATTATTTTTTCCAAACGATTAAAAATTGTGTCCACTATAGTATCTATAAGGTTCCCATTTTGTTTAGAGAGATTGAAATTATCTCCCATTAAAGTTGTTTGGGTCCATATAGTATTAACATTGCCACTTAGTTCAATATTGGGTGAAGGGGAAATTCTATCTGTATCAACTGAGTCTTTATTTTCCATAGGAACAGATACCGCCCCCATGGATTTTTGTTTGTTCCACAGGTTTTGGGGGGTGGGCTGACTTTTATTCAGTAAAGGTGGTTTCCTTTTATTAGCACTTTGTTTGTTAGTGCCTCTTTTTCTTTTTTCCCCTCCCAATTTGTTATTACCAGAGTCAATAATATCTAGTGTAATAACATCACACTGGGGAACAATTTCTACATGTGTCGATACAGGCGGTAATAATAAAGGTACCGGTTGTAGGTTAGCAGCAGCAGTTGTTAGAAGTGCCGGGTCTGCAGCTATGTAGATAACAGTATTTTCGTCTTCCACAACAATGGGCACATTAACAGACGGTTGTAAAGACTTAACTACAGTAACCTCAGGAATGATGTGTGTATTCCCGTTTACACAATTAGTAGCACTCGGTATGTTGTTAGTGGCAAAAGAGCCCATGGAGAACCTCCTCTCAGTCTCTACTATTTCATTAAAAGCAGTATCAATCAAAGTTTCAAAGGATGTAAGTAGAGAGACGGAGGTATCAGCCCCCTGGGATAATATGTCAATTTGAGTAGTGGTATCAGTGAAATCAGCCATGTTAATACGTACTTTCAAGCAATCTTAGGGGGGTGGCCCGCCCGACCACAGTCGTCCACGGACGGCCACAGACGGCCCGCCCTCTGCCCGGGCTCCGCCCGGCGACGTCCGCGCGCGTCCGCGACGCGGAGGGCGAGGCTCCGCTTTGTAGCGCCTCCGGGCGCGGGAACAGCGGTGGCAGGAAGTCCGCGCTAAGCCCACTGGGAGCTGTAGTCTCTAGCCGCTCCTGGGTGTTGATGGCGGCGAGACTCACAGCGTAGGCAACCCAGGGACCCAGGGACTGAGGCAGAGTGCTGGCGTGACCACAGGTAAGCGAGAGCGCTGCTCAAAACCCCCGCTCCACCGAGGGCGAGGCTCCGCTTTGTAGCGCCTCCGGGCGCGGGAACAGCGGTGGCAGGAAGTCCGCGCTAAGCCCACTGGGAGCTGTAGTCTCTAGCCGCTCCTGGGTGTTGATGGCGGCGAGACTCACAGCGTAGGCAACCCAGGGACCCAGGGACTGAGGCAGAGTGCTGGCGTGACCACAGGTAAGCGAGAGCGCTGCTCAAAACCCCCGCTCCACCGAGGGCGAGGCTCCGCTTTGTAGCGCCTCCGGGCGCGGGAACAGCGGTGGCAGGAAGTCCGCGCTAAGCCCACTGGGAGCTGTAGTCTCTAGCCGCTCCTGGGTGTTGATGGCGGCGAGACTCACAGCGTAGGCAACCCAGGGACCCAGGGACTGAGGCAGAGTGCTGGCGTGACCACAGGTAAGCGAGAGCGCTGCTCAAAACCCCCGCTCCACCGAGGGCGAGGCTCCGCTTTGTAGCGCCTCCGGGCGCGGGAACAGCGGTGGCAGGAAGTCCGCGCTAAGCCCACTGGGAGCTGTAGTCTCTAGCCGCTCCTGGGTGTTGATGGCGGCGAGACTCACAGCGTAGGCAACCCAGGGACCCAGGGACTGAGGCAGAGTGCTGGCGTGACCACAGGTAAGCGAGAGCGCTCGATGTATGTAATGATACATTTGTGCATAAAAAAGAAATACAATTACTATTGGCGAAATTACCTGATATGAGAGCTCCATCAACCCAAGTCAGAAATTCGCGATCAGGCAGGTCTTGTGAGTTAGGCCGGAGGTAAATAATTGACAGATCACAGGTGGGGTGGCACGTAACAAGCAGAACAAATGCGCAAACAGGAAAAACCCAGATTAGTCCCATAGATAGGCAGTGACACCACAATGATCTGAGGAGATTGGCCCCAATTAAAACACACATTGCGAGAGGGAAACACTTTCCCAAAACACCATAAATTTAGATGCCACATGAAGTTAGGAACACTCAGCCGATCAGGACATAGCATATATAGGGCAAGCAGTGATCACGTGCTCCCCACACCAGACATCGGGACACATTACCCTCTGGCCCGCATTCTGTCCTTGCAAGGTTGAGAGGCACCTGCATTTGTTACCAGGTGGAAATAATCATTGGTTCCATGACTAGGTCCACATTTAATTTATTTTATTTTATTGTTTATTCATAAAGTTTTTGTTAGAAATCAGGGTCTCTAGTTGGCAATGGTTTGCACCGCTGTTCAAGTAGGGACCCTTTTTCCTAGTCAGGTAAGGAGGATACACTTCTAAAATAACCCCTGCTCACCCTCTTGGTAGCTTGGCACGAGCAGACAGGCGTATCTCAGAGGCAGTGTGTAACGCAGTTGTAAACACATACAGTAGTACAGTGAAAACATTACATATGGACACCACACGAGTTTATAAAAATAAGTATTCTTTGTCTAAACTAAAAACAAAAATCAACAATACAGTAATCAAAATATGACTTTTAGAAGGTAAAAATAATTCTGTTTAATCAAATTGCAGATGCAACACTTTTCACAAATAAGTACCTTGGATGCGGTAAAATCAAAAGCAAAAACAGCCGCAGGTAAGGTGATGCATCGGTTACTTATGCGCAGGAAAGGTGATGCATCGGTTCTTTACTCCAGGGGAGGTGATGCGTCGGTTCTTTACTGCCACCCAGGGGAGGTGATGCATCGGTCCCTTACTGGAGGGGAGGTGATGCGTTGCTTTCTTACTGTGTGGGGAGATGATGCATCAGTTTCTTACTGCGGCCCCCAGGTCCTTGTAGACCTGGCGCTCTGGTACGATGTGTGAGGATTGGGGATATGTCAGTTCTCGATGCTGCAGCAGCAACTGTGCTTGCTTTGGTTTCTTCAGCCGCAGTCCCACGATGTGTTCATGCTTGCAGCTGCACAGCAGGACCAGCATCAGAATCGGTGCGGTGATCTCTGCCTTTGTAGATTGATGCACTCGAAGCGTGCAGCGATTTCTCGAGGAGTGGGCAGGTGCTGCATCGGTTTCTTCATCGATGTGTCGGAAACAGGTACAGATGCGTCATGCTTATCGAAGTTGCTTGATTATTCTAGCTCCCAGCGGTAAACACCCTCCAGAGGTCCAAAACAGCAGCAGGCACCGCTTAGCAGGTCAGAACACCCAGCAAAAAGTTCGGGGGAGCTGGTGGTGAAGTCTTTGTGTCCCTGAGACTTCAGAAAAGGAGAGAAGCACAATGTCACACCCTTCGAGATCTCCCTCAAGGAGGGGACACAGCACACATCACAGTCCTTGTCCTCTCCTTGGCAGAAACAGACACTGCAGGCCAACCCCATACAGAAAACCGCAAAGGGGCTGTATCCTCCTCATTTTCTCCAGCTCTACTCCTCGTTCCTAGTTTCCCTGTACGTTGGAACAGGGAGGCTGCGCCATAAATCGCAGGAGATGCAATCAAAGTCTCGGCATCTCGTACAACTTTTATTTTCGAAAAGAGAAAAACGGGGATACCCCTTTGGACCCAAGAATATCCCTACCGCCACAAAATCGCATTAAAAGAACGGTGGTTCCAACGTGCCGGACATTAAGTATTACTATCATTAAAGGCTCAGCATTTATAGAGTCATGGAATAAGAAAACTAACCAGTGGAATATTGTAATTGATGAAGCAAATTTCCAAAAGAATTATATAAGATCTGGTATACACATTTGTCCTGATGAAGGTGAAAAACTGACAAACACCGAAACGCCGCGTCGACTGTTTTTTTATTCATGTTTTTTTATTCATATTTTTTATTGCACTTTATGTCATTGGTCAACTGAGATAATGACGTATTTTAACGTATTAGAAAACTGATGTGTATTAGATTGTAACCCAATGGGAGGAATTTAATAAAATTACTCTTTTTTATAAATTTGATCTTGTAGTATTAGCAATTTGTGACACTAGTTAGAATATTGTTGTGATTTTTCAAATTTTTCAAGCAATGAATGATACTTTAATAAGATTGATTAGCTCTCTCCACTAATATTCTTAGAACCTGTGATTATAGCAGGCAACAACAAGATAGGGTCTGACTTTCTGTATCTATTTACCCCCTCCCTAACCAATAACTTTAGGGGTATCTTCCAACTTTTTGACCAGTACTAGACTGCACATAGGCAATGCAATGGCAGGCCTGAGATCTTGTTGCAAGGCTGCTTGTGTAGGTGGCACAATCAGTGCTGCAAGCCTTCTAGCAGCATTTGGTTTACAGGCCCTGGGTACACGCAGTGCACTGTACTAGGGACTGAACAGTAAAGGAAATAAACCAATCATGGAAACACCAATCCATAAAAACAATTTACAAGGGGAGCACTTGCACTTTGGCTCGGATCAGCAGTGGCAAAGTGCCCAAAACATCTAGACCAGCAAAACAAAATCTATCACACTGTAAAAAAACAGGAGGCAAAAGCAAAAAATGCAGGGGATGCCCATGCCAAGGATGCTAGATCTAACAGTTTTGCACAGCACGAGAATGACCCTAGAGGGTATCAGAGCGCTTTACATGAAGGATAGGTAGGGTATAATTGTGAAAACAACTTAATAGTCACATAAGATCGAAGAACAAAACATTCAGGATAGACAGAATAATAAGCTTGACCTTTAAGGTAGTCAGCAATGTAGTGGACAGGCATCATAAATAAATAGCAGGCTTGAATGCAATCAATAAATACAACGTATTATCTTACGGCAAAACCTTGTTCGTCAGAAATGTTTTTACTTATTTTTTTAAGGATGCATTAGACGAGATTAGGCAAACATTCGAGGGAGAGAGTTCCAAATCTTTGGGGTGACACCCGTGAAGGCTCTGTAGCACATTTTCTTTTTATGGACACATTGTGGTTTCAGTAGTAGGGATCTAGCACTTTGTAAAGATCTGCAATCCCCCAATATTTCTAGCTTTTGAGCCAAATATCTGGGGGATTGGAATGCAAGTCTTTATGAGTCATGCACACAATCTTTAGTTGTATTCTTGCCTCATAATGGAGCCAGTTCAGGGATTCTAGAGCCAGAGAGGTATGATTATTTTTTGTTTGTTCCTGGGACAAGTCTGGCAGCAGCATTAAGAGAGGCCCTTAGAGGAGCAAGCTTGTATCTAGGTAGGCAGCATAGTGTTACTCCTCATAAACCAAATTTATAAATTGTTTTTTGATGCCCCAAAAAAATGTATATAAAGATGCTCAAAACAATTGTACTTTGAGTCAGTTCTCAGACCCGTTTATGAATGCTCTACTCCCGGACGCAGTGTTTAATTAAACCAACTGTTCCTGTTTTGCCAAACGCCTCTTGTCTTTGTTTTTTCAAGGTAAATTCATATTCGAGCAACAATATAATTGAATTGAATTTACTGAAGCTTTGTGCTTGCTCTCACTTTCTCAAGAATGAGCTCTAAGAGACTCCTTTCTCTCATCCTTAGAATTAGGATGCTTTCCTTTATGGAATGCCCTCATTTTTTTTTATGAGTTATGCTTTATATTGATGTTAATGAGATTTATTACACTTATTGATAAATAAAATGATAATAAAGATGAGCTTCTAAAAGATTCGAATTAATCTTTTGAAGTTCCCTAACTCTCTTCATTGACTTGCACCTATATTAATTATTGATGATAAACTGGTAACAAACTGATTTGATTTCCCTTTTTGTCACAATGGCCAAGGTTTATTGCCCTGACCAAGTGAGGATTAATTTAGATGAATAGTAAACTAAAATACTTAATTTAACCTGCTTCTTGCACCAGCACCACCATTGTATGATAATGAGTAGTTATAGCTCAGAGACGTATGTCCATGGAGGAGGAGAACCAAATCATGTTGACTAACTAGTCCCTAAGCTGGGTCTAGTGTATGTCTTCTATCTCACTCCCCATTGTAGACATAGGGGGCCGATCAAGAATGTGCTTTGGGCCCAACATAATATGAAGCAGTCATGAGCCCCGTGGCAGGGGAGAAGGGACCCACCCACTTATCCCATTTATGTACCTAGAAGCTTTAGTGCATAACCATTAGGGTGTTCTTTGAGATTATTTGTGAGGTAATCTCTTTGCCCCACCCTCACATGCACCAAAACCTATACCAGTGTCAAGTGGCAGTCCTCATCCTTCAGGACCATGGTGAGCACCCCAAACATCCGTGGTGTGGGGAAGAAAGGAAGCAAGGACAGGCCAATTGCATGGCCCTTTGCCACCTGTTCGACTTCCCAGCAATTCCTGGATCCACCGATTCCAACCCTCCTGCTCACTCCACATTCTTAACTTCTCGAGCTCTTCTCTTTTCGCTGACCATTACAGTCACCAGAGTATGCTAGGCACTTACTCCCTTTAGGTCCCAAACTGTCCAAGGTACTAGACTGCAAATGTAAATTCCATGCCTTATAAACCACCCCAGTGTCCAAATCTTTTGTGAATGTGGCCAATTACAGTGCTAGGTGATAGAAGGAGTAATTCATTATGGGCAGCTGAGGGAGAGGCTAGAAGCCGACCATGCTACTCAATCATTAATAAGCCACCTGCTTTAATCTTCTAGCACATACAAATACAAGCATGCACTAATGCATACATATGATTAGGTCTCTGTCCTTTTTTAATTTCTCCCTTTTTGGTGCTGCATTCCTGTATATCTGCAAGCTTGGAATTCTGTACCATATGGCACTTCATGTTTGTAGAATATACAATAAGTAATAACAATAAGGGGCACAGGAAAGGGACTCTTCTCGGAGGTTTTTCACAAATACCCTGTGCACCTTTGTGCATGCCTGTGTTTGAGTAAATTAAAGCCTGACTTCTTAACTTTGTACATTTTTGTGTACTTGTGTACGCAGGCCACATCTTTATGGGAAGCCCTGCAATGTTTTACATTTTGAAATATTACTTTGTTTTGAAACTGCTCTGCTTTCTGTTTGCTTTGTGCTGCATAGTAGTGTCTGCTATTGTATATTTAGTCCAAACGTTTGGCAGCAAATAGCGCTCTTCATCCAACAAGCTGGGATCTTTACCCAAATTGAAATGGTTTGCAGTTACACCCGCATCAGCTTGGTCTGGCACATCACGAATGTTGCTTGAATCCAGATGTTAGAGGGAGGAGGGGTATGTTTATTTATGTCTGGCACTTTCCACGTGGGGATTTCTTATGCATTAATATACCTGATCATCAATGAAACAACAGACCCCTAGAGGGGATACTTCTCTATAAACTGTAAATCAATCAAAGGATTATAATATCTGCCAAAGAGAGTACATGTTTGGGAAGACATCTTTAAATGTGGAATACAACAATGCAAATGAGGTTCAGGATTTATCTTCAACCACAAGGCCTGGAAGGCTTTTAAATGGCATAAATGTAGTGGTGATCCATATTAGACATGAGCAGGCATGGTCCTCACTTTATATTTGTAGGCATGGTCCTCCCTTTATATTTGCATTTGGGTACTTACAATTTTACTTTGTCTGTGATAAACAAGGTACACAGTTTCCATGTTAACTGTTTTTGGCAGATTAGACCATCATTTATCTTTTTCCATTTTTTATTTTTTTTAAATATGCTTGTAAGAAAATGCCTCTTTTTGTATGATCATCCCCATTTTGTTGGACTGATGTTGCTGGTTTAGAGTCTATGCACCGGGGCCCTGCTTACAAGGTCCATGTGCATATGTCCTGACCCCTAAAAGATGTTGTAATTGCTTATACTCCTAAATGGTACATTTAATTTGCCTATAAACCTCTAGTATATGGTAAAAATTGTATGCAGGCCCTGTGAGTTAAATGTCAGTAGTGGACCACAGCACATATTGTGAAACCACTAAAATGACAATGTAAAACATGAATGCAAGTTGGCTACCAGTAACCTGGCGGTGTAGGTTTAAACTGCAAATTCAACCTATCAAAATGACCCCTTTTGTGAGACCTAAACCCTTCCTTTAATTATTTATTAGTTACTCAAAGTAATCCTTAATGCCTAACAAGACAGAGTGCATGATATTTCAAAGCAGGACGTGTAAAAACGTAATGTAAAACATGTCCTTACATTGACAAGTCCCCAACGTTATTTTCACTGTAGCAGGGCTAGCTGCTCCATAGGAAAACAGTGGGAGTTAATATTAAAATATATACAAAATTAAATAAAATACATAATGTTATCTCCACCTAGGAACCAGCTAAAACATTAATTCCTGGAATGTGTACAATGTTTATTACAAATACAATTCATTGGTAAAGTCAGATTTGTACAAAATATTTGACAAAAGGTACTTTTAAAAAGTCACCTTTTGCCTGATTAAAGCCTTTAATAAGCCCATTTGTATGAGTTTCCAGCTACTACAGAGGAGCTGAATAGCTCCTTGAGAAGTTGTGATTTTGCCCCTTTAACACAGACAAAGGTATTGGGTTTGTGGAGGTTGTTGTAAGCTGTCTCTGTATATACTATACCAAAATGAGGTATAGTGTACAGAATCCAGTGGATCCCCAAATGCTTTACAGAGGTTAAAGTAGATAATATGTTTCTCTCTTTTTGTGGTAGTGTGGGTGAGCACACAGCCTATCAAAGAGTTGTGTTAAGCATTTGTTGTACACACAGTTGAGAATTGAGTCACACACTCAATGACTAACTCCAACTTCAATGTTTGTATAAAAATATTACATTGTTACTTTTATTTTACGACCAAGAACTCTGAATATATACTTTAAAATACGTCTACCATAGCCATTCAATTTTAAAAGGCAATGTAGAACTTCGGATACAAGTAAAAATACTTTTGCAGTGCAAGTCAATTTCAAAGGCAATGTTAACCAAGGGTGCTTAACGGCCCACTATCGAATTCCAAAGGATACATTTGGCACAGCAGAAAAACATACAACACACGGCATTAAGTGTTTCACCTTCAAGAAGCAGACAGGTAGAGTGTTCAGGTCCAAGGTTCCAAGGTAAGTCTAATGGGAAACTCCTGAGTTTTGGCGGGAGAACAGGACAAATGTACAGTGTAGCTGGTGCACTACTAAATGGGGCCAACTGGCTGAAGACTGTAGGAACGGAATTCCAAGAGCTCAGAGGTCTCCCCAAAGTAAGAGAAAGTTGCAAGGGTCGTGGGACCTCAGGGCAACAGCAGGTTTTTGGAGACTCCAGCTGAACAGGCAGGGAGCATCCCAAACAGGGCTGCTTGCCACCGTTCACAAAAGTGCGCCCTGTGATCAGGGCTGGCATGCATCTTACTGGGTTTTTGGGCCTTCTGGGCCATGTGGAAAGTTGGTCTTCAGCAGCTGGGTGTCTCTGAAGGGGTGCTGGCATGCTAAGGCTTGTTTCACCTAATTTTTACACGTGGTGGCCTGGTACTACAGGTATTGGTACCGAGCAATCTAGGAAGGTCCTGGGACCTCCACATTTGGTATGATGGTCAATCTGACCCTCTTCCGTGACAGTACCAAAGCTCAGCCTCATTAGCTGTGGATGGGCCAGTTGGAGCAACAACGTGGTGCCCGACTTTTTGTATTTTTGTGCCTGCAGCTGCAAGGGAACACCACCTCCATCCCGAAGGAGATTTTCGGTGATGCATAAAGGCTGGCAGCACTCTGGGGTTTGTAAAAGCCACACAGCTGCAAGAGTGGCTGATATGGGTGATTCTCAAGTTCCAGAGTGGTGGACAGGAGTTTGGCAGCACAATTCTTCTAAGAATCTTCATTTCTCACTCCAGCAGTACTTTTTCAATTTTTGGTCCATGGAATCTATTGTTCTGGTTCAGGGAGAGCCCCTAACTACTACAATTAGGGGCATTTTAGGGGAGTAGGAGGCAAATGCCAATAGTCCCTTTGCCTTGGGGTGGCTACATCCCCAAAATGACAATCTCTAGTGGAAGAGGGGCATGTCCTTGAATCCTTATGGATGTTTTTCCCCATCTTCAAGATGCTGAAAAGTGTAAATAGTGCTTTACCTCGTTTTCCCCACCAAAGTGGAGGGGTTGTCAGAAGAGGGCACATCTCTTAGCTATTGTGGGTGTCCCCCCTTTCTTCCCACCAAAAGGGACAGAGACAGGAAGGGGGGTCTTATGCTGGTACAGGAGAAGCTGGAGGGAGGTGAACAAAGATGTTGAGCCCTTTGAAGCTCATAGCTTTGGATTGCTCATTCTGACTAAGAGGGGGTGTGAGGCCCTCCACCGAGCACAGGCTTTGTTCATTGGTGCTGTGAGCACTGGCTCTCATCCCATGTGTCCAGAACAGCATCTAAGGGCAGCAGGCTGGCTCAGACCAGTCAAGAAACACACTAGGACTTTTGGTTTTTCAGGGGACCCTCTAAGGGGACACCTGGGTGCATGTTTTAATAAATCCACAATGGTGTGTTTATTATTAGGAGTAGCTTGATATCAAACACTCCTAGGTTCAGTAAAGCCATCATGGTGCTGTAAAAACTCAAATTTGTGGAGTTCACATCTCATGACCTCTATATGGCTTCACTGTCACTTACAATATTAAGAATAGACTTAATATTGGAGGGTCCTATCTGCTCAAGCAGCTATGTCCTCACCATATATATATTGCACCATGCCTTAGGGTGAGAGGCCTTCCAGAGGGGTGCCTTACATATACCTTGGCAGTGCTGTTTTGGCATGGATCTTGAACTGAACTTCTGGAAGAAGAAGTGCCGTGCTGCCCAAAGACTCAACTGGACTAATTTTCTAGAAGGGCTACTGTTCTGTTGCTCCCTGACTCTGCTGAAAGATAACTGAACTTTTTCTTCCCTCCAAAGTGACCTCCAAGAGCTTGTTGGCTTGCCTCCTGTTTTCAGAAGTCTCAGGGACCCAAAGACATCTCGCAATTCTGCTGTTGCTGCTGGACTCTGCAATCTGCGGGTCCTACCCTTACCTGAGGTGTCCCTCCAGTTCTAGACCTCAGAGGTGGGTGCTACAGCTGTGTTGCTGCAAAATCAATGCATCCATGCCTGCATATGGCTGTACCAGTGCATCAACTCAGTTGAAGGAGGAAAATCGGCACATCCCATCACAACCAGCGCTTTGCCCTCAGAGATTGACGCATCAGAATGCATATCACCCGCACCGCAGCTTGGTGTGATCAACGCATCTCCTCGATTAATGTGCAATATCTGGTGTATCGCTCAATGCCTCTCAACTCCAGCATCTGTCTTTGGAACTGCCACAATGCCTTCGTTGTGTGGAGAAGATCGACGCTTCCTGAGCCTCCGGGGCTCGACATCGACACATCTTGTTGCTTGTGACTAGGAAAGATACTTTGTTTACCGGGGTCTGCATGTGTCCTGTAGCCAGCCGGCATTCCATCGCGGTCGGCCCACATTTTTACTTTGCCCCGGTCCAGAAAACCTAAAATAACCTTTTTAGCGCTTCTTGCTTCCAAACTCTTCATTTCATTTATTCCTTTAAATTTTAATATCTTGACTTGTACTTATTGGATATTTGTCATTTTGATGTTGCTTTGTCTATAATATAATACTCTATGTTTATAACCCAGTATGTCGTTTTTTTGTGGTGTATTCAATGGGTTACTGTGCGCTGCACAAATACTTGACACATTGCTTCCTTAAATAAGCCTGACTGCTCTGTACCAAGCTACCAGAGGGTAAGCACAGGTTATCTTCTAGTGTGCTTCTAGGTTACCCTGAATAGAGTGGTGGTCCCTACCTGGCCTGGGTGCATACATCAGCCAACCAGTGATCCCACTTATAAAAGGCATGTACTGCTTTTTGGTTGTAATGTTACTACATTCTTTGAAATATCTAAAGTAAAGAAAGCATAACAGGATGCAATACAACAAAACATTAAAAACAGAGCCTAACACAACAAAGCATCAAATTGAAATAATGCAGATGACAATGACAGCAAGATAAACAATATTGTCACAAAATGACATACAAAAAATATTCACAAACAATCTTGATTTCAAAATACTTTGGTAAAAGGGGATTGGACCAAGCTCCAACTTTACTTGCCAGCAAGGACATGAATTAGCACCAGTTAAAGTGTTTTTGTTGATCAGGCCCATGGTCCCTGCCACCGTTTTTTGCTGACTTGTGTCTTAAATAGTTGAAAAGACAGAGCAATGGCATTTTATTTACTACCTTAGATAGTGGTGATTTGTTGCTTGTCATGAGAGCATTAAAGACCTATGCTTCTTTTGGTTGGAAATGGAGCAGCATTCATTATCGTATCCAAAATAAAATAACAAGATAACAGCATGGGCTAGTTAGAGAACTGTCCTTGCTGAATGTCAAATGTGCTATGTGAAATGTACAACTGATTGCAACTGCCATTTTAGAGCAGTTAATGAAGAGTGGGTAACTAATCCTAACCATTTGGATGTTTTATTGAACAACAAACTGACCTTGTAATCCCTGGTTGCTGCAAAAAGACATAGCATTGCAGACTTGATATCTGCCCTTACAAGATTTAGTAGTCAATATGGAGATAACTCTATTTTAGCTTTTTTTAAGAAGATGCACATAATAAAGCACTTCATCGTCTTGCCTCATGATGCAGCAATGATAGACTTTGACCAATTAAAAGTGACATGCTTTATATGCCGACTTGTTTTACATTTGAGGAGGTCCAACCCTTTTCATATCATCCAATGTGAATGGTCCATCAATTCGGGCAGGGCTGTTGGCAACATCACTTCACACGAGTTGTCCCTGAAAATGTTTCTCACTTATTAGGGAAGATTAAGGCTTATGAAAATGTAGAGGGTGGAATGTTCTTTAATCTTAATTATTTAATTGGTCATATTGAATTAAATGAGTAGCATTTAGAGAAGACTTGCCCCACATGCCTAATCAAAGCTTACTTAGTTCAATTACCTGAATGTGCTGTGGAAGAAGCTCTGAGGGCATTTGAGTAGAACACCTGCTCATGTAGGGTTGCTAGTAAATTGAACTATAAGGATTTCTAGTTCTATAATACATGGGGGCCTGCAATCTCTGTATAAAGTCTATGTCTAATTTCCCTATTATACACACATGTAGTAATCTGTAATAAAGAAATGAAGTAGACGATCAACTGTAATAATCAATCAATCAAAAGGAATGTTTATTTAGACCCTTGGTCTTAAACATAAAAGGACATTTCCATCTTTCATAATACATTATCACTAAATAGTTAATACATAAGAAAATTAAAATCCCATGATAAATAGTTATTTCATTTTCCAAATCTAATTCATTTTATCCTAAAATATAGTTCCTAAAATTCCCGCTTTTATAAACTCTTAAAAACCTTTTAAGCTTTGAACATAAATCTCCCCAGTGACCTCAAGAAGTTTGTTTCCCTAGTATCTTCAGTTCTCGTCTTACAACATTAATTTGTAAGTCCTGAGGGTACAGTTTAACTCTCAGGTCCATACATGCTGTATCTAATATTTTCCTGACCCCCGTTGACCATTTCAGTTTACTCTGCAAGATTTACCTTTTGCACCGTCTACTATTTTTTGCTCCTCCCCATTTCCCAGGCGTTGCCAGAATCTTATTAATGCCATGCATGCCATTACTCCCAAGATACCATGCCAGTTTCTATATTTACTGCCTGAATCATAGATGATCTGGGTAGGGATAATAGTTTTTTAATACATTTTAACTCTTCAATGTCCCACCCTCTTTTGCCACTCATATACAATATTTCAGCTCCATGTAGGAACTGAGGTGGTATCATGGCCAGATATGCTTTCAAGACAGGTCTGTCTGACCTTTCTCCATAATTCCTATAAAAGATTTTCAGCCCACCACCTGAAGTCAATGCTCGTATTCTTAGTGCATTCAAATGAGATTCCCATTTTAAGGATCTTTCAAACCATATTTCCAAATATTTATAATCATTTACTGTTTCCAGCTTTGTGGAGCCCATGAACCAATTGAATTTCTTCCTTTTCTTCCCAAAGCTCAAAACCTTGGTTTTTTCCAAGTTTACTACAAGTACTCATTAAACACATCCAGCTTCTTCTGCAGACCTATCTCTGTTTGATCTAATATTACCAGATCATCTGCGTGGAGTAAGTAAGCAATGTGCATCCCACCTGATTTAGGGCTAACTCCCCGTGGCTTATTCAAGGTGACTGGTAAGTCGGCTGTAAACAAACAGAAGAGCAAGTGGGACAAGAAGCACCCTTGTCTTAACCCCTTTTTTAATTGGTATCTTCTTTGACAATGTCCCATCTGTGTCCAGGATAACCTGTGCCCAGTTGTTCCTGTAGAGCTCTTGTATCATAACCAAAAGGCTCCTAGGGATATTACTTTTTATCAAAATCTCCCACAATCGATTTCGGTCTACCAAATCAAATGCTGCCTGGAAGTCGACAAAACAACTGAATAGCATACCCCCTGCTCCACCGACTTCTGCGCGATGGACCAAAGGGAAAAACAGCAGCCTATTGTAGAGTGCCCCTTCTTAAAACCCCCCTGTTCCGGGGGTACCATCCTGTTAACTTTAGATGATCAGGTGCAATAAGTAATGGCAGTTGAGTTCTGACTTTACAATGCGTGCTGTGAGTGTCTAAAGCCAGGCGAGAAGCAATTAATGGAACATAATTAAAAGTGTGGTTTAAATAAGGAAAACAGAAACTGCCATTCCCATCTTTTGGTCTCTTTTTCTGAAATAAAAAGTGATCAGCAGAAAGAAGATAATTGTGTCAAAATGTAAACTATAGGTTATTACTGAAAATATAAAAGTTCTGCATGTTTCAACATAACCAGAGCCACAGATTGTTTAATTCTACTTATATGAAACTAATGATAATATTAGTAAGGAAAAATTACTAAATGATGTGTGGTGTGTTTAATTTCGCACTATAGCTTCTGCTTTTGTTCTTTGTGTTTGCAATGAACATGAAAGAGAAGGACACATGATTTGTGCAGTTTTTGAGAAGTGTGATGGTATGACCATTTATTATAAGGAATAAAAGACTCCCTGTCATACATTAATAGAATATTGCAAGTCACCTCAGAGTTCCAAACCTTAGCAAGGGACTTAACCTTCAGCTTCTTCCCTCTATATGATCATGGAACTTCTTGGTGACTTGAAATAGCCTTAAACTGTACAACAGAGGGTACTTAATCCCATAGCTAATGAGCTTTTTTTCCAAGCTGTGAAAAACCAATTGTTGAATATGAGCCTTTCTTGGTTGAACTTTGAGATGCTTTATCTGACTTTGCCATCTGTGCTCACTGGAGATGGGAACTGTGCATCATATTGTCTTCGATTGTTGTAAAATGATGCAGGAAAAAAACTCATCAATTGCTCATCTGCGTTGGAGAGAGAAAGATGACAGTCAGCGCATTCATAATGTAGTTGACAACCTTGATAATATGAAATATTATATACAATGTATTGCCTTTTTGAACCAGGCACTTCTAGGCATGGTACTGAGCACTTTACAGAGGGTGTATTGAGCACTTTAGTGAGGTGCCTCTCTCATAAGCTCACTTAGGGGCTGATAAGTAATTTTTTGTAATGTAAATATAAATAGAATGTGTAAAACATCCATTATTTTAGATATACCATTGCAACCCACATTCACAGAATCCGGATTGAAGGTTTTGCATCTTTACATGCCAGTACAGTACTAATGTGGTTGCAGGCAGCACTGAGGGTGTTCCACGTGTAGCAGGCCCTCCCAAATGGAGTGTACATCCACAATCCTAATTGTTTATTAGCATTGCCGCCCTTGTGAAAGCTGTTTCGCACCCTGGGTTCTCAAGACAAAGTATTGGTATCAAAAGCAGGATAAGTGTGTTCTGTTTTTGGATGTGGAATATATTCACAGGCGAATGACAGTCTCCAAATTTTCCGAGTATAATATGTAGTTGCAAAGGGAGCACAAACACTTTATTAGAACTGCCCTCACCCACAACAAGTTGCGGCATGCTTCATCATAGGGCTGCTACTAAATGCCTGTGCAAGCCAACGCTAGAGGCGGGGCAATAGGGAGAGGTAGACAATACAAGCAATTCGGAAGAGGAAAAGAAGAGGATCCTTCAAAGGTGCAGACAAACAGTGATTTAAAAATGACTATCTGATATCATAATAATAGTTTTATTCCTAGATTCCCGAGATATAAAATAAGGGTATTTAAATACCCTTGAATGGTGGTGGTGGTGTGAGTGGATTATGTACTCACCACCTCTCCGTTCTGCATAGAGGTAAACATTTTTTTTTTAAAACAAACGTTATTGATTTTTCAGACTCCGCTCAAGCGCATCGTACATACCAGCTCATAATCTACATTATAACAGCAGAATTGAATGGACATTTTGTGACTACAACATGTCAAGGCCTCGCAATCCGCTAGCTTGTCTAGGCTGCCCTATCTTTTGTTGCCAGAAGAGTAGTCCCTCGTAATGTAAGGATCATATTCCTTCCTGCAAGTAACGTGGTTCCAAGAAGCTGAGACGTGCGACCCCTAACTTATGCGAGCCTTGCCCACAACTATGCAGCAATTCAGAAAACAAGAAACTCAACCCTCCCCCCCTTCCTCCACAATCCCCCCCCCACCCTAAACCCCCTATAGCCCCATGCATAGAGGTCAACATGCCGTATTCCGATTTTTTAACCGGCATTCGGCAGGGCAAAAAGGATCCCTATGCTACTGCTCCCAAAAAATCCCCTCTAGTATGCCCACCGTACTAGGTTTTACTCCACTTGTAAGTCTGCAGCATTCAAGTACACTTACTCATCAGATGGTAACTGTAAATAGAAAGCATAAAAACAGTGAAAGCAATCTGTACAGTGGTGGAACAATATATACACAAGTAAAGTGAAAAATGTTTTGTGCTCACAGTGCTAAACCACATAAAAACAACCCATTAGGTGCGACTAGGGTGTTTCAAAATTCACAGATAGCACACCCAAAAACACAGGGCAAGCAATGGCCCTCGCTATCGTGTCTATCATAATCACAAATTGTGAGTGACATATGTTCAAAACATACCATGCTTAAAGTATTCATGCTGATAATGAACACATCCGTAGATAACAAAATGTGGAGGCACCATACCCCACATCGTACTCATAGTTTTAGGCGTATCATTAAGTGTGGACTCCCTGGGTCATATATGTTCCATCACTCGGCTCACCTACCGAGTTTGTTATGGTGTGTGCTAAAACTGGCACTGGAGTAGAGGGCAGCCCCCTGTAGGCACACTCTGTTGAGAAAAAAAATTGTCAAGTAAATATTCACCCCTCCAGGATCTCCGTAATCCTGGGGCGCTTTTACCCAGAATGATATCAGTAATCAATAGTGCCATGGCTGGATGTGGCATGCCAACCTGATCACAATTTTAGATATGCGAGTGCACATGGGAATCTAAGCCTTCCAAACACTTTCAAGAAGAATTGCTGCCTGCTGGAATTGTTTGACAACTTACAAAGAAAGGAGTTTAACATGAACTAAGGTGTGATGTGCAGGGTGTCCTTGATTAACAGGACAAAAATGAAACTTTTTCGGCAAATGCTTTACGGCATGTGTGTTCGGATATCGGCAACACTAGCAGATACTCTATATTGCAGGGCTGCTGCGGACTTAGATATGTTTTGAAGAATTCCCTTCACTTATGTACTTAGAAACTGCACCCGTAGCGTGCTGGTAACCCTACGAAAGAATGTGTTCAACAACAGTATGTTAATCTACTGCAACTACATGGAACAAATGGTTGCAGATCTCAGTTTTACTATTTCTATTGCATTTCGCATATGGGGGAATGGCTTGGCTCTCATATATTCTAAGCATCACCATTTAATGTAATCCTCTCTGCTCCATTGCAGTAAGCAATAATTTTGATTCCTTTCCATGCAGGTTAAGTTTGGCATAATAATGACTATTAGCCTATCTTCTTTTGTTGGTCATCTATTGTTACACGCATTGTTTGGGAGGATGTATCTAGCTCTAAATTCCCTTTGCTCCCTATAGGTAATATAATCTACTTCTAGAGGAGCATCTAAGAGGGGCCACCATTTTCGTTGTTAAATGATATTCCCTCTTGTCTATTACTCAGAGTTGTTTGTGACATCATTGTTCCTGTTGAAAACATCACCTGTGTATGACCTCATATAATTTAAAGCAAATCATAATATTATTGTACCACATATGTTAACATGAATTCTTTTTCTCTGACTGAGGCGTCATTTGAGTTGGTCTATTGAGATACTTATTGAAAACAGATGTTAATCAAAGCACACATTCTGTGGGTTTCTGTGGATGTTCATTCCTTGGTTTATATACTCAGTGGGTGTCTGCACTACAAAGTATTATCATATCTAATAGACATTTTCTGAATTTACTGTCTTGCTTCAGTTTGATTTTATTTCAGTTTTGTCTGCTTGTCTAATGCTACCTTTTCAGAAAAGCAAAACATTGTTTTCATGTTCCATATTGTTAAATATCAGTGAGGTAAGTTCTATATCTCACAAGTTCTTTGCAGCTTGTGCATGGTTCATTATAATACAATTTCTATGCTGTGATACAAGTGGCAAAGGAGCTGCGGGGCATCGACCAAAGAATTTATATAGACCACATGGGAAGAGGGACCTAGCTTAATGATATTGTATTTTAATTGTGGGTGCAGCTGTGTCACTCCAAAGGACAGGTCATGGAAGGTGGTCCCAGGCACACTTTTTGTTTTTTCCATGCTAAGGGGCCGATTTCGATACAGTCTATGGTTGGAGCCATTCCTATCGCATCGAAATGTCCAGTTCAGATTCCTTTCCAACCGACCCATTTAGATGGTGTCGGTCGGAAAGGAAGCCAAACTGGATTTCCCAATGGCCTTCAATGGGCTCGAAGAGCCTGTCTGCCATTCCAAAAACCTCCAGTAATTACTCGGCAGCTCTTTCTGCCCGAGGGATTACGATGGCGATTCCAACAGTCTTTCTGTGCCTGCCTTTCTGACACAGAAAGGCGTGGAAATCTGACTTTCGGGGCCCCCAGCAGGGCCCCCATGGGTGCAAGGCCTCCGGATGGTGGCGAAGGGGGCACCTATGGTGTCCGCCTGTTGATCCCTGTTGTTACCTTGAGGTGCCTGCCATGGTGTGCAGGGATGAACTGCACCTCAGCTCTTTACAATGAGAGCATGCATTCCAGTTGGAATGCGACTGAACAGTGTTCAGTCACATCCTGATGCTGGGTTGGGACCAACAACAGGAGGTCGTTCGGTCCCACTTCCCAAACGACTCAGGTCAATCCAACATCCTAATCAGGCCCTTAGTTGTACTCACTTTAGGGAAATTTATATTGTAGGAGGAAATAAAGGTATTTTGCATGAAAGAGAAGAGACACTAGAAATATACTGTGTCAGTAGGACTGGGGCTACGTGTTTGGAGTTCTTAGTATGTTTACTTTCCTGTCCAAAGAGTTTTGAAATCATTTTTCGAGTATAAATATCTGTGTTTTAAGATGCTGATATGTTTGTGTTATGTAGCTAGAGGTGAAACCCTGAATAATATGTCGTTAACATTTGTGGTGTCGGAGCAGTTCCACGATCCTGCATGCTATTGACCACAGTTACTCAGAAGCAGTGTAGAGATGTCAAGACCAGTGTGGTTGATGATACTGCTACTAGCCTGAATGTTCCTGGAGCAGAAAAAAACAAAACCCAGTGGATGCATCAATGTTCTCGCAGGATGGGTACCATCAACTTTATTTGTTGGGGTATTGAGAACTTGGAAAACAATAAGCAGCAATGGGTACTGTTATTGTGCATAGACAATTAATAAAACGTGGGCACACACAATACTATGGTATTCCACCACTCCACTGTTTTCTTGTTAAATACATTGCTTTAATCTCTTAATTTTTAGGCCCTGGAGCGTTTGCTTGAATGCTTTCAATATTTCCTGAAGTTAAAGGTGGTGTAAGTAGTGTTGCCAAGTATTTGTTTGCACTATGACTGCCATGACTGCCATGTTCCTACGTTCGTCTCTTGTATATGCTGAATATTGTTACATATGACATGTTCTTACATCCAGCGGATGTAGCTGCTGGGTATTTTTGGCGTGCATTGAGTTTAGCTAGTTGCAATGGAGTAAAATTGTGCGTTTGAACTTGTTTTTGTGTGAGTCATTTTGAGTAAACCCGTGTTTCCAAAGGTTGCTTTTAAGTTAGGTCATAGACAGGAGCGGCCCATGCAAGTAAGAGCAGTGGGGTGGTTGGGCAAGGTGGGGGGGGGGGGTTTCGACAGACGACCAAGAGGGGAAATTAAACAAATAATTAATTCCCCTCATCGTCGTCTGTCGAAATCCCCTCCCACCTGGCCGCACCACCCCACCTCTCTTATCTGTACAGGCCACTCCTGGTCATAGTGTGTCTTTCTATGAGTTTGCTTTTAGCATAACATTGTGTCCCCACTGTAGGATATGTGCCCTTTCTGTGCGGTCATCCCAGGTTTTTTGCCTTTTGTTGGAACATATATTCTTGTTGTCTTTAGAACGCTATGCACCTTACCATTGCTAACAGGTGGTAAAGTGCCTGCACCTCCCATGGTTGAATTGCCATATTTCAAATAGGTATATCTGAGTTGCCTTTAAGTCTCTAGTATATGGTGTACAATGGATTGCAATACCTATAGCACTATCTGCTCTACTGGCTGTGCAAACATGGCTTCAGGCCTTCCTCTCTACCTTGACTGTAATACTTCCAAACACACACAGCAAGCTGTCAAAATAAACATTTTTGACAGGTAGAACCCACAGATTTAAATATTAGTAGGTCACTCCTATGTGAGCTAGTCCCCAATGAATTAGGATTTATCAATCAGGATTTATATGGTGCTTCTAATCACCAGATAGTGTGTCCAGGCTCTTGGAGGTCCTGGGAGGCTGATTCGAACAGCCAGGTCTTGAGGGACATTTGGGATTCCGGAAGTGAGGTGATGGTTGGATGATGGTGCGTGGGGAGGCTGGTCCAGGTCTTTGCTGTGATGTGGTAGAAGGATAGATGCGGAGAGTATGTGCAAGTGAAAGGGAGGAGGAGCGTAGTTTTCTTAACAGTTGGTGGAATTTAATGTGTTGGCTAATGTATACGGGTCCTTTGTTGCATAGAGCCTTGTGTGCATGGGTCAGCAGCTTGAATTGGCATCTCTTCTGGAGGTGGTGTGGGTTCATCAGGAAAGGTCAAGGATAAGTCTGGCTGTGGTGTTCTGTATGGTCTTAATTCTCTGTAGTAGGTGTACAGTGATTACTATGTCGAGGGAATTCCCATAGTCCAGTTGGCTTGGGATGAGGGCCTGTATCATGGTGCGTCAGGTGTGTAGAGGTAGCCACTTGCAAATCTTACATAGCATGCGCATAGTGAAGAAGTAGGCGGAGGAGATGGTGTTGATCTGTGATTACATGGTGAGCATGTTGTCAATGATGATTCCGAGGCTTCTGGCATGGTTGGAGGGAGTGGGTGCTGGTCCTAGGTCTGATGGCTACCAGGAGTCATTTCATGTGTTGCTGCTGTAGCCAAAGATCACTACTTCCATCTTGTCTGTGTTCAGCTTCTTCATCCAGTAGGTGACGTTTGTCATTATTTTGTGGAAGTTGGTTCTGGCTGTGGTGAGGTCGTTGGTGAGTGAGAGGATGAGTTGGGTGTCATCTGCATAGGAAATTATGTTGAGACCTTGGGATCTGAAGAAGTTGACCAGCGGGGTCATATCTGCAATGGAGAGCGTGGGGCTGAGGGAAGAGCCCTGGGGGACACCGCAGTTGATCTCCTTGGATTCAGAGGTGCAAGGT
The DNA here is from genome assembly GCF_964261635.1 of Lissotriton helveticus. Taxonomy (NCBI): domain Eukaryota; kingdom Metazoa; phylum Chordata; class Amphibia; order Caudata; family Salamandridae; genus Lissotriton; species Lissotriton helveticus. The sequence goes on along the minus strand of NC_136069.1, from coordinate 1,444,212,367 downwards.
GAGAGGTGGATCCTCTGGGTTCTTCCGGTGCTGAAGGAGGTGATCCATCTGAGTGCATCCATTTGGATGCCAATATGGTGGACTCTTTCAATACGCTTTTGTTGGGATACTTTGTTGAATACTGGTGAGAGGTCAAGGAGGAACAAAGCTGCTGTTTCTCGTCGGTCAAGGAGGGTTCGGCTGTCAACAGTAGCTGCCATCAGGGTGTTTTCGTTCCTGTGACTGCTGCAGAAGCCAGATTGGGAGACGTTGAGCAGCTGGTTCTGCTCCAGGTGTGTCATGAGTTGATTGTTGATGATCTTTTTAAGTACCTTCAATGGGAATGGAAGCAGGGAGTTTTTGCGTTTGCAGGGGTTGGGGGAGGGTTTTTTGAGTAGTGGTCTGACTTCAGCCTGTTTCTAGGCAAAGGGAAATTGTGCAATGGTGATAGAGGTGTTGAGTAAGGTGGTTAGTTCCTGGCCAATCCTTTGGTTTTCGAGGTTGAAGAAGTGATACAGGCATGGGTCTGTGGAAGCCCTAGACAGAATGGATTTCATAGTGGAGGCGGCATTTGTTTTGATAGCAGTCCCCCGTTTTGTCAATCCCGGCCTCTGTCCAAGGCGCTAGTTGCTCTACCCCCAAAATCGCATGAGGCTCTCGTAAGGTAACCCACAGCAGCAGTGTCGGAGAGTATCTCAGAACATCTGGGAGCCTTGTCATACACCTTTTCCAACACTGTAAGGCTGTGGACTGTAATGTCGAGGTGTACGGGACCCTCGTGGCCTGGTTTAGCAAACTTGCCAGCAATAGGCATGAGTGCTGTCCTGGCTCTATCAGATACGTCCCATCCTGGTTCACCCCCCTTCAGCCATTGAGCCACCCATTGCAGCTGTGTGGCCAGCTAGTAATATTCTAATTCTGGCACTCCCAGTCCCCCCTCTCTCCTGGGGCACTGCAGAGTCCGTAGTGATACTCTGCATTTTCCATCTGTCCAAATGAGGTCTCGTACTAGTGTGTCCAATAGCCAAAACCACTCCGCAGGCATCAACACCGGCAAATTATCAAAGAAGTACAATAGGCGGGGCAGCAAGACCATCTTGGACAGTGATACTCTAGCCGTCAGTGAATGCTGCAATGAGCTCCAAAAGGCAACACTAGAGCTAAGCGAACGGAGGGCCCCGCCCAGATTGCCCTCCCTCATGTCCTCCAACAATTGAAATAAACGGATACCTAAATATTTAAAAGTAGTGGGGGTCCAGTTGTGTTCCGCAGGGAGTTCCCATGGTCTAGGGGAGGGTCTGGCCACCGGAAACAAGTGTGTCTCGTGTCGATTAACACAGAGGCCTGAGAGAGACCCAAAATCTTCCAACAGCCCAAAGGCAGTTCCTACCCACCTCACGGCATTTCCCAAGTAAGTCAACAAATCATGCAAATCATGTATGTTCTGCCACTCAGCGTCAATCCTAGGCCCTCCCCTCCCAGCAAAATAACTCAGCCAGTGGATCCACTGCCAACACAAAAAAATGTGGGGCTAGAGGACATCCCTGCTGAGTGCCACGTGATATTGTGTACTGTGGAGATATAATCCTGCCCATCCTAACTCTCGCTCTGGGGAGAGTATATAACAATTGAACCCACTTCAACCAACCCACCCCTAAACCTCATTTTCTGCATGACCTCAAGCAAGTAATTCCAACCCATCTTATCGAATGCCTTCTCCAGGTCAACTGATAAGAGGGCAGTCTGTGAAAAAGTCTGGGCATCTGAGTGACAGAGCACTGAATATAATCTGCTTAGGTTGTATGAAATGTTACAGGAGGGGATGAACTTGTTCTGGTTGGGATGAACCTGGTGATTAATATGTGGGAGTAGTCTAATTGCTAGGATCTTACTTAATAACTTAAAGTTGGTGTTAAGCATGGACAGTGGACTAAAATCTTTCACCCCAGCATCATGGCCTGAGGTCTTAGGGAGTGGGACCACAAATGCTGACTGTGTAGAGGCCGTCAGATATCCCAGCCGGAGAGCCTCATAGTCACCAGGTGGGGGGCTGGTCCAACTCTATACTTCGCATAGAACTTGGCCGAGAGGCCGTCAGGGCCTGATGTATTACCACGTGCCATCAGAGCAATGGTGTCCCTGACTTCTTGTAATGCAACGGGGCCACCAAACTCCTCTGCAATTCCGCCATCAACAGCGCAAAGATCTAGTGGGGCCAGGAAGGCGCTGAGCTCCACCTGTGCAGCACCCTGTGGGGCGGTGTATAATCATTCATTGTATCTCTGAAAAAGAATATTGATCTGGTCTGTGTCATATTCAGTTGTGCCCCCATCGGTCTTAATATGAGTTATTGGGGATCCCTAGGACAAAGGTCTAATGAGCCACACCAGTAGGCGTTCAGCCTTCCCTTCCTCACTCTTCACTCTATCCATATATGTCCTATAGTCATAGCATCGAAGCCATTCCAGAACCGCATCATATTGTTTTTGTGTGGTCAGTAACTGCGCCTGTGCCGGTATACCCGGGCCCTACATATTATCCAGTGTACGCTTTTTTCTGCTCCAAATCCAAAAGCTCCCTATGTAGCTGCCTCTGTATTCCAGTCATCTGCACCATGTAGAGCCCCCTTACCACCCAATTAAATGCTTCCCATTCAACCAATGCTGTTCAGGCTATGTTTGCGTTCTCTGTAAAATATGTATCTATTATAGATCGCAAGGATTCCGCAAATGGTGCATCCTTTAGTAACATGGGGTTAAGCCTCCACGTAGGTATTGGGGCCTCTGCCCATGGGGTTGGTATGATAGTAACACGGGTTATGGTCCGAGAATGTCTGACCAAGATATTCAGTTTTGTTTATTATAGCTAATGATTGTTGGGGAGCACCAAAATGTATCCAATATCGTGCGGAGATGATGTATATGGGAGTAAAAGGAGTACTTCCTATCTCCATTATGTTGAAGCCACCATATATCTTGCAATTCCCAGTGTGCCATCCACTCACGCAGTCCAGCCGCTGTCCTGTGTGCCTGGGATCCCAAGTGGGATTGAGAATGGTCAGGCTGTACATCCACTACACAATTAAATTCTCCCCCAACACCATTTGTCCCACTTTTTTGTCAGCTAGGGGAGTGGAGAGGGAGGACAAATAAGCTGTTTGATCTTAGTTGGGGGCATAACAGCAGCCCAGTGTCATCTCCTGACCTAGTAATCGCCTCGTGAGCAACACATATCTTCCCTCTTTGTCAATTAGTGTGCATGTTGCTTCGAAGGGGACCCCCGGACGGATCCATATCTGCACCCCCAGGTATACGCTGCAAAGATCTGCCCTCTCCATCTCCTTCTTAGGTTTCCCACTTCACTCTGGGTGAGATGTGTCTCCTGCAGGAGCACTATCTGTGTACCCTGGCGTTCCAAGTAGCTATGTATATTGTGGCGCTTGGACATGGACTCCATTCCCCTAATGTTGCATGTGAGTAACTTCAGGTCCTGGTGTGTGACCGCCATCTTATATAATTCCAAGCTCCTTCCCCTCTGGAGTTTCCCACCCCTTCTAGGTCACTAACAATCGGAAGTGAGGCATCCCTGCAAGAATGAGGAACAAATCAAACACAAATGTCCTACCTTACAACAACTCTTTGGCCCCGGAGCATCCTTGCAATGGCCATTTGCCCAAACTTCAAATGTATTGTAGTGCAAAACATCAAAGGCTCAAACCAGTCACAGTAAGAGCCTTCAGGGGGTCGTGGACTCACAACACAGCATTCTGTCATGAGTACAGAGAGATTATAAAGAACATTGTTATGCGTAGCGGTGCCCCAAGTACCGGTCCAGGATTGTGACTAGACCAGGCAGGTCATTTCTTATTATATAATTTCATCTGTGGTGTTCAGGGTCACCACTGGGGGCTCCAAACTGTTCCTGTCAGAAGTGTCCGATTCTAAGCCCCCGGTTCCCTTTATGGATCTCCATCCCGCCTCTGATGGGCAACCACTTTTCTGGGCGATTTCAGCAACCGCCTGTAGCACAGCAGCCCTCACCCACTCTGTCAGCGAGGAACTTGGTTTCTTTGCCCCTAGGCAATCAGATCTTCGCTGGGATCGACTCCTGGGTCCGCGGCCTCTTGCCACCTGCCAAGGCTTCAGCGCCACTCCAGGCATCTCAGTTTGGTAAGCCTCTATACAATCCCAGGCCATTTTGGGATCATCGAGGAAGTGAGTCTTCCCATCTATGACAATGTGGAGCCTGGCAGGTACCATAAGAGAATATTGGATGCCCTCATCTCTGAGTGCTTTCTTGACCTCCATGTATGAGGCATGCTTCTGCTAGACCTCCGGGGTGTAATCAGGGAACATCGAGGCTTTAGCATTATTTGCCACAAAGGGGCCATCTGTGTGGCCTTTCTGCAGGAGGATGTCTCTATCCCTGGGGCGGAGCTCGCTGTTCATACATCCGCCATCTTCGACTGGCACGCCACACAATCATAATTTAAAAATATTAATTTAGTTATATTTTGAAAATAGATATATGTAAATACAAATAGGTATATTAATATATATGTTTGTTTTAATTTTCAAAAATAATGATATTTGTTATATTTTTCAAACCAATTATTACATATATTTAATTTCATTATATTGGAATTAATGTTTAATGTAAGTAATGTTTTATATTCAAATGTATATATACTTATACATCAATATTTTACATAACTATATCAGTGAAAACATCACATTTTTTCAATATTTTTGTCATTTTATGTATAAGTAGAGGGAGTAAATATTTTTTGACTTGATATTTTTGACTTAATATTTTTGTGTGTAGATGTTTTTTACTCGACATTTTGTCAGTGAACCTTGTTGAGGATACACTGTCTGATCACTGAAGGACCCTGCTTGCTCCAAATTGGATTTTAGTTGTAACTGTGCGAGGACACTTGGATTACCATAATACACTCTCCACACACACCGCCACCCCTCATAACCAAAGTATGGTGTGGGTGAAGAGTGTTGCCACAGTGGATAGGGTTGGCCCAAGGAACTTTTACGCAACTGGTTAGGGCGTACCTGGGAGTCATCCCACCCTCTGGGTAATGCCCGACATAAATCTGGCATCTTCAGACACCCACCACACAACACTTACTGAACCTGTGAAAGAGCAGAAAGAATGAACCTGCTGTATGTGACAAGAGAGGAGTCATGAAGGAATGGACTTGCTGCCTCTTGTACCCAGGGAAAAGAAGGGAACTGTCGGTTGGTTGACCTCCTGTGTGGCCAAAGAGAGACAGCAAATTTCAAGAGTCCTTATCCTGGAATTACCCAACAAGTGAGTGGGGACTGGATGGGGACCCTGCTGTTGGTCCCTGCCTGGCACTCCTTTAGTCTCTATGTTCCTCACCTAAGGTCCTGGGGAGGTTTAGAATGCTACTCCTGTTGTGGGTTGGGATATTTTGAGGGAAGGATGTCATCTCTGTTGGCATGGTAGATGACTTCATGTCCACCATGCCGAGACTACTCCACCCACAAATTTAAAAATGGCCCACAAGGTAACAGTCATTTCCAAAGCATTGTCATGAATGGGTGGTTATTGTCAATTCTTGATACAGTTTGGTGAAGTGCTCTGTCAGCATGACATAACCTTGCATAAAACTGATTCCTTTTTTATGTTCAAAAAGAAAATATCAAAGTGGGATTATCTTTCTGAAAATAAAAAAGGAAATTCTCTCCTTGCCATGGTAGTCTTCTCCCTTGGCAAGGGAAGCATTTAGCAGTATTCACTACCCCCTACTTCCAGGGTTTTCCCAGCAGTAATGGGCAGTGAAAATTGACCTTTAATTCCACCCATCTAAGTCGGATGGGTGGACTTAAAGGTCTTCCTCCCACATCCTTACTCCACAGGGTCATCATAAGAGTGTGTTTAGTGGAGCCAAAGGGTCTATTAGGATGTCGGTTGATGTTTCATCCGACCGACACTGTGGCAGAAACGGGATCGACCAAACTCTGGTCAGCAGTTCCGACCGCCTGATTATGAAGCAACCGAACACTTTTCAGTCGCATACTTCCATTTCTCTATGAGAGCTTGTGCTATGGCCCTAAACGGGCCGTAATGCAGGCTCCCGTGAAGAAACGGGGGTATAAAACCCTGCACCCTGTGGCAGGCACCCCATGGTGCCTTCCACACAGTACAGGGATTTACAGGGGGCACCCTAGATACCCCCTTGGTCACCAACCGTAGACCACAGTGGCAAGGGGGCCATGCAAGGGACCCCCAAATTTGCTTTCTGACAGCCTTTCCATGATGAAAAGGCCAGCACGGAAAGGCTTTAGTAAACCGTTATCATAATCCCGACAGCGGAAACACCGTCCATAGGGGATTACGGTGCGGGTCCAATTGATCAGAAGACTCCAAGAGCCGGTCAGAACCATATCAGAATGACCAGCCGGTTCACGCTCTGACCGCCAACATCATAATTCGGCGGTCAGACCGCAAACTGCCCGTGTCGGTTGGAAAGCCTCCAACCACTGTTGGAAACTTCCAACTCCACGGTCAGAAACTTCCAACTAGCGGTCGGAGGCTTTCCGACCGACATCGTAATCGACCCCAGAATAGTCTCTGCCGTGATTAAACCAAAGATCTACCCGCTTTTAATTTTGCTGAGTGGACCACTCTCTTGGTGGTATGAATATTCCATAGCTGTTGAAATAGAGTATTCATACAGCGAAGATATAAATTGGGCCCTAAGTCCAAAGCTAAAACTTATCACCAGGACAAACTGGGTTGGCTTTTCACAGTTGGCCCCAGAAAATGCCTAGGTTCTAGTGACCTAGGGCTATCATTGAAGCTTTGTGCTTTTTGGCACTATTTTCTATTTAAAACCTTACCAATTCATATCTGTGGTTCCCCTATTGGATTTTTGACATTTTGGTGTAATTTGGTATATTAAAGTATGCTCTTGGCCATCATTACGATGCCCGCCAACAAAGTAGCGGAAGCAGGAACGCCCGACTAGAAATCAACCGTCCCGGTGCCCTGATTACAATGTGACTGCCTTCACGGCGGTCACAATGTGTATATTTTCAAATACAGTGTGAGCTGCAGGCTGCATAACACGCTCCAATAGAAAATAAACACTTAAAAAACATCCCTGCACTCTGCAGCAGGCACCATGCAGTGACTGAAACAGGCCCCATAGCGGAGGGCCAGGGGAGAATGGTCCCTGGTAGAGGCCCCAAAGTCACTTTCCTCCTGCCTTTTCATGGCGAATGAACCACTATGAAAGGACAGGTGGAAAGGGACACCTCCCTTATTGTAGGGATTATTGTCCCTCCAATGCACCAACAGGTACTTGAGCCAATCTGAAGCACTGCAGATGGTCCCTCCACCCCATGCCTCGTCCCGCCACATCGAAATGCAGCAGGCGGACCACAGGGGAAGATGTCGCTGGGTCTGACACTGACGAGCCTGCGGTGTCAGACCCACGGACATCCTAGAAAGCACCTAAGTTTCTAATTCAGTTTGGGATTTTGATTGATCTGTATTTTAACGTTATTACTGTTTTGGAACCTCATAAATACCATAACTGCATGGGTTTGAGCTCAGGTTAATTTAGTGGCTTTGAGAGTTCACCCTGACAAGGGTTGTGATGTTTTCATGAAGTCGCTCACCCTAAATATAAATCCAATTGCTTACACCCACCTTCTGCAACCGCGTAGAATCAGGTGCTTGGCATTTTACCATTAATGTGAGCGGTCTGTGGGTCTCTGTTGAATTTGCGAACAACAGTTTGTTTTTAGCAGGTTGTTTGTTTTATTTTTTTCCTTAACATTTTTTTTAATGGAGCCTGTCCTTTGACTCAAGTGTTGTTATGGGGAGACACAAAAAACCTAAAGTGCTTTTTAAGTTCACTGTCCTCATATCCAATCGAGGCGCGGTTAACAATTTCTTACACATTAAAACAGTAATTGGCATAGTAAATATTTGTTTAGTTATGTCAGTTCTGGAACAACCGAGTACAGACTGTGCTCATAGTGTACCCATTTCATAGATAACGCTGTGTGACTCTCTTTTCCTAATGGATTCTGTAAGAAATAAGATCAGAGAAAAATGTTGCAACAGATAGTTATACTGACAAAAATATGTTATTCTAGAGGCCAGACAGATGACTGAACTTAGGCTATTTAAAGTTTGAGAATTATTATTAAAGTATCGTGTTTCTGAAACAAGCTGCGTCTAGCGAGATTTACAGCTACTACTTTGGAAAATGTTGATATATTTACAAATATTGCACCAGTGACAAACTTTGGTATTCTGCCACATTTCTCAGGTGTCTGGTGAAGTTAACATGATATGCCACTCATTATGATGCTGTGGTGAAATGCTGGATAACGTAAGACAAACTCAGAAAGTAAATGAATGTTTGCAGGGTTTGACATCCTTCCTTTTTTAGTAATATAAATAAATTATCCAGCTGAGGGATAGACTTTGGTTCCCCTCTTGTCAGAAGCAGTTGCTGAAGAAAGGCACCCCTTGCATTACACCCTTGCACCACAGTGCAGGGGAGGACTGTTTATGTGTAGTAAGGTGTCCCTTCCTGCGCATAAACAATCCTAAAATGCCATTCTGTCACTTTCATGTGTGCTGCTTCATGCAGCACACATGAAAGTGAAAACAAGGCATTTTTTTAAAAGGTTTATGTACAGGAAGGAACACCTTCCTGTACATAAACAAACCATGGAATTTTGCTTTTTCCATGTGTGGAGCACAAGGCAGCACACATGGAAAAAGCAAAAAGGAGGATAAATAATGCATTTCTCCTCATTTTGCCAACTTAAGACCAGGATTTACCTGGTCTCAATTTTGGCGCTGCCTCCTGTGTTCTCCACCCTTGTACATAAGGGGCAGCGTCAAAATGAATAGGGTTTGGGGTGCAACGCCCACCGCAACACCCACTGCCCACCTCTTTCACGCTAAGTATAGCTTTAAAGAGGGCCTTATGCACAAGGCAGCGTTAAGCCACGTCAAGTGGCTCAACGCTGCCTTCTACATAAGGCGCAGCCCCTATCGCCACCATAACATTGATAAAAGTGACATTTTGGGGGCAATAGGGGCTCGCACATATGCCCTTTGGTTCTGTTAGGTTGATTCAAGGAGTGAAACCAATTTTGAACGTGGAATTCCCCTTGTCCTGGCCGAACAGCAGAATATATTATACTTTTCAATTGGTTGGATCACTTTTTTTTGAAGGGCCTTCACGCATTAGTAAAATGGGGCCAATTTTGAATGCACGATTCTCCATTCCTCTTGGCCAAACAGCAGAGAATACTAGTCTTTTCATTGGCCAGGATACATGTGTTGACTATGCTTTTGAGTCTCCTAGCATGAACTATGCACCTTCTGAATATCCATCACACCCTCATATAGCTATACATATTGTTTCCATAACAATATGTTGCTAGTCATGGCAACATCTGGCCGTGTTGACCCTCTGTCCATCATGACAGTGCCTGTTCATGTCGCCTGTTTTCTGTCCACCAGTTACCAGCAAGTGGTGTTCAATGCCCAGGGCATCTAAATGCTGCAAGGTGGTAGGTCCTTCTCACAAAATCACAACTCCATATGCTCAGAGGACAACAGCATGATAATCCCCACACTTAAAGAGGAACATGTGTTTTTCGTTCTTTTGTTGTGTTGGCATTGCAACTAATACTGGAGTTACTAGTGCTGTTGAGTTAGTCGGGCTGTGCCCTAAGCTGGAGATGGCATCATGTTCACATTTTTTATCACACCAACAAAGATGGTACATCAGATAGTGGAGGTGATCTCTGCCTCGCTTAGATGTAATACAGTGCAGTGTTTCCTCTCTTGATTCATCTTGATGAGGTGACTTGCGATCTAACCTCCATTTTGTTTCCAGCCTCACCAATTAATCCTAGTGAGTGCTTTAACCAAAACTACTATTTGATAGAAGTTTACAGATTCGAACTCATAAACATCTGCTGCTCACTATTGTTTGAGGTGATCGAGGTGTTGTCTAGCCATCCCTCGTGTTCGTTCTTGCTCGTGTTGCTTCTCTGTCAAGTGTTTTTTGTCTGTGTTCTCTTCCTGTGAGTTTGACCATTGTTCATCGGTCATGTTTTCAAAAACCATCTGATGGTTTCAGACTGGATTTTTTTTTTGCTGGGCAGGTTATCCCAGCAAACTAAATATATTGTGGAGGGCAATATCAGGCAATTTTAATTCTCGAGGTGTTCTGATGACCCTATAATTAAGAAGGACACTGTAAGCCGAATAGCTTGTAAATGCCCCCAGAATCCTGAGATGAAAATACAGGACCACATCACACATTACTAATTATGTTTTAAATCGCATGTTTATTCTGAGACAGATAATGTGTATTTTTTCATTGGAAACAATTTTTAAAGACAGTGCATGTCATGTTGGACTTGTCGGCGGCCTTCGACACCGTCCCCCACGAGGCTTTACTCTCCAGACTCTATGACATCGGTCTGAGGGGGACGGTGTTCCAATGGTTCACCTCATTTTTGGAGGACCGTCGACAAACGGTCTGGGCTACTTCGAGCTCCGCTGAGATGCCGCCACTGGGAGTCGGGGTCCCACAGGGCTCTGTGTTGAGCCCGACCCTTTTTAACATCTTTATGACCCCTCTGGCGGAACTCGTGGAGGCCTCGGGGGCCCAGATCGTGTCCTACGCGGACGACACGCAGCTTCTCTTCACCTGCAGGAAAGATCAATCATTCGACGGTGAGAGCATTCAGGGTTGTCTGAAGAGAGTCTTTGGCTGGTTTCAGCAGAATGGTCTTAAGGCCAACTCTAGTAAATCAGAGGTTCTGCTTTTTGGGTGCGCGTCGGAACCGGAATGGTGTGACTGGTGGCCGGCTGACATGTGCCCAGCCGTCTGTGGCTGCCAAAAATCTTGGTGTCAAGGTCGATAATGACCTCACGTTCAGATCGCACATTCTTGGTCTGACGGGCACCTGTTTTGGCATCCTTAAGATGCTCCGGAAGTTCCTACCCCTGCTCACAGAGGAGCATAGGAAGATCATTGTCCAAGCTCTTATAGGATCTAGACTGGACTACGCTAATGCTCTGTATTTAGGGCTTCCGGAGTATCTGATCCAAAGGCTGCAGGTGGCGCAGAACTCTGCGGCTCGCGCCATCTACGGCCTTCCTAGGCGGGCAAGAACATCGGGGGTGCTACAGTCACTCCACTGGCTCCCTATCCGAAAGCGGATAATGTTCAAAACGCTGACGTTGGTGCATAAGGCACTTTCTGGCTCCGGTGCTAAGTATCTGCAGCGCAGACTGGCCTTCTACCGTCCGGCCCGCTCCTTGCGGTCGGAATCTTTGTTCCTTGCCGTGGTGCCCCGTGTGAGGAAGGCTCGCATCGGGGGTCGTTCTTTCAGCTTTAAGGCCCCCCAGTTGTGGAACTCTTTGCCCCTTGCTCTACGCAGCATTCCGAGCCTGCTCCTGTTCAGGAAAAACCTGAAGACCTGGCTTTTTAATCTTTAGGCTATTTTTCTTTTCACCTCATTTTTATTTATTTTTTGTCTGTTCTCTGTTATGTTTTTTTAACTGCTGAGCCGCCCTCTGAAAGCGCCGGGACACTCTTGTTGAGTAGCCGTGCGCTATATAAATAAAATCATAACATAACATAAATGAAATGCCCAAAAAGGTGACTAATGTTTATTTTGTGGTTAACAATTTAGGAAAAAACATTATTTGCTTTGTTAAAAACACATTCTTTGTGCAGAAGAGAGATTTTGTTGAAGCTGCTGTTATCATGATGCAGCTAACGGTGAGCACTGATTGAAATAGGAATGTGTGGATTTTGTTTAGATTTCATGAGAAGAATCTTAATTAAAATGGACAATCATAAAGCATTAAGGTGTGTTTTGGGATTCTCATTACGTACATTTTATAGGGACCCATGACTTATTTTCCATATTATCTTGGCATCCACTGAAATATTTTCGGTACTGTGCATATATCATTAGTTACTATGAAATATTAGTTCTCTCACTGCTGCAGTTTGTTCATATTTGGGTGTGCACTGCTCTCACATCCCACTACACTGGGGCACAAAGACTGGTGCAGGCCCAGGCCACGGATCATGTCATAATTAAACAAAGAGATATTTTGGACTTTAATACTTAGGAGACTGATATTTTATTTGTTTGGTTGAGAGAGATGCAATGTAGTTTTGGCTGCGGCAGGGTTCAAGTTAGCAAGCATGTATTTGTACAGCTAGTTAGTACATGAGCTGCATTCAGTACGTAAATGGTAAAACAGATGAGCAATCTGAAATATTAATCTCATCAAGTGAGAGTAGGTTTAAAGAGTTCCAATCAGCATCCCGAAGGGCTGTGGTTACGTTCTCTTTAAGGCCGGACTGGCCGTAGTGGGACCAGGCATTTCCCCAAGAGACTGGAAGGATGGGGGCCAGTTTTGGAGCAGTGGTGGCTGGTTTTGTTACTGGAAGCCAGTTTTGCAGCAGTGCTGCAATATCAGCCCCAAGTAACAAAAGCAGCAGAGTTGGGGCCGGTTTAGCTATGCAGCAGTGCTTCACACTTTCTCCCTTGTCCTGCCTGCCCTCTCTCTTGGGGCCAGTCCAATAAAATTGCCAGTACTGCTTTGTGTTCTCAGTCCAGCCCTGGTTCTCTTTTCAATGTTTATAATGATAAAAATGGATGCAATTTTTTATTTAGGTGAAGCCTTTGATCACAATAAACAGATGGCTTGAGGCTGTGGGATCTAAAGTTCTTTGCTGTACACTAGGGATTTGGCAATTGATTCCTAAGCCTGACTGTTGCTATATTAAGGCACAATTTCTTCATATCACCTACTTAGTAGCTGTGTTCAAGAGTCTGATCTTTTATTCTTTGCTAATCATTGTGAGCTGTGAGTTGCTGAGTGAATGTTTACATGAATTAAAAAGAAAATGTATTAACTAATGCTCTGTAAAAAAATCTACAGCACAAGCACAATTAAACAGATCACCCTCCAGCTAGTTGAGGTTGGTTTACTTTCTATTCCAATGTTAAAGAATTGAAGACTTAGTAGAATACTGTTGGAAATTACCCTTTCTGCATGGTCACTTCAGGTTATTGCCTTCTTCAACTTGAGCTGATTTGTTGGCCATAGGACACTGCACACTTTACTCATGCCAACCAGTGTGGTCATTCGGAAACATGGTAAATTTGGCATACATCTAATGGGAACATTTAGTTTACTTTTAAGTCCCTAGTATATGATACTACGTGTGCCTAGATCCTGTAAAGTAAATGCTTTTAGTGAGTAGCTGCATACATTGTGCCACCCACTAAAATAGCACTGTGGACCCTTTCGCCAAGCATGTACCTGCAGCCTGGATACATATTTACTACCATTTCAACCTGGCAAAATAAACCCTTTGCCCGGCCTAAACTTTCCTTTTTAATACGTATAGCTCACCCCAAGGTAGGCCCTAAATGCTCACTGGGTAGGGAACATGGTATTTAATGCTGTTAGATCTCTCTGCAGCATTTTAATGCAGACTATCATGCTCCTTTGATGGACCGCTTAGCCATGATTCGAGTGCTGGGTACAGCACCAACCCTGTTTTGTTCCTTTTTTTGGAAGAAAACAATTGGTGGCCCTGGACTCAGAGCCTTTCTCAGTCCTATGCAGGGTCCCACACGGTGCCTCACTAAGCCCCACTGTGTTTAATATATATGTGTCATGACTGGCTTCAACAATAAGTTCATTCGGCTTCTCACTTACATCTTATGCTGACAACATCCAATTAGTTCTGTCATTGTCCAACCAGGACACCAACACAGGCATCACATTTTATGATTGCATGAGGGCTATTAGCAATTGGATGAGAAGTAACTGCATAAAATTGAATTCAGAAAAAACAGAAGTCATTATTTTTGGAAACAAATCTTCCTTCTGGTCTCCATCCTGGTGGCCAGACAAATTAGGCTCTCTGCCTACTCCGGTGATGAAAGCCACAGATATTTGGGTGTCTAAATGGACAACAAACTCACCTTTGGTAGCCAGGTATACTCAGTTACTGCCTCTACCTTCCTCATTCTGAGGACAATTAAAAAGATTCATAATTTCAACCCTTATGAATTATAAAAAAAAGTTGTTACCTCTCTTGGCCTGCCAAATGTGAACTATTGGAATGGACTTTACCTTAATATGCAGCAGCAGCATCTTAACAAGCTGCAAATTCTACAAAACGCTTCAGTCAGGCTTCTGACTGGTACACCTATATTTAATGTCGGTAAAAACTGAAATCAAAAACTCTATTGGCTACTGGTAAGGCACTGGATCAAATTTAAAGTCCTTTGTACAGCCGTTAAGGTGCTTCACACGACAGGTCCATCCCACCTTAGGCAGAATTTTAAATAGTACGAAACCAACAGAACACTTCACTCTTTGGGAGCCAAAACTCTTGTTGTTCCAAAATTTAAGAGAACTACCTGGGAGGCAGAAGTTTCATCACCTGCACTGCCAAGGCATGGATCTTGCCTATAATATTCGTTCTGCCTCCCACTTGCTCACCTTTGGAAAAGCGTTGAAAACATGGATTTTCCTGTCATTCCTGTCAAAACCTATGAGCTAGCGCCAGGACACCATCGAGTAATCGAGCGCTCTAAAAATTCATTTAAAATAACATTTAAAAAATAAGACATGTATATTTAAGGTTTTACATGTCCTAGCAGTGGAAAAACATCTAAAGTTGTTTTCACTGTAGCAAGACAGGCTCTCCTATAGGGAAATACGTGGTTACATTAAAACTGCTTATAATGCTTAATTTTGGTTTGGCATCAGCTAACAACATGATTCTAGCACATAGTTAAATAGTAACCTAAAAAACACATCTTACTATCAAGGTCAGATTTTATGTTATTGTATTGAAAATGACATTTTTAGACAGCTACTCTTTTCCTGCCTATGACAAATGTGCCTTTATGCCAGTGTCACCGGACTGGTGAATGACTTCCCTGTGGTGAGAGCAGAAAAAAAGTATAGGGTGAGGAGAGGTGTTTCTTTTCTTCAAGCAGGGCGGCCTGCGGGCTGTGCCAAGTCCCTTCCTGATCTTCCAAGGATGCCTACCTTGTCACTGTCAGATGGAGCTTGCACCTCAGCCTGCCTCCCTTTTCCTTTCTGGCCAGCTGGGCTCCAAACCAAATGGGAGGGGTTAGCTGCCCCAGAACTGGTTTAGTTCATAGCCACACTTCTGGGTGCGCTCAGGAAGCTCTGACCAGGGGAAGAAGGGTTCTTCATGGTGGGTTTAGACGGAGAAGGGCACTATGTGATAGCGTACAGTAAACCACACAGGAATTGCTGCAAAATTAGGTAGGGTGACCTCTGGGAAAAATGTTCCCATTGGTTAGGGAGAGGCAAAGTGTTTACCCCATGGGATGGCAATAGGCATGAAAGTTGCATCCCCAATACCCCTCTCAGAGCGCCCTAAACCTGTGAAGTTGAGAAGGTCAACCCCACTGTCTGAATCCTGAAGGAAGACTGCCCCAGCTTTTCTTGAACTCAAAACCCCAGAAGCGACTTCAAAGGTCAGTTGGTTTACCTCCTGTTTGAGCTACAAGGACACAACAAGCTTCTGAAGGCCTTTTCCTGCAACTGCCCAGCTGACAGTTCCAACTGGACCTGAACTGGACCCTTCTGCTGGACTCCGTTAGAGTGAGCTATAACCCCCCAAGTGATGCCTCTCAGGTCTTGGACACATGGCTGGTGCTAAAGAGTACACCTCCTGTCCAAACTGCAAAAGCTGTAGACTGGGACTGGCATTGAGCCGAAGCCATTGACAACTAACTACCAGGTGGAATCAACTTGCTGGGTTGGCCCTGCTAAAGGAGATCTGCTTTCAGAAAAGTATACAAGTCTGAATGTAGAGGGCTTCAGCTGGACCGGCGTTGAACTGAAAGCTTTCCTGACTTTGTTGAGGACGGTGTTATAATTCCCTGCGGTCGAACCCTGGATTGAATTCTACTTGCAGTTGTCAAGGACTGTCCGGGACTATGTGGGGAACACAGTCAGGGACGTGGGCAAGGACTGGGAACTGGGAAGAAAACATACACAGAAAGGTGTACAGCGCTGCCCAGGATCATACAGGGAGTCAGAGGAGAAAAAGGGATCCAAAGGGGGAAGTCTGTACAAGTGAACAAGATCGGTAAGACTCAGAAAGGAAGGGCACTCACAAGGCAATTTAGCATTCAGACTAACTACACCCAGGACAGCCGTGCAAGACATATATATAATACAACATTAACAATAAAGGGGGGTGTGGGGTAAAGCACTCAGGAGCTCCACATGGTAAGACTGAAGCTCAGCAAGTTTCTTACCCACAATTGCTGTTACAGATACTGACTGCAAATACCCACATGTAAGATGTGCATGCAAAGGCAGGGTCTCTGGAGCTTATACATATGGTGATGTTATAAATGTAACCAAGACAAAACGCACAGTGAACAAGAAACACCACCTAGGTAGTCAGCTATGCCCACGTATCCTGGCGATCAAACAGGAACACGCAAGGCAGTACCAGCAATGGGGTAAAACTAAACACAAGCACAATAGACAAGGAGCTAACAAGGATGAGTGCTTAACAGGAAAGGAAGGAAATCACAGGGCACACTTGGCAGAAAGCAGGTAACAAACATACAAGGTAACAGACGTAAAACAGCAGAATAGAAAAACAGCAAACTAGAAATGGAACCAAGGAAATTGGAAGAAAGGCAGGGATTGGAAACGGATATACAGAAGGGGAGGCTACAGGGGTATAGTAGAATAGTACAGGTTAAGGAATCAAGAAAACAAAGAAGCATAGAAGGCAGTGTTGGGGCAGGAACAAGAGGTGAGCTAAGGCTCAGGAGTCAAGGCAGCACTGCAGGCAGTACTGTTTCAAGGAAACAGGACATAGCTACTGCTCAGGAAACAAGGAGTCAAGAGAGCACTGCAAGCAGTGCAAATCAGGAACAAGAAAATAGCTGAAGCCCATGAACAAAAAATACCTATAGCTCAGGATCTCAGGAAACAAGGTAGCACTGCAGGCAGTGCTAATTCAGGTACAAAGAATAACTATAGCTCAGGAACCCAGGAAACAAGGTAGCACTGCAAGCAGTGCTGATTCAGGGGAAGGGAAACTGCTGCAGTTCAGGAACAAGGATTACTAAGGCTGAGGGGTCAAGGTAGCACTGCAGGCAGTGCTAATTCAGGAACAAGGAAAACAGCAGTAGGTCAGGAACTAGGCATAACTAAAGCTCAGAAAACAAGAATAGCAAAAGCTCAGGAGCACTGGAAACAAGGATCAGTCTCAACGGTAAACAGCTACAATGACCAACCTTTGCCTGAAGGGAGCTGGGGCTTAAAAGAGCTCACAGTAATCACATGCAGCTGGTGTGAGCAGGCTAGCAGCAGCCAGCCACAGGTGAGCTGAATTCCTCCACCCATCCTTGGCCTGCAGGGGTGAAGACAAAGCAGTGAGCAGGGAATTCTGGGTAATGGAGTTTCAGGCATGATTAGGCTGGCTTTACGTCTAAACAGGCTGGCTTTCACAAAACCCGGCATGGATTGGGAATCGATGTCAATTCCCAAATAGTGTCCAAATGGCTGGAAGTCAAGATATGCATGCAGGGGAGTGTCAGGAAGCATATTAGAACACTGGAGAGTCCCACAGTTTAGCCCCCTGGTGGTGGACACGAGAACACAGGGAGCGAATCGTGACAGCAGTTACCCCGTCCACAACTCTCTGATGACCACTTTTATCCAGAAAAATGTTTAAGTCCCAAGGGAAACTTTGAACTGGGACAAACCTGATCCCTGTACTCTACCCGTGCTGTATCATGGTAGACCTTAATTTTTTACTTTGGCCCAATCTAGCATGACAAGATAAACACGGGTGGCACTTTTTGTTTTTAGTGCTATTTTTAATTAAACTTTAAAAAACTCATATCTCCGGTTTTGCTGTTTGGATTTTTGTTCTTTTGATGTCATTTTATTTGTTAAAATATCCTGTAGGTTTCTAAATTGATTCGGGATTTTTCCTGTGTTGTATTTTCACCTAAATACTGCTTGAACGCTGCATAAATACTTTATATTGTGTATAGTTTATGTCTTACAGCTTTGTGCCAAGTTACCAGAGGGTAAAGTGCATGTTTAATCAGCAGCCTTACTGGTTTGCCCTGACAAAGATTGTAATTCTTATTTGAGGTTTGTTCTCACGCCCCTCAGCTAATATTCCAATTTCGTATAATTAAAATACTTTAGTCCATGGAAGGTATTGGTATCAACCATCAGAACATACTACATGCTTAAACAGGACCTTCTACAAAGCAGAGACCCAGGTGTGACCTATACTACATGCTTAAACAGGACCTTCTACAAAGCAGAGACCCAGGTGTGACCTTCTCCTTGCAAGATAATCCTCCAGTGCTTTATGAATCTTAATAGTCACTACAATATATGCTGCTCCATTACACAAGATGAGACCTCTGATATAAAATAAAGAGTACAGAGATTGTGCTGATAAATGTTGTTTCCGAGTATATCATTTAATTTAATTTCTTAATGGCAAATTGTAACTGGGATTTATAGCTTCTGGGACGGTCAGATGCCTAAAATAGTGGGGATTTTCAGAACTTCTTAATTTGAACATTAGGGTTAAGTGAGTTGATTTAATTATCTTTTTTACGGCGAACAACTTTTACAGTGCGGTTGTTACACTGCGATACATTTACATCACGGTCATTACAACGCAAGTTGTTACAACGACTTGCGCTGGATGGCACTCTACACTAAGGAACAGTATGATTTACTATTTCAACACCTTCCCTGCTGTTACACACTCTGGAGTTGGAATAGTAAATCATACTATGCCTAAGTCCAGCACCTCTAGCGCAAGTCGTTGTAACGACTTGCGTTGTAATAACCGCGATGTAACTCGGAATGTTTCCACTTGATTGTATGCTCTGATTCCAAGAGATGTTTGGGGCAGAACGTTACTGGGTGGACTTGGATATGGTAATGTCCAGCAGCACTCCTCAGGAAATAAAGGATTTATTTGCATCTGGACTTGTACTTGTCAGTCACTTCACTGGCGACGAGGACCTGAGGAGCTGTGAACCTACGTGTGCAGGGAACCACAGAGGATCTTTATTCTGCATTTTGTCACATTTCATCGATTGGAACTGTCGTGGAGTGTACCTTCGTTGTTGCCTTCTCCGCGCAGAATACTACCGGTGAGCCTTGCGGGACATTGGATTTTTATTCCTGATTCTGGCGTAACTACTATTCTGTTTATTCTACTTACGGGATCGATTCCTGCCATCAACGTCAGGAAATTGGATGGCGTTGAGGGATCCCCTTAATACTATCGAATTCTGAAAGTGTACGTTTGCATGCAAAATTAGGAACATATTTGGCACAGAACTCCACCATGCCTAAGAAGGATCTGACATCGTCCTTACTGGTAGGAGTCGGTGGATTTTCTATTGATGAAACCAAAGAAGGTTTTGGTGTGACACCATTACGATCAATGACATGGCCTAAATATGTTACACTTTCACATGCAAACTTACACTTTGAGAATTCGATAGTAAGGCCTTTGCTTTCCAAAATGTTTAAAACCTTGATAAGTCTAGAGTCATGTTCCTCCTTAAACCCACCATAAATCAGAATATTGTCTTGAAAGAATGTTACGCCCTCCACCTTATTAAATAAGTGAAACATCAAGCAGTGAAATACAGCTGCCGCCGGGCCAAGGCCAAAAGGCATATGAGCAAATTGATAACATCCAAACGGAGTTATAAATGATGTCAGATGTTTAGAAACCTGAGACAATGAAATTTGATGATAGGCTGATGAGAGGTCGATAGTGGAAAACCACTTCGCTCCCTTGAGGCAACTTACAATCTCGTTAAACTTTGGTAGAGGAAACCTGTCGATTATGATATTGTTATTAAGATGGCGAAAATCGACACAGAGTCGCATTTTCCCATTGGATCAATTGACGATAACGACAGGAGAAATCCACTCCAAAGCTTCTATGGGCTCTATCACTTTTGCAGATACAAGTTTTTCAAATTCTTTGGCTACGTCTTCCTTAATCAAGATAGGTACATTGCGTCAACGAGAAACATTGGGGGTGGCGTTCTCTTTAAGACGTATTAAGTGTTTGAAACAATGTAAATTATCCAGATTGCTACTGAATACAGAAGGATATTGTTTCATCATTCTTTCCCCTAATGATGAACCTTCATCAACAATTAAGACCTGCTCTTTGCTGTTGGGATCCAAAATAATATGCAACAGTTTCTGGTCCAACCAACCTAAAACAGGTGTATCATTCTTGGCAACATACAATTTCCCAAAGAGGTGGTTGAAGTTTTGCAAAATGCTGTGAAACTTAAAATTGGTGGAGTCTGGAACTTAAAAAGGGTTGCCATTGATCGTCCTTTCCAATCTAAGAGAACCAGAAGTAATTCATGACATTCGGAATGGTTGGAGAATGATATGGATGGTGCATCCTATTCCTACTCATTTGTTGCTCCTAACCTCAAAAAGGATACTACTGTTGAACCTTTTGTTGTTGAGGAGGGGGATGGAGTGATTCCGTCTGATCCAACTTTGGCTGATCCAGCTTTGGGTGATAGGTCTGGGTCCACGGTTTGTCCAAATCTAGGTGAGAGCTCTGGTTCTTCTTCCCATATTCAAAAACTTCCCCATGAAAGAAGAGCTCCTACTTGGCTTAAACATTTTGAAGAAAATAATATGCAATTGTTCTTTTGTTCTCTTCCCTCTCTTTTTAGTAAGTTTCCTTTTCTGTTAATTGTTTTTTTATTGTTTTTTTGTTAAGGTAAAGAGGGGGAAGTGTTGTGTTGCTTGGCAACTAGGTTGTCTCTTGGCATTCTCGTGTATTGTAGAGAATGTTTCCACTTGATTGTATGTTCTGATTCCAAGAGATGTTTGGGGCAGAATGTTAGTGGGTGGACTTGGATATGGTAATGTCCACCAGCACTCCTCAGGAAATAAAGGATTTATTTGCATCTGGACTTGTACGTGTCAGTCACTTCAACATGATCGCTTTGTAACATCACATATTCCCTTTTTTACATCTTGTCTAAGATAGATCATGGCTACCAGAGTTACTCACTTGTATTTAGGTTATTTTCTTTCATTTATAATATGGAGTAATGAGTTTAATATTTTATCAATTTTCCTTTCTGTATAAATAGGATTTTGTGTGAGCAAGTGAATATCTTCTACCTATGCTATCAGTGTTCTGAGCTGTTCTTTTTTAATTGTACTTTTAACACTGCTATGAGATCAACGTCCATAACTTAACTAGTGTGGTATCAAATCTATATTTGGAATGGTAATTGTGCATTTTCTTTATTGCAAAATGCTTTATTTCCCCATAAGGCTGATAGATGTAACGTGGAGTGAGGAGAATATTTCAAAGTTTATTGTGTGCAGGCAATACAATGAATATTCTGTGTTAGATGGCCATGATTACTGATGTATCTATTTGTCACATGTATTCAGTCTGCTGGTGACTCACTTCCTGTGAATTTATGAATTTGTCCCTGGGCTGACAGCCAAAGCTCACAAGATGTGCTGATACTTCAGTGGTGTTACACTGCTCTTAAATAAAGACCTTTGCGCACTTCATTGGTCGTCAGATAGCACCACCATTGAGAGATTGAAACTGCAGCTCCTAAATACAACTAATTTGTTTCATGTAATAGCACGAACTGGCAGGTAGACACATCACAATGATTTATTGCAACAACCTGATACATGTGGTTTAGTGATCCTTCAATGGCAGCCACTCAGTGTTACCTGGCTAAACACCTGGAGACATGATGGTCCCTTTGCTATCCGGCATCCCACAATGTCAGTCAAAAAGATGCAGGTATTGCCAAGTCTGTGGTTTCTGAAGAATGAGCCTACTAAATAACATTGTGCAGGAACATGAATACAGGCAAGAAGGTGCAGAAAGGAAGGAAGAAAAAAAATCGGAGCTATTTTTGATGTTGAAAGGACTAATGGTACTCAGCAATGGGGCGGAGCCAAGCCGACCAACAGGGATATTGAGGCACAAGACTAGTGCAGAAGCAAGAAAATCCCATAAAATCTTCAACAGTTGGGCAAATGATCCTGTTGCATCAGGATACAACATTGCAGAAGCACACTCCCTTGGGTCTCGTCATCTTAATGGTTAGGCTACAGTACAGATGCAAACAGCAACAGAGATTTGCGTACATTACTTGGACATGATAAATAAATATGTAAGAGGTAGCTGTAACGATACCATGCTATAGGCAGAGCAGCACCATGCTACATATGTAATTGTTCATGCTTATGTGGACATTCTTGGGTCCCACCAGTATATGCCTTTTTAGACAGAATCGTCTACATAGCATAGCCTATTGATAAATGTTTACAAACAAGCCAGTCAGCCTTATATGAATAGGACCCTACATTCACCAAGCTGAACAATTACATTACCTATAATAGACTGTTACCTTACTACCCAATGTGTACTCCCAGCACGGGTAGAAAAGTAGGTGAAATGATCGAAGTATAAGCTATGTGAGAGGTTGTGGTGAATGAATGGCTGCACTGCCACAATACTTCATAGAACTCAGGGACACACAGAAAGCCTAGAAAGCCTAGAGAGTGATCATGATGCGTTAAGTGTTGGAATCTGTGTCCAGTGTTGCACCCTTGCACATTAATATACAAGTTTTCAGTGCAAGGGGCCTTCCTTAGAGGAGGTAGAGAAAAATTGAAAATCTTTGATTTGGATACCTTCTTACCGATGGAAAATAAATGCTGATGCTGCTTCTATTTCTTATTGAGAGTTCTGTGAGCTTGCAGGATATGCACCATATGTCAATCTGTGGTTGCTCTCTTAACCAGAGGTTCAAAGCCATTTAGCATTTCTTAACGGGCTAATTGCTATTTAGGCTCATTAAGAAATGCTGACTTCTGAGCGTGAGCTCTGTCCGTGTAAGGTCCTTCTTGCTGGGGCTGCTTTTTCCACCATCAGACCTCGCGGAACCCGCTCCGCGGGTCCCGCTTCGCCCGTGTGCTTGGGCGCATCGTTGTTGCTCGCTGTGACTGGGGAATTGCTGGAACTGCGGAGAGCAGGGCTGCGAGCGCCAGGTGAGGATCAGGGACTCCATTGCCCAGGAGTCCCTGCGCTGACATCATCACCTGCACCTGGACGCTCTCCCTGCTTGCCCCGCCCCCTGAGCACCGCTGAAAGTGCCTGCCTGCTCTCTGTTCTGTGGGAGACATTTGCTGACTTCTGAGCGTGAGCTCTGTCCGTGTGAGGTCCTTCTTGCTGGGGCTGCTTTTTCCACCATCAGACCTCGCGGAACCCGCTCCGCGGGTCCCGCTTCGCCCGTGTGCTTGGGCGCATCGTTGTTGCTCGCTGTGACTGGGGAATTGCTGGAACTGCGGAGAGCAGGGCTGCGAGCGCCAGGTGAGGATCAGGGACTCCATTGCCCAGGAGTCCCTGCGCTGACATCATCACCTGCACCTGGACGCTCTCCCTGCTTGCCCCGCCCCCTGAGCACCGCTGAAAGTGCCTGCCTGCTCTCTGTTCTGTGGGAGACATTTGCTGACTTCTGAGCGTGAGCTCTGTCCGTGTGAGGTCCTTCTTGCTGGGGCTGCTTTTTCCACCATCAGACCTCGCGGAACCCGCTCCGCGGGTCCCGCTTCGCCCGTGTGCTTGGGCGCATCGTTGTTGCTCGCTGTGACTGGGGAATTGCTGGAACTGCGGAGAGCAGGGCTGCGAGCGCCAGGTGAGGATCAGGGACTCCATTGCCCAGGAGTCCCTGCGCTGACATCATCACCTGCACCTGGACGCTCTCCCTGCTTGCCCCGCCCCCTGAGCACCGCTGAAAGTGCCTGCCTGCTCTCTGTTCTGTGGGAGACATTTGCTGACTTCTGAGCGTGAGCTCTGTCCGTGTGAGGTCCTTCTTGCTGGGGCTGCTTTTTCCACCATCAGACCTCGCGGAACCCGCTCCGCGGGTCCCGCTTCGCCCGTGTGCTTGGGCGCATCGTTGTTGCTCGCTGTGACTGGGGAATTGCTGGAACTGCGGAGAGCAGGGCTGCGAGCGCCAGGTGAGGATCAGGGACTCCATTTCCCAGGAGTCCCTGCGCTGATATCATCACCTGCACCTGGACGCTCTCCCTGCTTGCCCCGCCCCTGAACACCCTCCTCCATTATTAGGAGAAGCTCTTCCCGCGGCGCGGGAGCGCGCGGGAGGGCGCCGGGAGAAGCCCGGGACAAGGGCGGGACCGTCTGTGGCCGTCCGGGGCTGAAGGAGGCTGGGCTGGGCCCACTCTCTTTCACCGGCTCTTTTCCGATAGTAGCTGAGCTAAGGATTAGATCACTACCATGCCCTCACCTGCACTATGTGAAACTCCAACAAGGGAGGGGGGAAATAGCACTGGGACTTTGGAAAAGTATTTTAAATCCGCTAAGGGAGAAGGGGGTAAAGAAAGCTCCTTGGAGAAGCGCAGGGCAGAACGCCGCCGCTCTATCGAAACCATGAAAACTAGACCCCTTAGCGAGATAACTCCCTATCCCATCTCCCAAGAGGAAGGTATCCCTAATGACAGTCTCGATCCATTAACTCAAGATGGCGTCCCCCTACTGCTAAGGGATATTATCACCACCCAGGGTACACTGCCCGATGAGATTACGGAGGCCATACCACCCTTAAC
Source organism: Lissotriton helveticus (assembly GCF_964261635.1). NCBI lineage: Eukaryota > Metazoa > Chordata > Amphibia > Caudata > Salamandridae > Lissotriton > Lissotriton helveticus. The sequence continues at coordinate 1,444,187,617 of NC_136069.1, read as the reverse complement.
CTCTACGAACAAGGTTGTCGATTTGGCTACCCAAACCCCCCTCCTCTAAATAAAATCAAGAAAAACAAACCCAAACACACTGTAGTGGTGGAAATGCATGGCCCCCCACCTAGTAAGCGTAGAAGACAGACGACGAAGGGACAGGGGAAAACCAAAATTTCCTATTTAGATTTTGGTAAAAAACATAAGCCTGTACTTACTCCCATTGGGGTCAGAGATAATGTGAACACTATTTCTACCAAGGATACAAGGGCTATCACTGCTGTTACGAGCAGTGATTCAGCGGCTAACGCATCCAATGAAGCTCCCCCCCTTATTTCTCCAGGGACCATAGAATTCCTATTACGTTCACTCTTGCAGCCCATTAGCGAAAGCCTGAAAAAAGTAGAGAGTAGGCTCACCATCTTAGAGGCAACTCTAACTACCCTGAATACCTCGGTCAGCAAGCAGACCAGAACCATGGGGTCTAATCCACCAAAAGGAGCTCTCCCTAACAAACAAAATCCCCCTCCCAAAACAGGAGAATTACAGCGCACAAATGTGGGAGCCTCACAGGGCGCTACCACTGTCCCCCCCTGCAGTCACTTATGGCCATTCCAGTCCCGACCCCACGAAGCATCCCAAATATCATGCCTCCTCAGCTAATAGACCCGGCCCTTCTTGATCTAGACCCCGGTATAAATCATGGGTTTCCCCCCATTGCTAGTATTCCCTCTCCCCCTCCCGGCCAGCCCGCTCAAAGACCGCGGAGACCAGATCTGCCACCGGAAGCCAATACTCTTATGGTGGTTTTAGCGGGTGCCCCCCCTCTACAAAGGGGTGAAAACGAAGATTTCCAATCCCTTAAAAGGAAAGTCATTAAATGGCTCAACTGGAATAGACCCCTACCACAACACTTTAACAATGAGATCATTATGGTTAGAAGGGTGCCATGGTTGGGGAAGACGAGGAAAACAATTATGGGGGATTGTATAATGGTGACTTTTAGGGACCCCGGCACTGTTTTACACATCTGTGCTGGCTCAAACAGATCATTGGATTCCACCATACAGACCTTGCCAGTCTCCTTCTTTTTTCCACCTACCCGTATGTACGATGATCGGCCACAAGGAAACTGGACAAGGGTGGAACGGAGACCAAGATACAAAGAATATGTCCGATGTCCAAATTATCAGTCACCTGAAATACCCTATTTCCATTTGAACCGCTTTAATTGTCTGAGCGGGCTTGATGGGGTTGATTGACTGTCCACCAATAATTTTGCGACCGGGGACAATGGTTCTTGTAATCTCCCTGAGCCACTTGAATCCGCTTTGGACAATGTTCTTGATGGAACAACTGGTGCAATATCTGGAACTGTCACCCCCCATTCTCCCATCTCGGCAACTCCAACCATCGAACAACTGAGACTAATTTGCTGGAACGTAGCCGGACTAGCCAACAAGCTGGCTGCTCAAGATTGGGAAACCTATATTGAGACTGGGGATGTTTGCATGTTCCAGGAGACCTGGGCAAGGGAAGACTATGGGCACAAAGGTTATCAGTCATTTTTCATCCCGGCCAGGTGGGAAGGCAAAGGACGTCCCTCAGGAGGGCTCACAACCTGGGTGGCCTCCCACCTAGGTTGTGAGGCCACACGGTTACCGGTCCCCTCCAATGACATCCTCGTGGTTCTATTGTCCTGGCCAAATCTAGCGAAACTTGTCCTAATAAACATCTATTCTAGGCCAGTTGGAATGGCCAGGGAATCGTCCACTATAGATGAACTTTCGGATTATTTATCCGAATTACCAAGTGATCTACCCTTTGTAGTAGGAGGGGACTTAAATTCCCATTTCGAGCCACTACCAGGCCTGTTAGAGGGTTTCCCAATGGAAGAAGAGGCCAGGTGGTCTGTGCCTACGGTAGAAGCTCCCCCCCCGAAGGCATGGACTCCTGTAGCATTGCAGATCACAGCCCTTGCCCTGAAGTTTGGAATTAGAGCCTGTAATGGGCGTATTAGATCTGACATACCCAGCAGAACCACCTATAATAGAGTGGGAAGAGAATCTCGCTTGGATTATGTCTTGGTACAGATAGCGAACTGGCCGGCTATCCGGGACTTTAGGGTTAGGGAAAGGCTAGACAGTGATCACAATGCCCTTGAACTTGACCTCACCCACCCCGGGCGCCGAACTCATGCGGCATCAGGGGAGGGGATCCAACCTGAACTTCTCCTGAAAAACAACAGGAGAAGGATCAGGTGGGAACAACTGGCCTCAAGTGAGGAACAACTCCCGAGGCTTTACGCAGGGATAATACCCATTTTGGAAACTGTGGGAGACTTGGCTACCGAGGTGGGAATTAAGGACTCACAGGCCAAATTACACCAGGCCCATGAGGATCTCATAAAGGCTGTGGCTCCCGTCCTCTTTAGTAACGTGCAGAACTCAAGGAGGGGGCAGCCATGTAAATCCTCATGGTACAACGCAGGCTGTAGAAGAGCAAAGGGGGAACTCCTTAGAGCGATCAAGGAGGGTCTAGGCGGGGAACATCTAAGAGAACGCAGATGGGCATACAAAAAACTTATTGCCCACGCCAAAACTGAATGGGAAGAGAGCCAGTGGGAAGAGCTCACTAAGTCCCTAGCGACACAGGACCACCGAATGTTTTGGAGAATAGTAAGCGGGGGGTCGGGGAATCTACACTCGGCAATTGAGCCGAATATTGCACCAGAGGTGAGGCAGACACACTTTCAATCCCTTTACAGCTCTGAACCGGGAGAACCCACCACTGACACCGGTGTTGGTTGGCCTGATTATGAGGGAGATCCAATAACACTGGGCGAGGTTAGGATTGCAATAGCAGGACTTACCTCGGGAAAGGCGCCAGGATTGGACGGCATACCCGGGGACCTGTTCAAGCAGGAGCCCAATGTTTGGGCGCCCTACCTTGCCACGTTGTTCAATGGAGTCCTCAGCGGTATGGAAATCCCTAGTACTTGGCTGGGGGCGGAGGTGGTCCCCATTTTCAAAAAGGGCTCGCCTCTTCTCCCAGTCAACTACAGACCAATCAGTTTAATTGATGTGGCGCAGAAGCTGTTTGGCAGGGTATTGTTGAATCGGCTCCAAGATTGGGCAGAAGAGTTGGGTGTCCTTAGCCCGTATCAGGCGGGATTTAGAAAGGGTGTTTCCACGGTGGACCAGGTTTTTCGATTGAATATTATTTACTGGAGGGCAGCGGTATTCGAAGGCGGCAGCCTATACACAATTTTTGTGGATCTGCGGGCCGCGTTCGACTTGGTGCCCAGAGGGAAACTGTGGAGCGTCTTGGCTGAGATGGGGGTTCCCCCGGACATCCTGATAATCTTGCAGAGACTGCATGAAAATAATTATGCTCGAGTGAGGTGCGGGAGGTCTGGGGCTCTGACAGATATATTCCCCATTGACCGAGGAGTTAGACAGGGTTGTGTGCTGGCACCGACCCTGTTCTGCCTCTTTGTCAACGGGGTGATCGCCCACCTAAATGCAACTGAATACACTGACGCCCCTAAACTAAACGGCAGTAGGGTGCCTGCAATTATGTTTGCAGATGACACCCTGCTGCTGTCCAAAACTCCAATGGGGATACAGAGGATCCTCGATTCATTTGTGGCCTTTTGCACTGACAGAGGCTTAGAAATTAATGCGGCCAAAACTAAGTTTATGGTTTTGAACCCAAGTCAAAAATTGCGCCCAAATCCGCTATTGGGAGCCTCACGGCTCGAGAGAGTTTCCACTTTTGACTATCTTGGTGTAACTCTCAATGAAACTATGTCTTGGGGATCACACCAGAGCAGGGCCAATCTAAAATTGATACAGACCACAGGGGGTATCACACGGATGTTAAATGGTTCCACATACCGACCACTGGGGTCGCTTATCCAGATCTACAAAGCGCAAGCCAGGGGTGCTACTATGTATGGGGCGGAATTGTGGGGACACACATCATGTCGTAGTCTGTCTCTAACAGAGAACAAATTCATCAGACAGGTAGTCGCACTTCCACCCAGCACCCCGCTCCTCCCTCTGAGGCTAGATCTGGGCTTGCGCCCCATAGCCGACGAAATAGGCTTGAGACCTATAGCCTTCTGGCGAAGGCTGTGGAGTAGTAACGAACTTCTCGCCTATAGGTCGGAACTAATGGAGCTATTGACCCACCCGAAAGCGCTATTGATCCCCTGGATAAAATACATTCAAAATTCTTGTACGGTACTGGGGTTCCCCGACCTTTGGTCTAACCCTGCTAATGCCTCATTAAATATCTCAAAGAAAGGTCTGGCTAGCGCTTATCATGAACATAAATTAGCCACGGCCTTAGACAGTCAGTCTGAAGGGTCACTAACTTCTGTCTTTGTGCAAAGCAAGGATTTGTACAGGCAGGAGAGAGTTTTAGATGCCGTCTCTCCCGTGTTGGCCAGGAAGCTGTTTCTCCAATGGAGATACGGCACACTGCCTTTACGATCCTTTACTAGTTCCTGGTCATCGCCTCCCTCCACCAAGCAGTGCCCGGCTTGCACTGCGGCAGAGGAAAGTGATTTACACGTGGTTCTGTTTTGCCCAGCTTATAAGGCAGCGAGGAAATACTGGCTCTTACCATTGATCAGAAATCTGGGTGGTAGGGAGTACCTCCCAATGTATAGAATCCTAAAAACCGATGTTTCCAGTTTAACTGTATTTGCACTAGCAAAGTTCCTCACTAATGTTTGGCACACTCGCACTCGCATTTTGAAGATGCAGGCTCCCTCTTAATCTTAAGGTTCACAGTTTTTAAAGTAGTTTTATCAGTATGTAATTTTAAGGTTTTATACTGTCATTGATTATGTATGTTGATTTTATAGTGACTATACATGTTTTATTGTATATCTTTGATGGCCAACGGCCGAAATAAAGATTGAATATATAAAAAAGAAATGCTAAATGGCCTTTTCAGATGCGCAAAGGGCCAAAACTGGTCGCAATTTTACATGGTAGAAATCGCAAATTGCAACTGAAATACCTATTTCCAATTCATAAAACACCAAAGCATTTCTTAAATGCGAATTTGGCATTTGAGAAATGCAATTACCAACCACGTGCAAAATAAAAAATGCAAATACAATGCTTTTTTATTGTGACATGAAGCACACATATGCCCCTATGGCATATATGCACTTACATGTGCACTACAAAATTCAGGGTGCCTCCAGTTGGGTCTTAAGCCCAGAGGAACCCCTGGCTTTGCATTTTCCTAAATTGCGATTTCCTATTAGGAAATAGCGATTTAGGAAATGCAAACCATTTCTATTTTCGCTCATAGGCGGAAATGCACTGGCATTTCCTATTTGCGATTCCCAATCTGTAAAAATCGCTATTAGGGAATTACACATTTTGTACATATACTTTTGCATTTCTTAAATAGCGATTACTTCGGAGTCGCTAATTGAGAAATGCAAACAGGAACAGTAGTACATCGGATCCTAATTCACAAACATCTTCAGTAAAGCCAAGTAGTATTATTACTTATATCCAGCAAAACACTTCTCGAAATATAAACATACTGCTCTGCGATGCCCATAAAATGTGTAAAACTTTAGAAAGAAGTGCTGTGCCTTGCAGTTCTATTGTAAGAGGGTGATATTGATTGATCTTGCAGGACGCCCAATTACCAGCAGCAGAAGAGGAGGATAGTTTAATTAATACCACTATGGTCAAGGACAGAGATAACAAAAAAAAATCTGCATAATTTTATTCTGTAATTTGGAGTGCAAGAAATATTCTTAGAAAAGAAGAAAAAAATATTATACATTTATCTTTTCATTTTTTTTTTTTTATTATTCCACGGTAAGAGCATCAAGACAACAATCATCAAAAAGAAAACAATTTATAACACCCAGTAAATCGAAAAACATAATTCATCAGTATACAAATTGAACTACCCGTTTTCCACATGATCATGAATGGCCCCCCAAATCAATATACCGAGTTTCCGTTTTTTTTCCCCTGTCAAAGCATAAAGATTCCATTCTAATTTATACAAATTATAAAATTCAAAAGCTGGGGGCTCAGTTTGCAGCCAATCAGATGCAATACATAGGCGAGCTGCAGTCATCGCTACAAAAAGAAGATATCTGTATTTATGAAGGGGCATACCTATTTTAACCTCTTGCCCAACACCTAACAACATGAGAGCTGGCGAGATCTTAACAATGCATTGTGTTATAACGGATAAAAACATTTCAATATTATGCAAAAAAGAAAGTAGTTTACACAACTAAAAAATATATGTATAATATCTGCATTGTCGCTCCCACAGCGGAAATATTTGCCGTCATAGCGAGTACCCCATTTAAGCATGCGGTCAGGAGTATAGATTAGTCTGAATATAGTTTTAAAAAATTGAGCCTTCAAATTGGCTGACAGGAAGGCTTCCTGGGAGATTGAAATAGCATCCTCTATAACCAAATCTGTTTCTCCCAACATTGTCTGCCAATATAAGTTGTGTTTCTCTAGATTGTCAGGTTTAAATGTCATCAGTATTTTATAGAGATCTCCAATTTTACCCTGGTGACGAATTGCCTCAACCAAGACATTTGGCTCAGAATTGACCTTTTTCCGAATCAAGAAGTCACGAATTTGAAGATATTTAAAGAACTGAGTGTTAATCAAATTAAATTTCTGAGCTAATTCTTCGAATGTCAACATAAGCCCTACGGCTACAAAAAACTCCCCATTTGTTCAATACCTTTATGGACCCTATCCCTAGATATATTATCCCAGAATATAGGAGGTAATGTTGTATTAGCATTCATAGGTGTATAATATGTCAATTTACCTAGACCAATCATTCTCGATACCTTCCTCCAAATTTTGAATGTTGATTCCATAACCTTAAAACGAGTTCTTTTGTAGTAACTCCATTCCAGTTCTCGATACAAACACAGATTGGCTTGACTACCTATCAAAAGCTGAAATATTGATGGTGCTGCTGCGCTATCCTCTATTAATTCTCCTGTCAACAGCAGGCAAATTCTTTGCAAAAAGCAAACATAATAATATAAAGTAAAATCAGGAATAGCACGACCCACTCTCTCAACAGGAAGTGTCATCAATCGCATCGCCTGCCGTGGCTTCCCCGGGTTCCAGAGAAATTTTGAACATAAAGACTGTAATTGCTGCAAATGAGTAAGAGGAATCTGAAGAGGGATAGACCTAAATAAATATAATGCTTTTGACAAAATACCCATTTTAATAATATTCCCTCTACCGATTATTGTTAATTGAAGTCACCCCCACCTATCCAATGACTGTTTAATGTGTTGCAGTGTATCCAGCCAATTAACATCTACGATTTCTTTCATAGTTGTCTTCATTTTAATGCCTAAATACATAACTTCTGATACTGCTCTAGAATCCGACATTTGTATATTTTCAGTCCTTAAAACTTGAGTCTTTAAAACATTTAGTTTGTACCCTGAAATCGGGCCAAACTCTGAAGCTAACCGCTCAATCTCTTCCAGGGCCATCACTGGATCAACAGTGGTGGCCACGATGTCGCCTGCATATGCAAACACTGAATGTGAGAAATTTTGCACAACAAATGGTTTTATTTGTGGATTAATTGATAGCCTTTCAATGAAAGGATTTATATACATAGCAAACAACAGCGGAGAGCAGGGACACCCTGTCTGGTGCCTCTCGTGATTTTTATATAATCAGATTTTCTCCCCATAGTAACTACTCTGGCTGTTGGTGAAGTATATAATACCTGAATTGTATTCAGAAAATTTTCCCCAAATCCTGCTCGCCTACATTTATCTTTTCAATACTGAAATGAAAACTGTTCCCTTTCAGCTGCGGACCCGACGAGTTGGATTGTTGTGCCCACTTTTTATTAAGAGAGACTTTTACAGGACAAAGACCCATTTTAGGAATTGGTTTTGCTATGCAGTATCTTGAGGAACGTGGATCCTGTATTCACCTCTAAAACCCATGGGCCCTTATATGGATTGTTATCCCAGAGCAACTACTGCACTGAAAATCAATTAGCTGGGCTTATTCTCAGTTCCTTGGAAATCCTGATTTAGACTCAATAAGGAGGACTGTACATTATCTGGTAAGAAAGTCACATCTCATAATTTCCCTTTTCACATTTTCAAGTAACTAACTGACACTGTCAATGATTGGAAAGAGGCAAACAAGCATTAGTTGGGATCACAAAACTAGATGCTTCATTCCAAGCAGGAAAACTAATAATGGTGCAGTCACATCAGGTGTTTGGTATTTCCCAGACAAGATGCATTTTTACCTCTTCAAGACCAGAACACTCGGAAAATCTTTAATTCAAATAACTGATTGTAGACACCTCAAAATCAAGTTGCATCTTTACATCTGCAAGTATGCAGGTGTATTTATAAGGTGCAAACCAACCTACAAATTAAAAACGTTTTGTATACAGGTAGTAGTAGAAGAGAATAGAACATGTGTATATAGGGTAACCCATGAGGGAAAGGGATTGAGGTGCATAAAGGAGATATCATAGGAGTTTCTTCAGAAGCAAACCAGAATCCGTGGAGTGTACGTGTTTGTGATAATTCAATTGGTAGCAATGACTACAAAGACAGAGAGACCAATTCACAAAGTTAAGAATACATTGACTAACTTGCAGACCTAATCCTACAAATAAGTTTCATTCTCCACTTTTTAGGTATTTACATTTCCTACAAAGGTATTTACAAGAGTAAAGATATTACAAGTAACTTTGTATCTGTTAGTGGCAATTTCTACCACCAGGGTGGAGAACTCTCTATAGGAGAGTATATTATATTTTTAAACAAAATATATTTCAATATTTTTTACAGTATAATATGAATGAAAAATAATGTAAAATAAGTTATAATAATATAGAACTAATAAAGTCAGTAGTGCAGCATATTACCTCCTTCAATTGACTATGTATTAAATAATAAAATACTTTCAATGCATTAATTTAATTTTGAAATATTACTTGTTTAAAAGATTGACACCCTTATTACCAATATTAGTTTTAGAATTGATAATAAAATTGGTTAAAATTATGTGTTTGATAAGAACAAAACTTTTCATATTTAAAAAAAAAATCATTTTAAATTAGGTTAGTTATTGCATTTCAAAGATGATAAAATTAATCACAAATTCTATTTGTCTATCTATCTATCTATCTATCTATCTATCTATCTATCTATCTATCTATCTATCTATCTATCTATCTATCTATCTATCTATCTATATATTGATGTGAACAAGGCAGGTGTGCCGAAACATGTCAAGCGAAAGGAATAATAAACCTATAAGCTGAATGGCAAAAGCTAACTCCTGTGTCGGTGTCCGATTTTGAAAAGAAGTCAGAAGTGGTTGGAATTAAAAAAAAAATATATATATATATATCAGAAAAAACTGGCATATTCTTCAGACTGATTCCATCTTGAAGAAGCATATACCAGATCGCCCTCCCATCACCTATAAAAGATGTCTATCTATTGGTGACCACCTGATACACAGTCATTTCACCAAACCCACAGCCACCAAAAACAAACTGGGAATTAGTGGCTTCTTTCCTTGCAAAAAATGCAAGGCTTGCAAATTTAGTAAGAAAGTGACTCAGTTTGAAGGTGCTCCTGGGACCAATAGGCCCATGAAAGCAATCAATAAGTTTTACAATTGTAATTCCGAATACACGGTATATTGTCTCGTCTGTCCCTGTAAAAAGAGATATATTGGCAGCACCAAAAACGCAACCAAGAAACGCATACTAGAACATATGCGGGCTATCTCCAACAGAGACCCCACCTACCCCGTTGCAAGACATTTTGAATTATATCATCAGAGCAATAGGGATCTATTGCAGTTCTACTGCATTGACGGGGTGGAAAAACACGAGAGAGGGGGAGACAGACTGAAAAAGCTTAGAGCAAAAGAGTCCCGCTATATAATAGAACTCCAAAGCATGAGCCCGGCCGGACTCAACAATGATGAGGAGCTTTGGGTACATCTAGACTAGCGGTCTTTCTTAAAAAGTAATTTGTTGATCTGACTAGCACTGATATCCATTCAGCATGAAATTGTGGTTTTTTGAAATGTTGGGTTATATTATCAGTATGAAATATATATAGGAATTTGTTCCAGCATAAACTGATACACATTTCTTACACTTCCGTCGATTGAATTCATTCAAATCAAATTCCATTATGTTTGTTGGGATATAATGGGCATCCTGAAGCAATGGAACAAATATTTGGACATAGTTATGAGTACTTTATGTGGGGAGCCACATGCCCATACAGGGCTCAATCATGTTGTCATGGTGGATAGTTAAACGTGACTGTGGGAGGGTTATTTATTGTTCCTATGAATTTTGGAGCTTCTTTTACCCCTACCACAAAGTGACGATATCCACTAAGATTTTGTAAAATATACAGATCATGATATGAAGTGAAATGCATATATGGTATGACGTTCATTAATTGACCTGTTTAGCTTGAAACAATGGAGGAGTGTATTTTGACTTCCTTTTTTAACTGAATATCGTATTATTATGATCTTTGCACTTGCACGTCCACACATGTAATTATTTTTTGTGTAATTGTATTACAAAAATAAGAGTATTACTTCACCCACTGTAAAATGGCCGCCGCTTTGGGAATGTAAAGCTGGTAAAATGATTGGACATCATCTGTTTTTATGACCATGAAACGGAAGGGTGGGTTTAAAAACCATGACACACTGTGGGGAATTCGACATTGAAAAAGCCGCGAAGGCGAAACGCGTCTGTCGATATGGAGGGGAGAGGGCACCTATGCACCAAATAAAGCATTTCTGCTTTTGAATATCACTCCGCGTGTGCCTCTTACATCTTTTTAGCAATTTGCCAACTGCTTGCTAAGTATTGCAATATATATATATATATATAAAAATCCTTCACAACTTCCGGTTACCACAGCTTCACCAGAAAGACGACAATGCAAATCGAAGGTAGGGTTCCAAACGTTTTATTTTGCTAGATAGGCTGCTACGCTTTTCGGCAGGATCCCCTGCCTTGCTCGCACACACACACATATATTACCTACTGGTGGTCGCCAGTAGGTATATATAGTTAGGATTTTTTCTCTATGGGATTTTTGAAAATTCTATGTCTAATAACTTTGGCGTTTGTGGACGGAATTGGCTGAAATTTTCAGGAAAATGGAACATTTTGTTTCTGAGCAGCAACTGAAAATTTGGGGGGAGTTTGTCAAGGGGGGGCTGAGAAAAAAGGGGGGTCCCAAAACGTGTTTTTCCCATGTTAATTTCCATAGGGCGGTTGGCCTCACTTTTAGCCCGAACGGCTGAATGGATTTCCACGAAACTTGGCAAAATTGTAGATATTGTTTGCCCGATGTGCCTTTGCTAGGTCTCAAGATATATGCTCCTGTGAATTTTGAGTAAATTAGGTTTAAAAAAAGATATATATCTAGAGCCGTGCCCCAGTGCGCGTACCGGGGAGCGCTCCGGGCGCGCCACGCGACTTGCGCACGGCAAGCTGATTGGTTCTTGGGTGTCTGTAAACATTCGAAACAGTCCGCAGCGGCCGCCATCTTGTGTCTCGGTAGGATTGAGACACAAGAGGTGGCAAAAATCAAAGGGGGAAATGAGCAAAAGGGGGCAGGGTACACCCCCCTGGCCCCCTAGTTTTGATGTGGGGGCCATAAAAGGGTCCCGCGGGTAAAAAAAAAAATTCAAAAAAATTCGATTTTCGCGGGGGGAGCGCCAGGTACGCGCACCGGGGAGCGTACGGGGGAGCATACCATGGAGATAAAAAATGACACTTTTTTTAAAATAGCATTTTTTTATAAATTGGAGGTAGTTCTGAAAAGAACTTTTTTTTTGTTTTTGTTGTTTTATATTTTTTTAGACTTTTTAAAACGATTTTATATTTTTTTGGGATTTTTGTCAGGGGAAAAACAAAAACAGGGATTCCAAAACTGCTCAACAGGAGCAAAAAAATGTGAAAAATTAGGGACTGGCAGGGCAGCGGTGTTGCTGTTTCTTTATGGCAATGAGTTCAATGAGTTCAACACTCTGCTCCCCATAGCAGAGCAGTTCGTCACACTCCGTGCACAGAAATTTGATGCCTGCAAACACCGGCTGAATGTTAGGGACCATTCTTCCACGGGGTGGTCCCGAAGGTGTTGCTCCACCAGTGGAGGTGCTGCCGCCATCTGTGGGTAAATTCCGTGCCAGCTCTCTGACACTCTCCCTGGCAAAGTTGTTAGGCTGTCTTCTTTTCACATGCCTGATTAAATTAGCATTTCCAAAACTATATTTTTTCAGAGGATTGCCTCTGGATAAACTACTACCACATATTTTGCAGGTTACTTTTGGAGCGTTGACTTTTTTTTGTTCTTCAGGGATGTCATAAAATTTCCAGATGAAATGGTTTTTTTTCTTCTGCTGAGGAGGGTCCTCATCTAAAAATCCATCGGAATCACTGCTGGATGACTCTCTTGCAGCCATTGCTGTAGATCAGAAAAGTAGGAGATGAACAAAGTACACAGAACAGCTCTTGCTCTCTCCAAGTACAAAGCAATAGTGAGAGAAATGGGTGGGTTTCACACAATTTGGAAAAAAAAAGTTCTGAACCAATGAAAAGTGTTATTTTAAAGTCACATGGTTTGACGCGCTTACGCTACGCGCCCCGGGGCGCGTCCCGGGGTGTGTTTCGTAAGCGCATCAGGGCGTTTACGTTGCGCGATCGTATGCGCTTCCGGGTGCGCTTACGCGGTGCGTCGTAAGACGCATCTCGCGGCTACGCGATACGTGTCTTATGACGCAAGGCGTGGCGGCTACGCAATACATCACGATGTTGTTTTCGTTCGCGGCAATAGCGCTATCGGGACGCTCATCAGTACGCGCCCCGGGGCGCGCCGCAAGATTGCGCTTACCCGTGCGTTCACCGGTCCGCGCCCCGGGAGCGCACCAAAAAGAATTAAAAAAAAAAAATGACATAATTATACAATATAAAATTCGATTTAAAATGTATTATTTTTTAAAACTATAAAGATTTGCTATTAAAAAACCTATGAAATTCACTGAAAAAACCATAGGTTATAGACCATATATAGTTAGGAATTAGCATTTACAAAACCTTGAAAATTCACTGAAAAAACCATAGGTTATAGACCATATATAGTTAGGAATTAGCATTTACAAAACCTTATTTTACTCACACAAAACCATTGAAATTCCATATATAGTTAGTTGCACTAACTATATATCGCGCACCCGCAATCCACTGCTGATGATGTCACATATTACATCATTCATGACATGGTCAGTGACATCACTGATGACATCACTGATGACATCTCAAATGACATCACTGATGACATCACTGATGACAACATCCAGTGACTGTATGTTTCTGTAAAGTTAAAATATGTCTTACATATTGAAGAATGAGTGGATGTATAAGTGTCTGGATGAAGGATTTAGTAGGTGCATGACTGACTGTATAAGTGAGTGATTAAATGTGTCTCACTGAGTGCATGGGTTAGTGACTAAACTGTTTTAAATTGTGCATCATTGTGTCTGTTGTTTTGTAATCTGATGCATGTGTTGATCATTAGCTATATGACTAACTATATGGGTTATTGATTAGTTGCCCAAGTATTTGTATGGGAGACTGAGTGTGTGTGTGGGTGTCTGGGAGGTGTATGACTCTGTGCATAGATGTGTGAGCAGTTGATTCACTAGATGTATGGGTTCAAAAGTGCATGTGGAAACAGCTGTATGGGCGGTTGACTGTGTGCATGAGTGTATTGGTGAGTGAATGGATATCTCAGTGCTACATGTCAAAGTAAGTACATATGTAAAACACAGTACATGTGATAGTTGACATATATAAATAACTGTGCATAAGAGCCAGTGAATGTGTGAGTGGCTGTATGGATTATTGTGAACTTGTATCAGGGATTGTATAACAGAGTAAATATGTGTTATTATATGTTCCAATAAGTAAGGTGTGTATAACTATATAGTTGAGGAAATGGAGGTGTGATTGATTCTTTGCAAGACTGACTAGGTGTGTGAGTAACTCCATGGATGAGTGACAGTCTGTGAGTGTCTGTTTACACTGAGTGTATCTAAGGTTATATTAGAGTCTGAAGAGGTTCATCGTATCATCACATGAATGATGTCATCAGTGATGTGATCAGTAATGTCAAATGAGATGTCATCAGTGATGTCATCAGTGATGTCATTTGAGATGTCATCAGTGATGTCATCAGTGATGTCACTGACCATGTCATGAATGATGTAATATGTGACATCATCAGCAGTGGATTGCGGGTGCGCGATATATAGTTAGTGCAACTAACTATATATGGAATTTCAATGGTTTTGTGTGAGTAAAATAAGGTTTTGTAAATGCTAATTCCTAACTATATATGGTCTATAACCTATGGTTTTTTCAGTGAATTTTCAAGGTTTTGTAAATGCTAATTCCTAACTATATATGGTCTATAACCTATGGTTTTTTCAGTGAATATATATATATATATGTATATATATATGTATGTATGTATATATATGTATATATATGTATATATAATTCGCTCAAATTATTGAGTGAATTATATTGTAAGTCTGTGAGAGAAAAATGGAAGCACCAGCAGCTAAACAAGGAACCAAGGCAACAGCTATATTCTAAGGCAATGAAACAAATGGATAAGCACAACAGATATAGTAGACACTAAGGGCCTGATTACGAGTTCCCAAACCCATGGTGGAGGTGCGGTGGCGATCGGGATTAAAAGTATTATCACTCATTAGTAGTACACCTAATATATAAATTAAACTTTTGTATTAGCTTTGTAATTCTTAGAAAACACGTACACTCGCTGGATGATGGCATCAGTGATGTCATTTGAGATGTCATCAGTGATATCATGAGTGATGTCACTGACCATGACATGAGTGATGTCATTTGTGAGATCATAGGCAGTGCATAATGGGGGCATAACTTATAGTCAACTCAGGTAACCATAACTGCTGCATTTCTATGGTTTTGTATGATTCAAATCTGAGCCTAAGAATAACATCCCTCTAACCTTTATTTTTTTCAGTGAATTTCTAAGGTTTTTTAAAATCTATTTCCTCACTTTGTATCTGTAACCTTTGGTTTTTTAAGTGAATTTATATAGTGTTTTAACTAATAGTCATGTTTGCAGAGTGGTGGAGAAAGGGGAGCCAGTCTGCAGTTATAGTTAGGACCAACCTTTCCCATAGACAAAGCATTTTTTGTTTTGCTAAAAACGTTGGTGCTGTTTGGCAAATCTTCACAAACTTTCCCCCACAAAGTGTTCTACTTTGTCAAGTACTGCTTAGAAAGTTTTGGGGTGATTTGTTAATTGGGGGCCGAGAAAAAGGGGGTTCCAAAACAATTTTTCTCCATGCATGTCTACAGGGGTTTTGCAATTTTTAGAAAGCTCTATAGGCAGAACCGCTAAACAGATTTACACCAGATTTGGAAGAAAGCTAGTTCGTGGGCCATAAAGAGTGTGTTTTGCAATTTGCTGGAAATCTGTTCAGTAATTTTGGAGTTATTAAAGAAACAAAACTTGTTATATCTACGGGCACAGTTCTCCATGGATATTTGGGTACCCATGGGTACCAGTGAAATCAATTATATCTAACTCTACATTAAAAACACATACAAATGTCACTGAAAAATCAAAGGGTTCGAAGACTTATAGTTAGGCTCATGTTTTACCCACGCAAAACCATAGACATTCAGCTGTTGTAGTTCTTTCTAGTAATAGTTATAATTAGCTGAAGGAACTATAACGTATGCCATTAAGTAACTTTAAGCCACAAGTTGTAGTTTCGTAAGGTAAGTATAACTGCTGAATTTATATGGTTTTAATGGTTTTATGTGGGTAAAACGTGTATCTATGTTTAACGTCTCTGTAACCTTTGTTTTTTTCAGTAAATATATATATATATATATATATATATATAAATATATATATATATATGCATATAGAGAGAGAACGAGAGAGTGAGAGAGAGAAAGAGAGAGCTATAGAGAAAGAGAGACAGAGATCCCCAACTATAAGTGTGTATCCTGCTATTTTTAGTACATGAGTAGTACTGCTGGAGAATTGCTTTATGTATTACAAATTGCAGTTTAAGAATTGAGTACAGGGTTGGTAAATGGATTACCATTCCATGCTCTCAGTTCTAATCACCTTTGAACTTTGAAGCTCCTAATAATGACTAAAATTGATTGAAAGTACAATTTGGGATTTCAAATACTAAAAATGTTAATCATAATGTGCATTGAACTAATCAGTTGACAAATTAGGACTCAAGACCAAATATTCCTAGGACCCATTTATCCCTCAAGTTTTCTCAATTGCAGGAGTTAACAAAGCACATTTTTTAGGATAATTTCCATCTTAACTTTAGACACCACATTTTTCACATTAAGCAAACAGATGAATACACTGATGTGCATAATATAATACTTTGTGACAGCTCTTATATTTTTGTAGCTATTTCTGCTTGCTATTGATCTAAGGAGCTATTGATCTAAGGGCCAGACATACTAATAATGTTTATGATTGCAAACACTTCAATCATTTGCAAGTGTGAACATTCCCTTTCAGATGTACTAATCTGAATTTAGGAGTTGGAAAGGTGTTCCTGACTATTAATATGGGATTGTGAGTGGATAGCCATTTGGTATCTCAAAGGAGTGTGTTGTAGACATCCCTTCCAAATACCATTATCAAAGGAGGTGGTAACCCATTCTTCTTTGTGGTAATACATTGTTTGTTTCGGAATAGGCAGTGGCCCTCTAAAACAAACAAAAAAGAGCTGTATTTTTAAATCAATTGCCTTTCCTTTAAAATAAAGGGTTGCACTTAAAATCTAGCTTTATTTAAATGCATTCACAGTAATGATGGTTTGCTATATCCATCCCTGTAACAGCCTCCAGTCCATGTGAATCACACTCTTCGACTTATTACTAGTCATGAGATAGATTGGATTGTGACCAATTATGATTCCGAATTGTATGAACCCTTCCTATTTCCATTGGTTTGTAAAATTCTTCACTGGTCACAAAAATACCTGGAAATATATGTCCCAAGTATTTTGGAACCAGTTATTCGTGCATCTGCCACTGTTTTTAGCAAACTGAACATAAATAACATTAAACACGCTATATAAATAAATTAACGTTCATGGGTGACAGTTCCTTCAATGCAGCATCTTAATCAGTCCATTTATCCACCACGGAAATAACTAAATAAATGTATAACTAAATTGTCTCACATCTGAAATCGTTTTAGGGACTAAATGAAGAGATTGCCATCATTTTAAATAATTGTCCTAATGTACATTTAGGCTTTTCACTCAATTTATCCAATCTGCAGTCATAAATTAAGTGAATGATTAAGCAAGGAAGGATTTCTCCCTAATGAGGAACCTTGTATAACTTGTGCAACTTGATAATATGGGGGCACGCAGCCAGAATTGAAATGTTTTCAGAAAGTGTGTTTACATGTTTAACTTGTGAGCTAATGTTTGTCTGTCAGAAATGGCAGTTTGCTAAACTCTGCAGAATGCTTTAGTTTTATCCTTAAATGATCTGTTTTCGTGACAAGCCAACTTGGGGAAAAACAGAACTGATGATGCCAGAAGCAGCTAACTTGTCGTGTGTTAACCTTCATGAAGCTGCTTCTCGTTAGATTGGACTAAAGAGCGCCTCACTTGTGTGGCAACCCCTGTTTACCGCCCAAATAATTTAGACTTTAGACTTAAACTATTTAATTAACAGAAAGTATGTCCATAAATATAGGCATCAATAAATTCACAGTCGGATAATTTATCTATTAAAATACCAGCCTCGAGTTAACTAGGTAACATTTTATATTTTTATATAGGATTAAATATGAAATATAGGCTTGACATTGAACACAGCAGTAAAATGTGTCTAGTGCTGCAGAAATAAAACTTGACTCCAGTATCCTGTAAAGGTAGACATCAGAAAAGGGGTGGAGTAAAAAGCGGTGGAGTTATGAGGATCAAAGTCTGACAATCAACTATAGATGTATGTTTTAAAAGATGATGACCCCAAAACAAATTGACTCTAAAGATTACAACAGGAGTCAGGAACCCACTGAGTTAGGCACCTTAGAGTGTACCTGGAAATATAAGCCCCAATCAGTAACACCTGCTAACAAGTACTTGTTTCAGTTTCAACCAGTGCTAAGTGTTCCTCATAGGCCTGAGTGTCTCAATGTAAGGCATGGGATTTGATACCAAAGCCTGTCATAACGATGTGTCTCATGTGTAAGGAATTGCCTCTTATTGCATGCTCACTCCCACATTTTTCGGCTGATACTGCTGGTTTTTCAACCTTGAGAGGTCACTGAGGCGTGCTAACCAGAAAGGGGTAGCTCCTCTGCTAAGGCGGTGGATCGTCACCCCACTACCCTTGGAGCAGTTAAAATAAACT
This sequence comes from Lissotriton helveticus, assembly GCF_964261635.1. Lineage (NCBI taxonomy): Eukaryota > Metazoa > Chordata > Amphibia > Caudata > Salamandridae > Lissotriton > Lissotriton helveticus. The sequence goes on along the minus strand of NC_136069.1, from coordinate 1,444,169,080 downwards.
GATAATAACCTCCTTATTACCATTCTATTTTTTGCTACAGGTTGGGTTAGGGTGGGAAGGGGCTGGTATCAGAGCCTGGAAGGAGTGGTTCCTGCGTACTCTAAGTGCGCATGATGGTTTGGCCGGCCGTCTTGGCCCGGCCAAACAATCATGTGCTCTTTGCATGTGCCCCACCAGGCTGTAAAACACAGCCTGGTGGGGAACATGCACATGCTCCATGTCCCCATCTGAGTGCTAAACCACGGCGGTCAGACCAATCACAATGATATATTGCAGCATTCTGATTGGCTCTGGGGAGCCTGTGTGCTTCTGGGACTGAAGCAGAGGAAAAGGTGGCCGTGAACAGGGACCGAAGCTGAGAAGAGACAGCAGTCATGCAAAGGTAAGTGTTTAAAAAAAATCCCCTCCTGTCCCCCTGCCCCTCCACCCCATTCTCTGGCAGCTGCCACTGTAACCAGACCTCAGTGCTAGTGTTCTAACCATATGCAAAAGATACATTTAATTGGATACACCCAATTGGCAAGTACTGACATTCTTATAAGTCTCTTTTATATGGTACCAAAGGTACCAAGGGAATTTAAGGCAGAGTGCCCACCCAGGGCTGCAGCTCTGTTTGTGCAACCCTGAGTGTGAAACAGGACAACATGGATCCTAGCCTGAAACTGAAGACTGGAAGGGCAGTGTTTGCACTTCTAGTTCGACTTTGACATTCCAACTAATGAGAAAGACACTACTTCCCTTAACTAAAATATGTAAGTCTTTTCTAAGGACAGGGATCTGCATATTATTAAGTAAAATATATATTTCTTATATGTCTTAGCAGCAATACGTCCAAACTGTTGTTTTGCTGTAGAGAGGTTAGGAGCCTCTTTGGATCACATAGGGTTACTGGCTGGCACCATTCCAAATAGGGCTACCTAACAGGGTCATGTAAGGTATCAAATTAGTCATGGCATTAACCACAACTTGTTGTCTAGGTCGAAAAAATACATTTCACCATTAAAGTTAAGCGACCTTAGAAAGTTGCCACTCTGCACTCCAGCTAGTTCAGCGGCCTCACAAAAACCCTGGAACATAAACAGCTTTCTGCCCACCTGGGGAGACATGTGAACAACTCCTAGTCCAAGGAACAAAGGCAGTTTCTGAAGATTAGGATGTTACCTACTCTTCCAGGAAGGCCATGCAGGGTATTAGCCCACAAGGCAAGCTTAAAAGGAGAAGCTTCCTTTGAAAGGGCTACTGCGACAACACCCCTGGGAAGGATGCCTTTTGTTCCTGCAGACAATTAAGAAACAGAACCATAGAGAGAAAACCCATTCCGATACCAATTTTCCCATTTGTGGGTAGCCCAATGGTAGCCACATCTCTCTTTTTAAAAAAAAAATATCTTTATTGGTTTTTATCTTTTTTCCTTATTAGGTTCCACTTTAGTCCGTAATCATATAACACATTACAAACCATAAATGTCAGAAGTGTTGTTCCATCAGTACATTACAACATCTCAACAATGCTATCATAAGGCAACGACTCATAACATAATAGAGTGTTCTTCAAGATGTGATGACACACCAACTTGTCACTAACAAATTGCTTCTCAGAACAGTTGTGCGATTGCCTGTCCCCCGCACCGCTACCCAGTGTCTATTCGGCATTGTAGAGAGGATTTGGCCAGAGAGGGGAAGAGAAGTCGCCAATATCATTTGACAGCAACGTTGGTATCAGTGAAGTTATTATGTGCTATCCACCACAATCTGAAGAGATGGTGGAGACAGATTCATATGGTCAACGCACTAGGCCGACGAGTGGATTCGTCCCAAAGAAAAGGAACATGGAGAAGCTTACTCGCACCAACAGAATATACAATTTTATAAGAACAATTTCAAACAACATGTTAAAAAGGCTGCCATCAAAAATCAATCGGGATAGCTTTTATGGTACTGGGCGTGGGTCTGTGTAGTGTGGGAGTCACGGAATGCCAATACACTAGGGTGAAACTCTGACTCATCTAGGTGTTGGGGGCTAGTGTCGAGAGGGAGGTGCCTGAACAGAGGGGGGGGCAGGGATTCTCTGCAGCAGACCCACACTGCCAGGCGACAGTCAATGGGATGTGTCCACTCGCCGCTATCTTCTAGCTCCCCGCCTCCCGAGGCCTTCAGCAGGTATACTATGGGACTGCTGGTTGGGTGTCTGCATCTTCTCCAGCGGTTCCACTACGGAACGCTGTGAATATGGTGTGCCAGTGCTGCGCTATGGGGTTTTAGCAGAGCCCCGCCATTTCCTCCCTCTGCAGTGCTGTGCTCTCCGCCTTTGCCCATACCTTAAGTGAACTTGTCCAGCTGATTATCTCTGTGTGGGTCTGCCTGTTTCCACCGCTTTGTTATCAAGCGTTTGGAAACTATTAGCCCTAAGTCTCTGATCCGTGAGGTTACTCTGTTCTTCTTAGACCTAACTTAGACCCCTAAAATGCAAACCTCCCACTTGGGCGGCAGGGACATGTTGGTGCAGGTCACCAATGCAGAAGCAACGGCTCGCCAGTAAAGGTGGAGGAAGGCGCAGGACCACAGCATGTGGAGCAGATCTACATCAAGCTGCCGGCAGCGCGGGCATTCAGATGTAGCAATATTTAAATATCTGTTAATCTTGTCAGGATAAAGATACGCCTGTTGTATTATGTAGGTTTGTATCAACCTGAACTTAGAGCTTCTTGATATATAAGTAACACCAGGTAAGATGGTGGCCCATTTCTTGTAAATCCAGAGTCGGCCTCTGTCAGCTTCCCAGTGGGCACAAAGTGCCAGCATTGATTTCAGGGTGTGTGTGAGCAAGACCATCATCAGCCAGTGCACTATGTGTGATCCTGCTCCCATTACGTGTAAATACTGCAGTAACAGGTGTGTCGGTGGCTCAGTCGCCAAATCTCCCAAAAAATCCGAAAGGGCTCGTATGAGAGAGGCATGTAGGAGAAATTGTCCAGCAGGTAAGTCAGTGTCCTCCGCTGGTGCCTTGAATGTTAGGAGGGCAACGTCTCTGTAAAGGTCACCCAAAGTTTCAATACCTACAGCGTGCCAGTGCCGAAGAACGACTTCGGGAGTAGCCGTAGTCCCTCTCGGTGTCCCCAAGAGCGGCAATATCGGGGCATATGGGAGCGTCTCAAGGGTAAGATATAGGTTTCTTTTGTAACATCTATGCGCTAGACTCAGATGTAGCTGTAGTGGACGGGGAAGCCTGGCAGCCGGTTGGAATAAATGAGTGATCTGAGCGTGGGACCACGGTTGCTGCAAGCTTAACGTATCATCGAGACGAGTGCCATTGAGCCACTTCGTCACCCACTGCAGCTGAGCTGCTACTAGTACAGTTCCAAATTGGGGACAGCTAGTCCACCCTGGGAGGTGGGAGCATATAATTTCCACAACGCAACTCTGGGTCTGCCTTTGTTCCATATAAGGTCTCAGGACATATGTTCCAGTTCACGGAAATACCTGGTTGCGACGTAAACTGTGAGGTTAGAGAAATACTACAATACTTTAGGTAGGACAATCATTTTAAGAAGTGTGACAAGACTCATGACATTTAACGGCAGTGACTTCCAGAAATGCACTTGGGCCCGTATCGCCGAAATTGCCCTTATCAAATTACCCTCCAACAAATCATCTGGAGTCCAATAAATACAGATTCCCAGATAACGAAAGGTGGTGGGGTACCACGGGAGCCTTGAGCCATTGATGAACACATCGGTTTCTGCCATGTCCGCGCTAAAGGGGTACACTCCAGACTTGGCCCAATTGACACAGAGACCCGACATTTCTTTGAACACCGACAGCACCTCTGCTATAGACGCAGGTATGGCAGTGACATCATGCACATATAGCAGTAAGTCGTTGGCATAGAGAGACATGACATGCGTCCCATCCCCTAATCGTATGCCCCAGTCTTCACCACATCTGCGGAGTAGTATCACAACTGGCTCCATGGCTAAAGAGAAAAGCAACGGGGACAACTGACAGCCCTGGCGGGTTCCCCTACGCACTCTAACGGGGGCAGAAACCAGCCTGACGGTGCGGACGCGGACTGTGGGGCGCTAGTACAGCAATTGGACCATATTGAAAAAACTATCGGCTAGGTCATATTGCATAACACCGCTGTCAAATAAAGCCACTCCAGAGAATCGAAAGCTTTCTCCAAGTCCAGCACCAGGCAGCCAGAGCGGGGCTAACTAGGTACCGCATACTTCTGGACTCTAAAAAATCTGCAGAGATTGAGCGAGGTATTCCTAGTGGGTACAAAACCGTTCTGCTCCTGGTGCACCAGCATTTTCACCAGGGGGGAGAGATGCGTTGCAAGAAGGAATGCGAATACAACAGGGCCTCATTTTGCGAGTCAGTGAGTGTAGATTCCTCTATTGCCTTCTCCCACACCTGCCACAGCTGCAGCACCAGTATATGTGTGTAAGCCTTATAGAATTCTGTCGGCAGGCCATCCGGTCCCGTCGACTTCCCATTTGCCAATGAAGATATGCTGTCTAGTATTTCCTCCACTAGAAGAGGACTATATAATTTGATCCGTTGTGCACTTGTAGGATTCAGCAGCTCCATCCCGTCTAAATAAACCTGTAGCCCTAGGGTCGTGCACTGTGTGCGGGATACGTATAGTCCCTGGTAATGAGCCACAAACGTGTTGTGTATGTCTCGCAGCGTGTAGGCTGGGTTCCCGACTGCTAAACAAATAGAAGTAACCGGGGAGTGTGTTTCATCTTGGCGCACCAGCCACATGTGAAGTTTCCCAGCTTTTTCCCCCATATGGTGTGTGTGCGCCGAATGGGTGGCATAGTTGAGACAGCGGAGCCGTTCAAGTAATCTGGCATGTTGCTCCCTATATCTATCAAGCCGGTTCAGGGATCCCGCCAGCGCGACTTGCTCCTCAGTCACCAGCTTCCTCTCCATGGTGGTGAGTTATTTTTCTAGCTCTTCCCTGATACCCACCTGCGTACCCTGACAGTGTCCCCGCACTACTACATTAAAGGCATCCCACTCGAGCAGGAACGACGAAGCTGTGCCTGCATTTTCCTCAAAATATTGTGCCACATTTGTGGCCAACAGATCTCAGAAGGGCGCATCAAGGAAGACATCCGGCTGAAGTCACCAGGTAGGTATCGGTGGGGCGGAGGCCTCCCATTGCAAGTCCACCCTGTGGGGATTGTGATCCGAGTGTGTCCGCCCCAGATAGTAGGTACCTGACATGCTCGAGAGCAAGTCATTTGACACCATAATGCGATCCAAACACATATGAAGGCCATGCACTCCCGAATAATAGGAATATACCCTGTCTTGTGGGTTGTGATGGCGCCAAGCATCAGAAAGACGCCAGTGCGCGGCTCATTGGTTTAGTGCTTTCGCCGCCGTGTGTATGGCAGTGCCAGGCAAGGGGGGGAAGGAACGATCCAACGACACATCTAGGACACTATTATAGTCTTCACCCAAAATCACGGGAACATCATGCCAAGCCAGTTTGCGGGAAACCGCATCTAAAAAGGCCACCTGTTGCGTGTTGGGCACATATAATGATGCAAGAACAATCTGCCTCCCTTCTAAGACACCTCTAACCAGAACATATCTACCCTCCGTATCTAAGCTGGAGTCAATCATCCGGAAGGGGGTCCCTGGCCTAATCCATACCAACACCCCACGCGCATATGCTGAGTAGCCTGTCGCATACACTTGCCCCCTCCAACGTCTATGCAGCCGCCCCACTTCCGACTTCTGCAAGTGTGTTTCTTGTAATAGTGCCACTTGAATGTGATATTTCTACAAAATGGAAGACCCAATATACCCTTGTAGGCTTGGGCAATGAATAATTCAAAATATGAAAATGTCTACAAGGGATTTCACTTGTACTGAATGATTTCTTATATTTCAGTTAACTTTGAGTCAGTTGCATACAATCAGACTGTAGCGTGTTCCACAGAATAACTGCAGTAATTTCAATTTTAAAAAGATAAGTAAAGCACACGGAAGATCCTATTCGTATAAAATAGATTTATATGATTTCAGCACAATCATTTTAACAAAGGGTACAATTGAACAAAAAATATCAGCAAATTACGTTATGAACAAGTTTACAAATTAATTTTAACATACATGTCAAAACCTACATCAGCAACTAAACAATAATAAGCAAATATTAACCAAATATGAATAAATGTTTGCTAAAGACACTGTAGATTGTCTCGGAGTTGACGGAACTGTCAACGTTTCGGTCTACGTAGTCTCAGTCCATTAGACCATCCTCAGGACAATTGTTTTTTGCAAGATATAAAACCCTATGTGGATCTAATACAGTATGTTATATTTTCACATTGCATTATATTGTCACCTATGAAATATAACAAGTAAGGAAGGACCGTGTGCAAGGGGAACCATGGTGTGCAAATACACCTGTGTCTTAAATCACATTTGTGCAAAGCCAAGTGAATAATAAAAAAGAAAAAGAAAAGTGAAGATCAAATCCTTCACCCTTATATTTGAACTAAAGTGTGGGACCAATGAAATAAATTATGGCTTACTTCTCTTCAGTTCATGGAGTATAATAAAGTAGCTGCAATTTGTGGTGGCAATTTAATGACCACGTCCAAGTCAAGCGTGTGGCCGGCGTAGTGGGTTGGGGTGTTCACCAGTTGCTTGAGTCCGATGTTGGCGAGGTTGTCCAGCAGGGTGGCGGTGTTGCAGTCCTTGTTGTTCTCCAGGTGGAAGTTGAGGTCCCCTAGGAGGATGTAGTCTGTGGAGGTGAGGGCATGCTGACTGACCAGGTCTGCGATGGCTTCGCTGAATTGAGTGCGTGGTCCCGGGGGCCTGTAGATGAGAGTGCCCCTGAGGGTGGTCTTGGTGTTGATGTGTATCTGGAAGTGAAGGTGCTCGCGGCGGTGAGGGTGTCGTCTGAGTTGGTCGTGATGCGGATGGTGTTTCTGTGGACGATGGCGATGCCTCCTCCGGTTTGGTTGACGCGGTCCCTCCGGATGATCTTGTAGCCATCCGGGATGGCAATGGCGATGTCGGGGGCTGAGGAGGCGTTCATCCAGGTTTCTGTGAGGAAGGCATACCCACATATCTATCCACTTATGGTTTTTGAGGACTTTCTCCCATTCTTCTTTTAGTAAGTGTGTTTCTTGCAATATCACTATATCACAGCCTTCTATTTTGAGGTATTCCAATATTTTGGCCCTTCTTTTCCTTAACCTGAGTCCGTTAACATTCCATGACATTATTTTGACAGACATTTACTCTATTTCCTTTTTGCACCCATCTGATTGACGGTGCCTTCCTATTTTCTGTAAAGTTTGGCTGGGCTCCTTCTCCCTTATATTGCTTAGTTTGGCCATGTTTTTTTCTATTTTTCCCATTTTGCTCCCCACCTTGTGCATTTTTTTGTTTTTACGATTTTTTTCTTTGTGAACCCTTCCCCTCCCTGGAGAAGCCTCCCCTAACTCTTCTTGGGGCATTCCTTGGCCCCTTATTGAGCTTTCTGCTCTTTTATCACATTTTTCTTGCTCTGTCTTGCTTGATCCTACATTTATGGTTTAATTTGCTCTATGAGGCATTCGACCTCCTTGGGGTCTCGAATGTTATGCATTTTGTTTTGCCACATTATTCTGAGTGCTTCTGGGAATCACATTTGGACTGTTGTTCCTAGTGATTTCAATTGTTGTATGTATTGGCCAAGCTGCCATTGCCTGTCCTGCATTATCTTTGAAATATCCAATCTAATTCTACATGACCAATTGCTTTGGGAGAATGAAACTGCTTTCAGTCCCTCACTTAATATTCTACAAGTACAAGGAAAAAGAAGAGACAAACTACAACAGGGAAATCACAACACCCTGTGTTTAGAGCGAGTCAGGCTAAGCTAAAAACATTGGGCTCGACAAAACAAAAGATAACACCCTCCTGAAAGTCCTTTTTTAAAGTAAAGGAGTCTCAGAAGACGGAAAAATACCATAATAAAAACCCAAGCTGAAAGGCAGGTAGAAACTCCCAGAGAGGAGGTAGCAGAAATAATGTCAACGATTAGTAACAGCAACAGGTATGGTGCCCTAGAAGCGCTTGACCAACAAGGGCTATTTACAAATCCACAGACTTTGTTAGCGCCACTTCCATAAGAAAACACGGAAAGTATGGCAAAAATTATGTCCACCTTGATGAGAGAAATGAGATCCAACTTTGCGATATCAGAAGAAAACTCTGATAAAAATTCAGGAACACGCAAGGTAATGGACCAGAAAATAAATATGATCATGGAGAGAGTAACTTCAGTGGAATTGGAAGTAGGGATGCTGAGCAAAAAGGTGGAGGAAAACAAAAGAGAAATAGACCAACACAAAGTATCAGAAAAAGTTATATGCGACAGGTTAGAATTAATGGAAAACCAGGCAAGGAGAAACAATCTTAGAATCCTAAATGTTCCTGAAGGTCTGGAAGGGGAGGACATCAAAGCCTTCACAATCAAACTACTAGGTGAAATAATACCCTGGACAAAGTCCATTGAACTCGCAGAGGACATTCAGAGAGTCCATCAGGACTCATTTGGGAGAAATAAAACTAAGAAAAATCCAAGTAAGATCCTCATGAACTTTAAGACTTACACACTTAAAGAAAGAATATTAAGTGACGGACTGAAAGCAGGTTAATTCTCCCAGGACAGCAATGTATACACATAGAGCACATTTTTATGAATGTTTAGAGACATTGATCATCAAATTCCACCAGAGGGTTCTGGAGATTTAGATTTTAGAAGATTTATCACTTTGGAAGTGTTGCTGCTGAGACATGTGAATAATTCAAGTCCTGATATGTAGCTCCTTGTCATAGTGCTCTATAGGACTTCTTTAGGGGAGCGTTGCATTTATCATTAAGAGAAGTGGTGGATTTGCCATTAGCGTGTGGGCACTGCCCTTCCAGTCTGCAGTGGGAGGCTGGGGTTTATTTTGTCCTTTGTCATATCCAGGGTGGCACCAACAGTGCTGCAGCCCTGGCTGGACAGTTTGACTTACATGCAATTCGCACCCTGGATCCTATATACTAGGGACTTATAAATAAGTTTGTCCTTGTCAACTGGGTGTATCCAATTAAACATAACTTTTGTATAGGGTTAGAACACTGGCAATGAGGTCTGGTTAGTAGGCCTCAGTGGACTTTCAGAGTCAAAAAAACCAACAGCCTCAGTCCAAAACTGTGTGGGTGAATATGCAAAAAGGGGCATTTCCTTACATGGCCCCCTGTAGATGAAAGGTGATAAGCAACGTATTGTGGTGTTTCTCATAATCCAAGTGGAGGAACTGGAAAGGCCATCTGCATTGGCATGGTCAGTCCCAGGTCTATGTTGCACTGCAAAGTCCATTCCCTGTAGGGAAATGGACCTCATCAACAGTTTGGAGTTCTCTTCTTTCATCTTAATCAACCATCTGAGAGGCCTGTGGTCAGTTTGAACTGTGAAGTGAGTCCCACACAATTAGGTGTTAGCTTCTTCAGGCACCAAATGACAGCAAAGGATTCCCTCTCAATGGTGCTCCAAATCTGCTTTCTGCGGAGGGGTCGTCTGTTAATAAAGGTAACTGGTTAATCTCGCCCCTGGTCATCCAGCAGTGACAGTACTGCTGCAATCCAATGTCCTGAAGCATCAATTTGGCCAGCAACCAAATCTTTACTAAAGTCAGATGCCTTTAGGGCAGGTGCTGATCACAAAGCTTCCTTAAAGGTGTCACGGGCGTTTTGACTAAAGTCAGTCCATATGGCTTTCCTAATGCATACCCACCCATCAGCTTTCTCCTCCAGCTCTATAGGGCTAGATGACTTTGAGTCTACTAGTTGATGGTGGACCTTCTCTGAGGTACAGTTTATAAGGATGTGTTCTTTTACCACTAAATTGTATAGACCCTCATAGGTATCAATCTTCTATGCCTAATCCAGCCCTCCAGTGATGTCACAGAGGCATCTACAGAGTCTACCCATATCTGTGGGCGCTTCCACCTGTATTTAGGTAGAATCGGATGCGCACGCGCAGCGGACACAGCAGGGACGCTGCCAGCTGCGGTGCGGTCTTTTTTAAAACACTTATACTTATGTCACAGTTTGTATTTACTTTTGTTGCTTTTTAATAAATCTAATTGTACCTCATTCGATTTCCGGTTACGCCCCGGTCCGACGCGGCGTGTGCCATTTGCTCGGAGGGACCCTTGGATTGGAAAACTCTTCTTCCGGTGGTTAGCTCTCTAGCTTTGGCGCTTCCACCAGTATTTAGATAGAATCGGATGCGCTCGCGCAGCGGGCGCGTGCAGCAGGCATGCCATAGGCGCTCCAAAGGCAAGCCCGTCTGCGCCCCTCCGCGCCTGGCCCGGGCCGAGGGCCAGAGCCCCTGCTTCACAAAGCCCGGTTTATACCATCTACTCCAGGGAGGACCTAGTCAGTTGGACAACCAGGTCAGTGTCTCCCTGTTGCCCCAGGGTTAATCCTCTGATGGAGCTAAAAGAGTGTCCAAACTGTAAACTACAATTCTCTTATGACCCAATTAAACAGCCGCTACCTCCAATCAAACAAAAACAGCTTGAGCCTATGAAAGAGTTCAGGGCTATGTTACTTAACACACGCTCATTAATCAGGCATAATACGGAAATGGCGGAGATGATAGGTAGTCTTAAGCTTGATCTAGTATTCATTTCTGAAACCTGGGCTAATGAGACCTCTGACCCAGACTTACTACAAGCTTTCCCCACAGACTTTCAGATTACCGGAGCGGAAAGAATCAATAAACGGTGCGGCGGACTTGCCAATATTGCCAAAAATGAAATATCAGGAAAAGCATCTTCGCTGGGCACCTTACAGGATTGCGAACTGCTCTCGTTCCAGATCCTACTTAACCCTAATGACTCCTTGAACGGCCTATTAATTTATCGACCACCTAAAGTCCAGCCCCTTTGCTTGACATACTTACTCCATTCCTGGCAGCTAGTATAAACTATACAAACTACACCATCTTTGGCGATTTTAATTACCACCTAGAGAATGCCTCTGATGTCACTAACGTCGAACTTCTCGAGGTAATGGCGGGCTTGGGCACGGAACAACTGGTTAAAGAGAGCACCCATGACGCTGGATACAGCCTTGACGGTATATTTACTTCCAATCCTAAGATTAATATACACAAGGTACTCCCGGTGGTATGGTCAGGTCACAGAGCAATCATATCTACAATCAAGGCCACATCCCAAGCAAAGGTAGGGACCGAACTGCCTGTGACTCACACATAATGGTAAAGGGGGAAAATTGACCTTGACGACTTTCAGACACTACTTCAGGAAAACGAACCTAACCTGGGGTTAGACACCAATATGACGGTACATACCCTAACTAAATGGATCGCCAAGGCCGCCAATACAGCTGCTACTCTCATAACATCCTCCTCTAGAAGGAAAAAAACGTCTGAACCTTAGTTCTCAGATAAATTAAGGACTCAAAAACAGCTATGCCGAAGAACAGAAAAACAATGGAGACTAAATTACAATTTGGAACTGAAAATAAAGTATGCCCAGTCTTTGGCCATTAGGGAGGAAAAAAGCATGATACTATTTATCCAAAATTTCGGCAGCTAGCAACTCTAGTAAAGAGCTCTTTAAGACCGTTAAAAAATTGGCCAAACTCCCTAATGAAGCCATTACAGGCCATTACAGGCAACAACCCAGACTTCTGTAATAAATTGGGCCAAGCTTTTGCCGATAAGGTGCAATCAGTCTACAACATCTTTCTAAACACCCCCTATGATCTGCCCTCTGGAAGGACTGTTCCCATCCTAAGTCCATCTAGCTTCTCTTTCTCCCCACCCAGTAGGGATCAGACCACACAAATCATAACGGAAACGAAATCCGGGGCTCCAACAGATCCATGTCCCCCTAAAATATTCCATCTTTGCTCGGAGATTTTCAGCGCACAACTAAATGAGCTGTTCTCTGGAAAAAAACAATATGGACCCCGATTATCCCAATAGCTATCGGCCAATCTCCTGAATGCCCTACTTTTCTAAGGTTCTGGAGAAATTGCTTAATATCCAGCTTACCACCTTCATCACCACTAACAATCTGCTAGACCATTCACAAAATGGGTTCAGAGAAGGCCACGGTACTGAATATGCCTTAATCACTGCAAGCGAAGAGCTCAGGAAATTCATAAACGGAGACGGAAGGCCGCCTTGATATGATTAGAGCTAACGGCGGCCTTTGATACCGTCAACCATAAACTGCTAATTATGAGACTGAATGAGCTGGGTGTCCACGAATCAGCCACGACTCTACTGTCATCATATCTCTCTGAAAGATCCTTCAGATTCGCATTAGACAGAACTAGCTTACAAACTTTCGATCTGCATTGTGGAGTGCCGCAGGGCTCGTCCTTGAGCCCTACGCTCTTTAATGATTACGTGGCCCCATTGGCCGCATTGATCAGACAGTTTGGGTTTTCAGTAATCAGCTATGCAGATGACACACAAGTGGTCGTGTCAATTACCAACAATGAGGATGAGGTGGCTGAACGTTTTAACATCTGTATGTCCCAAGTTAACAACTGGATGGAATCTAATTGCTTAAAACTAAACTGCAGCAAAACCGAGGTCCTACTGCTGGGCACCAATCCATTAGTCTGGTCTCCAAAATGGTGGCCCACCGAGTTGGGCAAATGCCCTTCACCAGTATCCATGGCTAAAAATCTTGGGGTGATTTTTGACTGTCAGCTAACTTTCGACAGCCAGATTAACTGCCTCACGGCCACTTTCTGGGCCATACTAAAACTGATCAGAAAGATTCGGTCTTTTATTCCCCCTGAGGCCCTGAAAACCACCCTCGCCATCTCCAGGCTAGACTATGGTAATGCACTTTATTTAGGGATCCAAACACAGTATTTGAGTAAGCTCCAACGTATGCAGAATGCAGCAGCAAGACTGATCTTGAATATTCCCAATCATGAATCAGTATCCCAGCGGCTAGCAGCTCTCCACTGGCTGCCGGTTCAGAAAAGAATAATTTTTAAGTCACTTTGCATCACTTTTAAGGCGCTCCAAGGATGGGGCCTCTCTTACCTGACTTCTAGGATCAAATATTATGTGCCGTCCAGGAACCTCAGATCTGCTCAACTGAAACTGCTTCAAGTCCCCAGGTTCAAGCAGGCACGTTGGGGAGGAAGGAATTTTCTGCTAAGATCTGCAAAACTCTGGAATCTCCTACCTTTTACAATTAAAAACAGCCCGAATCTCACCTTATTCAGGAAATCACTAAAAAACTGGGTATTCCGAGCAGACCTCTAACTTTTCCCTGTACCCCGTTTTGGCTCTTCCCTCTCATTCCTCAGCGCCTCCGGGTATTCGTTGCGCTTTATAAATTTAAAAATCAAATCAAATCAAATTAAAAATCAAATCAAATCTGTGTTGCCGCTTTTGTTTATGCTCTTAAACATTTATCTATACTCCTCTGAGGTAAGACCAAATAGCTCAATGAGTGACTCTCTCATGTAGGTTTAACACTCTGCCACTGCATCCTCAAGTGTAAGCAGTCTATCACTCCTTACTGTTCGTATCAGTTCCCAAAGGAAGGACCTCCAATGCTGTGCACTCTCCCATCTTATCCTAAGAGCTTTCTAATAGGATGTTAGCCACTTATCTATGTCATCCCTTTTTGAGTATTTTGGAACAACACCCTTGGGTAACCAGGGATCATAGGCCCAACCTGTGATTACCTCTGCTTCTCTATTACTACCACCATAATTTTGAGGTATCATCCCTAGCTTGACCCTCCCTTCTTCTAGGGACAGTTTCTTCGCTTCCAGGGCCAGGTTACTCTCTGGATCTCAAGGAGGTTGAGCTGTGCTCTCCTCACTGAGGTAGAGCTCCTTTCACTCCAAAACAGGGAGTTCACCCTTGAATGAATTGTGGGGACTCCACTCTCATTGTCCCCATCTAGCTCCTCAAAATCTGCATCAACCCCTCTTCCCCACTGTCAGTGAGGGTGAGCTCCTGGATTCCTCCCAACTTTGAGGGCTTTCTTGAGTTCCTCTATAAATGAAGTATTTGTGGGTCCCAGTAGAGTTCTTTAAATATAACTTTGATTTATGGGCACCTATAATTACCAATGTTTTAAAGCCATAGTCATTACAGGGCCACCAGACTCCTGGTTGAAGTCTGTGACCATACCCATACATACAAAAGGCAACAAGAATGACCCATCAAATTATCGTCAGATCTCGCTAATTGATTGCTCCGTAAAAAATGTTGGTAGGGTGCTTTTAGGGAGGTTTGAAGACTGGGTGGGGGATGGATCCTTTTTCTCATTGGCCCAATATAAGTTCCGTCAGGATATGTATGGGCACTACTGAACAGGCCCCAAGTTTGTCTCTTGTACTGGGCAAATACATTCAGGGGAAGGGCCATGCATATTGCCTTTATGGACCTCTCCTCGGCATTTGACTTAGTGGATAAGGACAATTTATAGGATATTACGGAGCAAGTAGGTGTCGATCCTCCCCTTATTTTTTACTTTGAAAAGGTTTCATCAAAATTCCTCAATGAGGGTTCGATATACCCAGCTGGGCGACCTGATGTCACCTATTCATGTTACAAGGGGAGTCAGACAAGGCTACATATTGGCTGCATATTTCATATTAATGCACTGGATGCATTCTTAAAGACACTAACCTCTGATATACCTAAAATTGATGAGCGACCCGTCCATGTCCTTGTTTACATGGACAATGCAGTGCTGGTGTCTCTCAACGCAAATGGTTTGCAATCTCTATTGGATGATTTTTATTCTTTTATGATTGACTAGCAGCCCGTCCTGACATTGTCCGGGTATGAAATAGAATGTGTGTGATGTGTGTATTTGGCAAGGGCAATTTATTTTAAAATCTCGCGGTAGACAACATTTTTTGTTTCATTAGAATAGGGACGGAGAAGGCCCAGCTGCAGCCCAGCTGCAGCCCTGGTTGATGTTAGCAGGCGGGTGTAATTGGTGTAGTGATCCGCCGCCTAAGCCCAGCTACAGCCCTGGTTGATGTTAGCAGGCGCATGTAATGTCGTTGAATGAGAGAGTTATCAGCCGCGGGTAAATCCGTTTAATGAGAGAGTTGAATGACAGCGAGTATGAGAGGCTGCAGTAATTGTCCCCGCAGACACGCTCATTTGCGTGTTCCCCCGCTTGAGGCCCAGATGCAGGCATGTTTGATGTTAACAGCCGTGTGTTCCCCCGCTTGAGGCCCAGCTGCAGCCCTGGTTGCTGTTATCAGGCACGTGTAATTAGTGTACTGGTTGATGGTAGCAGGTGCGTGTAATTTCGTTGAATGAGAGAGTTCAGTAACAGCGCGTGGGAGAGGCTGCAGTAACGTTACTTACCAGGCCTCCAGGTGAATGCGTTTGTCACAGCCACAGCAGACGATCTTCTGATTAATGTACGACCCACATGGCATGAAGGGCGGAACGTAGCACACACCCCCAGCGTTTCTCACGCCCCCAGTGTGCCCCTTTGTGCGGCACAATTGCCTTCACATGGCATGAAGGCCGGACACATGCCCCCAGCGTTTCTCATGCCCCCAGCGTGCCCCTTGATGCTGCGCAGCAAGGTAATTGGCGCTTCTATGTAAGACTCACATGGCATGAAGGGCGGACACACGCCCCCAGCGTTTGTCACGCCCCCAGCACACGCCCACAGCCCACGATGTGATGGCCCTTCCACACACCCCCAGCGTTAGTCACGCCCCCAGCCCATGCCCACAGCACAACGCAGACACGCCCACAAGGGACTACTTTGCTGGCACGGTTCTTTTACCTTTTATATGTATAGAGGAGTTGGCCTAACAGCTAAGGCGCTCGACCTTGGACCTGGGGATCTGGGTTCGAGTCTTGGTGATGACGCCAAACATCCTGTGATTCTGGGCAAATCACTCAATCTCCCCGTGCCTAACAAAAATGAATGTGTGTCCTCATGTAACGTAACTGGTGCTATGTAAAGCGCTCTGATACCTGATTCAGTTTGGGTCAAGCTTGCGCTATATAAAACTCTGCAAAAAAAAGAATATATATGGTGGCCGTCTGCATAGCCTATGTCCTTCTGCTGCAACTGCCCTTTCCAACGCTGAATTGGGTGTTGTGATTGGTGCTGTGGTTACTGAGATTACCCACCTCAAAGGTTTGGGCTCTCTCTTTATAATATTAGTATGGATTTGAAACTCAAGGTTAACTTTAAAAAAATCATATGTCTTGACCAGTGGTTCCAAAAATACCAGTTCTAGAAACTTTAATGTATGAGGTATACCCATTATAAAGATTCCAACTCTGCAAATTTGGATTTTGACAGACTGCTGACTCTAATGGAACTGCAGCTGCTTATGGAGTGGGGTGGATTTGCCTCTGAGAAGGGCTTACAAATAGTTGAAAATAAGTTTCTAGCCAGACTTTTAGGTCTCCCGAAATCCACAACGGATGTTATAACGTTATAATGAGTTTAGCCTAGGGTTTTAAGAGGACTTCCTGGGATTGGCATCATACCTGTTATGTGTTAAATTATGGTATGTACCAGTGTTAAAGTTTATGAAGGATATTGTGGAAAGCTGCCTTGAATCTAATAATGCACAATCTATCCATGGCTCAACTATGTTAAGAAGTCCCTATAAGATCTTAGGTCGATCGATCTATGGGCTAATAGATTCAACATTAATTCCCCATTCAAAGTGCAGGTAAAGTTACAATATTTTGAATTAAGAAATACTTTAAGGATGGAGAAAGCAATTAATATGGTAGCAGTACAGGATTACACTCTGATTTCTGCAACCAATGGTTTGGAACCCTACCTGTTGTGGATTAAAACCCCACATCACAGATGTTATCTTTTACTTCTGTGACTAAATATGATTCATTTCCTAAAAGCCTTCCCAGTTATGGATTCCTGGTTTCTCTCGTTGCCTAGCTGTGCTTGTGATGGACTATCTTGCCAATCCGCTAGTTATTTTTTGTTATTTTGCCCTCTTTATGACTCTTATCATTGAAGACTTGCAGATAAAAATGTTTGCCACTTTTTAAATTTTCTTCTAGAGAACAGGTACCTTTGGAACTTCAGACCTTGTCAACTCTGTAAACTTTTTCTCAAAGTCTCTTGTCAGTGGTTACCAACGTACTAGTTGTTTGAAGCATCTAAACACAAGTTCTGGATCCTACGCTAGGCACCAATGTGAAGATTTGGGTGTACTATATGATATGACTGTGGGACCTTATCATAGAGTACACTTGCAAATACCATATTGGGTATTGTGTACTTAACCTTAGCGCAACCCTTGGTAGCTGTGGTTATGAGCAGGAAGGCATGACAAAGGAACTTAGGGCCTAAGTACAGCTTTGGTGGTGTGGTAGCAGGCTGCCATGCCAGCGCCCCAATGCTGAACCGCCAAAGGCAACCGCTGCCCCCAGGCAGATTGTGAAATTTCTCTGTGTCTTGTGGGCGGTGCTTTGTGGTCCCATTGTGCCGCAGTTCAAAGGCTCATATGTGAGCCTTAGAGCTGCAGTGCCGAGGGCACGCTAAAGCAAGTTCCTACAGAGCATGGACTCTGTAGTCAATGCCGTGCAGGAACTGGGATGCATGAAAACATTGGGCACACAGTGCGCCCCCCTGCAGGTATCCCCAGGCCCTGAGGCAACAGGGGGCCCTGTAGGGCCCCCTTAGTTTCCTTACTGCCACCCTTTTCATGGCAGGCTCAAAGTCATGAAAAGCATAGCAGGGAGGAAAGTCGTAATATGCTTGCTGGTGCCAGAGCGGCACAGCTAGCATATTGCAATCCTCAGACCTCTACCAAGGCATTGTGAATGCCAAGCTGTTTGCTGTGGTCTGATGGTGGTCCGCTCACCAGAGTCAGAATATGGTGGTCGAAATCACAGTGCCCCACCACCACCGCTGCGTCACCCCAGGTTTGGCGCTCCACAGAGCGCCAAACTCGAAATCAAGCCCTTTATGTGAAGCATTTAACAGCACCAAATAGTGGAATACGAAAGTCACACACTAAAAAAGTGACACAACAACAATTTATAGAAAATAGAGTGTCTTTTTATGAATTTTTAGAGACCTTGAGCATCAAAATCCGGAGCTACAGTTTTTAGAACATATTATCACTTTTAAATGCAACCGTAAACAACAAGCATTGGTCAACAAAAAGCTTGTAAACTTTTGAAAAGTCTGAAAGCATTAGTGCAAGTACTGTGGCCTGGGTTGGGTGACTAAATCCAGCAGGGAAAAGGTCTAGAATCAATGGACCATAACATTTTGTAAATTTGCAAACTTGAAGAAAGTGTATAAATACAAGTGTACAAACAATATTATGTCTGTAATGTAGGACTGTGAAAGTGTCACTTACATGTTTTACTACAGAAAGTGCAAACACGAAATTGATACTAACTCAGAAGTATAGGCCGACACCTCGCTTGGTTATGTGACTGTTCTAGGGGCAGCAGCAGCAGAAGTGATATGCGACACAAGGCAGTTAAGAGTCGAAGAAGGTATGTGAAGTACCATGTTTTCTATATATTCGCAATATGAACTGAGAGGGATTGCAAATACTGTGCAATCCATCTATTTCACTGGCTGGTTATTTTCACACAGGACACCGATTCTGACAAAAATATAAATCAGGAAAAGGTTATCACTCTCCCGGTTACGCTCAAACTGCTCTGACCAACGTTGGTATTCAGAGGTTTTTTTCTCCATTAGAACCTAACCTCACCCCCACACCTGGTTTCATAGGAAGGCATTCTACCTATTTTCCCCCCACAGTGTCTTCTTACACTCTATTTGCTTGTTTGGTTATTAGCGTAACACATGCAGGTCGAATTGAGGTGAATTTATTATTATTTTCAACAAATGCGACATGTGGTATCAACTTTTAGGTGGTGGTTGAGTCATAATTGCAAACCATACATCTATCTATATTGGAGTATCGAGTGCCCCTAAACTTCGAGAAAACAGGTGTTATTGACTTTGAGATGAATGCATCAATGGCGAGAATTACTTTAGTACTGTGTTTCCCAAAACTATAAATAACAAGAGATGTGTTGTGAATTAGTATGTTTGATGAGTATGAAGATCATATTTGTTAAGGAAACTTCTCCATCCCTAGTGACTTTGCATAAACATTAAAAATAGTTTTGAGGTCCTCGATACTCACTACAATAGTCCTTGCTCAAGAGCAGTAAACACTTTCAGACTAAGAAGAGAGTGTCTTACATATGGAAAGGACAATTCCCTGCATACATGAAACAACTTGTTATGCAGTGTTTGCACCTGTCAGGTCTTTCCAAGTCAAGGCCTTTTATGAATTCCAAACATTGCCTTGAAGAACTTCATTAAAGTATGCCTTAAGAGCGTGATTTTAAATTGGATAACTGATATAATTTCCTACAAAGTAAAGTTATGGTGGCCTTGGTGGAATGTGCAGAAATAATAACCTATGATCAAATACTTAGCCAACTATAGTCCATATCTGAATACCTAGTCAGTTAAATGACGGTCACACCATTCTGATTTACGATAATAACATTCTTCTCACACAGAGCTCCCATTCGAGCTGTCACGTTCAATCACTTAAAGATCCTCCTCTTTATATTTAGTAGGAATAAAATACACATCTCAACCAGAAATCCACAAAACTGAAGTCAGAAATATCAAAAGCATGTACTGTGAAGATTTAAAAATGTTGAGTCTGATTCCCTACCCAAGTTTGCATGGCTTATACACAAACTACAATTGATTTCAAGGCATTAGCAAAAGATTATGTTATATTGAGTATGTAATGCCCTGAGATTCATTATTTGTATTTGCCACAGGAACGCTAGATCTCATGGATAGATTCAAATATAGATAATATAATCACGATGGTATTAAAAGTATTGGAATGCATAAGACTACTGACAAGATGTAAAAAGCCATCATGTATTAAACTATAATAATATATTTATAATGCATAGAAATAGAAGTTATTTTACAAATAATATGCTGTTGCTATGTAACAGTTTCCGCACCATGTTCTCTGACGACATACATAAATTCAAGGGGATCTATTGAAATCCAACTCTCTTTTCATTCAAGAGCACTGAGCATACATTTTTGTGTAAAATCTGGTTTGCATTAGGTTTCCATTGAAACCATTCTTACAGGATTTATCTTACTTATGACACAGTGATGAAGTGATAACTCTGCATTCACCTCGTTGCCATGGCTATATTATTCTTTATTCTCATATAACGAGGTTACATCACTGTATTTGTAAGTGATTTAATTAATCCCACATGGGGATATTGAAGCCCTAATTAGGATTTACTTCTGCTTTGACAACAAATTCCATCCGTATTTGTACGAAATTCGACCCATTAGCACATGCATATTTGATGATCGAGATATTTTGCAACCTTCTTTCCACCGCATGGTATTTTGTTTTTGCTCCAATTAACATACATTCGTGATTGCAATACTTTCGTAGTGTGCACATATTTTTGTTGCTGATAGTTAGTATTTGGTGACTTGTTGAATGACAGGCACTATAAAATGTTACAATGTAAAGCTCTATGAAGCCATCCTTAAATACTGAATAATCAGAAATATCTATCAGAGTGATTTCAAAAGGCCTTGCAGAAAAAGAATAACTCATGCCAAACGCAAACTCCATTTACCGATAAACATATGTTAGATGATGTCACTAATTCACATACATGAAGAAATGAATCATGCATAATGTACACATAATGGACATGATTGATATACTTTTTGAGTATCTAAGTTTCTGCAAATGTATCAGATCCTGGTTCACAGAATAAGATGTTGCCACTGTGACAACAACGAATATGCGAGTTGAGATGGCTTTCTTTTGTTCTAAATTATTGTACAATATTATATATGTTGTAAATATTGTCAGTCTAATATATGTTTTTGTGTAGCTCACATTATTGCACTTGCACTATGCAGTCACTTGGAGCACCTGCATTTGTTTTTTTGAGGTATACAACCTTTACAACGCAACTTTTACAACGACCTACCATTACCACGCATTTTTTACAACGCAGGATCCATTACAACGCATACCATTACCACGCATGTATTTACAACGCAGGTACTTTTACAACGCATACCATTACAACGTAAGTATTGGTAAGTATATTATTTTATTAAAAATATTATTTGGGTTTT
The DNA here is from genome assembly GCF_964261635.1 of Lissotriton helveticus. Classification (NCBI taxonomy): domain Eukaryota; kingdom Metazoa; phylum Chordata; class Amphibia; order Caudata; family Salamandridae; genus Lissotriton; species Lissotriton helveticus. The sequence continues at coordinate 1,444,147,839 of NC_136069.1, read as the reverse complement.
TGGGTAAAGGGGTATTTTTAGGGTTCAAGGTCAGTTTTGGGTTTTTTGGTAAAGGGGTATTTTTAGGGTTCAGGGTCAGTTTTCAGTTTTTGGGGAAAGGGGTATTTTTAGGGTTCAGGGTCAGTTTTCAGTTTTTGGGTAAAGGGGTATTTTTAGGGTTCAGGGTCAGTTTTCAGTTTTTGGGTAAAGGGGTATTTTTAGGGTTCAGGGTCAGTTTTGGGTTTTTGGGTAAAGGGGTATTTTTAGGGTTCAGGGTCAGTTTTCAGTTTTTGGGTTAAGGGATATTTTTAGGGTTCAGGGTCAGTTTTGGGTTTTTGGGTAAAGGGGTATTTTTAGGGTTCAGGGTCAGTTTTGGGTTTTTTGGTAAAGGGGTATTTTTAGGGTTCAGGGTCAGTTTTGGGTTTTTGGGGTAAAAGGGTATTTTTGGGGTTAAGGGTCAGTTTTGGGTTTTTGGGTAAAGGGGTATTTTTAGGGTTCAGGGTCAGTTTTGGGTTTTTGGGTAAAGGGGTATTTTTAGGGTTCAGGGTCAGTTTTGGGTTTTTGGGTAAAAGGGATCAGGGTAAAAATTAAATATAATTAAATTTAAATTAAATTAAATTAAATTGATTAAATTAAATTAATTAAATTAATTAAATTAAATTAAATTAAATTAAATTACATTAAAAATTAAATATAATTAAATTTAAATTAAATTAAATTAAATTGATTAAATTAAATTAAATTAAATTAAATTAAATTAAATTACATTATATTAATGTTAATTAAATTAAATTAAAAAAAATATTATATACTTACCAATACTTACGTTGTAATTGTATGCGTTGTAAAGGTATATGCGTTGTAAATACATGCGTGGTAATGGTACTTCGTTGTAATGGATCCTGCGTTGTAAAAATTGCGTGCTAATGGTAGGCGTGGTAAAAGTATGCGTTGTAACGTCATACATTCGTTTTTTGACTACTTTGACAACCTTTGAGCTTTTAGTTATGATCCTTGTATACTTGAATATAGAGCATCAAACATCATTTGTGTTGATTAGTCTTCCATTTCATTAATCTTTCAGCCATGTATGAATTAAGAGATTAATTATTCCTAGGGGAGCACTGTTATTTGTGTGCTGTACTAAATTATTGGTCAGGTTCAGCCACATCGCCGTCCCCAAGCGAAGTGTAGGATTGCCATTTCAAAGGAATTGAACACTCACAAAGTTGCAACTTTATTGGTGTCCAGAAGACACCCCAAAGAATTTCCCACCCCATTTACTCACCTAGCTAGTGCTTGAAAATGCTGGAATTAGTGTGCAAACTTGACTTCAATGACATTTACACAGCACAAAGTGTCATACAGTTGCAGGAGTTGAGACTTTTCTGTGTGGAGCAAAAAGGTTAAAATGCACTTGCCCCCACAAATGCAATTATAAAGTGACTGAATTTCCACTGGCAGAAAGAATCTGTGGTTTATTGTAAGAGAATACATGGCATGTGACTGTTGCTGGATATTCCAATATATTCCTGGGACCATTTTGAATGTGTGATTGTGGAAAAACCAGAATGGCGAAAAAAACTTGTAAATCGCACATTTGACGAAGAGATTTCCAACTTTTACTTGGCACACGTTTGAATCTGTTTTTCTTGTTAAATATTTTGTTATGCATGTATTATGTATAAGATGATACACCAATTCCAAATGTATTCATAAGTAGTATATTTCACTTACAGGACACCTTATAGCATGCAGAATATAATAAAGACCATATGAGCAGTGCATTTTAAGAACCATTCTGCAAAACATATATGAAGTGGTTCTATGTGTAAATTACGTTATGAAGTAAAATACATTATCTATATATATATAAACGAATGTATGTCTGTTTGTCTGTCTGTTTGTCCTTTATGCATTACTACACCATTCATCCGATCGCCATGAAACTTTGGGAAGTTGTTGAGTACACTCCCGCGAAGGTTTCTGGCATAATTGTTTTTAAAATATCGACCCACCAGGGCCCTCAAAATCTTTTGAATACTGATGTACGCACCAGATGGAAAAACAACAAATCGTGTATCCACAAGCACTTGAATAAATAAATAGAATTAAAACACCATTCATCCGATCGCCATAAAACTTTGAGAAGTTGTTGAGTACACTCCCTCGAAGGTTTCTGCCATAATTATTTTTTAAATATCGGCCCCCCAGGGCCCTCATAATCTTTCGAATACTGATGTATGCACAAGAAGGAAAAACAAAAAATCGTGTATCCACAAGCACTCGAATAAATAAATAGAATTAAAACAACACTTTGACATGTTTTCCATATTAAAATGAATACGTTTCAATAAAAATGACACAATGTAAATTGAATGTTATCATGATGAGTTTCCTTGAATTTCCTTTCTTCGGAGATCGCAGCAACGTGCAACGGGTAAGCTAGTAATATAAATATTCACCGCATCTGCGCCGTGTGTCTTTAACCACTGCTGTGACACTAACCCACGTATGTCAGCTTCAGCACAGCAGTTTAGAAACTGCATGAGCAATATGTATGTCCTTATTGCATACATCATGCACATGTATTACGCACATTATAGGAAGTAAATGTATGGCTCTCACATAGTTTATGCTTCTTCACAAAATAGCTGTTTCAAGACACAAGTCTTTCCTAATCTTGGAAAACGCATACAGAATTTTGTTCTATCGTGTTGGTATTCTTTTTTTTCATCAATTAATTTACTTTATTTATTTATTTTTAAGGCAAAAAAACCTACATCAAAATACATTTAATTCAAAGCAAGACAAGCCGATACCAGAAAGTCAATTAGAAGAAAAGGATTGCGAAATACAAGAAGGACAAAAAGGAAGGAAAGGTATAAAACACTCTTTAGATTTTGTGTCCTTAGAAATTACAGAGCTATACAAATCCACAAATACATAAAAAATAAAAAATATATACGAAATTGCACCTTATAAAAAGAATAAATTGATAAAAATTAAAAATCAATATGGTTAAACCAGCCCACAATGTATTGTCCTTATTGCAAACATCATGAACATGTATTACACACGTGTATAGCCAGGAAATGGTGTGACTCTTAAATCGTTTATGATTGATTACAAAATGTCAGTTTCAAGACATAAGTCTTTCTTAATCTTAGAAAAAGCATACTGAATGATGTTCCATCATGTTGGTATTCAAGATTTTGAATGTCTGCAATTTTGTTTTGACAGAATAAAGTTAGAAACAGCTAGAGTTACCTTTGCATTTCTGTCCCTCTCTCACAATCCTTTTGTGGGACGATAAATCAAGTAAAAATTTGACTTAAACAAAGAAATGGCTGCATTTTAAAAAAATGTTTACTGTATTGAAAGGCAATCACAGATATGGTGGTTTGCTGGACCCAGGAGGCCACCATGCCTGTGACGACCTTCAATTATAGTGGTAGCAACTTCAACCTCCCTCATTATTATTCATGAGGTGGGTCAGCTTGAGACCCACTATGATTAGGTTGTTTATGAATTTACCTTTTGTTACATAGGTCTGTTTTTAAAAATCTTTGACAGTTGGAAAAATACTGACCCTTAATTCCCAAAGTTCCTGCTGTATTCAACACTGTGTACAATAAAGGAAACAGTGCTTTAATCGGCCAGAAACGCTGTTGCAATTAACAGAAACGTATCTACCACTTGCACAATAGGAAGTGGTAGAAATCAGAAAATGTAGTGGAGTATGGGTTAATCAAATGTTTCAAAAAAGGACCCCACCTATCAATGCAATGAGTGGTGGTTTAACCTGCAGAAAGTGCTTTCATGGCAATGGAGAAAGCCTTAGAAAGGGAAACTACAAAATAGTGGAATACTACTATTCTGAAAATATATTTCGAAGCTGGACCAATCCGGTGGATACTCACAACTTTCCCCCCCATAGAGACAAGAAGCTGTATGTGAGCCAGCACAATCACAAGCCAATGAAGGAACACTTAGTCATTGTGCATGTACCATATTATAGATATGGCCATCAGGGCAAGACATCAGTGGTGTGGCAAGGAGGGGGCCATATGGCATTTACCATATTATAGATATGGCCACAATGGTAAGACACCAATGGTGTAGCAAGGAGGGGTAGTGGGGGGATGGTCCGCCTTGGGTGGCATAAGTTTTGGGGACAACGACCTGCCCCCAGCTCTTACCTGCTGTCTTGTGGCGGCAATCGCCCCCTTCAGTGCGGCTGTCGTGGGCGGAAACATTCCGAGAAATCCACCAGCACCCCCCATCCACTCCGCTCTTCAATACAGCCGTCTCCGGGCAGCAAACATAGGGATCACCCAGGGCAGTCTAATGTCTACCTACGCCACTGCAAGTCACTGTCAGAAAGTGGACTGATTGGGTACCACATAGATGGTAGCTCAAAGTCAATGCACCCCCCAGGGTGATAGTTGGGAGGGAATCACAGTAGTCCCAAGGACCCACCAGACATCTAGATGCAGACCTCATAGACTGCACCCATCTGTATTGGATCTCTGTACCTTCTTCAAACCAAGGCCAGATCACGTGTAGTTAAGGACTGAGCCTTGGTTTCAGCCTATGGGTGTCATTCAATTATGTGTTTTTTTCAGCGCAGGCAGGATCTGTGATAGTGCTAACCTGTGCTGAGAAAAACGCATGTTTAAGTGTAATTGAGTGCACTGTCTCAATCTGTGTCAGGTACACTGAGTTAAGTGTGCACTGCGAAACCCAGTGTGTCTGAGTTACAAATGGGGTCCACATGCAATATGACTGAAAAGTGGTAAGCAAACCATAGGGAACAGTAAGCTTAAATTAATGATTAATGGTGTCAAGAAACACCTAAAAAGTGGACTGAACTATAAAACATACTGAAGAAATACTCTGTAGTGATTTGTCAAGGAAGAGGTTGAAAACACCAAAAGCAGAAACAGAAAGAGATAAACAAGATTATATACTATGACAAGTTAAAGTTTGGTGAAAATATGATAATGTACAACTGACTGCACAATGTGAATTGATGTCTGACATCAGATGCACCACATTGGACAGTTAATCCCCATATGGTTATAGCTACTGCAAAAGTTTTTTTTTATAGAGCAAATAATGCAATCCCGATTAAACAATAAACCTTATCATCCAGACCAGAGAGAACACAGTACCCAACACAAAAACAAAGGAGTCTTGAAATACTACAACAAAAGGCTCATCCCTCCAAAATTGCCCATAAAATATGAATGCAGAAACAATCAAGAAAAAAGCATTTCAGCAATTGTTGGTGTGAATATACCATCAAAAATACTACCATAGGATGAAATTCAAAATAGAGCACTGTCTGTTTGTTGAATAACATATAGGCACTTTAAGAGCACATAACAAATTCTTTACACATTTTTGTGAATCCAAAAATCTGAATATTTTGTCAACTAGAGAAATAGACTAACACCATCCAAGAGGAAGACATTATACCTAGACCTGAAAAGATGACTGTTGGACCTGGCCTTCTCTGCAGGGTTATCTCCAAATCTTTTGCCTTCACCCCGCTGATTATGACTGAATTCACTTTTGTTGACATTTAGAGTCTGGACACATTACCACTGCTAACCAGTGCTAAAGTGCTTGCGCTCTCTCCTTAAAACATGCCAACATTCGCCTACACCTGATTAGCACCTTTAATTTACTAGTATATACTATAACTAGCAGCCCGCCCCAGCGTTGCCTGGGGCAGAAAGGGGCTGGGGGCAGTATTTGATGCTTGCGTACACCCGCTCCCAACCCGACCCCCTCCCGCCCCGACTCCCTCCCGCCCCGACTCCTCCCGCCCGTCCCTCTGTGCACACCCGCTCCCGCCCCCTCCCGCTCCCGCCCCGCTCGCGCCCCGACTCCCTCCTGCCCTGATTTCAATGAGCCTTTACTTTACCTGAGCTGCCGCTCCTTCCCGCGATCTTCACTTCACCGCCGCTCCATGTCCGCCGCTCCTCTTCGCCATGACGCACCTGAGCCGCCGCTTCTACCCGCGCTCCTCACTTCGCCGCCGCTCCATGTCCGCCGCTCCTCCTCATCATCATGCACGTCGCGGCTAGCGCTACGTCACGGCCAGAGCAGCGTCGCGGCCGGCGCTACTTTGAGGGCACTACTTTTTTTTTAAAGTTATATTTTTAAATGTACGTTTATTTTTTATTTTTATAGCCTATGTCCATCTGCACACCCTGACAATTTCTACAATGTATCGGGTGTGTGGATTGGCGCTGTGGTCCCGAGTTTACCTGGCTCAAAGGTGTGTGTTCTCTCTTTATAATAGTAGTATAGATATATTATATGATAATACATGTACCCAGGGCCTGAAAATTAAATGCTGCTGGTGGACCTGTGGCACTCATGATGCCACCCACTACAGTAGTACTTTGAAACCTGTATCAGGACTGCCACTACAGCCTATAGTGAGTTTTAAACCACCATTTCAAAATAGCAAAATAAATCTTTTCCCGGGCTTACACCATCCTTTTTAAAATTAATAAGTCACTCCTAAAGTAGCTCCTGGGGCAGGGTGAATTATATTTAAAAAATGTTATGTCCTGGCAGAGAAAAAAACCCAAAGTTGTTTTTCACAGTGGTAAGGAATATGTCTCCCATTCGCTTACACTGCTTACCGTATTACATTTAAGAAGGGCTAGCTTTGGGTTGGAGCAGAATGGAATATACTGTTTAAACTAAAATGAATTGTAATTTAAAATCGTCATCCATACTATAATATTATAAAGAGAGAACCCAAACCTTTGAGGTGGGTAATCTCATTAACCACAGCACCAATCACAACACCCAATACAGCTTTTGAAAGGGCAGTTGCAGCAGAAAGACATAGGCTATGCAGATGGCCACAATATATATTTGTTGTTTTTTTTGCACAGTTTTATATAGCGCTAACTTGACATAGCACCAGTTTCGTTACATGAGGACACACATTCATTTTTGTTAGGCACGGGGAAATTAAGTGATTTGACCAGAATCAGAGGATGTTTGGTGTCATTACCAAGACTCGAACCCAGATCCCCAGGTCCGAGGTCGAGCGCCTTAGCCGTTAGGTCAACTCCTCTATACATTTAAAAGGTAAAAGAACCGTGCCAGCAAAGTAGTCCCTTGTGGGCGTGTCTGCGTTGTGCTGTGGGCATGGGCTGGGGGGCATGACTAATGCTGGGGGCGTGTGGTACGGCCATCACATCGTGGGCTGTGGGCGTGTGCTGGGGGCGTGACAAACACTGGGGGCGTGACAAACGCTGGGGGCGTGTGTCCGCCCTTCATGCCATGTGAGTCGTACATAGAAGCGCCAATTACGCTGCTGCGCAGCATCAAGGGTCACGCTGGGGGCGTGAGAAATGCTGGGGGCGTGTGTCCGGCCTTCATGCCATGTGAATGCAATTGCGCCGCATCAAGGGGCACGCTGGGGGCGTGAGAAACACTGGGGTCGTGTGCTACGTTCCGCCCTTCATGCCATGTGGGTCGTACATTAATCAGAAGATCGTCTGCTGTGGCCGTTGCTGGGGGGCGTGACAAATGCGTTCACCTGGAGGCCTGGTAAGTAACGTTACTGCAGCCTCTCCTGCGCGCTGTTACTGAACTCTCTCATTCAACGAAATTACACGCGCCTGCTACCATCAACCAGGGCTCTAGCCGGGCTCAGGTGGCGGATCAGTACACTAATTACACGCGCCTGATAACATCAACCAGGGCTGCAGCTGGGCCTCAAGCGGGGGAACACACGCCTGCTAACATCAGACAGGCCTGCATCTGGGCCTCAAGTGGGGTAGCACGCAAATGAGCGTGTCTGCGGGGACAATTACTGCAGCCTCTCCTACTCGCTGTCACTCAACTCTCTCATTAAATGGATTTACACGCGGCTGATAACTCTCTCATTCAACGACATTACACGCGCCTGCTAACATCAACCAGGGCTGTAGCCGGGCCTTCTCCGTCCCTATTCTAATGAAACAAAAAATGTTGTCTACCGCGAGATTTTAAAATAAATTGCCCTTGCCAAATACACACATTACACACATTCTATTTCATACCCGGACACCGTCGGGACGGGCAGGTAGTTAATGATAAAGTTGGATTTTAAGTCACAATTCTGAAAATGCCACCTATAGAATTTTGATGTCCTAACCCATTGCTCCTTCTGCTTGTGTGCTGAGTCACATGATTGTAAATGGCTCTGCTGCTGGGGTTTATGTATTCCTCCCAGATAGCGCCACAAAGGAGCTGGGTGTGGGTAGGATGAGCCATCCTACAAGTATGGGAGGAAGACGGTTGAGCTGTGCCCTGCACAACCTGCACGTTAGAGGGCTTGCCTTCAGCATTCACAAAGGTACCTGACACTTTCAGAACCAAATGTAGAAGTAGGACAGGGTGTCCCTCACACACAAAGGCTGGGACTGGGTGTAAATATTGGACCCTCGTAGCAACTCTTCTGAACACTTCTGGACCTGTGGACAAAAAAGGACTGCCCTGCTGCCATAGGGTTGCCCTGCTGCTGCAGAATGCCTTGCTGTCTAAGAAGGAAGACTGGACTGGCTCACCTTGAAATGAAATGAAATGAAATTAGATTTCTTAAGCGCATGGCTGCCCAAGAGCGTCCCAGCGCTGATACACACAGCTAGCTTCCAAGATCCTCGGAAACGGAACTCATATGTCTCTTGGGAAAAGGAAGGTCTTTAAAGATTTCCGAAACTTCTGGAGACAGGGTTCCAGACGGAGAGCAGCAGGAAGATCATTCCAGATCTTGGCTACGTTCACAGAGAACCTCCTGCCTCCTGAGCGAGTTCTCTTTACTCTGGGGATGGTCAATAAATTGCTCCCGTCAGAGCGGAGGGAACGCGAGGACTTGTAGGGGCATATCAGGTCCCTGAGGATAGGGGGGCCAATTCCCTGGAGAGATTTAAAGGCGATGGAAAGGGCCTTAAATTTAACTCTCTCCCGGATGGGGAGCCAATGGAGAGCTTTAAGAGCAGGCTTAGCCGAAGTTCTTTTTGCAGTGCCTGTCAAAACTCTGGCCGCCGCATTTTGTACTCGCTGAAGGGTGTTGAAGGCTGATTCAGGGGCACCAAGCAGCAAGGCATTGCTGTAGTCCAGCCTTGACAGTATTAGCCCCTGAATCAGGAGTTTCCTTGAGCTGAAAGGGAGAAGAGGCAACACCTTTCGGACTGAGCGTAACAAACCATAGCAGATCCCTGCCACTTTCTTCGTTTGTACTCTGAGCGTCAGGTCTGGCTCTAACCACACTCCCAAGCTCTTAATCTCATTCTTGGGTTGGGGCACTTCACCCAGACAAGGGGGCCACATGGTTTTGGGAAGGGAGGTGGAGAGGTTGCCCACCATCATAAGTTCCGTTTTGGAACCATTAAGTTTCAGCCGAGATTCTGTCATCCAGGCCATGATAGCTGTCAGACAGCACCCAAATCTTTCTGCCGCATTTTCATGGTGAGATAGCGAGACGACAAGCTGGGTGTCATCCACATAGGTCACTATTTTCACCCCGAAAGGTGAAACCACATCCTCCAGTGGGGCCATATAGATATTAAAAAGCGTTGGGCTCAACGAGGAGCCCTGCGGGACTCCACACTGGAGGGGGATCGACTCAGACACGTTGGTGCCATCACAGACCTGGTAGGACCGACCAGTCAGAAAGGAAGTAATCCAGCTTAAAGCCTGGCCAGATATTCCCATCCTAGTAAGGCGCTGAATAAGGATACCGTGATTGACGGTATCAAAAGCCGCGCTGAGGTCTAAAAGGACCACAGCTGCGGATCCTCCTGCGTCAAGAATGCGTCGGGCTTCCTCCACTACTGCAATCAGGGCAGAGTCAGTCCCCTGGCCAGGGCGAAAGCCTGTTTGTGAGTGCTTGAGCAGGTTGTGGCCTTCTAGGAGTGTGGACAGCTGTCGGTTAACAACCTTTTCTGCAATTTTGCCCAGGCCAGGCAACAAAGAAATAGGGCGGAAGTTTGCCAGATCGTCAGGGTCCAGTCCTGGCTTTTTAGGGAGAGCCTTAACCATCGCCTTCTTCCAGCTAGGGGGAACTTCCCCACATCCGAAGGAGGCGTTCAGAAGATCCGTGGCCCGCGGGGAGATGGTCTGTGCAATCCGCTTAAGAACATAGATGGGCATAGGGTCCGAGGGGGAACCACTTTTAAGATTGGATAATTCTTTGCGGAAGTCTTCCTCAGTTATGGGAGTGATAACTTCCCACATAGGGCTCACACCACTCGCGACCTGCGTGGATGACTCAGAGGAAAGAGTACTAAGAGGAATATTTTGTAGAATTTTCCTGACCTTGTTATCAAAGAAATGTGCAAGCTCATTGCACCGAGCTGTGCTCGTAGCTTGTGGCAGTGAAGGAGAGGGGGTGTTCAGGAGTTCCTTAACTATAGTAAATGTCTCTCTAGATGAGCTGGAAGCAGTCCTGATTCTCTCTTCATAAAAGGCCGCTTTCGTGCGGTTGCAGGCTAGCTTATATGTCCTCATGGCTTCCTGATAGGAGACTTTACTATTATTAGACCAGTCTTTCCGCCAAGCGCGTTCCAGACGTTTGCAGACTTTTCTAAGGTCGCGCAGTTCAGTTGTGTACCAGGGGTTTTTAAACCCATTACTTTTCTTGGTACTACACTTCTTAGGAAGCACCAAATCCAGTGCTTTTAGTAACCAATTATGAAAACTGCGATCTGCTTCAAAGGGGTTCAAAAGTTTGGCAGGAATAGATTGTTCAAGGGCAGTGGTTAGGTCGTCAAAGGACAGTTTGGGCCAAGGTCTATGAGAAGAACGAATAGAGCCTTTACATTCAGATCTAGAATCCATCATGATTGTCAAATTAAAAGGAATATGAAAATGGTCTGACCAGGGGAGGGGACATGGCGATGAGGCCTCCAGGAGTGAAACATTGGAAAATAAAGGGTCCAATAGATGACCCTTCAAATGCGTGGGTTCATTATTGTGCAAGATCAAATTACATGCTTCAAGGTCAGCCAGCAAATCAACAGCCACCTTATCTCCCCGGTCCTCCAAGTGGAGATTCAAATCTCCTAAAAGAAGGAAATTGGGGGCTGAGGCTGCCAGTGTAAGTGCTGTCTCCAGCAGGGAAATAATGAAATGCTTGACCCCACCGGGAGGTCGATAGATCAATAGCCCTGACAGCGAGTAATTAGGGGATAGTTGGATGGAAAACCTAATACTCTCTGCGTCAGAGATCTTGCCATTTTCTATCCTGCAGGCTAGAGTCTCCTTATAAATTATAGCTAGCCCTCCACCTATGCCACGAGGCCTGTGCAGGCACTGTATCGCGTAGCCCTTAGGCAAGGAATTAACTATATCAAACTCAGAGCTGTCAGAAAGCCAAGTCTCTGTAAGAAACAGAACATCAATTTTATGATCCTGGATCATTAGATTAACTTCATCCGAATGCTTAACCAGGGATCAGCAGTTTAATAGGGCAAGGGACAGGGAAGAGGACAAAAGCTCTCCCTTTTTGGAGCCATTACCAATCTTGGGGCAGTGAGCACACCGTCTATATGGTGCGTCCGGTTTGACTGTGTACCCACAATGTTGCCCGGTGACAGGACGGAATGACAACAAATCGTCTCTAGAATAGCATAAGGGTAACGATTTACCTGTGGCCAGTAGGGTACAATCGGGCAGAGGTTTTGGCCCTTGGTCCGTCCTGGCCCGGACGGGCCCAGACGGGCTTGCCTCTGGCGCGCCTCCGGCGCGCCATCGGCGCGCCCGCTGCGCCCGCCCGCTGTGCGGGCGAGAATTGGCTGCCATAAGTGAAGTGCCGGGTCCGAAAATCGCCCGAGCACTAGAGCGCTGAGCCTCCAACTACCCCCAAGATGGCGCCTGAAAAGCTTGCGCCCGGGAGGACAGCGTGAGTCGACCGGGGCCCTAAATCGGCCCTTAGAATGCAAGTCGGCCCTCGAATCAAGTATGTGGCTGTCGTGGAATGATAGCGGTGCGAGAGTGAGCCTAACAATTTAATAATGCATTTTCACAGTTCACGTGATAAAATGATAAAAATGAACAGGGTTAAAATACAATTTTTTCCAAAGGCAGATAAATGATTCCTGCCTCCGAGGGAGTGCCAGGGAGCTATAAGTGTCAACCGGAGGTTAAGCATCAAACACAATTTATAGTGCCGGGGCCGAGAATCGCCCGAGCACTAGAGCGCTGAGCCTCCAACTACCCCCAAGATGGCGCCTGAAAAGCTTGCGCCCGGGAGGACAGCGTGAGTCGACCGGGGCCCTAAATCGGCCCTTAGAATGCAAGTCGGCCCTCGAATCAAGTATGTGGCTGTCGTGGAATGATAGCGGTGCGAGAGTAAGCCTAACAATTTAATAATGCATTTTCACAGTTCACGTGATAAAATGATAAAAATGAACAGGGTTAAAATACAATTTTTTCCAAAGGCAGATAAATGATTCCTGCCTCCGAGGGAGTGCCAGGGAGCTATAAGTGTCAACCGGAGGTTAAGCACCAAACACAATTTATAGTGCCGGGGCCGAGAATCGCCCGAGCACTAGAGCGCTGAGCCTCCAACTACCCCCAAGATGGCGCCTGAAAAGCTTGCGCCCGGGAGGACAGCGTGAGTCGACCGGGGCCCTAAATCGGCCCTTAGAATGCAAGTCGGCCCTCGAATCAAGTATGTGGCTGTCGTGGAATGATAGCGGTGCGAGAGTAAGCCTAACAATTTAATAATGCATTTTCACAGTTCACGTGATAAAATGATAAAAATGAACAGGGTTAAAATACAATTTTTTCCAAAGGCAGATAAATGATTCCTGCCTCCGAGGGAGTGCCAGGGAGCTATAAGTGTCAACCGGAGGTTAAGCACCAAACACAATTTATAGTGCCGGGGCCGAGAATCGCCCGAGCACTAGAGCGCTGAGCCTCCAACTACCCCCAAGATGGCGCCTGAAAAGCTTGCGCCCGGGAGGACAGCGTGAGTCGACCGGGGCCCTAAATCGGCCCTTAGAATGCAAGTCGGCCCTCGAATCAAGTATGTGGCTGTCGTGGAATGATAGCGGTGCGAGAGTAAGCCTAACAATTTAATAATGCATTTTCACAGTTCACGTGATGAAATGATAAAAATTAACAGGGTTAAAATACAATTTTTTCCAAAGGCAGATAAATGATTCCTGCCTCCGAGGGAGTGCCAGGGAGCTATAAGTGTCATCCCAGGTTAACAAGATTGACTCCAAAGGTCACTCCTGTTAGGCTTGGGTAACAGTTGGCTGACCTCTTGTGTGATCTGCAGGGACATAACAAGCTGCAGAGACCTCCCTGTAACTACCCAGCTGACCTGCTACTTTGGGGCTGCCATGACGTGCAACTGGACCTGCTTGCGACCTGCTGGCCTCTGGTGGAGTTTGTCTCTGATTCCCAAGACGTGCCTCCCCAGGTACTGTACTCTTGGCTGGCATCAGAGTGGACTCCTTTGCAAGAAAAGGAGAAAATCCTGAAGTTTGGGCTCATCTCAATATCTTACAATGACGATTGGAGGATACACATTTATTAAACATTCCTTAAAGAAGGAGAGAATAGACCCACAATACCTGTTGAGAATTTGACTATATAGTTGGGAATTACCCTAACTATTCAGTACTATAGTCATATACAAATATTGGCCTAAGGGAAAAGTTGAGAATGAGAAAGATTCCTACCCAAGAGTCTAACATATGCTATGCACAGAGCGTGGAATAGCCATAGTAAAACATAAGTTATTATTAATACAAATGAAAACAAACAGGCAACATAGAGGTATGTGCAGGAGGCTGCAAGACTGCTGAGAAGTATTGAGTGCTACGGCAAATTGACAACAGTTTCAACTCTAAAAGTATTATAAATTCTGAAAGACACAACGAAAATAGGAGTAGAACAGTATTTATTGTCAAATGAAAATAATAAACTATTCAGTATCGAGAATCTCACTGTGACAACATTGAGTGTAATGCCAAATATACCTATTGATGGGTCTACCAAGTATTTCTGATATCAATTGTGTGTGTTAAAGAATAGGAGAATATATGGATCTACGCTTCAACCGTTTGTCAAAGTTGTACCTTCTACTACAAGTACACCAAAGAATTCTTACGTACATTACAATTATTAAATAGAAACTAGATTACCTACCTTTGCTGTAATAACCTTCATATTTAAAACACACACACTTCGAATGAAAGCTGTTGTGCACAATCGAGATGAGCACGTTACTGTGCACCAACACTGATGATTCTGGACATGTTAAAATTCAGCCTCAGCAGTATCCTCTTTAAATTCATTGGTGTTTTCTTTTCATAAACTTTGCAACCAGTGGCAGGTGCAACTTCTGTGCTTCAAGATTGCATACAGGTTTATGGCAGAAATAGAGCAGAGAAGTGGAAAGTATTCGGCGTTTGGAGTGATAGGCTCTGAATTAAAGCACAAATTAAGTTAGTTTGGGGTATGATTACTAAATGATATCCTACTAATCTGACAAGTGCTCCTAAATAAAACTAGAATGCTGTTTGAGAACAGGAATACCGATGATGTTAATATCAAACACATTCACTATATCAATAATAAACCCAGAATGTTGAGCTATCAATCTACATTTAGGAGAACAAATTAGGCACACAAATACACTATATATTCCACGAACTAGACATACTTATTTAGCCTCAGATTCAGTTTTGCTGATCTTGTTTTTGCTGGCCTTAGCACTTTTGGCACTTTATCACTACAACCAATGCTAAAGTGCATGTCCTCTCTCCTTAAAACATGGCAATATTGTCTTATCTCCAATTGGTAGATTTAATTTGCTTGTAAGACCATAGTAATGTGGTACTACATGTAACAGGGCCAGTAAATTAAATGCTACCAGTTTCCCTGCATTTGCAGCATACCTGGGCAGGTTTAAAGTGCTTGGTCAAATAAACCATTTGCCAGACCTAAACCTTCACTTTTAATATATATAAGTAACTTCCAAGATAGGCCCGAGACAGGCCATAGAGCAGGGTGCAGTGTATTTAAAAAGTGTGTTGAGTCCTTTTTAGGGGTGGGCAGAATGTTCTGCCCACGGAACTGGCCAAACACCACCAATCACCTCGTAGTAGAATTTTTCTCCTGCAAGACTCCAAAATATATGAGCTGGAGAGTGAGAGTTGGCATCACCTAGCATGATTTTGTAATGCAACAGTGACTGGAGTTTGCGAGTCAGCACTCTCATAGGGGTGCCACTCTGGTAGATTTGCAGCAACCAAGTAGATATCAACCAAATGACTGCACTGTCTTGTACACCTCATGGTGCAGCTTGAGCTGATTTTCAGAGCTGCTTGTACTGCCAGCACTAAATTGCAGCGCAAGCTGCATATTTTCTGTACGTAAGTGGAGTTCCATAGAATCTCGCACACTTTTCCTGTAACTCTTTTGAATTCTGTGGAGTTACTCTGCGAGTTCTGCCCACCTCTAGTCTTTTTAAGTTTTATATGTCATGGTGGGAAAATGTCATATTTGGTTTAGAAAGAATTGTAATTTTAAATCTTCATTATTGATAAAGTCAGACTTTAAGTCACAACTCTGAAAAAGCCACTTTTAGAAAGTTGCCATTTTCTTGACCCAACTATTTGGTGCCTGCAGCCTGTGTCCTGGGTCACATGGCTGTAATTAATGGGCAGCTGGCCTTTGTGTATTCATCCTAGAAATTGAGAAAAAGAAGCTTTTGTTGTTGTCAGGATGGGCCACCCTTCCAGGATGGGCGGGGCAGGGCTGTTCTATACTCCATTTACAAGTTCAAAGATGCTGCCTCAGCACACTCACAAAGACCTTATAACCAGCATTTTGTCACCCTAGACCTCTTGGAGCCTGGGAAGGGAGGAAGGAAATTCATGAAATAACTGTGGGGGGAAAGCTCTAGAAGTTTCTTCCATTTCCACTTCAAAGCTGGCACCAGGTTTAAAAATAGGACTCTCAGACCCACTCTTTATTTTAATCCTGGACCTGCGAGGACACTCAGTAGGCTGAACTTGTACTTCAGAGTACTGCTCTGCTACTTAAGGCCTGCTTTATACATCGGAGGACTGCCCTCTTGCTCTCAGAGGACTTCACTGCTGCTTAAGAACTGCATTGCTGCTTGAATTAAGGACTACCAGACAAACTGCAGGAGTAAGATTGGTGGCCTCCTGTTCTGAGCTACAGGGACAGAAAAACTCCAACATCTTGAACACTGCAGCCAGAAATCGCCTGAAGTGAGTCCCACTCTCCAAGTAGTTCCCACCTAGTTTCTGAACCCTTAGAGTAGTGATAAACATGTTCAAACAGCCAAAACGTAAAACTTGCGACTTAGACAATGTTCCGCCAAAAAGTGCTCTCAGAACCAAGGAGACTGGGACATACCTGCTAATCCATCCACCTAACTTGCCTCGCTGGTCATCATGATTTTGATGTTGTTCTCCGCAGCAGAACATCCTGTTCAGTGGCACCTTGACAACGGTATCCAGCCTCATGGAGCCTCCATTGTCTACACCCTGCAGCCTACTCCCGCTAGAGATTTTTGACTTCCTAAAAATCAACACTATCCGAATGTCTAGATCTTCACAGTGACTTCGTTGAGCAGCTCCCCAGTGATGACGCTTCCTCCTCACACACTGCCAGCTGACTTGCCCTGCTAAACCTGACTTGTTCGTTCAAAATGTCTTCTCAGACCGAAGGTAAGTTGAGACCAACCCACCTTTTATATCTGAAACGCGCTCCTTCGTGGACGACCATAACTTTCAACTTTGCCCCAGTCTCGCATGACTAGATGTCTGCGGTTGGCACTGTGATCTTTTTGGTGCTAGTTTTTTCACTAATAACTTTAAAAAATCATAACTCCAGAACCACTGACTGGGTTGATGTCATTTTGGTGTCAAATAATTTATTCCATGTGTCTCTATTTGTCTAAATAGTTGTGGGATTTTTTTGTAGTGTTTTCACTTTATTACTGTTTCAATGCTGCATAACTACTTTATCCAATGCCTCTAAGTTAAGCATGACTGCCTTAGTACCAAGCTACCAGAGGGTTAAGGAAGGTTAATTTAGAGACCTTTTGTGGTTCACCGTGATAGGGAATGTGGTTGTTGTTTGAGAGGGGTTCACACCTCCTTCAACCAAAAACCCAATTTTTACCACTATGGCATTACCATACTCAATGAGGTATATCACCAGAGCTTGAACAGATAATTTGAACTCCTGTTCCCTGATGGAATACCACTATGCCCAAATAAAGCGGAATGGATTTATCCAGCTAGAACATCCAATCACTAAATTCACATGAGGCTCAGATTCAGCCTTCAGCCCTGGCCAACACACCTCTCATGGCACATAAAAGCACCAAAGGTTCTGTCAGGCCAAAGACTCTGCTGCACCCTGGAAAACTCCTTACCCCACATCCTGCACAGAGGTGCAACACAAAATGGTGATGCGGTTGAAGAAGACGTGGGTGCTTGTTGAGAAGATAAGGTCAAGCATGTGGCCGGCGGAGTGCTTGGGTGTTGTGACGAGTTGTCTGAGTCCGAGGTTGTCGATCAGGGTGGAAGAGTTGGCGTTGTTGTTGTTCTCGAGGTGGAAGTGCAAGTCCCCGAGGAGGATGTAGTCTGCGGAGGCGAGGGTGTGTGTGCTGATGAAGTCGGCATTGGAGTCGCTGAACTGTGGTCAGGGTCCGGGGGGTCAGTAGATGAGGGTGCCTCTAAGGGTGGTGTTCGGGTCGGTGTGGATCTGGTAGTGCAGGTGTTCGGCGGTGCTGAGGGTGTTATCGGGGTCTGTCGATATTTTGAGAGTGTTTCTGTGGACAATGGCAATTCCTCCTCCTATTCCATTTGTGCGGTCCTTGCGCGTGATCTTGTAGCCTTCCGGGATGGCTATGGCGATGTCAGATGCTGAGGAGGGGGTCAGCCTCTGAGGAAGTTGGGATTCTTGTTGGGCAGGTTGACGAGCCAGATGCTGATGAAGCTACAGTTCCGGCAGGCAAAGGGTCCTTTGGTGAGCTTCGGGGTGGCCAGGCAGCAGGTGTTGAGTGCTTGGAGGGTGCTGGAGTCATAGCGGAGGTGGGCATCGTAGTGTGTGCGGCGGCCAGGGGTCCTGGAACTGGGCGTGGTCCAGGCACAGACAGGCACAGACAGGCTTGCCTTACGTGCGCCTGCTGCGCGTGTCCGTTGTGCGGCCTCCATATGAGGGGATGAAGGAGGGAGGAGCAGCTGGGAGGCGGGAGCGGGGTGGCGAATGGGAATGCAGGGGGATGCAGCAGCGGGAACACGGTATGGGGAGCAGGCGGGGGTCGCAAGGGGGCACAAGATAAATGGGGGCACAAAATAAATGGGGGCACAAGAGAAAATGGGGGCACAAGGGTGTAAAGAGAGAAAACAGAAGAGGCACAGTAAATACAAATGAGCAAGAAGCAGGCAGTATTAGCGGGGCACAATTTGTTACGGGCAGCAACAACAGGGGCTGAGGTCACACAGGGGGACTGCGTGGCAGTGAGGGGAGCGACCTGCCTGGTGACAGGGTCAAGGGTCGCTCTCTACTGCTGGGCGGCCTCCATATGAGGGGATGATAGAGGGAGGAGCAGCTGGGAGGCGGGAGCGGGGTGGCGATTGGGAATGCAGGGGGCGCGGGCCGCAGGGGACGCAGCGGGGGGAACACGGGGTGGGGAGCGGGCGGGGGTCACAAGAGGCAAGGGGGCACAAGAAAAATGGGGGCACAAGAGAAAATGGGGGCACAAGGGTGTAAAGTGAGAAAACAGAAGAAGCACAGTAATTACAAATGAGCAAGAAGCAGGCAGTATTAGCGGGGCGCAAACCTGTTACGAGCAGCAGCAACAGGGGCTGAGGTCACACAGGGGGCCTACGTGGCGGTGAAGGGAGCGACCTGCCTGGTGACAGGGTCAAGGAAAGCAAACACACAACTGTAGTTTCATTAGTGATTTAGTGCATTTGCTATTTTAATCTGCAGAGGCCTGGTTTTGGTGTTTTTCCCAGATCCATAGTTAATTTAGCCTGGTGGTCATAAACTAGATGTTTTTGCCTTTTCCAAGAATGATTGTTTTCAGAAAAATTAATATATGCCTCTATTTCAGTGTTCACTGGTTTGAGGGCTGCCCAGATGTTATGGCATTTGTCGTGTTTTGTATAATAACAGCACACGTTATGTGGAGTCTATTTTCTTGCTCCAATTTATTCATTTTCAAAGTATGTTGATGACCTATTAGAGCCTTGTTCTTTGTGTCCAAAAAACTGATTAGCACACTCTGTAATCCCTAAACAATTTAGGATTTCTAGGAAATTAAGATTTAGCAGCTGCATTTATTCAAGAGGACAGAACAGAGGGGTGTCAGGATAAATAATCCATGACCAGGTTTGAACTTGTGGTCATAGGTTTACAAAATCTGAAGCAGGAACTTTAGCTCGTACACTCTTTTTTAATATAAGAGAAGACTCCAAGTATATTCAGATTCACCAAACAACCATGTTATTTACTTTAAGTTGCATTCATGCTATCAGAATGAATTGTGTTCTTAGATCTGACATTCTCTGTCGTGGTGTTCCCTCAAAAGCTTTACCTTCACTCCTCCTGTTTGCTGAATTTCTTTTTGTTGGCTTCAGGACTGTGTTCATCTTACCACTGCTAACCAGTACTAAAGTGCTTGTTCTCGCTCCCTCAAACATGGTAAAATTGGCCTACACCTAATTGGCACATTTAATGTACTTAGGAGTCCCTAGTAAAAGTTACAACATGTACATTAAATGCTAAAAGTGAACTTGCAGCACTCATTGAACCACCCAGTAGCCTTGCGAAACATTTCTCAAGTCTGTTACTGCAGGCTGTAGTGTAGTTTTAAACTGCATGGCTTTCTCAGTGAATTGATTTGCCGAAAAAGTGAACCAATGTATCTCACAGTTAAAAAAAAATATATATTGCTTTTTTTCAGATAAAGTATTTTATGTGAGAAAGTGTAATGAATGAGTAATGTTTCCAGTACCAAAGTAGTCTCTCATGTTTTGCAAATGATTCACTCACTATGAAGTGGAATGATATACCAAACAAATGAGAACATGATATGAGAGATGGATACTCTTCTGGGCTTATCTATGATGTGATTGATACTGTCTCAAACCAATCGTTGAAGGGAGCTGACTCGAACAAGCCAAACGTTGAAGGGCCGGACACAATTGAAAGAGAGCTGATGTGTCTAGCCAGACTTTAAAAAACACTAAAAGGTATTGCCTACCCGTACAAAAATACAAGAAAACTTTTAATTTTTGTACTTGAAAGGCATCCCATTTTCCTTAAAAGAAAATGTTTTGCATGTAAAAAAAATCATAGCTTTTTTTCTAGGCAATCACAGGCATGGTGGTTGCAGAACCCAGCACGCAATCATCCCTGTGATTTTAGCGATTGGCAATGGGTCACAAATTGTGACCTACCTCATGAATATTAATGAGGTAGAACCATTTGCGACCCACCGGGAATCGCTAAATGTGTGAAACACACATTTGTACAAAGCTGTTTGCGATGACCTAATACCAAATTGCTAAAATTCAATACATGGTAATCGCAAACCTAAGGCTATGTACTTCTGGTCCCAAGACTACAAGAGTCAGTTCTGCTGAGTAGTGGTACTGTACATCAGGAGAACAGAGGCCAGATTACATTATGCAGTAAAGAGTGGGAGAATCTTTTGTTTCCTTAAGGAGAATTTATGGTCTAACTGTGTTTAGACCTTGATCTTGTCTGCATTATATTACCTATACAGTGTATCCTGAAGACCTTGGTTTTACGAGTAGAATAGAGAAAAGGACATGATTAACAAGCATTTAATAATGTGTATGGCAGAATTAAAATTGATTAAATTGTCCTTGGTCTCTTCCTATTTCTCCTTCTGATCCAATTTGACCTGAGATTACAGACTAGCTTGATAGTCCTCTGAACAATGAACTACTTAGATAGCTTAGTTTGAAATTTTCAGTCATCGGAGCGGGAATAGAAGAATGAATATGGTTAGAAAATATAAACAGTGTATGAGGACAGATTTTATCGAATGATATTTCCTGTTGTTTTTTTCCATTTTCATGTTTCTCCAATTTGGCCTGGGATGATCCTTAAAACAGGATGATCATTCATGCATGTGTCCATTCTATTTATTTTAAGTAACAATATTCTCAATATTTTTATATTTTGAAATAATGAAATATGATATAAGGATAGGGAATTAGATTGCAATCCCAAGGGGTCATGTGTATGAAACTAGAGTTTTGCAATTCTAAAATTGCGATTAACAGCGAATTGCAATTTGAGAATCGCAAAATGCAATGTATGTGATATTTGCTAATAATTTTGCGACTCCCACATATTCCTCATTGGCGAATCGCAAATTGAGATTCGCAAAAAAGCAATACCTTCCCAATCATTCCTATGGGCCAGGAGGCCCACAAGAATGAATGGGAAGGCATTTTCAATTTTTGATGAGCAATGAGAGAATCGCAAATCCAAAATTTCAAGTGTGGAGGGTTTTCAAAAGGACACCCTGTTGCACCCTTTAAATGTGCATGTGTGCACATGTGGCACCCATACATGCCCTAAGGGCATGTATGTGCGCCACATGACACTTTAAAAAATGAAAATGCTGCATTTTTAAGTGAACTCACAATTTACAACCAACTTGAAGTTGATGGTAATAAATGCAATTGCAAAATAAGGAATCGCCATATTTGTGATTCCTTATTTAGCGAGCGGGTTTATGTGTGCTACATTGCATACTGCTAATTTGCAATCGTGTTAGTGCTTTTTAAAGTCTGGCTAGACACATCAGCTCTCTTTCAATTGTGCCCAGCCCTTCACCATTTACGATCGCAAATTGGCTTCATACATATGGCCCTATATGTCTTATTGTGTTATTTTAAGCCTGTTTTGAAGACCGGAAAATTGTTCAAGTGATTCTGAAAAGCCAAACTGTTTGTGGTGCTGAGAGAATATATAAGTGAGCAGTGATCATAAGTGTTAGATTAAATAAAGTATGTATTACTTTTTCATTTGAATATTTTAAACTAATTATAAAGTGCTTAATGAGCACTGAAACTGAAAAGAATGATAAGCTACAAACATGATTCATTAGAGTTGATCATTCACAAATACGTGTTTTTTAAACTATGGTGAAATGGACAGGTGTTAATGATGTACTTTGGTGCATCAATGATAATCTTGGGGTTGTTGATAATTAACAGGCTCTGAATTGTTGTCTGCGGATTAATTGAGCATTTGTTTTCATTGAATATATGAATGAACAAGCAACATTTTATGGGTGCATTAGGATTTAGAATTGAAATTAATTCATAAATTAGAAAGGATGAGTAATAAGGTGGGAATTTTCCTTGCACTTTTTCTTGGTCTAAGAATGATGATGATGATGATGATAATTACATTTATAAAGCGCTTGGTTACACTATACTAGTGTGTTCCCGCGCTGCGGCAAATTAAGCATAAAAACATCATTCTCAGGTCACCTCCCAGTCGGAGTACAACATCAGAAAGCTACTCATTTGGAAAAAGGAACGTTTTCAGCTTTTTACGAAAGGTCACCTCCGACGTCTCCATCCGAAGCTCCCATGGGAGTCTATTCCATTGCTGAGCTGCCACAAACCTAAAGGAGCGCCTGCCCATCCTTACCGTCCTGACTCTAGCAACAGTAACCTGTCTCATCCCACTAGATCTTAATTGGCGGGAGGGGACATACGGACTCAGAAGATTATATAGGTGTGCGGGCCCCTTCCTTTGTAGGATTCAATGGCACACACAGAGAACTTCGAACTGGATTCACTCCTTAATCGGGATCCAATAAAGAGCGACTAACGCCTTCCTTGAATATGCTCGCCTGGGCAGCGTCAGAACCAGGCGGGCTACTGCGTTCTGTATATGCTAAAGCCTCTGTAGACAGCTGACATTGGCTCCCAGGTAGAGCCCATTCCCGTAGTCCAGTCTTGAAGTTACTAAGGCATGGACCATGGTCTTCCTAGCTCCAGTGGGCAAGATGTCCAAGGTCTTGCGCAAACTATGCAAGATACCAAAACAAGTTCCTGCCACTCGCCTCGTCTGAAGCTCAAACGAGAGCTTGGGGTCCAACCACACCCCTAAGTTCTTAACTTTTTCACTATGAGCCCGGGCGGGACCCAGGGTCTGAGGCCACCACGCCGATGTCCACAAAGAGGGTGCCTTACCAACAACCAAAACCTATGTCTTACTCCCGTTCAGTTTAAGGCAGTTCGCACCCATCCATACCGCCAGTTCTTGCATGCAGGAGTTAAAATTGGAGGCCGCCTTCTCATCCGACTGTGTTAAGGCCACCACCAGCTGCGTGTCATCAGCGAAAGACACTGCTTTGACCCCGTACCTTCCAGTAATGTCTGCCACTGGTGCAACATAAAGATTAAACAGGGTCGGGCTGAGGGTGGACCCCTGAGGCACCCCCTGATTAAGCATGATACACTTAGACCAATACGGTCCCTGTGGCACACGAAAGCTGCGATCCTGCAGAAAGGATTCCATCCATGCCAATGCCTTCCCACCCACCCCTCCCTTCCCGAGACACTGGAGCAACGTAGAATGAGCAACAGTGTCGAATTAGGTCAAGACATGGAATAATTTAAGTCTGCCAACCAGCTCTTAAATGGTAATCAATAATTGTAATACGTTTGTAACTGATAGTTATCAACTGTTGCAATAACTCATGATATTATAAGTGTATATTGAAATCAGTAAGCTGTGTAAGGGCCTGATTATAAGTTTGGCAATCCGACTCCCAGAGAACTGCAGCCGCCAAACCGACACCCCCTCTGTCCCTGCACCCAATCAACTGCCTTATTGCAAGTTGTGAAGTCTAAACCCCAGATTCCTGGCACAGTAGTTCACCTAGTAGTCCTGCTATGGTCCAAAATGTTGGATGTTTGCCAGTGGTTGCCGCTAGGCCTGAGCTCCTACTTGTCAGCATATTATGACTACGGAGTCATACTTGTGGTCTCATAGCGGTGCCCAATGGCAGCAGTTCACACAAACAGTTAAAGAAAACACCTACACTGACCAATGGATGGATTTAAAAACTACACACTTGATGTGCCTTGGCAAGTGGACATGCCTCCAAAACGCACTATACGACCCAGCCAATCCTTGACCAGCAAACTTTGCTTCCAAACTGCAACACATCAAGACAGACAGTCATTTACAGCACTTTTTAGATGAGGCCCCTCTTTTTTTTAATCTTCCCATTTAGCACTACCAACCCCCTTTTTTCAATAATTGTTCCACATCCCTTATCTATTTTTGTTCCTTAAACCTGCTCACACTTTATTTTTTAATTTTTTTATCACGATGGCCCCCCCAAAAAACTGACTTCATTGAACAAGAGTTGGCAATCATGGTGGATGAAATCCTTAGAGTAGAGCCTGAAATAGTTGGATCCAAAATCCAGCAGACTTATCAAAGCAGAAAAGTGGGACAGGATTGTCAACTTAGTGAATGCTGTTGGTACCAACCTGCGCACACAGGGAGACATCAGGAAGAGGGGGAACAACCTCAGGCAAAAGGTACATGCAAGTACACCAACCAGCACTGGAGGCTCAAAGGACTGGCAGTGGCCCTCCCAGTGCACCATTACAACTCAAGCCATGGGAGGAGATGGTCTTGGCCATCCTGCATACTAAGGGCTTGTCAGGAATACTTGGGGTTTTGAACTCTGGTAAGTTACACTTTAAGAACTGACATAATTTCACAACGTCCTGTTTGCTAACAACTCTGCCTTTCTTCTCCTACATCTACTCACATAACATTCTCCATATAAAGTGTCTGTGATGTCTGTTTGTCTGGGTCAATGAGTATTGTTGCATATGACACAACATGTTTATCAATCTTTGAACTGCTACATGTCGCAATGATGTCGGTAAGTGCAGCATCATCAAAATAACAACCCAGGACCCATAACATGTGTCAATATGAAAATGTATGGTCCATCACAAATGAATGTCATCAATAGCTATGGTACACTTAACGTTGCAAAAGTGACATTGAACTGACTACAGCTGCCATGAGGCCTTATGACTGCAACTTCATACAAGATGCTAGACTGCTTGTGTCCCTGCACAATTGTCGGCCATCTTACTCCTGATCTACACTAGTCATGCTGCTTACCATTTCTCAAATGTTGCTAAGTAGAGAAAGAAATATTTCTGAAAATACCATGAGGCTTTGTCACTCCAACTTCAAGCAAGATGCTAGACTTCTCGTGTCCCCACTCACTTGTTGGCCATCTTACTCCTGAGCAACACTAGTCATGCTGGTTACCATTTCTTAATTGTTGCTAAAGTGAGATTTAAAAGCTACTATAGCTACCATGAGGCTGTGTCACTCAAAACAAGGATGCAACACTCCTTACACCCCTTCTCACCAGTCGGCCATCTCACTACAGAGCTATACTTCTCATGCACCGTAGCAAAACTCAAGCCTGGCCAAAGTAACATTGAACTGACTACAGCTACCATGAGGCCTTGTCACTACAAATAAGAGGCAACACTCCTTGCCCCTATTCTTTCTTGTCAGCCATCTTACTACTGAACTAAACTGGTCATGAAATGTGTAAACTACAGACAATATTCATCACAAATACACATCTGAACACTGTGCTTGTTGGTGCCCTGGACACATCAACTCAAACTAATATTGACCTGAGTTACGCCATCACTTCGGAGCTACCCTAATTGAAAGACACACAGCTCATTTCCAATGCCAGGTGACCACTTGACTATAGATTCCTAACAAGATGAACAATGCCACTTATACAACAAACCTACCTGTTTGTCTGAATGTGTCCTAAAGATGCCTTGGAATCGACAAATACACATACTTTAACAACATGGTATGTGTAGCTGAGTGTTGGAGATGTTAGATCTATGCCAAACCCCTGAAGAACATATAGTGCTACAACCAATGAGCTGATGAAATCAGGTATATAGATTCAATGTCAACGAATGTTTGGTAACCAAATACAACTCCGTACAAAGCGCTGACTGAATTAACAACTAAATACTTAAAGCAAGAACCTAGACACACATAAGAGTGAATAAACAGTATGTAGGTAAATACAAGAAATATGGCATAGTAGCCACAATGTTTCAAGAAATATCTTCAGATGAGTCGGATAACGTTCAGTCTTTTAATTCATCTTAGGTTTAAGAGCCAACCAACAGAAGAAAACCAGCCAACACCTATTTCGTCGCTTTTGGAAAATAATTCCGCGACTTCCTCAGGGTTGTGAAGGACACAAGGAGTGAGGATGATACACAAATAAATGGCTAAACATAAGAGATAGTACTACAAAACCAGAAAACCAGAATGTCCAAAATAGAATTTTTGTGAAAACCCACAACACCATGTTGTGTCACACTATGTGGAAAAGTCAAGCTAAATGAATACGGTAAGTGCTCTTGTCCCAGGTAAAGAAAAGACCATTAAAAAAGGGTTACTTCTTATTCTCAAAATGTTTCTAAAAAAGTAGTTACTGACACTCCGAAAACCCATAGAAAAAGATCCTATGCGGATGCCAGTTAAGAAGTGAGCGTCATTAAACAAGTGCGTATGTAGATACTAAAATGTACCTGTGAACAGAGGATAGTTATCTTGGTCGTCTGTGAGAAGAGTGGAGAAAAAGAAGGGCGAGACAATAAGGAAATAGCAATAGGAGTAGATATTTAGGTAGAAAAAGGCGAAAGTAAAGTGCAGGTCTATAACAGACTATTGCACGGAAACATTTGTCGATGAAGAAAGAGAAGGTGGAAATGGGGAGAATGAGGAAAAATGTGAGACCATGAAAAAAACGAGTAACAGACAAATAAAAAGCAGTGCTTACCGCTCAGCAGGTGATAATTCCAACCCGGCTGGGCTAAACACTCAAGCAGATTCCGCCTGATTCTGGGGATACCTAGGGATCGAAAGGTAAACCAAAACGGGGGGGATGGGGTGGGAGGTTCAGATTCATAAAGTGCCGTCCTGTAAGACAAAGCACAGATAAGTGTAGTGGTCGGTATGTAGCTAAGATATCGTCTAAAAAACCAAAAGAAACGCTCACCAATGTGCCGTAACAAAGAACATCCGGCACGTTCTGATTGACTTCTGCAGTGGTGTACAAGGATTACTTAAATCTGTGTTCAGAATATATATAAAAAAGAGAAGAACAAAATAAATGGAGGGCCACACGGAATTATAAGATTAAATCTCGAGGGGCGTGGTCTGCAGCCCAAGATGGTGGTCTCTTAAGCGACGAGCCCTGGGCCGAGGCTTCACATCCTATTAATTATCTGACTCTTCCTACCTTGTCGGACGGTGGGAAAGGTGCAGGTGATATACCCAGAGTGATGGGCTTCCTCGACGGAGCTTTGTGGACGTCTGTAACCCACTGAAGCGCTCGTGTGGGCGGTGGAGATTCCCTGCCTTCCTGAGGCCTGTTGGTAGTGAGGAGCCGCAGGCTATCCTGTGGCCTGGCAGGGGTGCGGGCATCTGATCCTGGCTGCAGTGCCCACGCGAGACCACGGCTCTGGGCCTATGCTCCTTCACTACTGCTAATTCCTTGGGGTGGTATCCTGCCCGGGCTTGTTGGGGAGCACCGGATTCCTGGTACCGCCTGGGAGGACGGGTGACGCACCGGTGAGCTGCTGCTGCTGTGTCTGCTGCAGGGGGGGCTCCCCCGGAGAGGCCCCGGGTGATTGCGGGACCGCATCGCGACATGGATCGGTGACGGCTCCTCAGTGGATCCCGACTGTGCCCACATAGCAATACTGACGGGTGGCTAGGAGAGCTGGATTGGTGCCCCTCCACATCCGAGGTGACATTGTGGAGAGCGCTATTGATTGGCGGTGTGGCTTTTATCCTTCGCCCCCCCTCCGCAGGGTGGTGTCTGGGGATCCCCCGGACTACTGGTGAGGCTGAGAGGGCGCGGGCCACCGGGGTTGGTTGGTGTGGCCCCCCTCCTTCCTCCTAAGCTGGAAGTTGAGGCAAGACAGCATCTACATACCTGAGGCTGCCCTATCGCGCCAAATGGCCATGGCAGAATCTTGACTGGGCGGTGATACCCAGAGCTGAGCTGGGGTGGGAGGTGAGCTGGGACTGGTGAGCACCTGCAGTTGGTGGCCCGCATTGGCGTACTGGCTGAGGGAGCTCAGGGCTGCGCAGTGGACTGACTGAGCTGCTTCGGCTTTACAACACGGAGCTGCATGGAAACCGTATTGATGCCATTTCCTCTGCTCTCATTCCGGTGAGCTGGAGGGGCTCAGTGTTGCATGGGATATCGGCTCCCATACCCCACCTGGGTACCCTGGGTTGCCCTTGTGATTAGATTGTGTGGATTACCTGCTACTGCCTTGTATTGTTGGCTGGTGGTGGTTGCTTGTTTTCTGGTGAGGCTCTCTGCCGGCTGTGGCGTAGTCGTTGATATCCAATTACTGTTGCTGAGTGTTCACTACCTGGCCCCACCACACCGCCGACTATGGGCACGTGAAGGCCTAGGGTGCCTACGAGGTCCGGGAGAGCAGGATCTCTCTCTCCGACTTTGGGCCATTCTTCTGCCCTGTCCCATCAGTTGGAGGGAGCTATGGAGACCGACGCTTCGGGGGACAAGCTGGACATGATTTTACAAGAGATCTGAGATTCTCGTTCTGTGTTGAAGCGCAGTTGGGCATGATCTCTGTGGATCTCAACTTTCTGAAGGATGATCATAAGAAATTGGTTGAGAGGGTTAAAACAACTGAACAGAAGGTAGACACCGTGGTACCCCAGGTACAGGCCCATGAAGAGCAATTACAACACATGCGTCAGCAGATCGACTCCCTCCAGGCACGGCCTGATGTTGGGGAAGGACGGGCACGCCGGAATAACCTCCGAATCGTGGGTCTGCCAGAATGGACGGTAGACTCTATGCCTATGGAATACATTGAGAACTGGTTAAAGACTACTGTGGCCTGACCGGACTGTCCACACACTTTACAGTCGAGAGAGCACATTGGGTCCCCACACGTCGTCCAGGTGCCAACCCGCGTCCCATCCTGTCCAGGATTTTAAATCACAGGGATCGAGATCATCTAATACAGACAGCAAGAGATAATGGTCCTCTACAGATTGATAATAAAAAGATTTCAATATTCCCAGATTACACTTTGGCAGTCCAGCGCAGAAGACTTTCCTTTATGGAGGTGAAGGCACATGCTCGGCGCAGCGGGCCTGTCATTAGCTTTGTTGTTCCCGGCAAAACTGAAACTCCTCTATAACCAGTGCTCCCTGTTTTTTTGATACCCCTGACAACGCGTGGGAATGGCTGGACAAAACGTTCCCCGATGTCCAACCTATCAGACGTATGGATTCCTCACTGCCTAAATCGCGACGCCCCCTCGGAGGCGTAAGAGGGTACTTCTCACACAAAGTTTGGTCTCCAGTTCCTTGGTTGGTCAGCAAGTACTGGAGGGCAGGCGAAGGGCTTTACACACTGCGTCCACTTTTCGCACGACTCGCCCGGATATCAACTCTAGCCCGTCTGAGGGATAGAACACAGACAGTGATTCTGATAGTAGCGTTGCACTGTTTCCTTCTGTGATCTCACGTCTTAGCAATGATCCTCTAGCCTCAGCGGAGTCTTAGTTCTTTGTCTTACAACTTGTAGGATATACTCAGCCTATTTTTGTTTTACTGTCCTTATTGAAGTGCTGTTGTTTACCATATGCGCCTTTGCCTGACTGGCAGACTATCATGGAACTTGTATGCCGATACGACAGGTGGGAACGGATGAGCAAGTTCCCTGGCGCGGCCCACATTCTGGGCGCTTTCATGTGTTACTTACTGCTCTTGTGAGGCTGTTGATGGTGTTAGCGACCTTCCCCCAAAGGCGTTAGCACTGGTTGAATGTGAAGCATGATAACTATGTTTTTACGGTTTGGTCAAATGAAGTTTGGGCGTTGGACCCAGTATTGAAATACTGTTGAGTTTGTTGTAACTATGCCGCATGGTCTGTGGGTCGTGGGGGGGTGGGTGGGGGTGCATGGTCGGATTTGGTATCCGGGGGGTTTCTCATTCTATTTGATGATGCCTGCTGTTAATTCTTATACATTTGTCTCGTGGAATGTTCGAGGTATGGGTTCTATGGCTAAAGGCCCATTTCCCGTGGCTTTTGGGCAGTGATTTAAATGCGGTATTTCACATTAGTCTAGATCGTTCCCATCCTCCTTTATTTAACACTGCAGCCAGGGCGCAGGCCGTGACCTTAATCTGTTGGGCGCAAGGTTGGGCTTTATTAGACGTCTGGAGGGCAATGCACATGAACATGAGAGAATATTCCTTTGTTTCTTACCCCCATAAGTTGCACACACTTCTGGATCACTTTCTGTGCTCCCAAGATTCATCCGCTTCTATTAAACATTGTGAGTTTCTGGGCAAGACTATATCTGACCATAATCCCATAGAATTACGGTTGACTTGGGGCCATTCTCCTGCTCCAATTCCAAAGTGGAGAATGCGGCCTATACAATTGGAAGACCAGGTATATCGGGACGCATTGAATACAGCTATTGATACATATTTTGTGGAGAATGAGGGTACTGCCTCGTCCAGAGCTATCAGGTGGGAGGACTAAAAAGTGACTGTATGTGGGGTTGCCATGGGGACTTTGGCAGGATCGCTGAGGGAAACGATCAGGGACATCACTGACCTGGAGGGGGAATTACAGGCCCTGGAGGTAGCGGCTCAGAGGAGTGTAGATGGCGCAGAGCCACTTCAGTCTGCTAGGATTAAGTATGTGAAGCTTTTGAAAAGCTTACGTATGTGTCAGAACTTAAATACCTGATAGACTTGCTGATTCTTGCACAGGAGCAGAGATGCTTGAACCCAAATCCCTCTCGGCAATGCTGGCAGGTCTTTATTCAGAACCTCCCATCATTACCTGAAGGGACGGGGGAATTGGATAAAATAAAAAATAAACAGAGAAGAGACTTGTCCAGAGCTGCTTCCTTCAGCCCGCTACTCTGGAGTGAACTGGTTTATGGAAACCTAAAACGACAAGACAACATAAGTCTACTCTACTATTAGCTATCTTGGTTAATTACTATTTCCTTGTAAACCTTCACCCACCCATGCGCTGCTGGACCTGAGCTCCTCTCCTGGCTTTTGGATAATACTCTCTTCACCTCTAATTAGTTGTTACTGTATAAAGAGATAAGAAAATTATTTAACTTCGATTCTAGAAGGTAGGGACTGGATTATCTATAGACTTGGAATGCACTTACATCACTAATCAGGGTGACTGCTTCTCACTGGGTGTCTGTTATAACTGGGAATTCAATCAATTCTCGACGGAGCTGTTCTGACCTTTCTTTGTCTTTCTTGCAGGTAGATGAACCATTCCCTTTTAAGACTTTTCTGAGGTGAGTGTCACTCTTGTACTTCGTACTTATTTATTTCTTTGCAGGACTGAAATTCATTCTAACATACTCCCTAAAAGTCTTTAACATTTCTATTCTCTGTTACAGGATTTCGACATTCAATTAGTTTCACTTCATGTCAGGTAAGTAATTATGATACATTCATTTAGCGCTGCGCATGTTCACTTAGCTTCGTTTGTAATGTCTGTGTTCCAGCGCTACGTTTTTCCTCAGGTTCTTGACTTCAAAACTCCTTTTTGCGAGTTCTACTGCTCCTCCAATACAACTTCCAGCTCAAAACGCTAAAGTCTTTAGAATTACGGTAATTTTGACAGGGAACTCGCGCTTGACTTTGTGCGCCGAGATTCCTAGTTAATACAATACAATGACCAAGTCTAGCGGAGGTCCGCTTATATATTCTAAGATTCCTTCAACTCTTTGTGTCACACCGAGAAGAAACGAACCACCTCAGGCAGGATCTTCGGTGAAGTGCGCAGTTTCCCGGGCGCTCGTGCATGACATCGAATCTTCAGTAGTGACGGTCAGGAAGACTAGAACGTCTTCTGCCCTCTGCTCTGGCGTCGATGGCGGCCATCTTTAGTCTCCACGATTGTACTCTACCAGACCAAGTGTTCTCAATAGGTCGTACACCAGAATGCTCCATAGTTGTCCAGGTAAGTATGGAACCTAAGGTTCGGGTTCTGACAGTACCCCCCAACAAGGCAGGTTCCTTCTTACCTGGCTTGGTAGGAAATCGTTGATGAAAGGATTTTATTAATCTTGGTGCATGTACATCCTTCTCTTGTTCCCAGGATCGTTCTTCTGGGCCATAGCCTTTCCAATCTATTAGGTAGAACAACTTGCCTCTGGATCTTCTAGAGTCCAAAATTTCTTTTACAACATACTCAGTTCCTGTTTCCAATTGAATTGGCTTCGGGGGTGATTGATTTCTCAAATTAGTAGAAGCCTTCTTTAACAATGATACATGGAAAACTGGGTGTATCTTTAACTTAGATGGCAGTTTTAGTCGAAAGGTAACCTGATTAATTTGCTCCTCGATAGGATAAGGGCCGATGAATCTGGGTTGGAACTTTCAATTTCCTTTTAGTCTCAAATTCTTGGTGCTTAACCAGACCTTATCTCCAATAGTCAAGGGTGGCCCTACTCGTCTCTTCCGGTCAGCATATTTCTTGTACTTTTCTTTTGCTGTTTGTAGGTTTTCTTTAGTCTTTTGTTGGATTTCCAGCAGGTGTGACATGACTTCCTTAACTGCTAGAACTGCCGTTTCCATTTGTCGTATAGTAGCATTCGGATGCCTGCCATAGATTACAAAGAAAGGGGAAAACCCTGTCGAGCTGTTTTTTGCATTATTGTGAGCAAATTCCGCCGTCCACAAATAATCTGACCAATTCCCTTCTTCTTTTAGAAGGAACAACCGTAAATACTGCTCTAACTCTTGGTTTACCCCCTCTGTCTGCCCATCGGTCTCGGGGTGATAACTAGTGGAGAATCTAACTTCTGTTCCCAAACCCTCCATAAAGGCCTTCCAAAAACGGGACACAAATTGGGAACCCCTGTCCGAAATGACAATTTTAGGAATTCCATGTATTTTCACAATTTGGGAGCTGAAGTGGGCCGCTAACTGTTTTGCAGAAGGAACCCCCTTTAAGGCTGTGAAGTGAGCCATCTTTGAAAAGGCATCCACTACCACTAGGATGGTGTTGTGTCCTTGACTGTTAGGTAAATCTGTGATAAGATCTAATGTAACTGTGTGCCACGGGTGGGGAGGTGTGGGTAGAGGTTGTAATAGCCCTTTTGGAGCCTGCCGTTCTGACTTCCCCTGCACGCAAATTTCACAAGACTTAACATATCTCTCAATATCTGATGCCATCTTTGGCCACCAATAATGTCTTTTTATATTATCTCCTCTGTTTTGGCTTCTCCTTTGTGACCAGCTAATTTATCATCATGACATTCTTGCATTACTTGTTGCTGCAATTCCGTTGTTGGTAGATACAGGGCATTTCGATGGTAGGGTAGTTGTTGAATTATCTTCCTGTCAGGATCCTCCTCCGCCCAATTCTGCATATCCTCGGAACTCATCAAGTCTGCTATCGATTCCTGTAGTTGAACGGCTGTTGTGGCTCCTATGATCTTATCACTGGGAATGATTGGCTGAATATCTGTAGTGTTTCTTTGAAACTCAGTTCCAATCCTGGATAGAGCATCTGCTTTCCCATTTTGAGCTCCGGGGCGAAACGTAACCACGAAGTCATAATCTGCAAAATACAGAGACCACCTCAGTTGTCGTGGCGTGAGGGTCCTGGCCGTCTTTAAGAACTTTAAGTTTCGATGATCCGTGAACATGGTCACTTGATGTCGAGCTCCCATCAAATAGTGTCGCCACTCCTTAAAGGCGTCCTTGATCGCCAACAGTTCCTTCTCAGTGATCGTGTAGTTCACTTCCGCTTGAGATAACTTTCTTGATCGATAAGCGACCGGATGCAACTGGCCAGTGGTCTTGTGTCGCTGCGATAACACCCCTCCCACTGCTTGATCTGATGCATCGGTCTCTACGAAGAAAGGCTCCGAGGGGTCTGCATGCAACAGGACTGGCGCTGTGGTGAAGTCTTCCTTTAAGGATTGAAAGGTCTCCTCCGCTTCCCTTGGCCACTCAAATTTAATTCCTTTTCTCAGTATCTTGGTAAGGGGGAGAATTTTTTGGAAAATTCGCTGATAAATCTTCTGTAAAAATTAGCGACGCCAATGAAGCTTTGGACTTCTTTCACGCTCTTCGGAGATTCCCAGTTCTTAACCGCCTCCACCTTACGTTGATCCATCAAAATTCCAGAAGGTGATAGAAGGAAGCCCAAGAATTCCACACGTGAGAAATCAAAAGCGCATTTCTCCAGCTTCACAAACAGTTTGTTCTCCTGTCATTTCCGCAACACTCCTTTCATTTGTTCATGATGTCTAGCCACGTCAGAGGAGTAAATTAGAATATCATCTATGTACACAATTGCACATTGGTCAATAAACTCCTTCAGGACGTCGTTGATGAAGTGTTGGAAGGCTGCTGGGGCATTACACAATCCATAGGGCATCACCTGATATTCAAATAGCCCAAATCTAGTCCAAAATGCCGTCTTCCACTCATCCCCTTCACGCATTCTAACTAGATGATAGGCTCCCCTCAAGTCGAGCTTGGTATAGATTTGAGCCCCCTTCACTTGGTCCAGAAGCACTGAAATCAAGGGTAAAGGATACCGGTTCTTCTTAGTTATTTTGTTGATGGCTCTGTAGTCAATGTACGTCCGCAAATCTCCCTCCTTCTTCGGTACGAAAAATAAGGGAGAAGAAACAGGTGACTGGGACGGCCGGATGAATCCATTGGCAAGGTATTTATCTAGGTATTCTTTCAGATGTTGGTGCTCCTTCTCTGTCAGGGCATAGACTCGGCTGCATGGCAAATTTGCCCCTGGCTCTAACTCGATCTTACAGTCATAGACTCGATGTGGTGGTAGATGTTCAGCTTCCACTTCATTGAACACCTCCATAAATTCCTTGTATTCTTCAGGAACTTCCTGAACGTTGATCACACACATGGAGTGTTCGATGGTACACAAGGTTTGGGCCAGATTGTTCTTCACTAGTCTGACCTCGGCGCTAAAACAATTCTCGTGACAATAACTTGACTCTATATTAATGGTTCTGGAACTCCAATCGATTGTGGGGTTGTGCTCTGTAAGCCAAGGAAGACCAAGGATTAGTTGAAACTGGGGGGCATCGATCAAATTAAATTGAAGTTTCTCTTGATGTCCATCGCTGGATGTCAATTGGATCATTTCCGTGTAACTCACAATTGGTCCGGAGGATAGGTTTGTCCCATCCACTGCCCGAACCGGCTCACTCTTTGTCTTTCGGATGGCCTGTATTCCAGCTTGGGCGGCAAACTTTAGATCGCAGAAATTCCCTGTGGCTCCCGAATCGATCATCACAGATACTTCCGTTAGGGTAGTCTGTCCGAATTTCACTTCCATAGTCAGAACCAAATGCGGAGCCGCTGATTGTAGCGTATTCGCCACTTGATGCTCGTGTGGAGTTATCTCTTGAGTCGCACTCACCCGCTCAACTCCTCCCACAGGTGGTGCCGTTAGTTTTCCTTCGGCTTGAATGGACCTTTAGGTTTCTTCGGACATTCTCGAACGAAGTGACTTCCGGATCCACTATACATACATTGGTTATTTGCTCTTCTTTTCTCTTTTTCTTCCTTGGTCAACGGGCCTCTTATCGCTCCAATCTGCATCGGCTCGATTCCGACATGAGTCTCTGAAGTTCTTGCAACATCTGACCGGGCCCGATCAAAACGCGGAGGTATCATCTTAAAGTCTGTCTTCTTCTCTCCACGCCTCTCTCCTTGACGAAAATCAATCTCTAACACCAAGTCTATGAGTGCTGAAATCTCAGTGGGGCGATTGGGGATTTGAGCCAGAGTGTCCTTTAATTCGTCTTTCAACACCCGATAAAATACCGCAGCTCTCTTGCTCTCTGGCCAATCGGTTTCCACCACCAACTTATTGAATTGGGCCAGATATGCAATTAAATCTCGATTTCCTTGTCGTAAGTCCAGCAATTCGTTATCCACCACTTGAGATATTCTCCGTCGGTCGAATATCCGTAAGATCTCTCTTTTGAAATCTTCAAAGTTCCTCAGTAACGGGTCGTCTCTTGTGACTAAGGGCATGGACCACAAAGCTGCATCCCCACTTAGATATGAGAGTATGAAGGCCACTCTGGATTGCGCGTCTGGGAAGATAGAAAGGCGGCACATGAAATGTAATGAACACTGGGAGAGGAAGATCTGCGCCTTCTGTGGGTCCCCATTAAACATTTCAGGTGCAGCTAGTGGTATAACTGGCGAAAGGGAATGTATCACTTGTGTGGTAGATCTATTGGTAGTTTCTAGAACTGGATTCATGGCTTCTCTCTCTAAACTACTTGGTTGGCGCAATCTTAGCGCTAATTCAGCAGTTTCCTTCCTGGCACTAATTACTTCCTGTCTTAGATTTCGATTTTCTTCCCTAACCGCTCCCAATTCCTTCTGAATAGCATCTAAAATGGTTCCTGAGGATTGGACATCAATTCCTTCCGCCATCTCTGCTCGGGTGCGAAGGCAACTTGGGCACTTCACTCTGTCAGAACTTAAATACCTGATAGACTTGCTGATTCTTGCACAGGAGCAGAGATGCTTGAACCCAAATCCCTCTCGGCAATGCTGGCAGGTCTTTATTCAGAACCTCCCATCATTACCTGAAGGGACGGGGGAATTGGATAAAATAAAAAATAAACAGAGAAGAGACTTGTCCAGCGCTGCTTCCTTCAGCCCGCTACTCTGGAGTG
The DNA here is from genome assembly GCF_964261635.1 of Lissotriton helveticus. Taxonomy (NCBI): domain Eukaryota; kingdom Metazoa; phylum Chordata; class Amphibia; order Caudata; family Salamandridae; genus Lissotriton; species Lissotriton helveticus. The sequence goes on along the minus strand of NC_136069.1, from coordinate 1,444,110,958 downwards.
AACTGGTTTATGGAAACCTAAAACGACAAGACAACATAAGTCTACTCTACTATTAGCTATCTTGGTTAATTACTATTTCCTTGTAAACCTTCACCCACCCATGCGCTGCTGGACCTGAGCTCCTCTCCTGGCTTTTGGATAATACTCTCTTCAGCTCTAATTAGTTGTTACTGTATAAAGAGATAAGAAAATTATTTAACTTCGTTTCTAGAAGGTAGGGACTGGATTATCGATAGACTTGGAATGCACTTACATCACTAATCAGGGTGACTGCTTCTCACTGGGTGTCTGTTATAACTGGGAATTCAATCAATTCTCGACGGAGCTGTTCTGACCTTTCTTTGTCTTTCTTGCAGGTAGATGAACCATTCCCTTTTAAGACTTTTCTGAGGTGAGTGTCACTCTTGTACTTCGTACTTATTTATTTCTTTGCAGGACTGAAATTCATTCTAACATACTCCCTAAAAGTCTTTAACATTTCTATTCTCTGTTACAGGATTTCGACATTCAATTAGTTTCACTTCATGTCAGGTAAGTAATTATGATACATTCATTTAGCGCTGCGCATGTTCACTTAGCTTCGTTTGTAATGTCTGTGTTCCAGCGCTACGTTTTTCCTCAGGTTCTTGACTTCAAAACTCCTTTTTGCGAGTTCTACTGCTCCTCCAATACAACTTCCAGCTCAAAACGCTAAAGTCTTTAGAATTACGGTAATTTTGACAGGGAACTCGCGCTTGACTTCGTGCGCCGAGATTCCTAGTTAATACAATACAATGACCAAGTCCAGCGGAGGTCCGCTTATATATTCTAAGATTCCTTCAACTCTTTGTGTCACACCGAGAAGAAACTAACCACCTCAGGCAGGATCTTCGGTGAAGTGCGCAGTTTCCCGGGCGCTCGCGCATGACATCGAATGTTCAGTAGTGACGGTCAGGAAGACTAGAACGTCTTCTGCCCTCTGCTCTGGCGTCGATGGCGGCCATCTTTAGTCTCCACGATTGTACTCTACCAGACCAAGTGTTCTCAATAGGTCGTGCACCAGAATGCTCCATAGTTGGCCAGGTAAGTATGGAACCTAAGGTTCGGGTTCTGACAGTATGATAGATTATAATGCCTATACACTGCGTACACACTCCGAGGCGGATAAAGCGGGTACACTATTGGTGAGACTAATCAAACCTACGGTGAGTCCTACTCCCATTTTAGCTGTGAATAAGATTAACAGCGTATTAGTTACATCTCAGGGTGAGATCAATGCTGCGTTTCAGGAATATTTTGCCCGTTTGTAAACCGCCCCATGTTTAGATGTCTCGGCTTCCGCACTTTCCTTCTTGTCCGAGGTCCAGCTTCCCACAGTTTCTGATTCGATTGCCAAGGATTTGGCTGCTCCGATTACTGTTGCAGAGATTCGGGTGGCGATAAAGGCATTGGCATGCAACAAAACGCCAGGCTCCGACGGCCTCCCTGTGGAGTTTTATTCCACTTTTGCTGATATGTTGATCCCAAGGTTGTTGCAACTCCATACTACTTCCTTGTAGGGCGGGGTCTTGCCTCCTACTACCAGGGAGGCGATAGTCACGTCCTTATTAAAACTAGAAAAGGCACCAACTGATCTCCTATCTTATAGGATGCTTTCTATTCTGAATACAAAATATAAGATAATCAGTAAGGTCTTGGCGTCACGGCTCCTTCCACTCCTTCACCGATTGATCCATACGGACCAATGTGGATTCATTCCACAATGCAGTACCTCTCTGAATATCCGCTGGCTCCATGCCTTAATGCACGCAGCATCTGATTCTTCCTCTCTTGCTGGTTCCTTGTCCTTAGACATGCGCCAGGCTTTTGATACTCTCAGCTGGCCATATATGTTAGCGGTGTTTTCTAAATTTGGCCTGCCCCAGTCCTATTATGCATTTATTAAATTGTGTATACTTGTCCCATGGCGTGCGCTAAGATGGGTAGGACCATCTCTCCATCTTATCTAATGTCCCGGGGTACGCTCCAGGGCTGCCCCTTATCCCCCATGCTTTTTGTGTTGGCCCTCGAACCTGCACAGTTTCTGCGTCAGATTATTTATGATCCCTTATGGCATCCCCTTGCGTGGGGTGATACATTCAGTATCATTATACGCGGATGATATGCTGTTATATTTTGGAGATTTGGATATTGATAAACGCATGATAGCTGATGCCTTTCAAGATTTGGGGAAATTTCTGGCCTGTGTCTTAATGCCCCTAAATCGGTTGCCTTCGCCTTCTATAATACTTATACTTCTCCCACTCTACAATTTGGTCAGATGCACTTTCGAGTCGGGCCTGTCACTTTTAAGTATTTGGGGATTAATGTCTATAGATCAAACGCCAATACCATAGAGGGTAATGTAGTTCACACCATTAATTCGCTGCACTCCCAGATCACCTTTTGGAATTCGTTGCCATTGACGGCGGGGGGGGGCTGCTTGGCTGTGTCGAAAATGGTTATGCTACCCCGCCTCCTTTATTACTTTGTGAACTTACCGGTGGTCCTTCCGGCCTGTATTTTTAAATTACTTGACACGCTGTTATCATCTTTGATATGAGGGATGGGCAGGCATTGGTTGGTGCTGTCTAAGCTCCAGCTACCTAGTGCAGCAGAGGGCTTGGGGGCACCTGATTTTAAAACGTATTGTATAGTGGGACAATTACAGTGGATGGCATATTAGTTGGCGGGTAAGAATTTATTTGAAATTGGGTACTCCGGGGAATTTGTGAAATGTGGGCTTCTTCAGTCACTCTTCTGTCCGGGTGCACAAAAGTTGCGTGATCCTCCTTACTTGTTGCATGTTGCATTACATTATTGGGCACAGGCGAAAAGGCTGGCTAGGTTGCCATTTCCATACGCCCCGAATATCCCCCTATGTGGACTGCCTACTAGGCGTGGGGTACTATTAATGATTCAAATACAGGGGTGGACCCGAGAGGGAGTAGGGAGAGTCGAGAATTTATTTCTCGAGGGCCAATTGATGCCGCATGATGAGTTTGTAAGCGCTAACTCAGTGCCTGAAACATTGTTTCTCACTCAGGCTGCTGTGGTGCGCTTCATTCGAACTTATTGGTGCACAGATCGAACAGAACCCCCAACTTTCCACTTCCTGAAATCGCAACACATTATGGGACACGGCCGACACTTGGTGCGCTGTCTGTATCGAGGCATGAGAGAACATTTGCATGCTCCAATGATACATCTTATGCAGAAATGGGACTTGATCTTGGGGCAGGAATTAGAAGATAGGGAATGGGCTCAAATGTTAGAACGAGTATCTTGGAATTGCCATCTAAAAAGATCCAATTATTTATAATACATAAAGCATACCTTGCCCCGGCAACGATACGAAAGATATTTCCTACTGTGTCCTCGACATGTCCGCGGTGTAAGACGCCTGAAGCTTATTTCCTTCATATGATATGGTACTGTCCGGTGCTGCGGGGGTTTGGTCAGAGGTTGTACGGGGGTTGGAGGTATGACGGAGCGCACACCATGGGACACAATTGAGGCCTGCCTTCTGGGACTATTCCCTCTCCCTAAGAAGGCAAAATTTGCTACGCAGATTTACAGGATTGGCATTGATGTTTGGCTAAATGTATGATAACACAACGCTGGAAGTCTACTCTAGCACCGCGAGTAGGCGCTTGACGCCTAGAAGTGGGCAGATGAGGGGTTTCTGAAAGGGAGGCTTTACACCGTGAAGAGTACAGGGGACTGTGAAAGCGGACGATTTCTCTGGACTGGGCACACCTAGTGGAAAAATTCAAGGCTGTCGAGGGAGATGAGCCTGTGGTATCGTAAAGTGGTATGCGGGAAAGTGATACAGTTGTCTGACTGCTAACGAAATAATGCCTGCACAGACTGTACCCGGGCGCCTCCAGTTCATTTCTCTTATCTCCGGCTCTGCTCCTTTTATCCCTTCCCCTTTTATCTCTCCTTCCTCTTTTTTCCCCTTGTTCTCCCCCCTCCCTCCCTCTTTGCACAACATTCCCTGAGGTTCTCAGACCTGACACGCACCGGACGCAGGAACATCAGCGTGGTGTATAGTCTCTGTTGCGGCGATTACGTTACTTGTTTAGTTTGGGTATTGTTAGGGGTGGGATACTTTGGTTGGGGCAAACAAAGAAATTGATGGCTGGGTTACAGTTGCGCCGGGTACCAGTGATAATAGTCAAAAGGAACAAATAAAGAAGCTCTAAGGATAAGGTTTAGGCCACCAATCTAAACACAACAGGCATGCACCAGTCAATGCCCTAATACACAACACAACATTTATCCTGAGCTAACACAAAATTCACTTTGCAACCAATTGACAGATCACAAGTCGCTGTTTGTTTTCTTCTTTTCTTTCTTTTTATTTCATGCGTTGATTGTTCACAGAAAACCTCCTAGCCGACACGTGTTTCGTCTGATGTGGAGTTAATCCACAGACTTCTTCAAGGCTTGAATGAATAAGTTCGACCTCTAATTTCTTGTTCAACACCCCTGCCACACCGTCATGGGGGTTCAGTTATCCTCTTGGTCTATTTGTCACGTTAGTTTGGCCCGTAGATAGCGTCTAAAATCAGTCTCTCTCCATACTATGTAATTCGGGTATTTTCCTCCTGTGACGATATCTCGTCCTCCATACAAAGGTTTCTGGCGTTGGTTCTCAGACCTGACACGCACCGGACGCAGGAACATCAGCGTGGTGTATAGTCTCTGTTGCGGCGATTACGTTACTTGTTTAGTTTGGGTATTGTTAGGGGTGGGATACTTTGGTTGGGGGTTGTAAGGGGTACTGCACCTGATCACGCATACTAGGGTCGTTATTTGATTTATGAAAATACAGTCTCTACACTTATGCTACAAATATTGTTGTACTTTCTGTAGAGTGACTTCTCTCCATGTAGGCTTCGTCTAAACATGCAGGCAAGATTTATGCTGAATTGCTATTTTGAAATGTTCTCAAATGCTTATTATCTATTAGAATCAGTTCCATCATGGAGACCAACATGCTCATATGTTACCATAGGGTTGCTGGTCTGTTGTGCAAAAGTTGTGTAACTGCTTGAAGTCCTAGGTCCGGTTTGATGCTAGTATACAGAGATACTACATCTAATGTGGCTAGTATGGTGCCAGGCTTCCAGTGTAGATCTGCCAATAGGCTGAGGATATGTTTTGTGTCCTGAATATATGAGGGCAGGTTATGTACCAACGGACCCAGAAAGAGATCAATGTATTCTGCGATCCTCTCTGTGGGGCTTCCCATCCCTGAAACTATGGGTCTGCCAGGAGAGAACAGGAGGTGTTTGTGGACTTTGGGAAGAGTGTACAGCCATGGGTATGTGGATTGAAGCTTTGTTTCTATCCACAGTGTTAAAAGATCTGTCTGTGTAGCCGCTGCCCAACCTGTTACAAGATGGGGAACACTTCTGAGAAGGATTTTTAGTGGCCAGGGAAAATTCTTGGCGCTCTGCTAGTTAACTCAAGTGTTTAGATAACAAACAAATCAGTATGGTGCAACCAGGTGAGAGGATGTACATGTACTCTATATACTAGATTGTGCATGTGCTTCTGTAGATTTGTTTTTCTAATTTTTCGATACTTCAAGGTTTATGTACTAGCATAGAATCATGATCGATCTGATAATAATGTGATTTTCAATTGTCAGTAACCTTGTCAATGATGTTATATCACATACACACTATGGAGCTCTTTCCAGTTTTACGACATTTATTGCAATCCACTGTGACACCTAAACTCTATTTCATACTGTCTTTGCCTTTCTTCAACCTTTTCCCCTTCCTAAAATATCAGACATTTTCTTTATTATCCCCTTTTTTACATTTAGTGAGATCGTGAACAAGAAGTCCTAATATATTTTTGTCTTTTTTGTTTTAACCACACAATTTTACGTAGTTTCTTGTAGGATCTATGAAACTCGATTATGGTTAATTACTGGAATATTCAAATTTGGTTTTATCCACGGTACTTAGTTACATTTCTAAACTCCCTTGAGACGGGTGCAATGAACTAAAGTTAGCGCTCCAGATTCTGGTTGCTATGATGACTCATAGGCAGCATATATTTCACTTCCGGCAGTCCAATTTCGTGTCCACAACTAAGGAACCCAGTGTGAGGCCGTGAGGGCTCCTAGCATACACGCCGCGGGTGAGTCTAACGCTGCTCATGCTTAATTTAAAGGTTTTTGTGCTTTGAAATCTGCGCTTTTCAACAGGCACACAACTAACCTATTGATGATCTGCTTTTCAGATCTTTGATGTTACTGGATATATTGCTCGCATACAGATTTTCCCTCACGGCATCCTCAACTGAATAATTTCCGATATCTCGGTAACTTTCTTTAATCATTCACCTTCGGAGTGAGATTTAATCTTATAATTCTGTGTGGCCCTCCATTTATTTTGTTCTTCTCTTTTTTATATATAGTCTGGACACAGGTTTAAGTAGTACTTGTACACCACTGCAGAAATCGATCAGAACGTGCCGGATGTTCTTTGTTACGGCACATTGGTGAGGGTTTCTTTTGTTTTTTTCAGACGATATCTTAGCTACATACCGACCACTACAATTATCCGTGCTTGTCATACAGAACGGCACTTTATGAGTCTGATCTGAACCCCGCCCGTTTTTGTTTACCTCTGGATCTCTAGGTATCCCTAGAATCAGGCGGAATATGCTTGAATGATTAGCCCGGCTGGGTTGGAATTATCACCGACTGAGCAGTAAGCACCAATTTTTATTTGTCTTTTACTCGTTTTTTCATGGTCTCACATTTTTCCTCATTCTTCACGTTTCCTTTCTTCATCCACAAATGTTTCCCTTCAATAGTCTGTTACAGATCTGCATTCTACTTTCGTCTTTTTCTACCTAAATCTCCACTCCTATTGCTATTTCCTTATTGTCTTGCCCTTCTTTTTCTCCACTCTTCTCACAGACGACCAAGATAACTATGGTCTGTTCACAGGTACATTTTAGTATCTACACACGCACTTGTTTAATGACCCTTATTGGTCACTTCTTAACTGGCATCCACATATGATCTTTTTCTATGGATTTTCGGAGAGTCAGTAACTTCTTTTTTAGAAAAATTTAAAGAATAAGAAGTCACCCTTTTTTAAGGTCTTTTCTTTACCTGGGACAAGATACATATGTCAGTACCACAGTTTCTGACCACAGCGTCTTTGCAATCAAGTGTTGCATGCATCTAGTCGAATATCACAATGCCAGTGACGAGCCACAAGAACATTGAGCCAATAATGAGGAACACAGAAACACCGACATCCAGTTCACAAACAAGGAGGAATTAGACAATGTGAAGGTAGGATAGAATAATTTGCCCACAACACTACAATTTGAAATATCACAGGATAGCACACATTCTGCAATTGGACCAACACACAACAAGAAATAAGGCTAAAGGAAGCCAAGTAACTTCCATCCTATCGCTGAGCAAGCTGTCTTGGTACCGGCCTTGTACATCAAAACTCTGTGACACACATTCCCAGGAACAACCCGTGTCCACTTAGCATGGCTGAAAAGCAACCTATACCTGCTGATGTCACAACTCTGAAATGTCCAAATAACAATGACATGGTAAAGATACCTAAAGCAGACCAACACAGAGAGATTAGCTTTGCACAAAAACATAGGACACACATCACATTGCCAAGATCTACAGAAAACAATCGTAAACAACATTTCCGTCTGAACAAAGCCACACTACCAAAACATACACTTCTCCCAAGATGTTTCCAGACTTACTTTGTTACAGTCCAGTTACTTGTTTCAAAATCAACCTTGGAACACCCCCACAAGATTGCCTAGATTGTTTATTCATCACATCTCACACCATATTTACACTCAGGAGAAGTTGGTCTGGATGAGATCCTGACACAAATATGCTCCATCCTCTTCACTATTATCATCATCTTCATTTGGCATTTCAGGGGCCCAACCCAGTGGGTTTTCATGGCCTGCATCCTCTACGATGTAATGGATGTTCCGTCGCAGGGCAATGATGTGGAGGATGCAGCAGGCAATGGTGATCTGACACACCTTCCTGAGTGAGTAGAGTAGGGCTTCCCAGTCCTGTCCAGGAAACTGAATGTGGTTTTCAGGAGCCCAAAAGCCTGCTCCACTGGCTGCTGTGTTCTTCCATTGGCCTCATTGAAGGGGATATCCCTGACTGTTGTAGGATTCCTCAGCGGGGCCAGCAACCATGGCTGATTGGGATACTCTGAGTTTCCTAGATGGGAGATAGAAGGGCAACATGTAATAACACCAATCAGCTCATACTACCTTACATTCCCCAAAACAGAGATTAAATACAACACACCTACACACCAGGTCCTCGCCAGAAGATGTTGTGGCTTCAGCTGTGGTATGCTGCTGTTACTCAGTACAAAGCCATTATGTGCAGATTCTGGGAAGCAGGAACAGACATTAGAGATGTACAACATCCAGACAACATGAACATTGATAGAATGGAAGAGTATCTTGTTCCAGTAGACTTTGTCCCTGTTGTGTGGTGGTATAAGCCAATATGGTTGCCATCAATCGGTCAAATAACATGTGGGATGTGACCCAAAACATAGAAATCCGCCTTCACAGTGGCTAAATCCTGACACCTGGGGAACTAGATATATCTGCCTACGTGTTTTAAGCATTGCTGTAAGCGCCTCTGTGAGGATAAGACTGAACATCAGTTGTGACATTTCACCTGAAAAAGCAGAAGTGAATTGGAACTAGCCTGTGGCCAGAAAAAGCAAAACAGACATTAGTTTAACTAGAGTTGGTATTGAGCTAGAGTTATTGATGTGAGGTAGGAGGTCAGGGTCTAACTGATGACTGAGATCCAGGATTGTCTGATGATTCATTCTGAACTTCTCTATTATTTATGTGCCGCTCATGCATGGTGCATTGGTCCGAGAACGGGTGGAACAGTGGAAGCTGTAATATTGGTCTATGTTTGCAAACTTACATAGATGCAATACACATGTGACTTCATGACATGTGTTTGGTGTCACTTTGTAACCTGGGGTGTTTACATACATGCCCAAGTGGTTTGCCCTTCAGAAGGTCTGACTGGTGTGGTGTGTGCCACTGTTGCTCACAGCAGACTACAGTTCAGATTGCCCTGCCCTACATGATGTTGGTGGTCTGTGTTCGTCAGTGTAGTACACTATGAGGATATTGTCCGCTGATGACCACAAAATTGTGTATACCCCTATATTTCGGTGCTAAGCATGTGAGGACTACAAATGTTTACTTTTAATGTTTACACTTAAAAGTAACGTAACATCATAGGTGTGAAAAATCTGTTTTCTTTAAAAAAAAAGTTGAAATTCACAAACAAAATCAAGGGTAAAAGTAACCTTATAGTTAGGTCAATTTGTCAATCAGAATATTAATATTGTCAATTAAATAAAACACAGAAATTCACCAGTTCTAGTTACCAGCACTAACTATAACTTGTTGCCCCATGAACTGCTTATGACCTCACATATGACATCACTCATGAAATGTTCAATGACATCACTTATTACATCACTGATGACTTCTCAAAGGATGTTGAGTTTCCTTCAAGGTAGACATAGCTATATTCTCCTGTCTTCAGGGAGAGACAATGGATATACCTGTTCAAACTGCCAAAATAGCATGGCCAACATGCACATAACCTATTGTGTTCCTTTTCAAGAAGAAATGCTTGGAACCAAGATCCATTTTTTGGTTATAAGTGTTTTCCACTTTATTCATTGATTCTTTCCTTTTCTTTTTGCTTGGGCATGGATTTGCTCTTCTGTGACAGTGAAGCGGGTAAAGCATTAGTACCAGCACCTTAATTGTCAACCTCCTGCTTTGGAACAAATCGTTTATCCTTCTGTCTGTGCGATTGTTTGCACTTTTGATTCCAAAGTTTATACACTGCATAAGTGCCACCGGGCAAAAAGAGCTAAGTAATACTTCAAGACATTTCTACTCAGATAGCAAATTATCATGACCCTTCTCTTGACCCTGATAGCTCTTGTGATAGTTGCTTAGAAATCCATTCCCCTTTTGATTGCCTATGTGGCGTGTAAAAGATGCTGACTCTTTTAAGTAGTCCACACCAACAAAATTGGACGATTCCTGCACTTATGGACAGCACATCAGCAGTCATGCCTATGGGCAGCTGAACCACAGTTGCTAGTGCTTGAAAGGGGCTGCCTAAAAGCCCGAGTATGGATGTGCATGGGGCTTATGTGTGCACTGTTTGTTGTATGCTATACGTTTCGTGCTTTGTGTTTTGTGACCACATGACCTCTCATCAGACATCCAACGCTGCCTGTATCTGAAATCAAATTACTTTCCCAAAGAGAAGCATGCTCTCTGTCTGAAGGATGGGTCACAATGTGTAAGAGGTGCAATGAAATGACAGCAAACCCATGATAAGAATAGTTTAAGAATTTATAACACAAGGTCAGCCAGTACAGTTAAAGTTGACTGCAGCAAGTCCTAAAAAGACCAGACTTATTGCCTTTGCCAATGCATGTTGTGATGAGTGTCTAAAGTGTATGTGGACCTGTAAATTGTGCGGGGATATCTGACAATAAAGAACCACAATTATTTTTCTCCTAATTGATACGGTATTCTGTTTGTTGATGTTGGAAATTACGTAAATCATGTGCTACGTTTCTAATTAATATTTACATTCGTGAATTGCTTTCTGACTGGATATGGCAATATGATAGATAATATAATATTGTGGACATATTTATACAAATATTATATACATTAAAATAATTGATTTAAAATTACGGCTGCCTCATGTCACCCGAACATTATTTTGATTGTAAAAGTAATGTGGCACGTAGCTCTATGAGAGATAATTCCTGTTATGAATATCTTTTTTTTATAAATGTCATCGTAATGGCACAATTTATGATAGAGTGATCTGGTAAACAGTTGCACAGATGTTTGCACTTCCTGACTGGACTGTTCCCATGAGACACAAGGAGAGAACGTTGTCTGTCGGCTAGACTGCCTACTTTGGTGCTGGAAACCAAGGTTCGAGCCTCGGGGTCGCGTCCACATTCTGTGATACAGGGTAAATCACTAGGGGCCAGATGTAGGTAGCCAAATACCGGTCGGTAACGGCCGATTTCGGCCGCTACCGACCGATGTTTGGCTTTTGAGATGTAGGGGGACAGAAACAGGCTCTTTCGGTATTTTTACCGAATCTGTAAATATACCGGTAGGTAAATTTACCGATCGGTATTTTTACAGATTCGGTAAAATTGAGATGTAGGTGGGACTCTTCTGAGTCCCACAAGCCTTACAGAATCGGTATTTTACCATCAAATTCTATTTGATGGTAAAATACCGATTCCGGTGTGCATGCACATGTGTGCATGCACACCTATGCCATATGACAGGCAGACCTGCCCTTAGGGCAGGTATGCCTGCCACATGGAACCCGAGCCTCTTTTGGGGGTGCCAGAGGGTGTCAAAGTGACACCCCCTGCACCCTTGTCAAATTCGGTATTTACCGATTCGGTAAATACCGAATTGGTAATGCCCATTCATTCCTATGGGCTTCAAAGCCCATAGGAATGAATGGGCATTACCGGTCGGTATTTACCGAATCGGTAAATACAGATTTTTACCGATTCGGTAAAAAAACATCTGGATGGTCCTACATGTCACCCCTTCATATTTACCGATTCTTAATTACCGAATCGGTAAAATTCGGTAATTAAGAATCGGTAAATAAATCCTACCTACATCTGGCCCTTCATCTCTCCGTGCCTGGATGTGTAATGTTAATATGGTGCTCATTTAAAGCGCTCCAATACCTATGGGTTGAGTTCGTGCTATATAAAATATGCAAAGAAAAAGACTCATTTGCATATGGGTCTGAACTAGGGTGGCGCAGTGATCTAAAGAACAATGATGGATTCAACCTACATCTGTGACTGGGGGTGAGTGTCTGAATAGTTTCAGCACTCCGTTCATCATCTCCTTGTGTTTGCTAAGTGAAAAAGTGACATCTGCAGCGTTTGACTTTTACATAAATTACATTTCTCACCAAATCAGGATCACCCAAATGTCGGTGCAAAATTGTACAGAAAACAGTGCAGTTTGTTTAACCTGCACACATGGGTGCACAATTACACCAGCACAGGAGCCACCCATTTACTTAGTCTGCTCTCATGCATTTCGAAAGAGGTATTTAACATATATCTTTAATACACTTTTTTCTGTACATATCTGTTACTTTTTCAAGCTTGGCCCACCAATGACTTTCAGCTCCCCGTGACTCTTTTTTTTATAACTTCTGAGTATTCTTGTTTCCTTTGCTTCTACGTAAAATTAGTTCATAGACATTAAAAGTTGTGGTTAGCAGTCGTGGCAGGGACCAGCCAAAGAAAATATACAATCCCAGCTGTGAATGGGCTGGTTAGTTTTTACTTTAAGGGGAAGATTGAGCCGGACCCATAAGATTTACATAATGGTATTTACACTGAAACAGAGGGTACACAGTTAGATAACGTAAAAGCGAAAACACTGGTGGAATTGCCCAAACCGAACCTCAGAAATTTAAACAATATGTAGCTCGCAGTATGAACAAACTTCCTGATTTAAATCAACTGAATGTTCATCATTTATCAATTGTAGAGGGAGATGATAGTGCGAGGAAAGGTCCTCTGTACAAACGTATGGTCCTGATGTACTGTTTCAAGGCGGCAATCAATGCAGTTGCAAATGTTGTGCATGATCTGTGATGCAACCCTAAGTTACTTTTGCATGTCACTATGTCGATGGTGGAGAATACTCCATCTTTGTTGCTGACATACACCTCCAACCACCTGATGGAGTAAGGGTCGTCAGACGATTTGCTACTTGTCTGTTCACCTTATTTAGAACGATCATAAAAATGGCTAGTTTCTACTGTCTGTCACTCCCAGGTAAACCTCGGGGAAAGAGACAGTGAAGATTGCAAAATGAACTTCATACCATAGGAGAAAAATTCTCATGGTGAGGAGGGTCTCTGCTTTCTTTTTATTTCCAAAATAAAATCTTTGGGAATCGGTTTTAAAAATATAAAAACAACATTGAGAGTTTGCCATATGGCTTTGTCATGTTGACAGAGCTCCCTGTCAAATATTCAATGCATTCACAGGAACTGTTGTGATGATGGTTCCTGCCAATGCAAGAGATGTCTGCTGGGCCAGAGAAAATCCCGTCCGCCAAAACATAAATTCGGGGTCACTGTTTGCTGTTTCCAGAGAAATTGTGCAACATAGGTGAAAATCTGGAGGTCCAGTGGTTCCCCTCTGCAGCAGAATATGTCCCAACACAAGTACTGTGCAAACTGTTTGATGAATATCACTGGAAGGGTATGTCAAGAATAACCAAAGTAACTAAAGCTAAGCAGCCATTTTTCTGAAACATGAAATTCCAATTCAGAGTACATCATTATAAACAGTGGCGGCTGGCACGGCTCAGTGGTGGGAGCGGGTAGGGGTGTAAAAAATAGAAAAAATAAAACCACTTACTTTATCGACAAGTCCCGCGTCTCTCCTCCGTCAGATTCAGCTGAACCAGGAAGCACTGCCAGGTTCCCCTGACCAATCACAATGCTGCAACACAGTGTTGTGATTGATCTCAGCACCGTGGCCTGGCTCTCAGACGGAAACTGGGGGCGTGGCATGTTCTTCACGCATGCTGTAATGCAGCCTACATTGAGAAAATGCAAAGTGCACATGACATAATTGACCGGCCCAATCGTGCCGGTCAAAGCAGCATTGTGCACTTAGGAGTGGGAAAACCACTCCTCCCCTGCCCTGCTCTGAGAGCAGAGCAGCCCCGCCCGCATGCCGCCTGCAAAGCAGATGTAAACATCGAAATGATAATAACCACGTTATTATCATGTAATTGTTCCTTAGTTACACTGCTTAAAGGCAGTGGGGCGACGCTCCTCCACCTTACATTATTAAATTAACAAAGTTCTATTCTTGGTAGTATTTTCAATTAGGTAAAACAAACATCACTGTTTGTAGTATGCTTTGGTGCACACATGCACACACAAGTATGAATAAATAAAAGCACAGGTGAAAATGTCTGCTTTTATCAAAAACCATGTCAAAAAGTTGTACTCAATCACTTGTTAAAATACAATCTCATTGTGCTTTCAGCGGTCCAAAAGGCATCCATATATTTTTAAAAGGCAATCAACAACAGCAGATGTTTCTAAGTTTCATGACTGCGGTCTTAAAAATAAGATTTCAGAGTTCAGTCTGACCTTGGTACTTCTTGGCCAGAACCATCCCCCGTTGGCGTTAGAGAACTTGATTTGTGCTAATAACATTCCTAGTCTTCCATGACGGTTTGGCTTGTATCATCAGACTCTTTTCTTGTGATCGTCATCTGACAGCCAAGATCCACACAAGGGAGAGATAATCTTACACTGGAATTGCTATTCTATGGATAATAGAATAAAAATGTCTGCATGGGATCATACACCTGTGATGTAACTTCATAATAAATTATACAATTACACAATTGTTTCATAATTAAGTTATGAAATATATTATTATGCACTGCTTGTTTGATATGTGGTATATATTTAGGAACTTCCTGTGGCTGAAGAAATGTGATAAAATTAGGGGAGGCTTTTATTTGAGAAGTTTTTAGAATAGCCTCTTGTTTTGCATTTCACATATTATGGGCCTCATTACAATGTTAGTCAGAGTTTCCTTTTAAACTGCGACCACCGTCATAAAAATATGGTGGTTGGTCTTGAAACCTACATTGTCGGTTGAAAAACCTCTGAACAGCATGTGGAGGCTTTCCGACAGACATCGTACTGTGGCCCTTAATGTGTAAGAAGTTGAGATGGGCAAAGGTAAATAATAACCTGCCTCCAAACACAGGTCAAGTTTCGCAGAATTTCCAGCTAGAAGGTGCCGGAGGATCTTAGGTGCAATGCTTTGATATATTGCAATCTTGAAACATGATTCTATGGATTATTGATTCACCAGATCACCAGAACTCCGTTACATTCATGTGATTCCTACATTGAACGTCTGTTGTACAATACACAGCGTTTTGAAATCAATACCTCTCATGAAAGAGAGACACTTCAATGGCCTCAGAGCAACACACTCCAAAGGAGACAATCTATAGCTTTTTAACACACAGTGCACAATATATTTTAGAAGGTTAAGAAAGTTAACCACTGTGCTTAATAATGTATAGAATACTTTCTAAGAAGTCCATAGTAAGAACCTGTTTTTATTTCCGAATGAGGTCGCACACTGCTCGTCCCATCAGCGTGTGACCCCGAAGCATGATGGTCGATGTAGTCGCTATCAGCGGGTGCGCTTCTACCCGAGTGTTGAGTCTTGAGGGTGTTCACTGGTGTGCTTGCCATCCCTGGACACGTGTTTCGCGTTCATTAACGCTCATCAGCAGGGATTAGGCGTGTGCACGGGGTTGCTGCGTGGGCTGCCGAAAATATTCATAGGTCCAGATACCTCTTACGGCGCGCAGGTGCGCTAAGAACCTGTTTTTAGTCACTGCTTTTATCTGTGCTCCAAAGTCAGCACATCATCAATAAAGTATATAATCCAAACAGATGAGTTTCATAACATCTTCGCCGCGGCGGACAATCCGCTGCAGTGCTGAAAAAATTGACACGTGCGCGGTTCGGACGGCTCCCGGCTGTCCTCCGAACACACCAACTGTGACAGTCAGGGGCAGTACGACGCATGGAAGAGGTTAACAGTCAATTAGGGGATGTAATGAGAACATCTGTCTTTAAAGATATTTAGCTGTAATCTATTGGTTCACATTGATGGAAATTATGCATGATGAAAAGTGCAAAGGTTTGGAAAGTAAACGGCTGAAGCGAAATTTGGCTAATACCAACATTATTTTACAGTTAGAGCGTAGATATGTTTATATAATTGAGTGGAAAAGATACACACATATATATGTTAATGGGAACAATGAAAAAACCTAAGGGCTTTAAATGTAACAGGAAGAATGACCAATCTTAAATTAGACATTTAACATAAAGAGGATTGAGGTCAGAAACAATCATGTTCTTTGTCCCTGATGCTTATATGAGATAAACTCTTTCTTAATATGGCATTATCAACTGTGTCAAGTTCCTTAAATAATTTCCCGTAGGTGACAATATTCACTTGATCTGTCTCCATTATAAAGACTACTGCTCACTCTGGCTTTTATCTAGAGGGACACAAGAATGAAAAGTTCAAGACTGTCCAGAACTGCCTTTCAGCAATTTTCATTAAATGGGAATAGTTAGAAGGGTTTCTTTCAGATTAGATAGATCCTTTGATGACTTCTTCAACATTGATAGAAAATAGGGGCCATTGAATCTCCACAAGGTGGCACAAAAGTCAATGTCACTGAGTAATGTGACTATAATATACTTTTGAGATCAGAGCTGGAGCACTGGTAGGATATGCCAGTTTTGAGAGGTGATTCAGAGTCGAGACGATAAATTCAAAGCTTCTGTATAAAAACATAGTAATTTGTGTCCTACACCTGGCAAAATCCAATCACCACCTTGGAAAAGTAGAATTTGCCAGTATCAACATTTGATACACCAGTTGATTCAGGCTGTTGCAGCTGTATGTTCCATAAATTGGGTAGGACATGACTAAGTGGAGCTGTAGTATGGTATCAGTATTCTCAGAAGGTACTCATATTTTGGTGTGTGATCTTGTACACAATACACAGTTTGAATTCATAAACAAAGTCTCATTGTGTCACACATATCTGAAAAAACCCATACTATTGTCGGTCATCTGATCATTCAGTGAGTGTATTCATCTTTAAGTCCATGTGTAGGGATACAGTTGCTATTAACAGCTTGCTTTGATTTAGATGGGATTGCATAGCAGTTTATTCTAGTGACGCAACTATCATTAGTGCATTAGGTGAAGTAGTAGTTGGGAAACTGGCCCATTGTACTCTTCCTATAGCACTGGAAATAAGACCAATATTGAGTATTCTCTGATATAAATTAAGCTTAGTGTATGTCCTATCAAATGTGTGGAGTAAATGACAAATTTGGCAAAGAGAAAGGATCCCTTGCTTGTAAGTAGATGTTATGTGCATATCAGTCAGTCCTACCTCAACCTTTATGCCACAAGTCATTACATTAAGGTAAGTATATCAGGAGTACCTTTATAATTAAGCCTCCCTAATTTCAGTTGTTGTTGATTTTTACAGATAAATTCAGACATAAACCATTTATTTTACTGTCTCTATTTGTTTAAAAAAGTGGATAAAACTTAAATGTATAGTTTTTAACTGATTCTAAATTCTGACAGGTATGATTGCCTGACTAATAGCTGTGTGGATTGACAGGTAAGGGGATTAACGAACAGAAAGGAATTGTAGTAAAGAGGCTTAAATAGAAGTAGATATGCACAACGTTGATACTAAAATGTACATGTTTTCAAATAAGTGTGTTGATTTTTCATCTGGTGGTGTCAGTGAAACTTCTTGGTCGTTCAAGCAAAAGTGCACATTTATCAGTTAAATAAATGTGGAAATATACTAGCTTTAGCTTTATTTGTTTTACAAAACCAAAAATGAATATGGAAAAATACAGATAAAATTAGCACAAAAAAAATGGATAAATGCAGACTGAAATGTCAAAAAAATAAATACCTTAAAACCGGGAGCCCTATTTTTAATATAGTTTTGCCTTCACCATCCTATTTATCTGAAATTCTGTTTGCTAGATTTCGGACTATGTGCATTTTACCACTGCCGACCAATGCTAAAGGGCTAGTGCTCACTCATTAAAACACGGTAAAATTGGATTACATCTGATTGGCAAATGTATTTACTTTTAAGCTCCTGGTAGAGTGGAAAGCCATATACCAGGGCCTATAAGTTAAATGCTACTAGTGGGCTTGCAGCACCTATTCTGTCACAAACTTAAGTACCTCACGTAGAACATGAGCAGGTCTGCTGTTGCACAGCCTGAAAACATTTTAAAATGCTAATTCAACTTGACAAAATAACCCCATTAGCAAGCCTTACAATCCCCTTTAAACTCCCTTTTAGTGCATATAATTGAATTCTATGGAAGGCCCTAAGCAGACAATGGGGCAGGGTTTATTATAATTTTCTAATCTCAATTATACTTGCTTTCACTTTACTGTGATGGGTTCATACCCCTTTTAAATGAAATCAGGTTGTTAAGGCACATAAATCTCTTTGTAAACCCATACAATGAATATTCTGTTTCAGTATTATCAAGGCTGTGTATCGCATTGCACCCTGAATGGAAATCATATCTATATATTCATTTATTAACCAATTAGCTCAGGATTTGTTGCTTAATGCAAATGTACAAACAAAACTCCTAGAAAACTAACCAAGAAGATGTTGGATGGCAACAATAAATACGTAAGGGTTTACCTACAGAATGTTGTCTACAAAATAATTATATTTCATTAGTGCAGATCACTAAATTGTGGTTTATGTTGCCATATTTATTTGATAACATATATTAAATGTAGGACTACACTGGAGCATTTATGCCAATATATGTTCTAATTCTGTATAACTTCTAGAATCAATAGTTACAAACCTGATCTCTTAACTTTTGCCAGAATTTTTATATTTTCTAGAGCATGGTAATTCTCTTCACTTCCCCCATGCAGGAACATCCCAACCCATGCCTCGATCTCCATCAGTACTCTTTTTGTTCTCCTGAGTGTGGTAGTACTAACATACATGGTTTTTTTATCAGCTGGTGGTGTCCACAGGTAATAAATTGGAGGCAGTTCATTCAGAACATTATTTGAAAGCGAAAATCTGGATTAGGTGACCTGTCGTTTGTTTGTAAGTATCACTCCTGGGCTCTACGGAAGCTTAAAATTACCTTATATTTTCCACATTTACCCATCATAAGGTTTCTATCACAGGGTGCCAAATCTTCTTTACCCTGATTGGCTGGCCAAACAACATGTTTGACATGACATTAGTCAGATTTTCACAAAAACATGCAAATTCTCTTCAGTCTTCCTCATGTAGAAAATATCCCTGCCAATACTTGACTCACATCTGTGTTGTTCCTGGTTTCCTGAGTGTGGGGGTACCATACATGCATTGGACTAAAATAGTTTTGAGCCGAGATACACCCATTAGGCACCAGGGAATGTTTTTCTTGAGAGAGATTTCACAGGTCAGTATTTGTGCCCCTGCCATCCAAAGAAGCCAACTACTTCCTGGCATTTTTAAAAAGTAGAAACCCTGTGAAACCCAGGCTTTTATGAATCACCGCAGGTGCAATTACCCATTGTGCCATTTTAGTATATGGATAAATAAAAACAGTTTTGTGTTGCACAGACGAGGAAGAGGACACACATTTGACCGTATTAAGTCCACATAAGATTATGTTTTTATTGCTAACGTGTGGGAACATTGGGTGATGGGATTTTTGCTGTTTCCAATATCTCCAGCTATATCCATGACAGAAACACAAGTAAAGCATGTTTCTGAACCACAACAATGTTTGAAGGGCATTCTGGGTAAGAACAGAAGTAGCTTTCAGAAATGGCTGGGATTGGTAGGGTTCCCCAGATGTCGCTTTGTCCCAAAAAGAAGCCTCACCCTTATTGGATTTTTAAAATCTGGCTCTTTGCTAGGGGACAGATCTGTGCCCCAGGAAAGACCTGGGGGCTGTTTGGGTGTGTTTTTAGGGAAAAAATAAATCCAATCAATACTTGTCACATTGAGGCACAGCTAGTTCCTTTTACAAAAACTCTCACGGAAAGATGTAGGTCCTTGCTTGCTGTTCAATCAATCAATCAATCAATGAGGAGTTTATAAGAGCACAACTCACCCGTGAGGATCTGAAGGCGCTGGGGGCGGTGCGATTAGCTCCGTAAGTCATTCGAAGAGCCAGGTCTTGAGGTCCTTTCTGAATTGGTGCAGTGTCAGGCTTCGTAGGATGCAGAGGGGAGTTGATTCCTGGTCTTGGCCACCAGGTAGGAGAC
The DNA here is from genome assembly GCF_964261635.1 of Lissotriton helveticus. NCBI lineage: Eukaryota > Metazoa > Chordata > Amphibia > Caudata > Salamandridae > Lissotriton > Lissotriton helveticus. The sequence continues at coordinate 1,444,090,892 of NC_136069.1, read as the reverse complement.
AGATCTGCCACCTGCTCCGGCCCTGTAGATGCAGGGGCCCATGGCTAGGACTAGGTTGGCATATCAGAGGTTTCTCTTGGGGACGTGGAAGGAGATTCGATCATTGACGCATTGGGGTCTGTTGTTATGGAGAGCTCTGTATGCGTGTGTGAGCAGTTTGAAGGTTATTCTTCTTTTGACGGGGAGCCAGTGGAGGTCGCAGAGTTGTTGGGTGATGTTTTCATGTCATGGGAATTTCGCGGATAAGTCTGGCTGTGGCGTTCTGGACAGTCAGGAGTTTGTGGAGGAGTTTCTTGTTGATTTCAGCATAGAGGGTGTTTCTATAGACCAGTCTGCTGGTGATGAGTACCTGGGTGACGGTCTTCTTGGTGTCTGAGGGGGATCCATTTGAAGATTTTTTGAGGTATGCGGAGGGTGTTGAAGCAAGTAGAGGACACAGCGTTGATCTGGCAGTTCATGGTGAGTGAAGATTTGAGTATGATGCTGAGGTTGCATGCGTGGTCCATTGGGGTGGATGGGTTTCCAAGGGCAGGGGCCACCAGGTGTTGTCCTATGCGGACGGGTTGGAACAGAGGATGAGGACTTCTGTTTTCTCCAAGTTGAGCTTCATGTAGCTTCTGCTTATCAGGTTGCAAAATCTTTCCTCCCTTCATGGAAACTGCGGCTGGTGATGTTGGGTTCTTTGGTGAGGGAGAGGGTGAGCTGGGTGTTATTGGCGTATGAGACTATGTTGAGTGTTTTCTGACGATAGTTGTGAGGGGCGCCATGTAGATGCTGAGGAGCTTGGGGCTGAGGTAGGATCCCTGTGGTACTCCACATTTGATCTCTTTTGGTTCGGAGAGGAATAGCGGTAGTCTTACTCTTTGTGTTCTGCCTGGGAGGAAAGATCAAATCCATTTTAGGGCTGTTCCCTGGATGCTGGCCTCGTGGACTCTGGTGGCTAGTGTGCAGTGGGAGATGTGTCAAAGCGTGCTGAATGGTTTAAGTGGATGAGCACTGCTGTGTGGCTTTGGTCGAGGAGAGCGTGGGTGTCATCGGTGGCAACTATGAAGGCTGTCTCAGTCCTACGGAGTTAAATTCAACACCTTATAAGTGTTGGAGGTAAATCCAACACAATATACCCCTGCAACAAGCTGTTTGTGCTGTATCAGCATGTGGGGTAAAAGCATGTGTTGTAATGCATGCGTTGAAATGGCTGTTTCCCCAGGACTCACTCAGGCTAGGTCCAAATGTTCAATATGGTGGTAGTCTCATGTGTCCCTGTGGCTCTGAACAGGAGGCTAGCAAACTAGCCGTAGAGTCACTCTGGTAATCCTGGGTTCAGGTCAAGATGCAGGGCTCAACAGCAGACTGGGTGAGAGTACTCTGCTTAATTCAGAGACTCTGTCCATCACCACTCCTTGTTGTAAATAATTTTGTCCACCCTAAGCGTGGAAGGGTATACTCAGATGTGAGTCCCTTGCTCATTGCACCATCAGGATTCAAGCAAGCCGGGCCGAAGACGGCTGTAATGCCAGAAACCGGTCCCCGGAAGCTTGTTTCCTTCCCAGTGTAAGAATTGGCTTTTGTAGTCTGGTCTGCCCTGTTCCCATGATGCACTGGGCCAGGGACAGACTAATTTGCATACAGCCAGGTTCTGAAACTGGGATGGTGCAATGAGCTAAAAAACGGTGTTGGATCTAGCCCTGATCTCTTGACTGGGTGAGAGTACTCTGCTTAATTCAGAGACTCTGTCCATCACCCCCCCTTGTTGTAAATAATTTTGTCCACCCTAAGCGTGGAAGGGTATACTCAGATGTGAGTCCCTTGCTCATTGCACCATCAGGATTCAAGCAAGCCGGGCCGAAGACGGCTGTAATGCCAGAAACCGGTCCCCGGAAGCTTGTTTCCTTCCCAGTGTAAGAATTGGCTTTTGTAGTCCGGTCTGCCCTGTTCCCATGATGCACTGGGCCAGGGACAGACTAATTTGCATACAGCCAGGTTCTGAAACTGGGATGGTGCAATGAGCTAAAAAACGGTGTTGGATCTAGCCCTGATCTCTTGACTGGGTGAGAGTACTCTGCTTAATTCAGAGACTCTGTCCATCACCACCCCTTGTTGTAAATAATTTTGTCCACCCTAAGCGTGGAAGGGTATACTCAGATGTGAGTCGCTTGCTCATTGCACCATCAGGATTCAAGCAAGCCGGGCCGAAAACAGCTGTAATGCCAGAAACCGGTCCCCGGAAGCTTGTTTCCTTCCCAGTGTAAGAATTGGCTTTTGTAGTCTGGTCTGCCCTGTTCCCATGATGCACTGGGCCAGGGACAGACTAATTTGCAAACAGCCAGGTTCTGAAACTGGGATGGTGCAATGAGCTAAAAAACGGTGTTGGATCTAGCCCTGATCTCTTGACTGGGTGAGAGTACTCTGCTTAATTCAGAGACTCTGTCCATCACCACCCCTTGTTGTAAATAATAATAAGGGCTCAACAGCAGGGCTGATTAGACAAACAAATAAGTTAAACCTGAGTTCAATCCCTGGCAGCTGTGGCACAGAGCAGACAGGGTTAACTTAAGAAAATGTATAAAGCATTTAGAAGCACCAAAACTGTTAGAAAAGTGGAAAGCATACCACAACAATATTTTCACTCCAATTTATAAACATAGAATCTTTTTTAAGGAACAATGGTACACCCAAACAATGAAAATCCAATAAGGGAAACCAGAGATATAAATTTGTAAACGCCCACCACCAACTCATCAGAAAAACAAGGAAAAAAGTGATTGAAGACAGAATCTCCACTCAAGCACACAACAGCAAAGAACTCTTCAACATCATAAAGGAGTTCGCCCAACCCAGCGAGTCCACCGATTTCCCTCCCTCACAAGAACCCTGCGACAAACTCAGCACCTTTTTCCACCACAAAATTAAAAGCATCCATGACAACTTCAACAAAGACAACCAACACTCTGAATGAACCCTCACCAACCACCCCCGACACCCTGAAGCCAGCGATTGACAACTGGACAGCCCTCACCACCGAAGACACATTGAAGACAATGAAGTCAATCCACCCCGGGGCCCCCATGGACCCCTGCTCCCACCGCATTTTCAACTGAGCCACCAACACCATCGCGCCCATGCTCTGCTACACCATCAACCGCTCCCTGGCAACCGCCTCTTTCCCTGATGACTGGAAACAAGCCGAGATCAACCCCCTCCTGAAGAAACCCTCGGCTCTTCCCACGACCTCAAAAACTACAAATCCATCTCCCTGCTACCGTTCCCAGCGAAAGTCATCGAGAAAGCCATTTACAGCCAACTCACCACATTCATCGAAGAGCACAACATCCTCGACTCCTCCCAATCCGGCTTAAAAAAAACACCTTACGGAAACCGGCCTCATCGCCGCAACAGACGACATATGCACCCTACTGGACAAAGGAGAAACATCAGCCCTCATCCTCCTTGACCTCTCCGCAGTGTTCGACACAGTCTCTCAACGCACCCTGATACGCAGACTCCATGAAGCAGTGATCCAAAACAAAACCCTCGACTGGATCCGCTCCTTCCTCTCTGGCAGAACGCAGTGGGTCAGACTCCCCCCTTTCCTCTGGGACCCTACACCAACCATCTGTGGAGTACCCCAGGGGTCCTCCCGAATCCGTATGCTCTTAAACGTCTACATGGCTCAGCTCGCCCCCATCGTCAGAACCTACAGACTCGACATTGTGTGATACACAGACGACACTCAACTCATCCTCCCCCTATCCAACGAACCCAACACCGCCAGACATAGCTTTCAGGAAGGTATGGAAATCGTCGCCAAATGAATGAAAAACAGCTGCCTACAAATAAACACCAACTAAATGGAAGTACTAATCATGGGCCCAAACCCCGATGCCTGGAACAACACCTGGTGGCTCCCCGCCCTCGGAAGCCCACGGACCCCCACGGACCACGCACGCAACCTCGGAATCATCCTGGACTCAGAACTCTAAATGGGCCACCAGATCAACTCTATCTCATCCTCCTGCCTCCACACCTCCGCCTCCTTTGTAAGGCCTACAAATGGATCCCTCTCGAACACAGAAACACCATCAAGCACGCCCTGATCACCAGCAGACTCGACTACGGCTACGCACTTTATGCCGGAATAAAAAAAACTCACCCGAAAGCTACAGAACATCCAAAATGCCACCGCAAGACTGGTCCTCAACTTGCCAAGACACTGCCACATCTCCCAGCACCTGCGCACACTCCATTGGCTCCTCATCGAAGCTAGGGTCACCTTCAAGATGCTCACCCACACTCAAAAGGCCCTCCACGACACTGGACCAGCATACCTGAGCAGCCGACTCAAATTCCACGCACCCCAAAGAACCCTGCCGTCAGCCCAGCTCTCCTATGCCATGGTCCCCCGCACCAGAAAGACCAGATCGGGAGGGCGCTCCTTCTCTTTCCTTGCGGCCAAAGCCAGGAATCTTTCACTTAACCTCAGACTGACAACATCGCTCCCCATCTTCACAAGAAACCTCAAAACCTGTCTCTTTGACATATCCCCTCCTTGATTGACTGGAACCTGTGAACCCCCCCCCCCCCCCCCCCCCCCAGTGCCTTGAGACCCTTATGGGTGAGTAGTAGCACTTAACAAAGACCTGATTGATTGATAAATGAAAAGAGTACAAAGAAGTATTAAGCGCCAACTGTGATTATCTGTTTGAGCTTGACTGGTCCCTAGGCATGATTTAAAGGCCTAACATGATGTAGGACGGGACAGATACAGATATTAGGTTCATCGCACTCAGAAGTTTTATGTTCTGAATTAAACTATGCAAAAGAAGTTAAAATAACCTCAGCGGGGCAAGACTGCAGTCTGTGGACAAGATAGACTAACAAGGCCAAACAGCTGTCGGATGAAGCCCCGGTGAAACCATTGAATTTTTGCAGGAAAGATCCAGGCAGGAGAAATTGAAAATTCATGCCCAAGGAAGGTCCCTCGCCAGCTTTATACTTTTGTTGCCTTTGCTCAATCAAGAGTTCTTCAATCAGATACATTTAAAAAAAATATTTTTTCATTGGGTTTCCATTTTATAACAGGAGCCGCAGTCAGAGAAATCAGTTTCAGGTGGCAATTTCATCACTTTTTTGGAGCTTAGATTTCTCCAGCAGGGCAAGGCTGAAAGATGTAGGGAACGTGGCTCCACAAGGCCAGATAGCCTCTCCACAACATCTCGCTGAAATGGATCTGCTGCACAACATCTCAGAGCAGGAGCAACCTGAATCTATGGCCCAGCTGCAACACACCTATGGCAGATAGTCTTTTTTTTGTTATCTTATTTATTGTTAAAAATTAGAAGCAAAACAAGAAACATCACAAAATTCAAAACAAATACAATATAACTCAAAATACATATTAAGACCAGGAAACTGAGAATAATCAATAAAATAATTAAAGACATTACATAACACACAACAAATGGAGCCTATTGTGAGGATTTGTAGTCACAAATTATTTCAAAGAAGCACATTTTACAAAGTTTCATTATCAGCGGCAAATGGGGAGTCGTCATTAAAAGGAGCACACATCCAGCCTCTGCTTTTGTTCCAGGGGGCCCAAATTCTCGTCCATTTACTTGGGCAGCCTCTTCTCTCATACACCGCTCTCTCTTCCTGCATGCACCATGCATACTGGACTCCCAATCATTCTGTTTCAAATCCACCCCCCCAATCCAGGTGCGAGTGATATTCTGCTTATCCACCATGCATCCCAAAGTGACTGTGAGAAAGTGCCATCTTTCCTGCATGGTATGCCCCCACTTTTTGCTGAATTGCTGATGTGCCTTGACTGAGTGTGCCCTGGGCTCCTGCCAAACAGGTGCCCAGGGCCTGTGTTCCTTCCGTAAAACTGGGTTGAAACTAAAACCCAATTTGCATCTCTGGCCACATGTCAGCCCCTGGTAAATGGTATCCTAGGTACCCAGAGCATTGTGACCAGAGAAGACCCCTAAGGGCTGCAGCACTTATTGTGCCACCCTTAGGGGACCTATATCTTGACACACACACCCTACCTTTGCAGGTTGAGTGACTTGGTACAGAACTAAACAGAGAGTCAACATGACACACATCAATATGTGCCATGCCCACAAACCCACTGCCCTGGCATACCTCAGTCACCCCTCTAGCTGGGTGCACTATGCCAGTGGTGTGGGCACAGGTGAATGATTCCTGTGCCCCTACAGTACCCAGGGCCATTCCTGGGCACTGTAAGTGCAGTGTTGCCTTTAAGAGTATATGGTGCTGGCAGGTCGTCATTATGAATTCCACAGCACCATAATGGCTACACTGAAGATTGACAAGTTTGATATCAAACTTCTCAGCACATTAAACCCACACTGATGCCAGTGTGGGATTTAATGTAACATGCACTACAGAGGGCACCTTAGAGATGCCCCCTGAAACTAACCTACAATCCATGTCTTATCTGAGAGGCTGCCTAGGCTGCCACACAGCAGACATGCTGCTGGACCCCTGGGTGGAGAGCCCCCTGCTCTCCTGGGCCTGTAACAATGCACATCCTGAGCGAGGTGCTAGGTCTCCTCCCCCAGGATGGGCAGGGGGAAGTTTCAAAGACATACTGCCTTTGAGAGCTTCTCCAGGCCACTTGCTGTACTCAACAACTGGCCTCCACCGGTTCTGATCCCCACTCTGGCGGGAAGACTGGCGGGAAACCCTATGTGAGGAAAGGGGGTGTGCCAGCCTGTGCCAACTCCACCCCTCAGGTGGGAGAGGCGAGGCGAAGCACAACTCCGGGCTCCGGCCATCTTGAGGATGGGGAGCCCTGCCCAATCAAAGATAGGCTCCTGCCCCCCTCCCGCAGGAGAGGAGCAGCATAGGGGGTGTACTCACCCCAGGACAGAGACCTATTGGTTCCTGCCCTTCCCCTACCTGTAACCCCCCTAAATTTAGTACTTATGGGCACCATGAACCTTCCTTCCTCAGATACCGATTTCGAAACAAGAAATAAGACCAAGAAGAAGATCTTCTGTGCAGCTGTTAACAAAAGGAAGACACCAACTGACTTGGCCCCTGCCCTACTGACCTGTTGATCCTTGCACCTACTTCTGCTAAATCCTGGCGTCTCCTGCGGACATCAACCTCAAGATTCCTGGAGGACCTGCCTGTCTTGACCCTCTTAGAGACTGGGACTCCCATGAGCAGTGGTTCTGCTCAAACAGCAACACCCCTGGTGACAGCCAGGAACCGCAAATCCAGCACACTCTGCACCCGCCGAGCCCAGCCTGTGCCTGAGTGGACAAAGACCCTGAGGACAACCCCCTGGTGATTCTGACCTGAAATCTAGTGCCCAAGGACCCTCCTCGATGACCCCGACGACGCCTGCTGCCTCAGAACCAGGGACCCCTCCAAACGCGACCAGCAGAGGGTAAGATTTCCCGATGTCAAAAGACACCCCTGTACCCAGCGCCCTCCGGCCCCCTGTGCCCAACTCTGGGGATCCCAACTTACCCCTTGAAGTGTTGGTCGCTCCTGAAGATCCTCCGTCCCCGAGCCTGCAGCCTTTTTCTGCTTTCCAAGATCTCTGTTGAATAACATTGAGCGCCCAACGGCCCAAAAGCACCCTGCACCCAGCCGCCCACGTGCCCATGGCAGTGCAAACTTTGTCCTCATCTACTTCCCCATTTGGCCTGAGCAAGTGACCAGGAGCCCAGCTCTCACAGCCGTGTGGCCTGCTTGCCAGCAGCCACCAACCGAAGGCCCCCTGCCTCTCGTTGGATAACATTGGACCTGACTGGTAGGTAGCCAAAATATCGAAATTAAAATATCGATATACAATATTATCGATGTTTTAATTTCGATGGTATAGAATATCGATGTGCAATAATATCGATGGACAGAATATCAATTTTAAGGTATCTACGTTGTTTGACTTAAATGCATTCTTTCAACTGTTTACATGAGATGCACCAGTGCTGGATCTAGGATCCAACACTGAGTAAGAAAAAGTAATCAAAACACTACGTACCTGCTAAGTGAATTTCCTCCCATAGGATAACATTGGTGATTCTATGCGAAAAAGTTTCTGTCAACTTTTAAAATACAATAACATTCCTTAAAAATCACCACTGTGGTTAAAACGCTTTTACTTAACTGTTTACAGCACATGTCCCAGGACTGAATCTAGGATCCAGTCCTGTGGTTAGAATAGTAATCTCCAAAGTATTTAATTGCTTTTAATTAGAAATTCTCATTGAGCTCAATGTTGCATTGTGTTTGCAATTGTGTTGCCTATTGCAACAAACTGTAACTATTGTAATCAAAAAGTCTATTGCCTATTTGAAAAGTATTTAACTACAATAATTCATTTTGAGAAAGTATATTTTGATACCTTGTTGGTTCTAAAATAAAACAATTATATCTTTTGATACAAAACAATTGGCCTAGAGTTCAGTTCTTGAGTGTGTGAGATCATTTGCTGACTGAGTGTGTACAACAAATGCTTTACACTGTCCTCTTATACTGCCTTACTGCTCGACCAAGCTACCACTTTAGAGAGTAAGGTTATATCTAACTTTAGCCTCTGCCAAACCTCTGGGGACTGTGGACTCTGTGCACACTGTACATTACTTTGGTCCAGTATATACAGAGCCACTTTCTTACAGTGACCCATAATCGTTCTGGTCTAGTAAGATCCATGGCATCCCAAATATTCAAAAGACAAAATCTCGGAGAAGCCCCCACTTCTTTACAACAAATCAGAGATATCAATAGAAATGACCTCCCCCCAATACCGTTGAATAATCAGACAATCCTACCATTGATGTAAATAAGTACCCACCTGCCCGCAGCCATGGTAACATAGCGGGGAGACAAAAGAACCATTTTGACCAGTATGGAGCTTGTGTAATAGGTCCTATGCAATAGTTTGAGTTGGATTAATTTAAACCGGCAGCGAATTGCCACCTCCCGGGGTGACGCTAGGGCCTCCCTCCATTCCTCATAAGAAATGTCACCCACGTCTAAGCACCATTTCGTACGGAATTTATCAAGGGGATCAGGTGAGTAATTGAGGAGTTTACAATATGTGTGAGATACGGCTTTGCTGGGGAGATAGTCATCTATTAACCTATCCTCCAAAGAGGAGGATATTGGCACCTCTTCGCCCCTAGAAAGCACCTTGGTCAGTACACTACGCACTTGAAGATAGCAAAACGTTTCCCCTTCGTGTAGTTGATATTGTCGCTGTAGATTGGCAAAAGCTACTATACCGCCCTTTGCCCACAGGTCGCCCACCCTAGACAGGCCAATCAAATCCCAGTGGTGCTGAGTGGCAGCAGGGAGCTGTGCGTTGTAAAACGTTCATGTCTCTTTGGCCAGCAGTCTTCTGGTGGCCAGCCAGACATGCACATTTTAAACTTCTCTAAGACAAAGCGCAGCCCTCCAGTGCTCTTGACAGCGCTGAGTGAGGCTACTCCAACCAATCCTAGCACTGCTCTCATGCTGATGAGAGCAGTGCCAGGATTAGTTAGTGGAGGTGGCCGGTCCCGTGGAAGAAAGACGACCAGTGGGGGAGGACGTTGCCTCACATCTCAAGGTAAGTGTGTTACATTATTATATATTTTTTTATGTTTCACCCCACCACCCACGGTACATGGCAGCCGCCACTGCAGAATCGTAAGGGCCTTCTTTAACACCCCTTTTATGGTTGGCTGGTAAAAATCATACAGACATGTACATTCGTGACTGTGTTACTTGCCTCACACGCACATACCCACAGCTGTGCTGAATTTAGGCAACTGGTTGGGAAATTACATACACCGGAGCACAGCAGGAGCACAGGAAATATGGCAAGTGAACACACACATCAACAGAATGCTTTACGAGTGGCCAAACTCCTACGGGATTTGTTATGGCAAACAAATTACTGGAACCACCCTTGCAAAGGTACCAACCTCTTGGCACAGTAGCCTTTTTATAGCCATATGCACAAGTGTAATTTCTAATTAATGACGCGCAGATTTGGCTGCAAAGGGTAATTTCACATCCTGAAGAAACGCGTTAAATCCCTTCCTCCATCCTTGCTTCTAGAAAGTGCCTCGACCACCCCAGTAATTAGTCCTTTTGCACACTATTTGCTTACTATAATTGCACGTCTTTCACATACTTCATGTATAATCACAGAGGCGAAAACACGTTGCTTTTGCCAAAATGTTTGGAGATTCAGAAAACTTTTCATTTACTTTTGATGATATCACTTTTTATAATGAAGTGAGCAACAAGCTGCAAAACAGGCAAAACGTTCGCTTATAAAAAAAACATAGCATAAACAAAACACATTTATTTAAAGGCTCAAAACAAGCATGAACTTAGACTAATGTATTCAAAATATATTTCAAACAAATATATTCCCACTTGGAAATTTAATTTAAAAGCATAATATACTTTTTTAAATAGAAACAAAAGGAACCAGGTGAAAGAGATTGAGGAAGGTGATTACATCTTACTAAACACTGTTCCCATATTAGTTAGCGTGGAGGTGGTGGAGAAGTCTGCTAAGCCAAACTCTTTTAGGTTTCACGGAAATTAAACGTTTGTATGGTTTGAATCTATTTGTTGATGTAGGTGCTTTTTATTGTGCCCAGATGCTGCCTTTCCTCGCTTCAAATTGACATGCAGATAATCGAATAAACAGTGGTGCGCATAGCTTCGTAGCGCTGTGTTAGTATTGGCCGAGTATTTGCTTGTCTTCATGCATGCATGTTTAGTAGACTTGACCAACCTGTATCAATTTTCAGGGTAGAAAGATGATTAGTAGTGAGGGTGTTTAGATGGAGTTCGTTTAATGTATAGAAGTTTATTTTCCTCCCATGTTATGTCTTGTGTTCTTGGCTCTCCTTGAATTTTTAGAGTAGATGTAGTTGTATTATATGGAAAGGGACAGGGTTTTTTGTTATTTAAGAAAGCCTGGGAACTTTTTAGATACAAATAAAGACAACTTAATTCTACACAGTTTCAAGAAAGCACAGTGTAGAAAGAATTGTGCTAATTGGAAACACCTTCATAAGAAGCACCTACCTTGCACACAACAGTCACAGAGAGCTGTTAGCATGAATACTGGATTCTGAATCTGGTTACTCACTGCTTTAATGATCGGCCACTGCTGTTAAGGGCGGTGGGGCCTGTTGGGGTGGCGGTGGGAGAGGGTTTCGAGAGACGATCAGGAGGGAACATTAAATACATCATTAATTTTTCCGCGTGGTCGTCTCTCAAAATCCCCCCAGTCCCTCCCCCCCGCTTCACTGCTCTTACCTGCAGCAGTCATGGCTGTTGATGATACAATAGTGGACAACTGCTACTACGTCACCAAGTGAATCGCACATTTCTCCCGTTTTCCTCTGCATTGTCTGGGTCTCCATTGACCTGACGGATGCACTACAATGGTGGTTGTCAGTCTGCATCTTTCCCTCTTATCTCAGGTCTCCACATATGCAAAAGAGGCAGAAGAACGTCCACAGCCACTTCTCCTGTCAGTGTGAGTCTGTCAAACATAGATTGATATGAGTTTCAGGCCGTCCTGACAGCTGCTCTCAGGGAGCACAAGTTCTGGATAGAGTGAGTTAAGCTTCAGTTTCTTGTGGAAGGATGAGGGTGGCCGTATATACATTTGTATAAAGCAATTTTAGACTGGGTGGTAGGATGACAGGTATTGGCATTTGTTTGAGTATAGGGATTAGGTGTGGAAACATGTTTTTGAGAGTGTTGTCGGTGGGTGGCATGGTGCTATGTTGGGGCCCTGCTGTGCATGGTGTTGTGGCGTTTTCGAAAATATTCAAAATGTACAGATGTGATGTGAATTTTTTTTTCAAAATTAGTGTTTTTAGGGCAGCATAGAGTTGTAACCAATGAAATAATGACGATGCACTTGGAATAAGTTAGCTAGGTCACTTAGATATGTAAATAATGTTATGAATACTAATGCCACATTTGTGAGCAACACACCGTTATTTGTAATATAGATGCAAGTTCTGGTGCTCAGTTCAACTTGCTCCTCCTAATTCGCCCTCTCAATCGGTGTCCTGCTGCAATGCCATCTTGTAGTGTTCTTATTTTAAGCTGAGCCAACCTTTCTGGTAATGTTCCATGGCTCATGCATTCCTCTTTTGTTCCACTGTAGAATGTAGCTGTAATAGAATGTTTAGCATCAAACTAATAGTCAGTTGAGTGCTGGACTTTGTAGGGTGGGGTCTCTTACTTTGAGGATACAATAAAAACCTCCACAACTGCATTCCTGCCTGCCTGCTGTTCATTTCATCGACCTCAGTTCAACTTGCTCCTCCTAATTCGCCCTCTCAATCGGTGTCCTGCTGCAAAGCCATCTCTTCCCTTGTTTCCGCAGAGTAAGAAGAGAATGACGTCATTATATTAGTGCAGTAAAACATTGTTAGAAGACATGCATTGTGAAGTGTGATTCCATCATGTGCCCAAAGAATCATTTTCAAGGACTTCTGCTGAAAGTATGGATGTGCTATTTCTATGAGCCATTGTCTGACCACTATTTCATTTGTGTCGTACATCTTTGGGGTGCAGTTGCTGAGGGAGCAAGCTGAAGATTTATCTAACCCTAAGTGATGGGTTGGTACTAAAAGGTTTAGAATTTGACATTGCTGTTTCTGACTTGGCAATGCAACCCTCACCATGATCAACTATGATGAATTTGCTGAATCTCTTAATAGCTTGCATGATTTGTCCATGAAACCTCTAGGTTTCTGTCTTTCTGGGGTTCAGCGTTTTTGGATTTTAGGACGTAGGATGTTTGTATTTGGATTTGTGGGACTTAGGCTTTTTGACTTTCCATTTTCCTCCTAGACTCTGCACATTGTTGCCTTAAACTTGCTAATGGAGTGTTGTCAGGATGCTGTTGGTACTCTTTATGAGTTGCAAACTTAGAAATCTTTCGTAGATTTCCCCAAAGTAGGGAGTACTAATTTATATGAATCAGTAACTGAGCCTTTATAGTTTTTCATGCATGACTATGTGTAATGAAAATTTACTTGTTGCCCTATTTGTGATCTAGAGCTCAGTCTTTTACGCTTCCAATATTTTATTCTGTTTTACTCTGCTAAACTGTGTTTTCCTGAGGAGGGGTGCAGTCTCTAACAGCTAAATCAACTGGAGGCCCTAGGGTCGAATTATTTAAGTAAAAATCGAGGTAATCAAATGTGGAGTTTGAATGATTATTATGGTACAGTTCCCATAAAGGTGATAGCAGATGATGGTTAGCATTAGAGATCCTTTTCTTTAAGGGGTCCTCAAAAGATTTTTGGAGAATGTTTTACTTAAAGTACCTAAAACAAGGGAGAAATTAGTTTTGGAGTTTTGCCAATTTCTTAATGCTTGATCGTCCAGCAGGATGACAAGCTGTTTTGCTTGGAAGTCCTGAATAAACCAGATTGTAAGTATGGATGGGGACAACTTAAATGCAATGGCTTGTGTGTTTGTGAAGATAAATGTTTGTCTTTGTGGTGAGTTGTTTGATTATGTGATTATTATGCTTCAATTGGTCGGATGATTACTATTTTGATGTATTATTGTATTTGCCAATCCATTTAATGTTGCTTGATTTACAGGAGAAAATTGAGTTGGCTATCAGATTTAGTTGAAAATCCAAGTTCTCAAGTTATGACTACTTTGTCTTTATTTAGGTGTGTAGAGTGAGGCACATCCAACACATCGGTAGGGACCTGTAGTAACAGATTTTCAAGTGTGAGAGACTAATGTGGGTTACTGTTCTTGCCCTGAGTTCACAGGGTTTAGTACATTAACTCAGGATAGCATTCTGTTGATCAGAATTTTTCCCTGTAAGAACTTTGTAGGTTGATTGAGCTTGAGTAGGCATAAACATAAGTTGAATATTTCCAAAATCCAAACCCAAGTGAGAGGATAGGCTTAGAGAGGTTCAGAAGGTGCAAAAGGAATGCACACCTGAATTTGAAGTGATGGAAGATGTTCCGTGTTATACTTATGTTTGGATATCAGAATGAATGGAATAAATATACAGCACATATGAGAAATTACAATTTCCTAAGGAAGGCAATTTTAACATTGAGAAATTGGTCTATCTGAGACAGACCATGTATGACATGAATCAGATGACTAGAACTAGACAGTTCGAAGTGCTCAATAAATGGGATCACATGGTGACAGAGAAAGAGCGAGAGAAGAAAGGTAGACCTATTAGGAAGTCCTTCAGGGGCTGGTCTGAAGTCCATCTAGGTGATGAAGAGAAGGCATTGAGAATGAACAAAATGGAAAGGGTTAAAAGATTCCCTCATATAGTGACAGAGACAGAACAGGTCAAAATAGATAAATCTAAAGAGAATAAAGAGAATGAGGAATCAGATGATAATGATGACAAATTCTTTAGTGAGTTACTGATTTTGAAACCTTCTCCATACACGGACAGACTGACAGAATCGACCCAGAAAACTGTTGGGGTTAGTGGATGGGAAGACACAGGAGCTCTGCATGCCCCTATTGGAATTGTACCAAGTGCCCTGTTAGAAGTTCCAAAAACAATAGCACTCCCAGTGAAAGTGGGATTGAGCACACTGCTCTACAGTCGTGATAGAGCCATGTCACAAAGAGATCTGTATTGGAATCTTTAAAATTGAATTTGTAGAGATGCTTCAGGGTCATATGGATTTGAACAGACTATGGTACATAATGCTGATAAGATGAGATACTTAGCAAAAATGCAGCTCGGTGCATCAATGAAGGACATGATCAATTAGAAAAATTGGCTGATGAGTTAGATGTTGACATAAGTAAAATGAAGACTGTCAAAAGAAATTACAAAAGAGACCACATGATGAGATTAGAGACCATATTATAGAATTGATTGAGAAAACATAGACTGGAGGACTTTAAAGAAATATCATGAAAAATTAAAAAGGGAACAATAAATAGGGGAAAGATGGGGATAGGAAAGCAAACACAGTAAAACGTATTGCAAGTGATTTGGAAGTATAAACAGGTACAGTGGCTAAGTGTCCTTTAAGAGAAGTACTCTGAGACAATTTGGTGGCTGTCCTTTGTTTGGTTTTACGCATAACTTTCTAAAGTTGAGAGTAGACCCTGCAAAGTGGTAAACTAAGGTTCATAAATTAACACAATTTTCTTCAATGGTGTGGAAAGATTAAAATTAATTGTTTGAAATTATTGTTTCAGGAGACTTGTGGCTTGAGTTTAAGTGGCTGCACGGTGGCTGATGCACGAGTCACCTAGACAGGGTCCTTATAAAGCACCATCAACCGATGAAGGAGAAAGTCTTTGCAGAAACCAAGTCCAAAAAAAGATATAAACTGGGAGAGGATTATGAGGAATACACAGAAACCTAAAGCATCAGTGCATACCTATTATGGGAGGTTGATGCAGATTTCCATAGAAAGATGATGTTGGAGGTTATGTTTCTGTTTTTGTGAATGGGCTGAGATCGAAGATTAGCAGTAACATTCAGCAAAGTGATTTGTGTTGGTAGACCAAGGGCATTGATGAGATTTTGAAATTGCCTTAAAATAGTAGTGATTATCTTGATAAGAAACAGAAAAAGCTGAAAAAAACGAATCATTTCTCAGACAAAGCAATTTGAAAGGGATTAGAAGGGTTTGAATATGAATTTTGTGAGAAATTGAATGAATGGGATAAATAAAATGGCACAAGATGACAAGGTAATTGGAAATGTTGATATGTTGAAAAAGACTACAGCATGTTATTTCTCTGAGCAGATTGGGCATTGAAAGAGAGAGGGTAGGCAGAATCCAGCAAGAGTTCAGGCTCATATATAGCACAATCAGCAGATGCAGAGTAATAATGCAATGTTAAATATGCAGAATATGGGACAAAGTATTCAGAGTCAGGAAAAAGTTTGAATGTCAATACCTACAGCTCCGATGAAAAAAAAAAAGCGATATAATGATGTTACCAACAGAATGTCATGATTATCAGTGATGAGATGGCAGACAGTAGTTCCTAATAACAGTGCCTGAGAGGGGATGAGTACTGCTTACTTGGAGCTGTTCCAGAGGTAAAACAAAGTGGTCCATCCATTGACAGAGAAGTCAATGGCCAATCCATTTAATTTCTGATTGATATGGTTCTACCCATTCTACAGTTCATGCTGTGGAAATTCTGAACAGACTCCTTTTGGGAAGAAAAGTCCAGTTTGTAGAGATTAGCAGTAAACACATTTATAATCAAGTTTAAGCAGACATACCAGTCAAAAAAAGAAAATTCTGAATAATCATCAGATTATTTTATGTGATTCGATCCCAGTGAACTTGCTTGTAAGGGATTTTCTTTCCAAGATGAATTGTGTTATTTACTACACACCGGATGGTAATGCAGTAGATAAAGGAGATGAGGAGTAACTTTTTATAATTAGTGCAAAGAGCTCCAGAGTTGAGATATACCCAGTTCGGACAAAAGAAGACCTCCCTCCAGATTTAACACTCAATTCACTGTCAGAGAAGAGGTATGGGATTTGTCAGGGAAAGAGATTGATTAAAGCAGCAGTACCAGTGAAAATAATGGAGTCAGTGCAGACTAACTAAAGTGGCTGGTGAGGGACTGCAACCTGTGATGGAGAAAAGGACTCAGCAGGGAATCCATCAAGAGGTTATATTTAGTCCATGCATTTCTCCAGTAATGTGAATTAAAAAACTTTTGGAAATAGAAAATTGTTCAAGACTTCCAAAAGAATAACACAAATGTGGATTGTTGCTCTCCTGAGGTACCAAATTCAGCAGTAAAACTGTTCCAAATTCCAGCCAAGTCAGAATGGACTCAGTCATTGACTTGTGTCAAGTGTTCTTTTTCAATCCCATTGCATGAGGATTCACAGTTCTTCACATTTCAATTTTTAAATAAAGTTATTGTGTTGTGTAGAATCCCACAAGGGTACAGAGAGAGTCCTTTAATTTTCTCTACAATTCTTAAAATGGGTTTAGAAAGTTTGAGATTTCCAAGTAATTTTGTCCTAGTCCAGTACATTGATGATCTCCTGGTAGCATCCAAAATGAAGAAGATTGTAAACTTGATACCTTAGCATTTTGTAATCATTTCGCAGGAAAATGGGCTTCAGCCTTTCCAAAAAAGATGCAGTTCTCTGAGAAGGAAGTTATTTATTGCAAACATCATATTGAAGTGTGAGTGAAAAGTATAAAAATAACGTATTTCTGTCATTTTGAAATTAAGAGCCCGGACCACTCAAGGGGCGGTTTGGATGTTTCTGTGAACTGTTGGCTACTTTCGTCAGTGGATTCCAAATGTTTCCCATATTGCATGGCATTTAGTAAGATTGACATCTAATGATGTTCAAAAACAGGTACCATTTGATGCCAAGGGCCTTGAATCATTTAAGAAACTGAAAAGGAGTTTGTTTCATATGCCCGCACTCTGGATTCCTGACTACAATATGATTTTTTATTTCTTCGGCCATGAAAAAGATGGCTGTGCACTTTCAATACTTGCTCAGAAACATGTTGGACTTATGGACCCAATTACTTATCTTTCTTTCAGGAGTGTTAGATTATGTTGTTGTAAGGTTTCCAGGATGTCTAAAATCAGCAGCAGCTTGCCTGGCAGTAGAACAAAGTACAGGATTTGTGATGGGCCATACTTTAATTGTATATGTCCAAAATCTGTTGAAATCCTTTTGACAAGAATTAAAAACAGCACATTACACACCACAGGTTGACACGTTATGAAGAAGTGATACTTGGAGCAGATAACATTTTAATTTGAAGATCTAAAATCCTGAACCCTGCAACACTTCTTCTGAAATCTGACAAATGTGAAGGCAGGGAAAATATTGTTGATAATGAATTTGAGCATGGCTGCATTGAGATGGTAGAATTATGCACAAAGCCAATATCAGATATTGTGCAGGTCCCACTAGAGTACTAAAATGTAACACTGTTAATGGTTCCTGTCTCAGGGGTCAATATGGAGGATTGAGAGCTGTGTATGCAGTTTGTTCTGTTTCAGAATCGTTAGAGATGCCCTCCTAGCCAAATGTGACATCAACACAAAATGAATTGCTGTAATTACAGCTTTCTGCTTGTAAGAAAATTTAAATTTGACAATCTACACTGAAAGACAGTATGGGTTTGGTGTTGTGCATGATATGGCCAACTCTGGTTGCCAAGAGGATTCATGACATCTGCAGGTGCTCCAATTAAAAATAGTATGTACTTATTGATTTGTTTGATGCAATTCACAAACCAAAAGAAGTGGCAGTTGTAAAGTGTAAAACCAATAAGGCTGGCGAAGATTTTGCCACCTTAGGAAACAAGTATACTACCCAAATGACAAGGTATTGTTCCTTGCAGGATAGGACAATAATTCATTAAAATGAAGATGACAATTCTGCAAATTATATTGTTACACCGTATTCAAACAATGTGAACTGTTACTTTATGGACTCACTGTAGACCTCCTAGAGCGAGTTGGAAGATCTATAGGAATATGATTCTGATGATGAAAAGTTAAAAAAGATACAATTTGCTAACAAAAAGAATTATCGGGATTTGTATGTAAATGAAGATCACAGGTATATTCTACCTGAGTCTATGCCACAGCCCATGTGTAAGCAATTGCATAATCAAAAACATGTAGTGAGGGATAGCCAGATGATGCTATTAAAAACATATTGGGAAAAACGAGGCAGCAGGGCTTTTCCATCTATGCAACCAAGATCAAGCAAAATGTTTCCATATGCATCGGGACAACCCCAATGCTGTTCCAATTTAGGAAAGAGTTAAAGACTCACCTCTTTAAAGAATACTAAATCATAATGCATTAACTATCTACAAACTAGCTACCTCTTCTATCACTCATCAACTTTATGTTTGTGTTTCACCCTGTACAGCATTCTACTTTTTTTGGCTAGGCTTGTGCTGTAGAATTACCTCATAAACATACATACATACATCAACAACTGTTTTGGTGGCCCATATCACAGGTAAAGAATACTCATTCTTTTAGAGAAAGTTTACAACTCAAGTTGTATACTTTTGATGAATTATTTTGTGAGGTCAAGGCTGGGTAGTTCCTTTGAAGATGGATTACATTTGAGAAAAAATACGATGAAATACGTTTTGCTTCAACAGTCTCATACATTTGCAAGTCTTCATGCACTTACCTGTGTGCCTTCTGTGACCACGAAGAGCAGGTTGGGGCCAGCAGATGAATGATAATTGATGACTATCAGTAAATAGAGAACTTGTCTTTCAAAATGTCTTTGCATTTAAAGATTTCCTAATCCATCTTTCAGCCATGCTTTAATATATATTCTGACATTGATAATTGTTTACTTAAATTTAATATATCAATCAATCACTCAATCAATTAATCAAACAGCATTTTTAAAGTGCACCACTGTCACCCCAAGGGGTGTCTGGGTACTGCGTCTCCATTAGAGAGCCAGATTTTGAGTCTTTTTCAGAAGTCTGCCAGCGAGGGTGCTGTACAGAGCTGGAGGGAAATGTTGTCCTTGGCAGAGATGTAGAAGGAACGGCCACCATTGTGGTTGCAATGGATGAGGGAGGTGTGTGAGGGTGAGTGAAGAGGAGTGCAGGTGTCTATCATGTTGGTGGAAGTTCAGTCTGTAGATGAAGTAGGAAGGTCCTAGGTGGCGGAGGTCTTTGTAGGCATGCATGAGGAAAATTGAACAGGCATATTTTCTGGAAGGGAGCAAATGGAGGTCTCTCAATTGATGAGTGATGTGGGTTCATTTGGGAAGGTCGAGGATGAGTTTGGCTCAGCGGTCTGTATGGCCTGGAATCTTCTGACAAGCTGGTGGAGATGCTGGCGTAGAGGACATTACTGTAGTCGAGACAGCTGGTGATGAGAGCCTGAGTGACGGCCTTTCTGGTGTTAATTGGGATCCATCTGAAGAATCTGCGGAGCATGCGAAATGTGTGGAAGCGGGAGGAGGCCACTGCATTAACTTGTCATTACATGGTCAGTTGGCTATTGAGAAAGATACCGAGGGTGCCTTTGTGGTCGGTCGGTGTGCGTCTGAGTTCTACAGGCCACCATTTGTGGTCCTATATAGAGGCTGTCTTCCCGAAGATCGGTATTTCAATTTTGTTGGAGTTGAGTTGGAGACAGTTGTCTCTCATCCATTTGGCTTTATTGGTCATGGCATTTCAGAAGTTGGTTTTGCCGTTGGATTGGTCCTCAGTGAGCGAGAGGATCAGTTGAATGTCTCTTGCGTAGTAGATTATATTGAGTCTGTGAGATCTAACGACATCTGTGAGGGGGTCATGTGGATGTTGAACACAGTGGGGCCGAGGGCTGATCCTTGTGGTATGCCACATATTATGTACTTGGGAGCAGAGGTGAAGGGAAGCTGTCAGATGCCCTGTGTGCCTCCTGTAAGCAAGGCGACAATCCACTTGCAGCCGTTTTGCTGTATACCTATGCTGTGGAGTCTGTGGATGAGGGTGTTGTGGAAGACTGTGTTGAATGATGCAGAGAGGTTGAGGAGGGTCAGGGCCACGGTGTTGACATGGTCAAGGAGTCCTCTGATGTTGTCTGTGGCGGCAACCAGAGTGGTCTCAGTGCTGTGGCTTGCACGGAATCCTGATTGAGAGACTTCCAGTAGGTGGTTTTGTTCCAGGAATCCAGTGAGCTGCTGGTTGATGGCTTTCTCGAGACCTTTGGCTGGGTAGTGGAGCAGGGAAATAGGACGATAATTTTTGAGCTTGTTGGGCTCAGTGGAGGCTTTCTTTAGGAGGGGTTTGATGTCTGTGTGTTTCCAACTGTCTATGAAATTTACTGTGAAGATGGAGATGTTGAGAATGCCGGTCAGTTGTGTGCTGATTGGGTTTGTTGCAAGCTTGTATAGGTGGTGGGGCAGGGGTTGGTGGGCCTCCCTTAGTGGATGGAAGACATGTTGGCTGAGGTGGTCAGGGCACTGAGGAGTGACCTGGTGGGAATGGTTTGGCTGGTGTTCGCTGCTTCTGTTGTATGGCTGAATTTGATTCTGTCCCTGGAATCGAAAATGGGGTTGAGTGTGTGTCTTGCTTTGTGCATGGTTTCGGTGACCAGTTGGGTGAGGCCAATGTTGTTGATGTTGTCCAGGAGGGCGATGGAGTTGGCATTGTTGGGGTCATCAATGTGGAAGTTGAGGTCGCCGAGTAGGACGAAGCTGTGAGAGTCGATTGCTGGGGGGGGCGATGAGGTTGAGGATGGTGTTGCAGATTGTTGCTTTGGGTCCCTGGGTTCTGAAGGCGAGGGTGCCTCTTATTGTGGTCTTTGCAATGGATTGTAGTAGGAAGTTGAGGTGTTCTATGAAAGGTGTGGGTTTGTTGTTGGTGATGATGCATCTGATGGTTCCTTGAAGATGATAGTGATGCCACTGTGGCAGTCATGGTGCATCATCTTGTTGTCTTTGGTAGTGGCGATGCTTATGTGAGGTTCAAGGAGGAGTTGAGCCATATTTCATTGATGAAGGCAGTGTCTGTGGAGAGGGCGGCGATGGGTTCGCAGATTTCTGTGGCATGTTTGCAGATTGAGCGTGCATTGAGCAAGATCCGATGGTATGGTTGCAAATTGTTCTTGGTCTAGTAAGCAGAAGTGATGTGGGGACTCTAGTAGGTTGTGTCACAAGAGAAGTGGCAATGTCAGCAGGTGAAGGGTCCTATGGTGTATCTTGGGGAGGAGGAGATGCAGCTGTTTCAGCATCCAGGGTCCAGGTCTAGGATTTCCTTGGGGTGTACCATTGGGTGGTGGGAGAGCCAGGGGTCCTGGCGATCGGTGTTGTCCAACCTATGGTGTGTTGGCAGAGAGCCTGTTACGCATGTCTGCTACGTGGTTGTGCAGCAGCCTCTGTTAATGGTCCTGGTAGGTGGTTCCAGTGAGGGCACCACCGGGACAAGAACAGCAGGCAGAGCAAGGGTGACAGATTGCAAAGTGGCAGGGACAGCAAGCAGCTCAGGGGCAGCAGGCAGTGCAGGGACAAGGGCAGCAGGCAGCGCAGAGGCAGGGACAGCTCGCAGTGCTGGGGCAGCAGGTGGCACAGGGCAGCAGGTGGTGCAGGAACAGCAGGTGTCACGGGGCAGCAGCGGTGCAGGGACAGCAGGGAGCGCTGCGGCAGCACTCAGTGCAGAGGGCAGGGACCGCAGGCAGCACAGGTGCAGCGGGCAGCGCAGAGCAACAGGCAGCTCAAGGACAGCAAGCAGCACAGGTGCAAGGACTCCAGGCACCATAGTGTCAGCAGGCAGTGCAGGGACAAGGACAGCAGGCAACAATGGGGGAGCAGCCAGCACAGGGCAGCATGAAGAGGAGGGACAGCCAGCACCATAGGGGCAGAGACAGCCAGCAGTGCAGGGACAAGGACAGTATGCAGTGCTGGGGCAGCAGGCAGCGCGGGGACAAGGACAGGAGGCAGCACTGGGGTACTTGCAGTGCATGGACAGCAGGCAGTGCTGGGGAGCAGGCAATGCAGGGAGAGGGAACGTAGACAGCACTGGGGCAGCAAAAAGCACTGGGGCTGGGACAGAAGGCAGTGCTGGGGCAGCAAGCAGCACATGGGCAGAGACCGCAGGCAGTGCTGGTGCAGCAGGCAGTGCAGAAACAGCAGGCAGCACAGGTGGAGTAAACTGCGCAAATGCAACTGGCAGTCCAGGGGCAGTAGGCAGCCCAGGGGCATGGGCAAGGGGGTACAGTACCTTTACCCAAGGGTCAGGCTAAAGAGGGGTGACACAGCCCAGCCTTCTCTGGGCACCCACAGGCCCACCATTGGCCAGGGCTTTGCCTAAGCTCTGCTAGCGCACATCCCACAATGTAGGAGCCACAGTCACCTTCAGGACTGCTGGAAGATGCATTCCAACCGGTCAGGTCCGGCCAACGAAGTCGGTGGCGGGGGGGTCTTCAGACGCTTTTTAGCGCTGGTTAAGCAGGCAGGAAACATGAGGGGAGATACCTGCTGCAACGAGGGTGAGAAGTCTTTAATGTATTGTGTGAGCTTTCTCCTACAGGACACAAGCATTTCTCTTGTTCTGGGCACAACTGTGGGCCTCCACAGGCATGCTGGTCTCTGTAGTCTTAGTTAATACTGTTCATTTGAGTGGGGAGAGATCTGTGGCATACCATCATTGTGCAAACTCTCACATTTTTAAATATGTGTTGTCTAAATACTGCTCAGAGTTTTCTGGCCCACTTCTCTATGATTATTCTTGATTATTCATGATTATTATTGTAAATCTTCAGGAGAAGTGTAGGTCATACATTTTCAGTTTTAGTTTGCTGGGCCATGCTACTCTTATCATCAATTTTGGTGCAAATTATGGTAGCAAATTTGCACTTGAAATATCTTGAATGTATTTCTTTGTTGCACCTAGTAGCACTCTTTAAACACAAATGTAATGCAAAATGTTGTGCCACCATGCAGAAGACGGGGAGGGTACCCTGAGAATCCATATGTCCCAGATAGTAAGAAGGTTAATGATGAATGGGAGAGCTGGAGGGTGGAAACCACCCTGTACTGTAAGGGCTGCAGTGGCTTGTGTTATGCCGCAGTCTATAAACAAATACTCTGTCTTCTTTCCAAATTCATTATTTTCTGTCTTGGGGATATTATTGCTGAAAAATAAGGTTGTACCAGAAACTTCACTATGGGTTAACATTTTCAATATCACAATTTTCCTACAATACAGAAGTGCAGTTTTTCAGATCTGTGTTCTTCCTTTTTTCTTTTTATGCGTACATGTGTTGTGCCACCATAGTGGATTCTCACGGAGGTTCACTTAAAAAAGCTGAGGATTGCTTTTTTTCATTCCCTTCCTGGCTTCAAGTTTGCCTCTGGGCCAACATCCTGAGCCATTGCAAAGCCAGGAAGGAAAAGGAACAATAATCATCAGCCTTTTACAGTGAACACACATGTAATCCACTATTGTGGGAAATTGAAACTACAGTTTCAGGAAGTGGCCTGGCAGAAAAGAAGGTGACAAACTTGGAAAAAGACATAAATGAGTGCGCACAAGTGTATCTTAATGTAGGGAAGAAATCTGTAAGAAATTCTCAGGATTTTATATTTTCTGACCCTCTTTTTTTTTTTTTTTTTTTGACCCACTGAATTATTAATTTTGTAATGGGTATGTCCAGTATGCTGCTCTTCCATTATATGAAAGTTGCAAAACATTTTTCAGTCTCCAGCTTATCTTAATGTATGTGGTCATACATTTGGCTGCAGCACGCAAAAGAGATTAAAAGACCCAACTGCAAAGTCGAGGTTGGCCCTATCGTAATGTAGTGCAGAGGGCACTAGGACCCTGCACAGGAACGAAGTGAGGGACCAGTCAGCGGACACCACTTTCGGTCAGGAAAGGGGCTGAGGCAACACAACATATACAATCAACATTAAAAAAAAAGTGCAAGGCAGCCAATGTGATTGCCAGGACATTCTCAGTTTGTACAGCCAGGCCTAGAAGGTTGATATTAGGACTCATACATACTTTACTGGCATGAGCATTACACTGTGTCACAATTTTTATTGACTCGAAATAAAGTTCAACAAAGCAGTGGTCAAAGTGGGGGAAAAAAAGTAGGGGAACTGTGGGCGGAGACTCCGAGGGCGGGGATAACCCAAGGATTGGATCAGTGGGCGGAGTCAGAAGTGGGGCCAGAATATTCCAAACCTCCCTATTTTTAGTATTTGTTTGGCATTTCACCGACCAGATACAGCTTATTGTGTTATTTAATTCAACCAATGGATACACTTGATTATTTAAGGTTTAATAGGGGTTATTAGCATTTAAATACAAAGTGAGTTATATTTCCAATCACACAATGTCCCAAATACACTTAAAAGTGCAATCATAAGCCATTTGTCTCCAAAGCCATGCAGTTTATCTCATTAGCACTTCTCCTCCCTTCTTCCACAAGAGCAGTTCAAACATGAATGGCACAATGTCCAAGTTTGCAAATGTTTTCTATATAATTATGGCTCTGCCATATTTGCCACAGAATACATCATCCACTGCATAATCTTACAGTTTTAACTAATCATTTTTGTAGCTCAAACAGATAAAAAGTTACTAAAAAACATGAAGTGAGTTGCTGCAAAGTGGACGCCCCTTTTTAAAGGTTGACTGATCACCTTTCTCACTGCTGCATTTGTATGATATACTGATACTAATCAGGCAGAATCTTTACAGAGACTTAACATCTAGGAAAGCTTTTCAGACACATTGTTTAACACACTTAGCCGACTTGCACTTGGCAAAAGAAGCTGTCAAATCGTCCGTCGCGCACTGTCTGGCCAGACAGACCACATTTCAATTCAACCCTATTTAACGATTAACATCACCAGCTATGATAGATTCCTACTGACCCGGTTCAGATTAAACCTTTTCCATCGACTGGTCACTCTTCCTAAAAGTAACGACTGGTCAGTAGTCTTACAATTATGTCCATGCGATGGTCTTTCCACTCAAACCACCATTCATACCATCTTATTTTGTAAATTGTATAGTGAAGCCAGAGGGTTTGGATTATTCCTGCACTCAAGCATATGGGTTTTAGGAGATGCCATCCTGCAATGTTATTCCTACAGTTCCTGGAAGAGGAATGGGTAATAATGCTTGTAACCAAATTTTTAAAACTTGTTGTTCGACACAGATCAAATTTGGGGGGGCTATTAAAACCTGTATTGTATAAAGTCTTTTTAGCTGGAAAATGTTATCATGTAAATGTACTTTTTTGTGAAAACATATTTTTGCTATTAATGAATGAATTTTAATTGTAATGTACTTTTATGGTTTTTTGCAAAAATGAAAACCGAATAAAGTTAATTTTAAATTCGAATTTGACTTAACATGTGTAAAAATGTCTAAATAATAAAGTATAAGAAAATATTTTGCATTACGCTGCAGCCTTTCATTTGTTGCATGATTTAGTCAACACTGCGTCATCATTTTGTCCCCCATTGCTGCATAATTCCAGTGGCTCCAGAGCAGGTAGCACATGTTAAAAGTGCTTGTGCATGAAGCAGAGAGACTGTGAAATGTGCAAACTTAGTTTGGTGTGTGTGCAAATCCTGCATTGCCGATCCTTGGTGAGTTGCAGCTCCTACTGCTGAAACAAGGCAAATGGAGGTACCAATGGGTGAGGCGGACTGGTCTCGATGGCAGGGCCGGCTTTAGTGCTGGTGGCGCCCTGTGCAACAATGTTTGCTGGTGCCCCCAATGATCACCTACGCCTTGTACTCCCTCACTATCACCCTTTAACAGTCCCCCTCAAGTCTCAATAACCACACTCTTTCTCAGATGTATTTAATTTGATTTACAGCACCACTCATACCAGTGTAGGGTGTCAGAGCTCTTTACATCACACACACTACACAGAGACAATCATTTATATGTGTGTAAATCACTGTATAGGAAATATTACATAACACAAAGGACTACACGGTGTAGAAGCCACATGACAACCATACTAGTAGGCAGTATAGTTTAACAGCTGACTGTTCTATGTTAGGATTTTAACTTATAAACTGGAAGTAACAAAAGGATCTCTCTGACAAAAGCAGTAACCTACCAACAGTTAACATTATGTGCACTTTGTGATCTGCATGGTCCATGTTCTTTGCAGCAGGCACATTAACCCTCTGTGCTACCTTTCTAGGAGTTAACCCTTCCACTAGACAAAACACTGATCTCTCTCTAGGAAGAACATTAATCACCGAAGTTATCATGACATTTGTATTGTTGCTGAAAATTGCTGGAGGCCAGGAAGGAGGCAGCAAGTTTTTTTAAACCATAATATACTTGCAAACACAACGCACCCCCCGAAATAGGTACCCAGTGCGGTCACACCATTCGCACCTTGACGGGAGCACTGTTGCTCTAGGGTGTGCTTCTTCGTCGGCCTTCCCGCAAGACTGGAGATGAACTTCAATATGGATTGTGATGGACTAGCCTTCAAGACTAACCCACAATTGATAGCACAAGGGAACACCTGCTTGTGCTAAGACATCAGGCCTTGTAAGGTCTAGTGGGGCCTTCTTTGGTCTAGCATGGTAATATGCTTGCTCAGTAGAGTGGTCTGGTGGACTGGTCATGAAGGCTGAACACGCTTCCCCAGTTCCAAATTCGACAGCTCTGGCCACTGTGCCACATTCTCTCCCCCACTGAACACCATACTGCCCCACTGAGAGAAACTCACACTGCCTTCAGCTGCAACCTAATTGTGCCTGCTATAAACACTTGGATGTGGCTCAATTCAAATGATGAACTTGATAAGAGTAATATGCTGCCTAAAAAAAAAAAAGTTAAAGCAAACACTCATAGGGAATGCAAGATTAAGTAAAGCATGTGAAATGTAAGCAGAAACAACATGGTTACCTTAACAATCTCTCAGTCACTATTCAGAAATCAACAAGTGGTCTTACCTGAAAAGTTAAGGACATGACTGCAGGGCCCTGAAGGGAACCGTTTCAATGTCCATTGCTTATATCATTACAAAACATGAGCAGTTTGGTTTAAAAAGACACACAGAGCCATGGTACACATTTTGTTTTCCAATCCACCCATCAACCAGGCATTGCAATACACCCAGGAATGGTGCACTTCCCCACCTGGGGACAATAATGCTGTTCGAAGAAAGACGAGAAAACAAATGTAGCTCTTCACTGCAAAAGTCTGTAAAGGGAGTCTGATGTTTTTGGATGTGAATAAAACCAATCTGGCCACTTTGCAACCCTCTGTCTTGCTTTATTTATTTATTTATTTTTCATATTTAAAACCTTTTATTTCTCTCCATCCCGAGGCTGCACTTTGGAATAGAAAAATGTCAGAAAATGGGCATTTCCCGCAAGAGTGTTTTTTTGGGGGGATTCATTTCACAGGGAAGCAACTAAATGAAAGAAGGAAAGAGAGGTTTTGAACCATTTTTTTCAAATCATGGTTTTCAGTAAGTGAGGAGAAAGACAGAAAGAGAGGGAATAATAGGAAGGGGGGGCAGCTGCCAGCACGGAAAAGTAGAGGACATTGTCTGTGTCTTCTCTGCACAGTAAGGAAGGGACAGAGTCCTTTTCCTTCTCTGCCCGTCCCCGAAAGCAAGCCGAGCCTCATGTGAATGCCTTTACTACATCTGACGTCCTGGGACACAGTTTTGAAAATAAAAAGTAGGGGAACAGAATGCTTTTATTAAAAGAAGTAGGGGCACACCGTGCCCTTCCGATCCTGCCCACTTTGATCACTGCAACAAAGGGAAGATGCAGAGTTCACTCTCAGAAGTGTCATTTCATCTGCTATGGCAATCACTAATTGACAGCATGAACAGTCATTATTAGCAAGAAACTACTGCGATGACAAATGCTTAGCTGTGCAACGCATCTTCACCAGCAAAGTGTGGGTGCATGGAGGTATCTCAAACACAGCAATGGTACAATGGGGATAAGTGCTACACTACTGGCTTTGGGCAAAATATGCTATAAGATGCAAATTGCTTAAGCAACTGCTAGGGCGTTGCAACTTATAGACCTCATCTAACCCAGGAACTTAGCAACAGCACAAGCATAAAAGGGTCTGTGGTGAGATTTTAAAAGTCTCATGCCCATTGCACAATTTCTTGTGCCTAGAGTTTGGCAAACCAGCCTGATCCAAATCTGCCTAGGGTGCAAGTAGGCCTTGCAAACAAACAGAACATGGGCAATACTTTCTATGTAACTTTTACTGCTTGGGCAAGTCAGAGAGAACTCAGAATGAGAAGACCATTTTGAGGTAAATGACTTAAGTGACAGAGAGTCTATCCTGAACTGGACCTATAGTTTCCTGTCTAGGGGATTTGTGATGCAGGCCAGATATTTTTAATGAAGGGGATTTGACTTGAACTGCGCAAATTCATAGAAAGAGTCCTTCTGGTGCCATTAGCAGAATTCTTTTGTGCCACCCAATGCCAATATAGCTTCTTGATTTGGTCTTTAGATGGAAATGACCTGGGAGACATCGACTCCCAATAGCTCAGCAGACCTAATGAAGACAGCACCTTTCTGATGTTTTTACCCTACTCAGTTTCGTGGAACCTGTCTAACCTAATTATGTCCTGGAGGGCCTCTGCATAGTTTGCTAATTGGTGGTTCTAAGTATTTACCAGTATAATATTGGTCTGAGCCCAGCCTTATTGTCAATTTGCCTCCTGTCTATGTCAAGGTCTAGTGGATAGGTCGGTGTACTGGGTGGGGGGACACTTAAGTTACGATGAACTTGCGTTCAGATTTGGTCATGACAGTGAGGTTGTTAAACCCTCATAGTTTGGAGTCATATAACACCACACCCACAGCTTTAGAATTGGGTTTACTGCATCAAGAGCAATACCCCTTCAAAATGGCACCTGATATCTGTCTGTGCTTGACGAAAGCTTTGATATTGTGCTGTTTCCATGACATATGAGATGATGCCCAAATACTCGGAGTTATCTGTAGAGGGGTGCAATACTTAACCACGGCAGGCGCACAGCACTGCGCAGGGACACAGAACACTTCACACCCAGTGTCAGCCTGGGCGATGAACCACATGTGGTTCTTCCCCTTTTATTTACCCTGTGGGCCGCGTCTGGCCCATGGATAATGTGGTACATCAATATCAGGGTTACGTCACCGGACAACAGGAGCACTGACCTACTACATCCCTTCCCAAGTTAGTCCTTGACCATATTCCCAAGCAATTATCACACAAAGTCCCAAAGCCGTTTACTTGACTGAGGATTTGGGCTCAAACTATAGCAATGCGGGTGGTTGCGGATAGGAGGTTTAGGCCTCTGAGTCATTACTGGTGGTGGACGTGATGATGGTTCACAGGCATCCGAAGGACTTGGGCTCTCCTCCTGCATGCTATCCATCTGCTGGCAGTTCTTCGCTGGCTCCTGAGGGGCTTCAGGGACTTGCCTGGAGGGGATTGATGGAACTTCCATGAACCAGGAGATGTTACGCAAGACTTCTTCTATTCCTCTTCGGGCTGTCACCATGGTGCCTCGGTTGGCCACAACAGTCCAGGTCCCTGGTTCATGGGTAGTCCTGAATTTGCCCCAGGGCCGCCGACGCCTGATGAGCACGGTCGCACTGGTTAGGATCGACCTGCAAGCAGCATGGCGGCAAGTGCTGGCTTGGTCATTCCTTCACTTTCTCCTTGCTTGTGACCTCGGGCGCCATGAGGTGGAGGCATCCAACCTGGAAAGGCAGGGAGTAGATCCCTCCGGGGTCCATTAACCATAATTTCTCACGGGCTTGTAGCGGTTTACAGTGGGATGTGCTCCGGTACTCACGGAAGAACAGGTTTAGGCATTGTTCTGGATCAGCCTGTTCAACTAGGGCGATGTGCAGTGCTTTGTTCAGCGTGCGGATGCACCTCTCTCCATCGCCGTTCGCCTGGGGCCTTTGCGGGGTAATCCAGTAGTGGTGGATTCCTCATTGGGTAAGAAACTCAGAAAACTGGAACGGGGGCCTGTTGTCCCTCCGGATCTCCGCTGGAAGGCCGAATGTTGCGAATGTTTTCTCCAGGAGGGGCTCCACTTTTGTGATAGTTGTTGACGGGGTACTTGGAGTAAACATCTACCAAGACAAGTGTAGTTTTCCCCCTGGGAAACTCCCAAAGAGCATGCTTAGCTTGGACCAAGGGTTGGTGCAGGGTTCCTCTGTCAAGACTGGAGCCGAGCGTTTTAGCAGGCTGGTTAGCTGGCAGGCCTGGCACTTGCCCTTAAGTTCTTCTACTATTGCTTCCAGTTCCAGGAACCACACCTTCTCTCACATCCTGGATTTCTTCTTGGTGGTGCCTTGATGTCCACCATGTGCGAGGATACCTTCTTCCGTAGAACTGAGTTTGCTCCTTACTCTCCACATCTTGGTTAGTTTGTCCTTATCTTCGGAGGACCAGTCACTTGACTGCTGGAGGGATTCTCTCCACAACCCACTTTAGACAGCTTCGAGGGTCCAGGCGTATACTGGGTCGAGCTCATCTGCATTCCTAATGTCATCCAGGGTCATTGCCTAGGGGCACGTCGCCTTTGAGATCATCCGGATGTGTTGCTCAGATCCTTCAGGATGTCCAGTTGGCTTCCCCGGTGTGGGATGACAGGATAGAAAGTCTGCAGGGTTTTATCTCCTCGGTGGTAC
Organism: Lissotriton helveticus; assembly: GCF_964261635.1. NCBI lineage: Eukaryota > Metazoa > Chordata > Amphibia > Caudata > Salamandridae > Lissotriton > Lissotriton helveticus. The sequence goes on along the minus strand of NC_136069.1, from coordinate 1,444,059,718 downwards.
ACCACTTCCAGTTCCAGGTGGTATTGTTGCAACTGGATGGCCCACCTCTCGATCCGTGGTGGTGGGTGTGGAGTGAATCCTTTAAACAGCGGGACTAGTGGTTGATGATCGTTCATGAAAGTGAAGGGTTCGCCACTCAAATACAGGTGGAAATAGTTGCAAGCTCACTTTATGGCAAGGGCCTCATGCTCGTTTTGGGCATATCTGGCTTCGGTCAGAGTCAACGACTTACTTGCAATTGCTAGGGTGAACCATCGTCCCAGCTCCTGTCTTGGGTCAGCATCGCTCCTAGGCCCACTCGACTCACATCTACCAGTAGCTCTGTTCATTTGGCTGGGTCAAAGTATGCTATGGAGGCCTCACTTAGGAGGGTATCTTTGATGCTCTGGAATGCCTTGTCTTCCCGAGTGCCCCAGGTCCACTTGGCCTCTGCTTTGGTGAGGGTCATCAGCAGTTCGGCCAGGGTTGCGAGGTCTGCAATGAACCTCCTGCAGTAGGCGGCCATGCCACTGAAGCTCCTCGCTTCGGATGGGGTGCTCGCGGCCTGCGCAACTCGGATAGCTTGTGACCTGTGGGAGCCCATCTGAATGCCCTCTTGGTTGAACACAGAACCGAAGAACTCCAGGGAGGGCTGGAAGAATGAGCACTTTTCTTGGTGCAGCGTCACACTGTGCTCACTGAGGCCCTGTAAGGTGTCTTTCAGATGCTTGTGGTGCTCCACTGCCATTGCAGAGTGGATCAATATATCATCACTGACGTTTAGGACACTGGGTAGACCTGACAGCATCTTACGGATGGTATTATGAAAGATTTCGGCAGCTGATGATATTCCGAAGTTTAACCGTTAGTATCACCATAACCACAGGTGCATGCTGAACGTTGTTATATACCGGCCCTCCTGTGCCAGGGGTAGTTGGTGTTACTCCGCGTTGAGGTCCAATTTGGAGAACCATCAGTACCCATTGACATCGGCGAGTATGTCATCCATCGTTGGGATGATGTGTTGTTCTCTCTTGATTACACAACTGGGGAGTCTCCTATCAATGCACAGTCTTTCGATTACATCCTGCTTTTCGAGTTTCTCCAGCTTCTTCTCCACCAACGGTCACAGGTGGAAGGGGGCCTGTTGATGTCTCAATGCCAACAAGGCTATGGTCTTGTCAATTAGCAGCTTGATGGGCAGGCACTTGAGGCGACTTAGTCCTTGGAATAGTTCAGGGAATTGGTTCAGGATATCTTCAATCTGGTGTGTTCGAATGCTCCTGGCGAAAGAAACCAGCCCCAGATACTCGGCGATGTGGCTGCCAATCAGAGTGTCTTCCTCGCGGTCTATGACATGGATTGTCGTCATTACTTCTTGGTCCTACGCCTTGACCGATACTGACATCTTCCCTCTTTTGGGCAGAGGGGTTTGGCTGCCATAGGCGAATATTCAAATTTTGGACAGTGCGAGGGGCGGCCTGGGCCGGAACTGGTGCTAATGTTGGATGCCCATCACATTGACGAGGCTCCGGTGTCGATGATGGCCTTTATTTCACACCCCGCAATCTTGACTACATACGTGGTTTGGGGCCTCCTATGGCATTTGAGCTCTTGCGTGAAGGATATGAGGTATGTTTCCACTTCATCTTCATCAGAGGAGTCCTCCTGCCCATGGCATTCCCAGCTAGCCCCTTTTGGTTCTTCATGTTGTGACATGTTCATAATGGACAACTGACACACCACTCTGGATGGCGGTCTTTGTCCTCTGTTGTCTCTTCTCTGTTTGTTTTCCAGCATACCACTGCAAAGTGGTTAGGAATTCCACAGTTGGCACAGGTTCGGCCTTCGGCGTTGTACTCACTGGCCAGATGCTCTTTGCGCCCACAATAGCCACACCTCAACTTGGTCTTTGGGGGCTTTTGTTTCTGGTACATGTCATGTTTTGTCTTCACACGGAGATTGTCAGCCCTTTCCGTCTTGATGGCCGTTCCTGGGCTCTTGTGAGGGCTTGGTCCATCTCACTGGTCCTTGCTTCAGATAGGTTTGCTTCTCTCCGCGTGGGCAGGGCTAACTCAGGAGCACCTGTGACGCTCCTCCACGGATTTTCAAAATATGGCAAAAAACAGGGATTGAAAAAGCCAAAATTATGGAAGACAGTCCCACAACTTTTGGATTGCCAATGGTTGTTTTTGTACTAGTTTGATAACCATGGCGTATCGTGGAGAAAAGTAATTGATCATATACTAATGGCAGTAGCGGCTGCTACCGAACCCGTGCGGAGAGGCAGGGATGGTGTGGGGGGATGAAAAAAAAAAACAACCACCCACTTACCTGGAACGTCATCATCTTCTTTCTTCCTGCAGTCTCGGCTAGCAGCGGGAAGCACACGGGCTCCCAGGCTCCCCTGAGCCAATCGCAATGCTGCAATGCAGCGTTGTGATTGGTCTGATCGTCCGATCCTTGGCGCTCAGATGGGGACTGGGAGGCTTTGCATGTTCCTCACCAGGCTGTGTAATGCAGCCTGGTGGGGAAGATGCATAATGCGCATGACTCTTTGACCGGCCCAAGACGGCCGGTCAAGCAGTCGTGCGCACTTTGGGAGTGTAAACTCTCCTCCCCCTGCTCTGGCCAACCCTGCCCCCAAGAGCCACTAACTGCAATAGGAAAACGAAAATGATAATAACGCTAATTATTATCATTTTATTATCATTTTATTTTTCCTTTTGTTCAGTAGGGCAACACTCCTCCGCCTTCGCAGAGGTGCCGCCACTGAGTGATGGTTTCTGGCGCATATTGTTTCTTGAACACACCAGGGTATGTCAACGAGAACCGGCTAGATCAGTGTCATATTTTTACAATAACCACTGGCTTTGTAAATGAGTTTCATAAGGTAACTTCATCTTATGTGGTTGTTTCAAAGTTCTGGCCTGGACACTGCCCTTTCCAGAGGTAGGTTTATAAACATCTGTAGGCAATAAACATCTGTTACTCAGCGCCAAGATACCCTTGTGGGTGAATGTGCGCTTCAAATACACAGTATGATATGTTATATTATGTTGAAGAAATGGAGTGAGAATGGACCTTCTCACAAAGAAAGCGCGCTCAATTACATGCGGACACTTCGTTCCCTTTCACTGTTCCAAAACTAATTGTAAGTCAAGAAACTCATTCCATTTTATCCATGATTTAAACGTTTATTTTCATCTTTCAAATAATAGGTATGTTCATCTTATTATTCCATTGAATTCATTTCCCAATCTTCAAAATGACACCCAATGCATTTCGGGTCAAAGAAAAACAAGGACCCTTCTTCAGGGGTCTGTAAGGAAGACATACAGGACCAGGTTAGTGACCTACTCATTGTCGTGGCAAAGCATCATAATGTACATGGTCATCAGAAAACAATGCATGCTCTGTGATTGTGAACCTGATGTTATATCGTGGCATATACTATGCATGACGTCAAAAATTCACTCAATCTAACATAATAGCGCCGATATTCTAACATTAACTTAACAAATCGAAACGCCGGCACCCATTTGCAATTAAATTACTGTCGACATCATCGACATCATCGTTTGAAAACATCATTAAATGTTGCATGGGTTGACCTAAGCATGTGCACCTGGCTAAGACTATTGAAGCTTTCGAAAGATCTGTGCTTGCGGATGTACAAAAAATCCCTTTTGCGAAACCTGCCAAAACCAACTTAACGACCAAAGAATGGAATACATTAAAAAATTTGTGTCACAACAAGAAGTTAACATTTCAAAAAGCCGATAGAGGTGCCCTTATCATGATGGATACTGATTTCTATATCAACAGTGTCAATAATCATGTCGCCAATCAAAATATCTATTTACCCCTTGATCAAGATCCCACACAAGAATACCAAGCGATTTTACAGAAAATAATTGAGCATGCAAGAGAAATGAATTGGATCAGTGACAAAACCAAAAGATTCTTTGAAGTGAAATACCCGAGAAGACCGCGACTGTACATGTTGCCAAAAATACATAAGGATCCTGTAAATCCTCCATTCAGACCCATAGTCTCGGCTTGTGGCTCCATCTCAGAACCGATAGGAAGATTTGTTGACCAATTCCTACAGCCCATTGTCCAGAAATGTGCAACACATATTAAGGATACAACAGCCTTTTTGAAACTATTACAGTCAATTGAATTCCAAGAAGACTCAGTTTATCTACTGTGTACTATAGATGTAGTATCTTTGTACACTTCGATCCCGCACAGTGAGGGGATTGAAGCATTAGAATGGAGTCTATTACAGAGCGATTTGGATGAATCACAACAAGTCTTTATTTTGGAATTAATGCAATTCGCCTTGTTCTATAGTTACTTTGAATGGCAAGGAAAGTTCTTCAATCAGTGCAACGGCACATCCATGGGCTTTGGGGGGGCTCCCTCATATGCCAACATTTATATGAACAAATTTGAACATGATCACATTCTAGAAAATCCCTGCTGGACCAATGACTTAGTAGTATTTAAGCGCTATATTGATGACATATTTGTGATTTGGAAAGGTGAAAAAGCTGACCTCATACACAATATAGAGCGGTTGAATACACACAACGAAAGGATCAAATTCACATACACTGTGGAAGATATATCGATCGCTTTCCTGGACGTCAGAGTTTCAATACAGAACAACAAATTGAGCACCACTGTGTACACAAAACAAACCAATCGGAACTCCTGTCTACTATTTCAGAGCTTCCACCCGGAGACATTAAAAAAACATTTGCCAACGCCTCAATATACAAGATTGAAGCGCATAACTAGCAATGAAACAGATTTACAAACATCACTGGAGATTCAAACTCAAAAATATTGCAGAAGAGGGTATCCGGAAACAGTTTTAAATGAATCTTTGAACAGAGTGAAAGAAAGATCTAGAGAGTCTTTACTTGAGACTAATGTTCTACGAAGCATGAGCAAAACTGTATGTGTACTGAAATATTCCACAGACGCAACACGTATTAAGCGAATCTTGAACCAGCATTGGTCATTGATTGTGAGAGAACCGGATTTGAGTGAGCTTTACAATGACAGAATCACATTTGCATATCAAAGATCACACAATCTTAAAGAAATTTTAAATAAACCCAGTAAAGCTAAAACATCACACAAAGGAATGTCTAGATGATGGTTGGCAACCAGTTTACACACCCAACCAAAGGATACCAAATTGATTTACAGCATTCATCTACATGCAATACTAAGAACATTATTTATGCAATCAAGTGTCCTTGTGGAAAGGTATACGTGGGCCAAACAGAACGCAAACTAAAAGTCCGTATTACAGAACATAAAAGCAATATTAGACTCGCTAACATAAAATCCACGGTGGCTCAACACTGGATACAATCACGGCACCAAATCTCACAATTAAGATGCACGATTCTTGAGGTGGTTAAACAACGCCTTGACATGGACCCCAATAAACTAAGACTACAAAGAGAGTTTTTTTGGATGAAAAAACTGAATACCCTACAACCTGTGGGGATGAATGACAGGATTGAACATTTGTGCTTTTTATAAATTTATCCGAGCATTGGGTACAGTGCCTGTTCTTTTCCCATGTGTCCTTTTCATTAATCAGCTTAATTTATGAACATCTGTTGCAAAAAAAATTTGTTATGCAGTAGTATATGAATTATGCGGTGAATATCCATATTTGTGACCGTTCTCTTTTGATCATATTGAATGTTAATGTTTTTCGCTCTTTTTAAAGTGTTCGCATGTACTTGACGTAATGTTTACTCTGTACCCATGGTGTTTAGATACTTCAATATGGCAGCGCGAAGCGAGTGCACTCATGTCATGTGGCGATGTCACATGCAAAGGTCGAGTGGGTTGATTGGTTTAGGAGCCCTGTGACGTTGACAGTCTCACGTCATGTGACCGCCGTCACATATTGAATTTCCTTCCCGCTATAGCTCAAACACATAGTGAAGCCGCCCGCTTATGGCGTCTGAAGCGTTTGTAGAGGCGTTTCGTCCCGTATCTTCAAGTAAGTGCGAGAGCAGGTTTCGTTATTGCAGTAATTCGGCACCAAGTTGTAATTTATTTTTAGCCAGGTGCACATGCTTAGGTCAACCCATGCAACATTTAATGATGTTTTCAAACGATGATGTCGACAGTAATTTAATTGCAAATGGGTGCCGGCGTTTCGATTTGTTAAGTTAATGTTAGAATATCGGCACTATTATGTTAGATTGAGTGAATTTTTGACGTCATGCATAGTATATGCCACGATATAACATCAGGTTCACAATCACAGAGCATGCATTGTTTTCTGATGACCATGTACATTATGATGCTTTGCCACGACAACGAGTAGGTCACTAACCTGGTCCTGTATGTCTTCCTTACAGACCCCTGAAGAAGGGTCCTTGTTTTTCTTTGACCCGAAATGCATTGGGTGTCATTTTGAAGATTGGGAAATGAATTCAATGGAATAATAAGATGAACATACCTATTATTTGAAAGATGAAAATAAACGTTTAAATCATGGATAAAATGGAATGAGTTTCTTGACTTACAATTAGTTTTGGAACAGTGAAAGGGAACGAAGTGTTCCGCATGTAATTGAGCGCGCTTTCTTTGTGAGAAGGTCCATTCTCACTCCATTTCTTCGTTATACTAAGGCGCGGTTTGACGACGTGCAACAGGAGCAGCGCCGACCAGAACGTGAAAAATTTCTAACAAAAAATTATGTGAAAGTGTGCACAGGGATAACACAATCTGTATGTTATATTATGTTATCTTATGCCTGCCTCCTATGCTTGCCTTACCAAACCTTTCATCCTGCTGATGGGCATAAAATGAGTAGAACTACAGTGGGTGATAGTTAAAATCGGTTATCATTGCCTAGTGACCCATGGAGTGAGGTAAGTGTGCTATGAATATCATTTTGAAGGGTTTCATAGCATGGGGGAAGGTGTGGGGGTGGGTACCCCAAGGCATTCATGTGTCTCTAGAGTGGGAGAAGGGTCCTCCGAGTGTGGCTTCTCTCGAGCACAGGCTCCTCCATCTCAGAAGTGACGTGCAGAGAGAGCCTGAAGCCCCTATCCCTCCCCCGCTAATTTGATCAGCCGGAGGGGGTGTGTATATTGGACTGAACGTCTTAATCTATTTGATGAAATTTGCTGAAACTGGTCTGATGCTCCGCTGAGTCACCAGCGAGGGGAAGCGACGCCGGGTGCGTGGGGGTGATAGAGGGGGGGTATAGGTTCACTTCAGGGTGAGAAGCTGAGGCAGGTGTGGGGGTAAGGGATTACTCTGGGGTGGGGGCGATGTTTGCGATGAGAGTGGGTTCTGTCTGTCCCATGGAGTAATGGGGTACTGATGTGCTCCGTGGTACAGAAGGACGATGTGGGAGGCAAGTGAACCCCTCTTATAAGCGTTTGTATAGGTCAGCTATCAAACATGTGGTGCCCTCCTTCCAAGAGAGTGACAGCTGTCACTCAACATTTCACTGAAAGCCACTGAAATATTTGAGGAGGGTCACATGAGTAAAATTTGACTTTCTTTTTATTAAAAAGGTTTGCAAAATTGCAGTTGTGCTGTGTATTGTAATTGCATTTTTATAGTGCCTTTTATTACCCTAAACGATGCGCTAAGGCGCTTGTGCCAGCAGATATCACCCTACTGCGTAGGAGCACTGGCGGTCCCCAAGAGGCCTCACCTGTAGCACGTGCTGCGCTTCTTCAACACAGAGTGTACCGACTTCTAAGCACTGAGTGTGCTGGGCAAGAAGGGTGAGCGGACGCCATTTTACCGTTCATCTTCTGCCCAGACATGTTTAACTGTTCACATTGTTGAGGGTAAACGGTGCCTTTGCCAGTTTGTCATGGAGTGCTAATTTTAACCCATTAACAGTCAGACGCTCTGATTAGCATATGAAAGTTTTTCTCTCCCCTATCACCCACTGGGCTGTTTAATCCCTATTTGCTCATAAAAAAAACAAGTGCGCGCGCCTCGCGCTGAAAGAGGAGGAGGCAGCATGGGAGGGGAGAGAGGAGGGGGTCTGTGCCTGTTTCCCTTGCGGGAGCGAGCAGGAACAATCTATTAATTACAAACAGTTGGTTTCAAAGCTCGCTCCCGCAAGGGAATCACCAAACTTGCACACATTGCCATTGAAAGCAATGCAACGCGTGCACGTTTTTGGGCCAAAAACTGAATTGATTACTAAATGTCTACTCCTATGCAACGTATGCGCGCTGCATAGGTGAGACCTGAAAACTGTTATGTTTAAAATACAGTTGCTCTGGGGACACTGCTGTTTTCAGTGCTAAAAATAAACACTCTGTGGGGCATTGATTATTTTAATGCTAACAAGCATTGTGTCATGATTTACTAACTCGCCCTCCTCCTGCCCTGCAGCAAGAAGGTTTTTCATCCCATCTAGAAACCCACCCCTGTCCCGTGCACCCAGCACGCCAAAGTGTATGTGTTAAGTGTTGACATATATGTTAGGGGTGTTAATGGAGGTTTGTGTGTTTTCTGTAAGGAACATTCACCAATCATGTAAACTGTGCATTTTGAATTCGTAATTTTCACCAATCATGTAAACTGTGCATTGTGAAATACTTAATTGCCTAAATCGAGTGATTCTGCCTTTGTTTTCTGAGAAAAGTCGCATAGACAAAGAACCTGCTCTCCTAGGGAGCATCTACATGGAACTGCCATCAGGCGAGGCTCTTGACGCACACGCACGCTGTCAAAGGGTGCGCGGTGCGTCGTCTTCTTCTGGGTGCGGCTCAGCTATAAAAAGCCACACCCAAAGCTTCTCGATGCTTCGTCTTCTGCTGAGCCCTCGAGGACAACTTACCAGAAGGCTCCGTGGGATTCAGAACTCCGGTCCAGTCCTGGATATCTTCAGGCTTCAGGAGGACTTCGGATTCAGCACGGACATCATCGCGCATCCCTGCAAAAAGAGAAAGACAAAAGCTAAGTGAATATTCCTTTCTTAAATGCAAAGCAAGGCGCCCTACGCAAGCAAGCAGCAACTCATGTAAAAGACTTGAACTTACCTGCTAATCAAAGACTTTTTGAAGCTTTTGTTTAAAGACACGATTCGAATTCTGAAAAGAAAAGAAAGAGCTCTGAGAATATATCAAAGTATTTATAGCTTTGGACATAAGAACTGTAAATAGTGATTTGCAAATTGTTTTGTTTAGTGTTCTTTCATTCTAGGTGGTGAAGGCGAGGGATGATATTACTGAGTACACTAAGTAAGTGTGAGGTACAAAAGAGGTGAAAGAGTATATGTGTTAAGAATAGAAAGTAGAAGGGAGTGTCTAATACATTAATGCTTATTTTTACTTAGGAAAGAGAACCTGACTTCTCCTTCTTGAATCCAGCTCTTCCAATCAACAATCCTCATCGCCTCATCCTCCCTCGACGACAACACGGACGCGACGTTAGAACTCTTACTGTCGCAGGTAGGCCATAAGGGGTTTTAGAACTAGGACAGAGAATTGTGAAATGCAAGCAGAAATAAGGGTAAAAGTTACAGGAGTTTCTTTGTTGCCTCGCAGGTCGACAACCCAGGAACCGGTAGCGTCCATTATCCGGCCTCCCTCCCTTTTTTTCTATCGATTACCTAGGTGTTCTTCTAGAAATCACCGGGTGTTGCCTAGAAATTTGGGGAAGCGGGTCCATAACGTCTCTGCGAAATCCATCTGCACGCAACTCACAGGTAAGAGTGCTTGCAGCCTTGACAGAAGACGAAGCCCACGACGATCATTTCGCCCAGACGTTATGGATGCTGCTGATCCAATTTCTTTGCAAGACATTGCAAATATGCTAACAGCAATTCAAGAAGAAAATGCTGCCCTTCGTAGGGATGTTACTGTCATTCAGCACAGTATACAATCTGGACCAAGTACTTGGAACTTCTCCCCCAGTCAGAAATCTGTGTTAAAACCAGCTACTTTCCATCCAGGATTTCAAACCTTGCACTCCAGCTCAAATCCTTCCACTACCCCAACTCAAATACAAGTTGTAACTCCTGTTCCCGTTCCTTTAGCACCACCGGAGAGATTTTATGGGGATAACAATAAGTTTGCTATCTTTTTAAATCAATGTCAATTACATTTTATCGCTAAAGCAACTGCTTTTCCGGATGATTCTTCCAAGATAGCTTTTATTTTATCCTATTTAGGTGGTGACGCAGCTCAATGGTCCCTACCAATAGTAGAGCGAGACGACCCTATTCTTTATGACCTTAGACGTTTTAAAAATACCATGAAAAAACTGTTTGCCAAGCATGTATTTGTTCAGTCTGCCGATCACGAACTTCTACACTTGAAACAGGGATCCTCAGACCTTTTACATTACATATCCCAGTTTAATAGACTAGTGATAGAAGCACGCTGGCCCGAGAGTAAGCGAGTATCTATATTCTATAAAGGTTTAAAGGATGAACTTAAAGATATGGTCACACAAATTCTAGATCCACCAGATGATATAGAGGACTTTATTGACTTAGTGGTAAAATTGAACCATCGGTTATCAGAACGAAGAGGGGAGAAAGGAAAAGCGGATACTAAGGTGTTTTCTTTTAAAGAGCGAATCAGTAGTGTGAAGACTGAGACTCTACCTAGGGTGGATTTGGGAGAACCTATGCAGATAGGGACTATTAAAGGACCTTTGAGCAAAGAGGAAAAGGACAAAAGGAGAAAATTAAATCAATGTCTTTACTGTGGAAAACCTGGACATTTTGTTAAGGAATGTCCAGTTCGTCCAAATAAACCTAAAAGCAAAGGCTCTGAGGTAGGCTTAATACAGCAGTCGGAAAACTAACTGGCTCGACAAATCAAGAGGTCAGATTGTCGAGTATGTTATCTAGCTTGGCCTCCATTACCCCTGAGATAACATCTTATCACCTCAGTATAAAGATTTCCTTACAGTCACTGATAACAAAGGAAAAGGTGTGGACAGTTGACGCTCTAATTGACTCAGGAGCTACAGGCAATTTTATAGACACTTGTTTCTTAAAAGACCTGAAATTTGGAACTGAGTCTAAGGAACACCCCGAAGTTGTTAAGGCGGTAGATGGTAAGGAGTTATCATCCGGACTAATTCAATTTCATACTGAAACGCTCCTAATGACTTGTTTAAATAAGCATGAAGAAAGAATTGCTTTTGATATAATTGATGCCCCTCAATTTCGCTTAATTTTAGGCATACCCTGGCTAGTAAAACATAATCCAAAGATAGATTGGGTAAAGAAGACAGTGCTATTCGATTCTGAAACCTGTCAAAAATCTTGTTGGCAATCCTTGGAATCTGAATTAATAGTTCAAGGTAGCAATTTTCCTTTGAACTCAAAGAGTGTTTTGTTATTAGAAGGGGTTCCTAAGGAATATGCAGATCTTCATGATGTTTTTGATAAAAAAAAGGCAAACACATTACCACCTCATCGAGATTTCGATTGTCAAATTGATCTTATGCCGGGAGCTACTTTACCGTGTAGTAGAATATATGCTCTCACTGAGAAAGAAAATGAACACTTGAGGGAAATATTTAGATGAATATTTAGCTAACGGTTTCATTCGCCATTCAAAATCTCCTGTATCCTCCCCTCTCTTTTTTATTCCTAAAAAGGGGGAGAGTTGCGAATCTGTATTGACTACCGAGCTGTGAACAATGTTACCATCAAAAATAGATATCCACTTCCCTTGATTCCAACTCTCTTAGATCAGTTGAAGGATGCCACGATTTATACTAAATTGGACTTAAGGGGTGCTTACCACTTGGTACGGGTCCGAAGCGGAGACGAGTGGAAAACAGCCTTTCGTACCAAGTTTGGTTTGTACGAATACCAAGTCATGCCATTTGGACTTTGCAATGCACCTGCTGCGTTCCAATTTTTTATAAATGAGGTATTAGGAGAATTTTTGGATATCTGTTGCATTGTGTATATAGATGACATTCTCATCTATTCAAAAGATACCATGGAACATGTAAAACAAGTAAGGGCTATTCTTCGAAAACTACTTGACAACTCCTTGTACATTAAACTTGAGAAGAGTACCTTTCATACCACAAAAGTAGAATTTCTTGGATACGTCTTGAGTCCCAAAGGAATTGAGATGGACCCAAAGAAAATTCAAGCAATACTGGACTGGACTAGCCCCTCCTCAGTAAAACAGGTTCAAAGTTTTCTGGGATTCGCTAATTTTTACAGACGGTTTATCTGTAGCTTTTCCCACATGATTACTCCAATAACTAGACTGTTAAAAAAGAATGTAAAATTTGAATGGAATAAGGAAGCTGAGGAGGCCTTTCAAACTCTCAAGAGACAATTTACAACTGCACCTGTGTTGATGCATCCTGATCCTTTCCAACCCTTCATAGTAGAGGCGGATGCTTCCCAACTTGCCATTGGTGGTATCCTATCCCAGAGGCATAAAGAAACTGGTCAAATGCATCCTATTGCATTTTATTCAAGAAAACTCACACCTACCGAGCAGAATTATGCAATCGCCGACAAGGAATTGTTAGCCATAAAAGCAGTTTTCGAAGAATGGCGCCAATATTTGTTAGGTGCTAGGCACCCAGTAACAATCTATACAGATCATAGGAATTTACAATTTCTGCGTTCTGTAAAAGCCCTGACTGCTAGGCAGTTACGTTGGACTTTATTTTTTAACGACTGCAATTTCATAATCACTTATCGTCCTGGAAAAGAGAATTTGAAAGCGGACGCTTTATCTCGCATGGGAATTGCGGGAGAAAAAGATTGTTCCCTTGAAGAGGTTCAACCAGTATTGTCTGATCACTGTTTCAAAGTAGGCGTGATAGTATCGGATGTAATAGAAGACATTAAAAATAAAATACAAGAAAAAACAATTGAGGAATGGCATAAGGTATATCCGTTGTTACAAAACAGAAATGATTTGTTATACATGAATGAACAGATGTTAGTACCCACACAAGCACTCCAAGAAAAGGTTATACAATTGCATCATGACACTTTAATGTCTGCTCATCCAGGAGTAGCTAAGACTAGTAATTTAATAAAAAGAAAATTTTGGTGGCCTTCTTTGTTAAATGATGTTAAATCATACATTGAGACTTGTGTGGTTTGCTCTCAAAGCAAATCACAACATCAAGCTCCCAGTGGTCTTTTGCTTCCTCTCCCGATTCCACCTCAACCCTGGCACACATTGTCCCTCGATTTCATAGTAGAGCTCCCTAAAACTGAGGAAGGTTTTACTACTATTCTAACTGTGGTTGATCATTTCACACGAATGGCTCATTTTGTCCCATTAAAGAAAATTCCTTCTGCCAAGGAGTTAACTCAAATTTTCTCTAAGGAAATAATTCGTTTGCATGGAATTCCTTCAGTCATAATTTCAGACAGAGGCCCTCAGTTCATATCCCTCTTTTGGCAAAATTTAGGAAAAACTCTAGGCATGGATATCCGCACTTCTTCAGGTTATCATCCTCAAACGGATGGTTTGACTGAAAGAACTAACCAAACTATCGAGCAATTCTTACGTTGTGCTCTAGTGGAAGAAGAAAGGGAATGGTCTGATATATTATGGGTCCTGGAATTTGCTTTTAACAATATGGATAATTCCTCTACTTCTTTTTCACCCTTTTTCAGCACCTATGGATATCATCCTAGAAATATTCCAGACACGGTGCCAATTCCATCTGAAATTCCGTCCTTAGAAGATCATATTAAAAGAATAGTTCACGTTCAAGAGCAGGCCCAATTTCATTTAGCACAAGCAAAAGAAAAGCAAAAAGAAACTTCTGACCTACACAGGAAATTGCCACCCAAATACTCCGTAGGAGATAAGGTGTGGTTGTCCACAAAGAATTTGAAAATAAGAACCTGTAAAAAATTCTGTCCCAAATTTATCGGACCATTTCCCATTGAAAAAATCATAAAACCAGTCAGTGTAAAACTAACTTTACCAATCAGATATAAATTTCACCCGGTTTTCCATGTGTCTTTGATCAAACCCTGTGATCCTAAAACCAGATTTAAAGGAAAGCCCGCAGTCATACAAGTTGATGGGATACCAGAATTTGAAGTTCAAAAAATTGTAGACTCAAAAAGAAGTCGAGGAAAATTGTTTTATTTAGTTCATTGGAAAGGCTACGGTCCTGAGGAACGGACCTGGGAACCATTGTCAAATGTGCAAAATGCTCCTCGATGTCTGAAACGTTTTCATCTTCAAAACCCAACTAAACCTAGACCTGTTCCTCAGATCTTGGGAGGGCTCTTGAGAGGGGAGTACTGTCATGATTTACTAACTCGCCCTCCTCCTGCCCTGCAGCAAGAAGGTTTTTCATCCCATCTAGAAACCCACCCCTGTCCCGTGCACCCAGCACGCCAAAGTGTATGTGTTAAGTGTTGACATATATGTTAGGGGTGTTAATGGAGGTTTGTGTGTTTTCTGTAAGGAACATTCACCAATCATGTAAACTGTGCATTTTGAATTCGTAATTTTCACCAATCATGTAAACTGTGCATTGTGAAATACTTAATTGCCTAAATCGAGTGATTCTGCCTTTGTTTTCTGAGAAAAGTCGCATAGACAAAGAACCTGCTCTCCTAGGGAGCATCTACATGGAACTGCCATCAGGCGAGGCTCTTGACGCACACGCACGCTGTCAAAGGGTGCGCGGTGCGTCGTCTTCTTCTGGGTGCGGCTCAGCTATAAAAAGCCACACCCAAAGCTTCTCGATGCTTCGTCTTCTGCTGCGCCCTCGAGGACAACTTACCAGAAGGCTCCGTGGGATTCAGAACTCCGGTCCAGTCCTGGATATCTTCAGGCTTCAGGAGGACTTCGGATTCAGCACGGACATCATCGCGCATCCCTGCAAAAAGAGAAAGACAAAAGCTAAGTGAATATTCCTTTCTTAAATGCAAAGCAAGGCGCCCTACGCAAGCAAGCAGCAACTCATGTAAAAGACTTGAACTTACCTGCTAATCAAAGACTTTTTGAAGCTTTTGTTTAAAGACACGATTCGAATTCTGAAAAGAAAAGAAAGAGCTTTGAGAATATATCAAAGTATTTATAGCTTTGGACAAAAGAACTGTAAATAGTGATTTGCAAATTGTTTGGTTTAGTGTTCTTTCATTCTAGGTGGTGAAGGCGAGGGATGATATTACTGAGTACACTAAGTAAGTGTGAGGTACAAAAGAGGTGAAAGAGTATATGTGTTAAGAATAGAAAGTAGAAGGGAGTGTCTAATACATTAATGCTTATTTTTACTTAGGAAAGAGAACCTGACTTCTCCTTCTTGAATCCAGCTCTTCCAATCAACAATCCTCATCGCCTCATCCTCCCTCGACGACAACACGGACGCGACGTTAGAACTCTTACTGTCGCAGGTAGGCCATAAGGGGTTTTAGAACTAGGACAGAGAATTGTGAAATGCAAGCAGATAATATGTGCAGGAAATAAGGGTAAAAGTTACAGGAGTTTCTTTGTTGCCTCGCAGGTCGACAACCCAGGAACCGGTAGCGTCCATTATCCGGCCTCCCTCCCTTTTTTTCTATCGATTACCTAGGTGTTCTTCTAGAAATCACCGGGTGTTGCCTAGAAATTTGGGGAAGCGGGTCCATAACGTCTCTGCGAAATCCATCTGCACGCAACTCACAGGTAAGAGTGCTTGCAGCCTTGACACATTGACAATGGCAATAGGTCTGGTTTTAAAGACTGTTGTATGGTAATGTGAAGCATTAGAAGTAAATATCATGGGAATAGATATGTATTTGTGATGCAGCAACAAACTGTAGAATAATATTAGTGTAGGTTAAAGCTCTATGTGACAGATGCTTGTTAACCAGACCTTAAAGTCCATTTAGGTTAATGACTGCTCTACTCAAATCTGCGTTGCTGCCAGAAAAAAAAACATACATTTTCTAGGATACTTTAATAGCATGCCAATGTCATGTGTGTGTCCCTGAAATTTCAAGCTTAGGCAGCTGGATGAATAAGCAAAATAATATCAGCTGCGTGGATGGCAAGCACTTTTTGTGTAAGAATACAACTTCAGCCCAATCAAAACATGTGGGCGGTGTCAAATGTACTCTCTATTGATACTTACATCATTGCATGGACCCAGCTGCGCTGTCAAACCAGATCATAAAAATTAATGTAATGGTGACAGCTACAGGATGTGTTTGGGAATCACAGTTAAATAATTGCTGTGGTTAAAGTTTTACTTCAAGAGACATCCTTCAAAGAACAAAGCATATAAATTGCTTTTTAAATATCCACCTATCCCTGCATTTTCATTTTGTGTATAATGTTAATTATTGATGTGTTTTCTTTGTATGTAAAATTGTTCCATATTTATTGTGTTTATTTAAAACTGTAATGTTGTTTTGTTGTTGCTGCTCATGTGACTGACACACTTTTCTTAGAGGAAACCAACTTCTTGTGCTAAACTACGAAGGATAAATTCTGATTTCCACAAGGAAACCTGTTTAATTCTAGATAATAGATGGTTTTGACTGTACGAGAGCTCAGCCAAATTGCAAATCAAGGATGAGACCTCTCTCCCCATTAATCTAACTATCTGTATCAACATAGTGAGATTTTGACTTCTAAGAAAAATAGTTGCCACCATTAGAGTGACAGCAAGTAACCAGTGAGAATTCTCTAATATGGTGTCAACATTGACAATGACAGAATAAGAGCTTTGTTTGTACAAAAAATTTGGTTAAAAGGGTGTGATGGGGTACATCAGATGAAGTTATGTATTGGTATGCAGTAGCAGTATTTCTTCAATGAAACCTTACACTACTGGACCCTCACATCCATGTTTAAGTTTTGAAAAGAAAAAGAAAATGTATCCTCCTCCTACGGATAAAAACAAAAAGAATGTTAAAGCCACTGTTTGGCTTTGCTCCTGTTATTAGTTCTAGGGAATCTAACCTATTGATCCAACTGCCTATTTGTGCATTTCTAAATAGGTTGTGGTATCTGCAAACTAGCATTTAGATCCTGCCTTCCATGGCTGAGGATTCTCAGGTGGAAATAGAGAAGACAGCACACTGTTGAGAGGATTTTCTGCTGTCTGAAACTATGGAGGTACAGAACGACTGTCAGGCTTAGGGTGATCTTCCCCCAAACCTTTTGCCTCACCTCCTCCATTTCAGCTGCACTTATTTCTATTGGCCTTAGAACTTTGTGCACTTTACTACTGCTAACCAGTGCCAAAGTGCTTGTGATCCTCACCTAAAATATGGTTACATTGACATACCTAATTGGCATAGTTAATTTACTTGTAAGTCCCTAGTAGAGTGGTAGACAATATACCCAGGGCCTGTAAATGAAATGCTATTAGTTGGTCAGCAGCATGTATTCTGTCCACCCACTTAAGTAGCACGTTAAATAAAACATGTCCCAGCTCTGCACTGCAGCCTGCATGCAGTTTTAAACTGCAATGTTAACTTGCCATTTAAACCCCCTTAACAAGCCTTAAACTCCCCTTTCATTACATAAAGCCACCCCTAAGGTAGGCCCTAAGCAGCCCATAGGGCAGAGTACTGTGTAATTAAAAGGTAGGACATGTAGTTTTAAGCTTTACATGTCTTGGTAATGAAAACCTCCTAAATGTGTTTTTCAATGCTGTGAGGCCTACCCCTCCCATAGGATAGCATTAGGGATTCCTTATTACATTTAATAAGCTGTATTTTCCTATTGTGAGCTGGTGACTATGCCATGTTGGCATCTTTGGAATTGTGGTGAGGAGCCCTATTTAATGTTAAAGTTGTTTTTTTTATCACAATTTAAAAAAATTCCACTTTTAGAAAGGTAAAGACACACAATTGATGGCCCAGATCTCTGTATTGGGGTGAATGTATGACGTTGTTCTGCATTCTGTGCGTCAATTGTTCTTTTTGCATTTGTCACCCCGAGTGGGACGGGTATGCCCAGATGTGGGTCCCGTAGATTATACTAATCATATGCAAAAAATACAGTAAAAAGTCAATGAAATGTAAATGAAACACGTTTAAGACTAAAATTGTTAACGTAATCTTATAAAATGTAAAACATTTGTTATAATGTGTAATAAGAGGAAATATATAGAAGACAAAACTCCTGGCAGTTAGCTGGTATGACTAACATTAGATGCATTAGGCTTTATTAGTCTGCTAGTCCTGTAATACAGAAACCAAATGACATATTACCGCTGAATCCAACTGAATGATGGACCCCACTTCTGTCTTCACAGAACTTAGCTTATACTCTTAAACGTCAGCAGCTTTACTTGTTTTGCTTTCTTTTTTAGTGAGCTTTAATATTGCGAGTGTAATACATTTTGTTGCCCATCCCACCGTCCAATTCGATAATGCTGAAAAGGAATCGCTAGTGGACTCTTGTATTGTAAAACAGCCAAAATCCCTAAAACAAAGGGCAACATTAGCTACATTGCAGACTTTGTCAACTAAAATATTAGAAAAAAGGCCTTCTCAGTTGTTTCTAGTAAATATGACAACATTGACACACGCGCCTGAGAAATACTGTAAGAGTCAATAAAATACAGTGCTTCAAATTTCAACAATATAATAAATCCTTTCAATAAACTTACTTTTTAAATGCTTATTTGATGTACTCCATAAATTGAGGTTTAGTTAACTTTAGAAAGTCATACTAAGAATTCAGCATGTAATTTCGTGCATCTCAAGAATCAAGGCAGTACATTTGCTACCAGTTGACCCGGGGAAAGAGAGTACAATTCTGAGTAGTTCACAGCTTCTAAGTAAGATCCCTCCTTGGCCCTTGTTTGATACTCAAGATATCACGCATATTGAACATTGGTCAATGCTTATAGAAGATCCCCGCCTTGATGTAGTGGCTTGGCTTTGTTGACTTTCTGGTACTATTCTCTGCTGTTCTTGAAATTTACATTTATCAGAATTTGATATACTCCTATATGTTGCATTCACAGTTGAATTTAAAATCCTCTGCTACAACCCCAGCTGTACCTTCAAGTGTCTCATGCAGTGCTTTGAAGGGCTAGTGGCTGCTGATATTGTGGTGACGTTGCTCGATCTTTTTCGTTTGTGACTGAGGTCTTTCTCCTATTTGTGCCAACATTTCTCTGTGTGCTTGTCTCAACTCTCCTTGCCTTATATGCGGGTCTGTGAGCTACTTTTCTCCTGTGCACTTTGCGTCTTCTTTTATGGTGCTATATGTGATCCTTTCTTCATTTGGCTCTGAAAGATCCATCTTGCATTTTTGTAGAAGAGGGAGAGGGATGTGCATTGCCTTGTATATTCAAGGTATAATGTAGGTAGCATGGTGACTGAGTTGATTGTGGACCTTTAGGTAGTATCCTTAAGTTGAAGTGCAATTGTGGTTGTGGCACTATGTAGGGCAGTTGATTCTTTCCTGTCCAAGAGTGAAAGATCTGGGTCTGCTCATATATTTGCTAGCACAATTCAGCTCCATACCCATGTGTGGACTTTGGAGTGCAAGCCTCTGCTTTCTACAATTAAGGCAAAGCATGCCCCAACAAAAAAATAAGAGGTGCTATATCTGATAGCACAATGAATCAATAATAAAGCAAAGACATAAATTAACATAAAGGTTCACACTAAAATTAAGTTAACAAGATTGAAAAATAATGCAGCAAAAATATTGAGATTACCCGAGTCCAATACAGAAAGTGTGCACATCTCTATTCAAAACTGAAGAAACCAGAATGTATGAAACGAGCAAGTCAGACGAAACCTCACTCTTCAAACCCCAGAAAAAGCACTGTCTCAGGGTGCAGGTATGATGAGCTGCACCTTCTGACTCACAAGAGATTTCAGTTAAGATCACCATCCAGCATGATAAACCAAAGATGATCCTTGCATGAAGGCATGTAAAATAGGTGTAGGTCCCTCGCATTTGCAGTGATCCACAACCGGAGGGGTATATTTTCTAAGGTTTTGCTTGAGTACTATTGATGTGCGACACAAATCAAAACATAGAGCTAATTTCCCACACATCATAAAAGCTGGTTCGGTCAGTGCAAAATAGTATTGCACAGCTTACGCACCGACTGAAAATATAGTAAACATAGCCATTACTCTTTCCTCTGAAGCCAAAATCTCACTGTTAGATTTGGTACCAAGGCGTTGTCCGATGAGGGTTGTAAGACGGTTAATGCTTTATCCTGATGGTGAAGAATGAAATCAAAGTTGAGGAGAGGTAGTCCGGTGCTCTGGTCAGCATCTCTCTGTTACTTCCCTGGTTGTGGCTGTTAAAGACCTGATCTCTATACATTAGACACTGTTGGTCGGCTCATGCCGACCATGTCTCTAAGCTTACAGATACACCTTGTAGGAGCTGGTAACGGAAGAGTTTGCAAGATATGAAAAATCTGAGGCTGGGGTGTGATGTTGGAGTAGTCCAACATGTGTGTATCTTAATTGGTTCAGTGCAAGCAGTTTACTCTGGTAAAAGTCTGTAAGTTTCTAACTGGCACATGGATCAACAATGCCATTTGCGATTCCTTATTAGCGAAAAATAAGGATTTGCTAATAAGGAATAGCAGAAGGCTCTGCATGTAGAAATCACTTAAAAAATAGCAATTCCTAAACATTCCTTAATTGCGAGTCGCAAATTGCGAGTCGCAATTAAGGAATACCTCCCCATTCATTCCTATGGGCCTGGAGGTCCATAGGAATGAATGGGAAGACATTCTCAATTTGCGATTCTCAATTAGAGAATCGCAAAATCAGAATGCAATTTTTCAGGGTGCCAGGGTGTCAAAAGGACACCCTGTTGCACCCCTGAAATCTGCATATGAGTTCATCTTGCACACACACATGCCCCAAGAGCATGTGTGTGTAAAATGGAACTTTGAAAAATGCGCTTAAGTGCATTTTTCAAAGTTTTTGGAAATTACCATGTTCAACTTCATGGTAATTTGCGCCTCCTATTAGGGAAATCACTAGTTTTTTTACTTTAATGCATTGCATTTAAGGAATCTCAATTTTTGATTCCTTAAATGCAATGGCAATTTAAGTAATCGCAATTTAGAGATGACTTAAATTGTGATTTTTGCATTTAGGATGATGCATCCCAAATGCAAAAATACCGGAAGCAAAGGGGCTGATTCTGAGAATCTGTGCGTTTGCGACCTGTTTTTGCTTTGATGCATGTGGACCTTAGTTGGTTAATTTTTTAGCAGATTAATAGTAATAGAACAAAACATACAAAGCCTAACGGCTAGGTCAGTCGACCTCGAATCTGGAGAACTGGGTTCGAGTCTCCGCAATGACGCTGAACATCCTGTGATTCTGGGCAAATCACTTTGTCTCCCTGTGCCTAACAAACATTAATGTGTCCTCATGTAATGCAACTGGTGCTATGTAAAGGGCTCGGATACCCGATACCTTCGGGTCAAGTTCGCGCTATATAAAACTCTGCAAAAAAAAAAAGGAAAAAGAAAGGGGAAAGCAAAGAAAACTGTTCTGACATATAAATCAGGCCTTCAGTTGCAAGGGCTTATGTCTGTCGTTTTAGCTTTTAATACAAAACACGAAGAACTGGTTAAATAAAAAGATTAAAGGAGCAAAAATGAAAAAAATTTTAAAAGATAAATCATAAACTCACAGTTGTGCAATTTAATTGTTATTCTGATAACCATTTTGTTAGAAAATGGATTCCTGGTTGAAAGAGGTGGAAGCCCTCGTTAAGCAATAACCACAATCCTAGTGAGGGTAAGTTTTTTTTTTTTTAAACATTTAATTTTTTTATTTTTTTCCTCATTCGCCGACTCGCCACCCATATCTTCTATCTTAATCCACCACTGGGCTTTTTTTATCTCATAAGCTGGTTAGAGTATTGAGGCATAAACTCCACCTATTTTGAGTCTGGACATTCTTTAAGCGATCCTTCTTGACCATCTGACTCATCAGGTGTGTCTTTCTCTTACTCTGTTTTTCGTCCTTGAATCCCATATAATAAATACCAGCGAGATAGGCAGGGGCTTAATCATCATCGGAAATCATAGCCAGTGTTATTCAACCAAAACATATAAGGAGGGGTACCCAAAAACCTCGATTTCTTTTAGTATGATCTGAAATATCGAGCTTAGCCATATACCTCATGGCTAAAATCCAATCCAATAAATTAGGGCTAAGTGGTGAGACCCATAACTTGCATATCTCTCTACGAGCTAGCAACATAGCATAGAAGGTAAGCCTAACATTATTATTCATGCTTTTGTTTTCTAAATCATATCTTCCTGTAATAATTAATTCAGGGCTTACCTCAATGCGCAGATTCAAAGATTTGGATAGACAATTACTTACATCCAGCCAGAATTGCCTTATGTTTGGACAAGAAACGAACATATGAAGATCATCCACATTTGGGGAATTACTTTTCGGACACCCCACAACTAGTGAGGGTAAGCCTCAAACACACTCTAAGTTAACCTGGGCTGATCCTTTGGTAGCTTGGCATAGAGCAGTCAGTCTTAACTTCAGAGGCAATGTGTATGGTATTTCTGCAAACAGTAAAACAGTGACAACACCACACAAAAAGATACCACACCAGTTTAGAACAGTAGAAAATAATACAATGAACAAAAAGAGACCAATACAGCAAACATCCAATAAGTAGAACCAGAGTTATGAATTTATAAAGAATAACTGAAATATAGTGCGTAAAAGCATGAAACGCCAACCAGGGATGTCTGGTCATTCTAGACCGGATCATATCCAAAATGTGAGGCCATCAGTGATGGAAAACGGGTCAAATACAGTCCCGGATAAGTCCCTCTAAAGTTATACCTTCTCAAGAATTGTGCCAAGAGTCCTGTTTGTGGGGAAGAAGTTCACCAGTAGCAAGGAGAGCATCACTGGTAGTCTGAAGGGCATGAAGAGCCACTGGGTGTCACATACGGATGGGCTGGAGTAGCAATACTTGCTGTGCAAAGAGACAAACTTGAGGCTGCGTGCGCGGTATTTCCGGGCACATGACTGGATTCGGGAGCAAACAGGATCATTTGTGTTTGCAAAGAGCCCAAATGTTTGACTGGAAGAGCAAATAAATACCACTTCCAAGTGCCTAGGTCCTGTGAGGTGCCTCTTGGGGGTCAGGAACTCAATGAAGCCAAGTCCAGGAGGTGTGGGAAGCCTGTTATGACATGCTTGGATGCAGAAGGTGAGCAGACTAACCAGTTGAGTCAATCTGGGTTCCTGGGTTCAAGATGGGTTCCAGGTCACGTTCTTCCTCTCTAGGTTAGAGGGTAGCAGGTCAGCACAGCAAGGCATCAGTTCTTCCAGAGCAGCAGTCCAGCAGAGTGACAGTACTTCAGCAGCACAGCAGTCCTTCTTGGCAGAGTATCTACAGGTCTAGAAATGTACTGAGTTGGTGGTGTCAGAGGTCCAATACTTATACCCAGTTGGGCCTTTGAAGTGCGAGAGACTTCCAAGAGATGCCTTTGAAGTAAACAAAACCCCTGCCATTCCTGTCCTGGCTCCGGAATCACAACAGGAGTTTATATAGCCCTTGGTGAGGAGACAGGACACAGGCAAATCAGGTGTAAGTGTGAGGCTGGGTCCAGCTCCTCCCTCCCACCCTGTCTAGGATTGCCCATCAGGACACAAATGGCCAATGAGGTCATACCTAAGCTCCTTTTGTGTGTGAATGTCAGAACAGAATGTTCAAATCCCTGCTGTCATCCAACCCATCCATGCAGTCAGAGATAGGCAGTAGGCACCAACTGGCTAAAGGTGGCATATCCAGAATTGCAATGAAAAATCTGACTTTACCATAAGTTGTGAATTTAAATTGTGAGTCCAGACACCAAAGTTGGGGGTCAAATCTCTTCCCAATTGGAAATGAGACTTATAAAATATTATAAGTTAATCTCAATGTTATCCTATGGGAGAGATAGGGCCTTGCAGTAGTGAGGAACACATATTAGAGTTTTTTATTACTAGGACATGTAAAACTTAAAAGTAGATGTCCTACCTTTTAAATACACCACATGCTGCCCTTGAGCTATCCAGGACTTACCTTATGGGTGACTTAAATGTAATAAAAAATTATGGTTTGGACCTGGCAAGAGCATGAACTTGCCAGGCTGACTTGGCAGTTTAAAACCGCACACACAGGTTCTGCAATAGCAGGCATGAAAACATGTTTTAAGGGCTACTTAATTGAGTTGCACAATCAGTGCTGCAAGTCCCCCAGTAGCATTTAATGTTACAGGATCTGGGTACATATAGTGCACTTTGCTAGGGACTTATAAGTAAATTAAATGTGGCAATTATGGATAAGCCAGTGTTGCCATGTTCTAAGCAGATAACTCATTCTTGTTTGCACTGGTTAGCAGTGCTAAAGTGCCTGGAGTCCTAAAGTCAACAAAATCACCATTCATG